>NC_138129.1:2805643-3405643 GCF_964188305.1 Podarcis bocagei | reverse complement strand
TTGTTGTAGGGGTTAACTGAGGAGCGGGGGTGAACCATGTACTTCTTGGAGGAAAAGGTGGACTATAATTGCAATACATAACCTCTTCTGCTTTACCTGCTGCAGAAAGCTGTAGGGCCCAGGTAAATGGAGAGTTCATCTGCCAACCATCCAGAGACTTCCCCATGGTAGCAATTGGACCCTTGCCAGTTGCCAAAAGTGCCTGGCTAATTTCTAACACTGGGGAGGATGATGGAGGGGGGGCACTCCTTGACTTTCCCTACTCATGCCCTGGTCTGTCCCAGGACAGTCCCATCAGGCAAGAGATGGCACTTCCTCTGCGCATGCAAACTATTTTATAATTGCATGCAAAAAAATAGCTACAGGTCCACTGACTAAGGTAAAGGCTAAACCAAAAGCAAACAAAAAGAGACACACAAATATTGGGAGAGGGGGAGTTGGGAGCCATGTGGCCAGCAGAAAAACTGGCCAGGTGGGTTTGAGGCAGATGGCAGAGGGGCTGGAGCCATTTTGGGCTCCCTTCTTCCCCAGCAGCCATCAGTTCCACTGCCGGCAGGTGCTGCGATCTCTGGGGACTGAACTGGGGCTTGCTGGGTCCCTCCCCTGAACCTCACGAGGCCAAGGTGTGGCTTGTTGATTTGGAGAAGCCATGGGGTGTGCAGTGGGTCCCGCAGGAAAGGGAAGCAAGTGTTGGGCCCAGAGGCTCACCACACACACACACACACACACAGAGGATTTCCCTGGCTTCTGCTTGTTACTGTGCAAGGCAGACTCTGGGGGGCCCAGGGTGTCCCAAACCACACAGCGACTGGTTAAGGGTGTGTGTGTGTGTGTGTGAGAGAGAGAGAACTCACAACACAAAAGCTCTGGGGAAGGAGGCAGCCCAGGCCCCGTGGGGCGCCCCCAAACAAGCACATCATTTGAGAAAAGCAGGATGCACAAGGCAGAAAAGAGAAGCTGGGTTTCTGGTACTTTCAGTGGGTGTTGGAAACATTCGAGTCAGAATACCTCTCCAAATTTAGCTCCGGCACTAAAATCCACTAAAAATTGCTCTCTGCCTAAAGGGGGGCAAGGGGAAAGAGAATGGCCGTCCTCCTCCCCCCATAACCAGGGAGGCCAGATGGGAGGCAAGCCGTGCCCCATTTCACACAGATGGGCTGCCCTCATGGCATCCTCCCCCCAGCCTGGAAAAGAAAAACCCCTCCTGTGCCCTCCTGATGGCAGCAGCAAGCCTGCGAGGAGCAGCGCTGGAGAAGGAAGGAGGGGGAAATATTAAATAAATAAGTAATCCCTCCTCCTCCTCCTCTGCTAGACACTTTTCTTCCCCGTGGAGAATATTCTCCCTGCCAGCCCTTGAGCTCAGCAGCAGCAGCAGCAGAGCTAAGCTGGTGCCTCCTTGCTTGGGGAGGGGAGGGGGGCAGGCAGGCGCGCACACAGAAGTCCACTTTTCCAGCAAGGCCACCTCCGAGCAATTGTCTGCCAGGCGCCCAATCTCCTGGGCAGATGGTGCAAGGGACGGGCTGGCTCGCCGGGGCGGGGTGGGGGGGGGGGAGAGACGCGAGCTGGAGAGAGAGAGAGAGCTGGGGGGGGAGCGAGAAAGAGAGCGCGCGCCCCCTCTATTTCCCAGCGTGCCCAAGCCCACCCTGGCACAGCCAGCTGAGCAGGGGGAGGGAGGATGGAGGGATGGATGGATGCGGACGGGCCGGGGGCGGCCCAGGGAGGGGACGGGCGCCAATGTCCAAATGCACGAGGCAGCTACTGGCTGCCCCGCCCCGTCCGCGCACCCCGGCGGAAAGTTTAAATTGGGGGGTGCGATTTGGAGGGGGGGGTTGGAGAAAGCGCCCCGGCCTTCGCCAAGGGAACAATGCGGGCTCTGGGCGGGAGCGGCAGGGGGGCGGCTCGGCTGGCTGGCTGCGCCTTCCCGGGCCAGCAGCCTGCTGGGACGGAGGCGAGGCCGAGGGGGTGTGCGGAGGCCGGGCGGGCGGGCGGCGCGGCGTCCTGGGCCCGCCGGACAGGCGCGGAACAATGAGGGCGCCTCGGCGGGACAGGCGGCAAGCGGCGGAGACCCCCGAGCGCAACGCAACCTGCCCGGCGCAGCCCCGGCCGCCCCCTCCCCTCGGGGGGCAAAGGGGGAGGGGAGGGGAAGGCTGGCTCCCCCCACTCCCTCTCCTCCTCCCCGGGACAAGGCAGTCGAGGGGGAGCAGGTGGAGGGGCGCCCGGCCGGGAGGGGGCCAGCGGGGAAGGCGCTGGCTGGGGGTCCCTTCTCCGCGCGCGCGCCTGCCCGGGGGAGGGGGCGATTTGGCCCCCAATCCGTTGGCACGAGGAAGGCGGTGGAGGTGGTGGGAGGGGGGGTTGAAGCTGCAGCTGGCTGGGCCGGGAGGGGCGCGGGGAGAGAGGCTGCCCCGCGCAAAGGCGACCCCGCTCCCCGCCCCGCTCCGGCGCCTGCTGAGCTCGAGGAAGTGGGACATTTGGAGGAGGCGGGAGGGGGTGGAAGGAGGAGGCGGGGCACCTCCCCCTCCCCAGCGTCTCCGCTCTCCCCCCCCCAAAAAAAATGACCTCCCGGGGCGGGGAGGGAGGGAGAGAGAGGGGGGGGAGGTCTTGGCAGCAGGGACTGTCCCGACCCCGTGGAGAAAAGCGCTGGAGATGCGAGAGCGCAGCCATGCCGCCGCCGCCCCCACTTTGCTCCCACCCCCAAATGACCTCCTGCTGTGCCAAGGGAGAGGGGAGGGCAGCGGGAGGGGGCGCGGCTGGAGGCGCGGGCATCTGTCTGGCTCCGGCGCGCCCTCCTGGCCATGCGGCACGGGACAGGGTGCGACGGGACGGGACGGGACAGGGCAGGGGGGGTGGCGGGATAGGCTGGGCCGGGGCACCAACACACCCTCTTTCCCACACACCCTCCGGGGCATTGCGGTGCCGACCCCCCCCCCCATGGCACCCACCCACCCACCCGGGGAAACACAGACACGGCACATGGACGGACGCACAGACAGGCTTGGGGCGCACTAACCGTTCCCGTCTTCACCGGCACATAGACCACCACTTGACCCATCTTCGCCGCCGCGGCCGGCGGCTCCCGAGCGCCGTTGCCCAGGCGGAAGCCCTTGGAGCGCACCCAGAACTGGAACTTGCCTTTCTCTCCTCCGCCGCCGCCGCCCGCGCCGGCTCCCCCCTGCAGCACCTCGGCGATGCGCTGGTACTTGCTCCGGGTCACCGTCTTGGTCTTGGCCGAGTCGCCGTAGGTGCGCAGGCACCAGTCCCGGAACTGCCGGCCCAGCTCGCTGTCCCCGGGGCGGCTGCCGCCGCTGGCCGAGCGCAGCAGGAGCGGCGGCGGCGGCTGGGTCGGCTTCGGCATCGCGGCGGCGGAGCAGCCCCTGTCCCGGGCGGAGAGCGCGAGCGAGCGCCGAGCGCGGCGCCCTGCCTGGCGTGGCGTGGCCAAGGCGAGCGCGGAAGGAGGAGCCCCGAGGGCGGGCGGGCGGGTGAGGCCGGCGACGCGGCGGCGGGCGGGCGGGACGGACGGGGGCGGGCGGGACAGCGGCGGCGCTGGCAAGGCACCGGCGAGCTGGGGCGGCAGCAGGCGCTGGTGTGGCGCGGGCACCAGCTCGCCTGGCAGGCGGCGTCGGTGTCGGCGGCTGGGGCTGGGTCTGGCCGCTCCTTCCTCCTTGCCCCCGCCCGCTGGCTCCTCCGCCCCCTCGCCGCGGGATCCCACCTGTTAGAGCCGCCGCCTCGGCTCGTCCTCGCCCGGGGCGCCGCGCGCAACGACGGGCTGCCGCCGCCGGCGCTGCTGCTGCTGCTGCTTCTGCTGGCCGGCGAGGGACGGGGCGGGGCGCGCCGGCGGGCCAAGGACGCGATGCGGAGCCGGGGCAAGGACGGCGCGGCTGGCCGGCGACGAGGCGGCCGGGGAAGGAGGCAGGCGGGCGGCGAGGGAGGGAGGGAGGGGCGCCCCGGGGGCAGCCAGGCGGCCACAGGGGGCGCTCCGGGCCTGGCGAGCCGGGAGGAGGGCGCCCGGGAAAGAGCCGGACACGCTGCCAAGCGGGCCCGCCCGGGCGCGCAGCTGGGCGGCGGGGAGGCGGACCCGGACGAGCCGGCAGACGCCGCCCCGAGGGCGCTGCTGGGTCGCAGGCAGGTGCGCCGCTTTCCCGGCCGAGGTTAGAGACCTGCGGCAGCTTCGCGCTGACCTCATTGGCGACCGGTGCCGACGAGCATGTGCAGAATGCCCTCGCCGCTGACTAGGAGGCAGGGGGCGTGGCGTCGCCCCAGCACGTGGGAAAGGAGAAAAGAGGGGTGTCTGAGCATGTGCAGAGTGGGGAGAGAGGGAAAGGGTTAGGGGCCCACTTCTCAACGCGTGACGGATTAAAAGACACAGTGCCCTTGAATTTGTGCAGAACGCCGCTCAACATTGATTTTGGGATTGTGAATACGGTACTTTGGTTGCGGTGCGATCCTGTGCATAATTACCAGGGAGCAAGCCCGGTTGAAAACCATGTGGTTTTTTTCATCATCACCTTGTCAGTGGCTCTCCAATTAGATTTACTGAATTTCCACGCCACTTTTCATTCAAATGAGTCTCAAACGGGCTTACAAACAATAAATAGCAATACCAGAACATACATGATTTTTTGATTCTAAATTCAGCATAAATAATAAAAAGTAACTAACAAATCAATAAAGCAATTACAATATATAAAAAACCATTAATAAAACAGCAATAAAAATAAGCTAAATGTCACAGTCACAGCAAAACTCATATGATTAACAAATCAATGCAGCATTTATAATCTATAAAACAACATTAATAACGTTAACAAAATAATCACTTTAAAGTATAAAGCTAAGGGTTGTTAAGTTCATACACACACTCTGTGCATGTGCAGAGTACATTTTCCTCACTAGTGAATTTGGAATTGGAGGGTTGGGGAAACAGAGCAAGGACATAAAGGGTTGTGAGGTGCTTTACTGCTCACTTCTATTATTAGTATTATTATTATTAATTAATAAAATGTGTATAACCCCAACAGCCAGTGTGGTGTAGTGGTTAAGAGTGGTGGACTCGTAATCTGGTGAACCGGGTTCGCTTCCCCGTTCCTCCCCATGCAGCTGCTGGGTGACCTTGCGCTGGTCACACTTCTCTGAAGTCTCTCGGCCCCACTCACCACACAGAGTGTTTGTTGTGGGGGAGGAAGGGAAAGGAGATTGTTAGCCGCTTTGAGACTCCTTAGGGTAGTGATAAAGCGGGATATCAAATCCAAACTCTTCTTCTTCTTCCTATACCTGCAGATCTCAAGGCTATTCTCAATACTTCTGGAACTGAACAGCTGTGACCCACTGGAGGAGCTACGGCTTTCGGTCTGCAACCCCTCCCTTCCTCCAAGATAATAATGGCCACTGCTAAATGGTTTAGTAAACTGGCCAAAGGCCTTTCCTCCACCCACCTCTTCTCCATTTAACTTCCCTTTCCAAGCAGGCAGACAGATACATCACTGTCCTGTGGCCAGCCCTGCAGTAGGAAATTGCCTGGAGGCCAGGCCAGGCTCCGAGAGAGTATTCTGGGCCCCAAGGCAAACCAGGCCCCCCATACCCAGCCCCACAAGGCAAATGATGGAGATATGGACTGCCCTTCAAAAAGCACCACTCCCTATGCTCTACTATTCCCATTCAGCGGGTTTCCCCACTTCTCCTACACCTCCCTTTCAACTTTCTCTGGGTGTAGCGGGCTCATTTCAAAGTTTGCAATCCTCTGCACACGCCTTTGAAAACAATAGGGAAGACATGTACAGGATCGCACTGCTCAAGTGCAAATCCTCTCCCCCCAGGTCTAGAAATTTAAAGAGGACCCCCACCCCCTCTTAAAATCAGTCCTCTTAAAATGAGTTTCATTTCCCCTTAAAAATCCAACAGATGTGTAAGCGATGGAAGTCAATCAATGAAATGTTATTATTATTTTCATATTGAGATATTTGTAGAATAAATTTGGAAGAAATTCTTCCAACTTCTCTCTTTTCTCCTTCTTCTTTTCTCTTTTCTTCTTTTCTCTTTTGTTCCTTTTTCATGTATATGTGCTTATTTGAAGTGTATATGTGTGTATGTATTTGCAGTGTTTGGTTATATTTTGTAACAATTATGTTAAATAAAAAATAAAAATCCAACAGATGTGTTCTTATCATGGGCAAACTGTCTTGAGCAGCAGGGAATGCGGAGCATTTCAAATGGCAAGATCTGAGTTGGACCTTCCCAGTTTATGTATTGCATTTCTATATAAATTAATAAACAATAATAATAATACCACCTTAAGTTCCAGGGAGGTCAAGGCAGCAGGCGCGGTTCTTCCCCCTCCTCATTTAATCCCCACGGCACTTAAGCAGGAAGAACCAGCTGCACAAATATAAGATGGGCGACACGTGGCTTTGCCAGTAGTACATGTGAAAAGGATCTAGAGGGCTTAGTAGACCACAAGCTTAACATGAGTCAGCAGTGTGATGCAGCAGCAAAAAATGCTAATGCTATTCTAGGTTGTATCAGCAGAAATAAAGTGTCCCGACCAAGGGAAGTCCTATAGTCCCACTTTGTTCTGCCTTGGTCAGACCACACATTGAATATTCTGTCCAGTTCTGGGCACCACAATTTAAGAAGGATGTTGACAACCTGGACTCCTGCAATGCAGGAATCTCAGCTCAAGCATCCATGACAGATGACTATCCAACCTCTGCTTAAAAACCTCCAAGGAAGGAGTATGTTCATTTAGGGAGAGCCAGTGTGGTGTCGTGGTTAAGAGCGGTAGTCTCAATCTGGTGAACCGGGTTCGCGTCTCCGCTCCTCCACCTGCAGCTGCTGGGTGACCTTGGGCCAGTCACATTTCTCTGAAGTCTCTCAGCCCCACTCACCTCACAGCGTGTTTCTTGTGGGGGAGGAAGGGAAAGGATAATGTTAGCCGCTTTGAGACTCCTTCGGGTAGTGAGAAAGCGGGATATCAAATCCAAACTCTTCTTAGTATGTTTCCTAATGTTAGGTGCTTTATAATTATTATCCCACTTTGTTCCCATAATATACTTCTCTCTGTCTTACATACCCAATTCACTACCATGGTACCTCTGGTTGCGAACGGGATCTGTTCCAGAGGTCCGTTAGCAACATGAAAAGCCCGCAACCTGAAGCGCTGTATCTGCTCAGGTGTGCAATTTGGCGCTTGTGAGCATGTGTGAAGCACAATTTAGCACTTCTGTGCATGCGCGAGCGGCAAAACCCAGAAGTAACCCTTTCTGGGACTTCCGGGTTGCCGCGGAACGCAACCTGAAAAAACGTAACATGAAGCAAACGTAACATGAGGTATGACTGTACAGCCACAGCACAGCAGACGCTGTAACTCTCCAGAGGTTTGCCTTTAGCCCCAAAGGCTCCCTCCTCCATGGTCTCCAGCCATGGTCTCCTTCCAACAACCCAGTGAAAGATTAGACCTGCTGTATCACTCATGCAGTCTCTGTGTGTTTACTGAGACGTTTAAACAATGAGTAATTTTAATTCCATTCTTTGGTCAAAACCACTTAGAATTATATAACCCTTGAAGTTTATCACACCTCGTTTTCGCTTTCCTTATGGGGAATTTCATCCAGAATTCTGCAAAGGGGCCTTAACTGCTTTCCGTGGAGGCATTCCTGCGTTGTAGAGGGTTGGACTAGTTCTACGATTCTATCATTCTATGACTTATAAACAAACGTGGGCATTTAATATGAGCTTTGTAGGAGCCGAGATGCTGCTTGGACGCTTCCATGGGGACCAAGAAGGGGTTGTGCATTTCTGCTGTGAAGCTGAACTCTTAATGGGGCGAGGCTCTCATTTCGGGATCTAATCGCCACCTGGATTTTTAAAAATGCTACAGATTTTGTCACAGGAAGGAGCTTTGCTTTGCTTCCCCCGGTAAAGCCAAGGCTGCTTATTTCCACAGTGATGTCAGCAGGAGGCGTCATACAGTTCCTTTTAGTGACAAATATCTTAATTGTGACAGATTGCTTTCTTTTGAGTCTGGCAGCCTTGATGTTCACCAAGAACCCTTGTCCCTTGTTTCCTTTCCCTTCTTAACTATTTGCATGTGTAAATGTCTCCTGGAAGGATCTTCCCAGGCTAAGCAGTCGCCCTCTGAGTCCCTCAAGGAGTCAGATCTCTGGCTCACTATGAACTTGTCTTGCCTTTCTTTAATGCACACGCCCTCCAACATTTGTCTGATGAAAATAGGGACGTCCCATTCCATAATGATAATTTTACTATTTATACCCCACACATCTCGCTGGGTTGCCCCAGCCCCTCTGGGCAGCTTCCAACATATATAAAAACATAATTAAACATTTTAAAAAAACCTCTTCCCTATACAGGATTGCCTTCAGATAACTCCATAGCCTCCAACATTTCTTCAGTGAAAACACGGACATCCTAAGAAAAAGTGAGACATTCTGGGAGCGGATCAGAAACCGGGACGGCTTCTCTAAATCAGGGATGTCCCTGGGAAATAGGGTCTGCATACACGTGAATACAACCAAGAAGAAGAAGAGGAGGAGTTTGGATTTGATATCCCGCTTTATCACTACCCGAAGGAGTCTCAAAGCGGCTAACAATCTCCTTTCCCTTCCTCCCCCACAACAAACACTCTGTGAGGTGAGTGGGGCTGAGAGACTTCAGAGAAGTGTGACTGGCCCCAGGTCACCCAGCAGCTGCATGTGGAGGAGCGGGGAATCGAACCCGGTTCCCCAGATTACGAGTCTACTGCTCTTAACCACTACTCCACACTGGCTCCCCAAGGAATTGTGTCATGCTTGGCCTAAAATTTCACCCAATAGCAATGGTTGAATACAGATCACACGACAAAACACCCTCTTGGCTTTCAAAACTGCAGGCCAGGCATTTGCAAAGTCAGTGAGTAGAGATTTGTTTGACAGCGGAATCATCTCCCTCAGGAAGTGGAGGGCTCTCTCCTTCATTTGAAATTTTCAAGCAGAGGTTGGGTGGCTACGTGTCATGGATGCTTAAGTTGAGATTCTTGCATTGTGGAGGGTTGGACTAGATGACCCTCGGGTCCCTTCTGACTCTGAACTTCTGTGATTCTGTCTTCTCCAATGTTTAGTGGGGTGCGAAGACTGGGGCTCAGACATGCATCCTTGGAAGATTAGGTGTGTTATAAGTTAGGTATGTTATAAGCTAGTCTCCATTTTCATGTGTGAATTGCAAACAAATTGCCCAAGCAAACAGAGAAATGCAAATCCTCATGATGAAACCATCAAGTTCTGTCTCAGGCAGGCAAAAGGGTCATGCTGTGTTACTGTTCATTGATAGGAAAGATCCAAGTTTGGCTTGCTGGCTCTTAAATGCTGCTATTCAGGGTTTTGACCTCAGATGAGAAAGATTCTGGAAAGCAGCTGTGTTGGTTTGCTGAAGCAAAAAATAATCAGCCGAATTTGTGAGGTGCCTCGAAGACAAACACAGCATCGTTCAGAATTTGTGTACTCTTTCATCAGAATGTCCACCTGCGTGAGATTGTCATGTAGGCCAGTCTTCACCAATTTAGTGCTCTCCAGATGTTGAGCACTACAATTCCCAGAAGCCCCTGTTAGCATGTCCTCTGAAGGGCATGAGTATTGGCCCTCGGATCAGAGGGATGGAAACTGATCTTGGGCTCAGTCCACCAGTTAGAAATTGTGGGCCACTGGGAGCAAATGGCTATGAAGATGGTATCGTTTGTAGCAGCAAACTCTTTAAAATGATGTCACGTGGAATGATGAAACATGGACCGAACAAAGCTTTACAGAATACCGTAAAAGTCTTAAAATAGCTATGCACGAAATGATCGCTGGGCACCCTTCTCTTCTGATGCTTCCCAGAACTACTTTGCTCCCTGCACGCATTTGCAAGGCACTTGGGTTCCTACTGTCAGTGTGGTGTAGTGGTTAAGAGCTGTAGACTCGCAATCTGGTGAACCGGGTTCGCTTCCCCGCTCCTCCACCTGCAGCTGCTGGGTGACCTTGGGCCAGTCACACTTCTCTGAAGTCTCTCAGCCCCACTCACCTCACAGAGTGTTTGTTGTGGGGGAGGAAGGGAAAGGAGAATGTTAGCCGCTTTGAGACTCCTTTAGGTAGTGAGAAAGCGGGATATCAAATCCAAACTCTTCTTCTTCTTCATTAGTGGAAAGCGAAGAAAGGAAAACATAGTTACCTGTTAGGGAACTGACATCGGAGCCAGAGGCGGAGGGAAGGCTCCCAAGTGATGCTGGAGAGGGACCCAGCAGGGAGAGAGGCAGCTCATCAGCTGGGGAAGGAAATCAGTGCAACACCAGGGATAAAGGGGGGCAGATGGGGGAATCGGCGAGAGGGCTCCAGGACTCTTCGCTGGACACCAGCGGGGAGAGCACGGGTCCTCCGCTACCCACACCCTCCCTGCGCAGAAGACTTCCGCGCAGGGAGAGTAGGAGGAGACTTGGCGTCAAACAGCTTTTATGCTGGAAAAGGTTTAAGAAACGCCCACTGACGGATTCTGCTAGCGACTGAGGCAGCCACGAAGTGAAGGGCTGTCCAGACAGAAAAGGTTTAACAAGGCAACTTAGCCAGGAGTGGTGGCAACTTACGCACGAGCAACCCCTATATTCATCACATTACCCAAAAGTAAGGTTGCCAACTTTTTTTTTTACTCGTTACATTTCCTGCCGAAAGCAGCTTGGTCAGCAGCTGTTAGCAGGTGAAATAAATGTTGCCATGTCATGAAAAGCTTTGCCTGCTCCTTTCCGTTGCTCAGATTGCTACTTAAGATCCAGCAGTTGTTGTTGTTGCTTTGTTGCTGCTGCTGCTGTTAAATTTTGTATACTGCCCGCAGGTCTCAAGGCATGTGCTTTGTTGAAATTTCAGCCTTCACGACATAGGAAAACGGCCAAGTAAACAGCTATTTTCGTGGAGGAGGGTCAAGATATTAACTGATAGGCATGAAATTTCACATATAGCTATATAATCCCTAGTGTAGCAAGAGAAGACCTTTGGAGCAGGCATTTTTTTTTTAAAAAAAGTTTTTTTTAATGAACCGCCCTAGTAGGGCAGTAATTGTTCCTTGATAATTTGTCACCCCCTGCATGATGGAACCTGGGGCGACACACACACCCCCACGCCCCTGGTTGCCGCTGCTTTCTTTGGGTGCCAGGATGGGCAGGCAATGGCTTGGCGGTTCCTCCCGGGCCTTTGAATCCACCCTTGAACTGGGAGGAGAGGAGGCCTCTATAACATCATCTACCTACTCCTTTGTTGCTGACCCTTTTCTTCTACTACCTGCTGCTTCAGCCAGCAAAGCTCCAGGTGTGTTTGGAGTTTGGCTGCGGGAAGGCAGCCAAAGGAATGGGGAAGGAATGGGAGAAAAAGCGAGCACCCAGTTCGCCTCCCATTTCAAAAGGAACCACCCAAGGCCAAGCGTTTCTCTCAGGAAACAGAAGTTGCCCTGCCCGTCTGCTTTGCCTAGGTGGGACTGTCATTATCTGAGAAGAGCTGGAAGTTAAGACGGATGCCAGATTTTGGGTTGAGATAACTTGCCCTGGCTTTTGCCCTAAGCCAACGCAGCGCCATGATGATTATGGAAGCTGAGAACCCAGCTGGATGCGGCCAATGGCCCATCTAGGCCCGCATCCTGGTCTCACAGTAGCCAAGCAGATGCCAGTGGGAAACCCGCAAGCAGGATCCAAGAACAAGACCAACTCTCCCCTGCTGTGGTTTCCAGAAACTGGGATCCAGAAGCATCACTGCCTCCCAGCTGAGGCGGCAGAGCAGAGCCATCCTGGCTAATAATAATAATAATAATAATAATAATAATAATATTTATATCCCGCCCTCCCCAGCCAAAGTTGGCTCAGAGCAGCTAACAACAATAAAAGTAACACAACATTCTAAAATCAATTCATTCTAAAATCAACTCAGAATCAAATTAATGGCAACCATTGGGCTAGAGTTCTGTGAGGATTGCCAAAGGAAGGGGTCAGACTGTGCCTTGGCCAAAGGCCTGGTGGAACAGCTCTGTCTTGCAGGCCCTGCAGAAAGATGTCAAGTCCCGCAGGGCCCTGGTCTCTTGGGACAGAGCGTTCCACCAGATCGGGGCCACGGCCGAAAAAGCCCTGGCTCTGGTTGAGGCCAGCCTAACCTCCCTGTGGCCCAGGATCTCCAAGATGTTTATATTTGAAGACCATAAGGTCCTCCGTGGGACATACCAGGAGAGGCGGTCCCGTAGGTACGAGGGTCCTAGGCCGTATAGGGCTTTAAAGGTTAAAACCAGCACCTTAAACCTGATCCTGTACTCCACCGGGAGCCAGTGCAGCTGGTATAGTAGCCATCAGTTCTCCTCTCCTCCTCCATGAATTTGTCCAATCCTCTTTTAAAGTCATTCAGGTTGGTGGCCATCCCTGCCTCCTGTGGCAGTGAGTTCCACCGTTTAACTCTGTGCTGTGGGAAGAAAGACTTCCTTTTTTTCTATCCTGAATCTTCCAAGAGATGGGCCTCTCTCTCTATGAGATGAGCGGATCTCCCTGTTGCCATATCCCAACACGATGCTCCGCTACAGATGCCCTACTGGATGTGCCTGCAACCAGGGGCGGGGCCTTCTTTGCGGCGGCCCCTCCGATGGAATCTAAGAAACTGTCAGCACTGGTTAAAAACATACTTGTGCCTCCCCCATCACACAAACCAACCAACCAACCACACTGCAACCAACTGAACACAACCAAGCAAGCTTGTACCTTCCAATCTCTTGCCAATAAAAATAAATATTTTAATAAAGGACGTACCCACATGATGCTGACACAAAAACACAGCACAAACACTATGCAATAGGTCGAAAGATCATTATCCTCCCCATCTCCTTCCCTCCCTCCCTCTCTTTCCCCCCAATGTCTATGACAAATATGTCTCATATGGAATATAAGCAAACTGTGAAAAAGAATCTACAAACTGAAAATCAAGATGCTACATGTACTTTTCTTTGTTCATTTGTTTGCTTGATAACGTAAATAAATCATTAATTAAAAAATAATTTTTTAAAAAAAACCCATACTTGTGCACACAAGCCTTTTCTGGTGTTATTAAATGGTGCCTTTGGGCTTTACATTAGTGCATTGTGATTTTCCTGCTTTTTCGAAACCTTTTAAACTTGCATACCAGCTTGTGACGCTTTATAACGGCCTTTATAAATAAAATAAAAGAACACAGTTACCTGCCATGTATGCTTTGGCTACAATTCTATGATTCTATGAGTCCGTGGTACTTACCGTAACTTCTGATCTGCTGGGATGCTTGAGGGCAAGCGAGAAGTTCAGGTCAGTCTAAGATAGATTTGTATATACATCTCACAGGTTGCTTGAGAGGTAGCAGGTGCCAACAGAGGCACTGAAGTCTTTCAATTTTCTGCGCTGGGGGGTGAAATCCCCAAAAAGGATGTTACTTTTTTCTGTATGCCACAACAGCTGCGAGAATATTGTTAGTGAAGAATTGGAAGAAACAAGATTTACCAACTATCGAAGAATGGCAGATGAAGATGATGGACTATATGGAACTTGCCAAACTGACCGGGAGACTCCAAGACCAGAGAGAAGAGACGGTGGAAGAAGATTGGAAGAAGTTTAAGGAATATTTTTTTAAAAATATGTTAATATTTAAACCTTAGAATAGCTTTGGAAGTGGATATAGGCTGTAGGGTTAGAAGTAGAAGATAGTGTGTTTTAAAATAGTATTATTTGTAAGTGATAAAATGTGAAGTTATTTTAAGTGTGGGGGGAAAAATATGGTTAGAAATTATGATATATGTAAACTGCTAAAGATGAAGAAAAATGAAAATCAGATAGGTGGGACTTGGGGAGGCCCACTTAACAATATTTAGAAAAATAAGGCTATGACAATAATTTGTTTGTATTGTTTGTCTTTGCTGTTTGTGTTTTTTATTTGTGTTATAAAATGAATAAGAAAATTTGGAAATAAATAAATAAATTTTCTGCACTGGAAAAAGCTATGACTCAGGGCAGGGGGCTTTGGGCACAGGACTCTATCCCCCACCCCCAAATTTTTGGAGGTAGGATTGCCAGCCTACCAGAAGACGAACAGTCTGGCTTGCTCTTGCACCTCCGATTCACAGAAAGGAGCTGGTGAAACTTTCCGCAGCACGGAAGAAATTAGCATTGTCACCTGCTAATATCTGCTGGTCAGACTGCCATACCAGGGGAGAGATTGTCCTGCCTCACCTTCCTCAGTTCAACTTCACCTGCCTCGTGGAGACGCTGCCAAACCCTCGCAGAAAATCCATCGGCCAAAATCCTCTCTCCTAAAAAAGACTCTGGGAAGTACCAAGGTCGCAAGGTGGTTAGACTGGTCTCAACTAGGGCCAGGGCCTTTTCTGTACTGGCCCCAACTTGGTGGAATGCTCTGTCACAAGAGACTGGGGCCCTGCAGGACTTGACATCTTTCCGCAAAGCCTGCAAGACAGAGCTGTTCCGCCTGGCCTTTGGTTTGGACTCAGTCTGACCCTTATGTTTCCCTCCCCTTATGGTTTTGATCTATGGGCTACTTTTAAAATGAGGCTGCATTTTAAATTGCATTTTAACCTGTATTTTAAATTGGTTTTTCCCCCCCTATTATGTTTTTACTGTAATTTTACTGGTGTTAGCCGCCCTGAGCCCAGCTCTGGGTGGGGAGGGCGGGGTATAAATAAAATCTTTTTTAAAAAAAATTATTTCAGAGTCGAGCTATCCTCTGCGTCAGCTTAGGAACAACATATGGAGCTGTCTTGTGGTGAGACTCCATACTGCAGACACTGGCTGGCAGCATCTCTCTGGGATCACAGGCAGAGGTTATTCTAAGTCCAGTCTGGAGATGCCCTTGTCGAATGAGCCAGAGTCTTTCTGCCACAAAGCTATGGCCCTTCCCATCGCCCTGGGTTGAGGATTGGTGTAGCCAAGCGACAATTCATGTTTGCGGTGAGGGATTCAGATACTCACCTTTTGGCATGCACAGTGCGTTGCCATTCGGGCATGGAATAATAAACAAGAAACAGACAGACAGCAGGATGCTGGTTCCCCCTCAGCCATAAAATTGCTGTTGTCTGTGTCTGTGCCAGCATGAGAACCAGTGTAATGGTGGTGTAATGGTTAGAGCATGGGTAGGCAAACTAAGGCCCAGGGGCCGGATCCAGGCCAATCGCCTTCTCAGTCCGGCCCATGGATGGTCCGGGAATCAGCATGTTTTTACACGAGTAGAATGTGTCCTTCCCCCCCCCTTTTTTTATGTTAAAGGAATAAAATGAAATATTTCATTTGCTTTATTTCCAGAATCAAGGGGGCAAGCAGGTGCAACTGAAGGAATTCAAGCTCATTTGAAGATTGCAGGAGTTTCCTCGCACATCATTAGTGGCTCTCTAGAAGTCCGAGTGATAAAGTGGAATGAAGAAATGCAGATCTGGTACTTTTGTTTTCTGTGTCGACATCTTCGAGGCTGCTTTGGAGCTGGAAGCTTGTCTCATCTCCATGGGCTGCAGAGGTCCCTACCAGAACGGCTGGCAAGCAGTTTACACAACGAGCCGAGGCTGCTGGGTCATCAAGACTCCAAAGCGTTTCTGGATGGTGATCCTGTGTCGGGAATATTTGTCATCTGGAGAAAAGCGGGCAGGATGGGCTGAACACGTTGGCTGGCCATTGGGATCCACCTTCTTGAGAGTGTAGACCCTATTTCCTTGCTCATCGAGGTAGTACTGCAGAAACATTGCTGCGGGTTATGAAAGCGTTAGCACTATACCTGCAGACGGATTAAAAGAGCTTCTCCCGATATACACGCGCGTCCATACAACCCACGTGCGCATTAGCCCCACCCCGAGTAGAATGTGTCCTTTTATTTAAAATGCATCTCTGGGTTATTTGTGGGGCCTGCCTGGTCTTTTTACATGAGTCAGCGGTTCTCAACCTGTGGGTCCCCAGATGTTGTTGGACTACCCCTCCCATCATCCCTGAGCTCTGGCCTTGCTAGCTATGGGTGATGGGAGTTGTAGTTCAACAGCATCTGAGGACCCACAGGTTGAGAAAGACTGAATGTGTGCTCTTATTTAAAATGCATCTCTGGGTTATTTGTGGGGCATAGGAATTCGTTCATCCCCCCCCCAAAAAAAAATAGTCCGCCCCCCCACAAGGTCTTTTTTTTTAATAATATTTTTTATTAATTTTAGCATACAAAAATTTTAAGACATACCACACAAATTATTATACATATGTCCTTGTTTGGACTTCCCTCAGCATCTCTGATAGCCTACCATCTTGATTATTTCTCCTGCAATTCTTAACTTAATATGCCTTTACCTTTTCTAACAGATCATTTCTCCCTTTCCATTTTTACAATCTTTCTTAAATTACTCCTCACAGAACTTCTTGTGGTCCTACAAACGTAATCCGATCATCACAAATACTTTTCAGATACTCAGTAAATTTAGTCCAGTCTTCGGTAAACCTCTGGTCCCGCCGGTCTCGGATCCTTCCTGTTAGCTTGTCTAATTCTGCGTAGTCCATCAATTTCATCCTCCATTCTTCTATGGTAGTTCTTCTTGCTTCCATTTTTGGGCCAATAATATTCTTGCTGCTATTACTGCATATAAAAACAACTTACAATCTTTCCTGTTTATATAATTTCCAACAATACCTAAAAGAAATGCTTCCGGTTTTTTAATAAAAGTGTATTTCAACATTTTTTTCAACTCATTATATATCATCTCCCAGAAGCATTTCACCTTTTTACATTCTCACCACATATGATAAAATAATCCTTCTTTTTCTTTACATTTCCAACATTTATTACTGACTTTATACATTTTTGCTAACTTAACTGGAGTGATGTACCATCTATACATCATCTTCATCACGTTTTCTTTTAATGTATTACATGCAGTAAATCTCAAACCTTCTTTCCATAGTTTGACCCAGTCCCCCACAAGTTCTGAGGGACAGTGGACTGGCCCCCTGCTGAAAAAGTTAGCTGACCCCTGGGTTAGAGTGCTGGACCATGCCCTGGAGAGCAGGGTTCGAATCCCCACTCAGCCATGAAGCTCACAGGGCCAGTTCCTTGCTCCTAGCCTCACCTACCTCTCAGGGTTGACGTGAGGATAATATGGGAAGAAGGAGAACCATCTGTGCCCCTTGAGCTCTTTGAAGGAAACAGGTGATATATAAACAAAAAAGGAATGTGTTTGGTTGTAAGTCTCTTTGGGCAAGATAGAGAGGCAAACGATTTAAACGAATGAATGAAAATGTGCCTTTTGTCTTGCTCTTTTGGCCTTTGCAGCAGTTCCCATGCAGCATGCATGACTGGGAAAGATGCTAACTGGATGATCGCTCTGGGACATGAAGCACATATCAAAATAATGCTGGGGGGGGGGCGCATTTCCCTGCCTGCAGTTTCGTTTGCTAAACATCAGCTTGAAAATTGGCTGCCTTTGGAAGATTCTGTTTGCTTTGTGATTTTATTCGCTTAGATTTTAAACCTAAGCTGACTCCTCCTCACCCCAGCTTTCCTAATAATAATAATAATAATAATAATAATTTTATCCCCCGCCCATCTGGCTGGGTTTCTGCAGCCACTTTTAAAATACAATAACCTATTAAACATTAAAAGCTTCCCTAGACAGGGCTGCCTTCAGATGTCTTCTAAAAGTCTGGTAGTTGTTGTTTTCTTTGACATCTGGTGGGAGGGCGTTCCACAGGGCGGGTGCCACCACCGAGAAGGCCCTCTGCCTGGTTCCCTGTAACTTTGCTTCTTGCAGCGAGGGAACCGCCAGAAGGCCCCTGGAGCTGGACCTCAGCGTCCGGGCAGAATGATGGGGGTGGAGACGCTCCTTCAGGTATACTGGACCGAGGCCGTTTAAGGCTTTAAAGGTCAGCACCAACACTTTGAATTGTGCTCGGAAACATACTGGGAGCCAATGTAGGTCTTTCAGGACTGGTGTTGTATGGTCTTGGCAGCCGCTCCCAGTCACCAGTCTAGCTGCCGCATTGTGGATTAGTTGTAGTTTCTGAGTCACCTTCAAAGGTAGCCCCACTACCTTTGTAGTCCTACTTCCATCTGGCTCCGTTCTGTCAATTGTTCCAGCTGGCTGGCCATGCCGGCTGCCCCTCTGCGAAAGGCGGGATCCCAGCTCTGTTGCTCGGCCCATGAGATTGCTCAGGGCTTTACCGAACAAATGTCTCTCCCAGAGAGCCAGAGGCTGGGATGTCACAGAGAAGGTAAGAAAGATGTAGCATGATAGAAATTTATGAAATTATACATGGCATGGAGAAAGTGCATAAAGCTTCTCTCTCTCTCTTCACAACGCCAGAACTCATGGATATCCAATGCAGCTGAATTTTGGAAGATTCAGGACACATCAAAAGATGCACTTCTTTATGCAGCACAGACTGTGGAACTCCCTGCCACAGTGATTGCACCAACTTGGATGACTTTTCAAGAGGATTAGGCAAATTCAGGGAGGAGGCGAGGGCTATCAAGAGCTACTATCCCTGACATCTATTCTCTGCCTCCCAAGCTGGAGACAGAAAAGCTTCTGAATGCCCCTGACTAGGAGGCACAGGTGGGGAGAGTGACCCTGTGCAGGCTGAGGCATACCTGGGGGTGGTGGGAGGAGCTTGTTGATGCAAACACAACTGGAAGCTCCCCCATGACGTCACCGGGGGTCGTGCCATGGCCCTAGCCACCAGCAGGGCATCGGACAGGATCCACGACCGCCGGATTCCTTTAACAGAATACCCAAAAGAGGAGGGGTAGATGATGGCGCATACCCAATCCTCCAACACAGCACACCTATTCCAATGCCTAACTGCCAATACCAGAAAGTTGTGACGAATTGACACAATCTTGATGGCAGAAAGTGAGGAGGAATTAAAGAACCTCTTAATGAGGGTGAAAGAGGAGAGCGCAAAATAGGGTCTGAAGCTCAACATCAAAAAACGAAGATCATGGCCACTGGGCCCATCACCTCCTGGCAAATAGAAGGGGAAGAAATGGAGGCAGTGGGAGATTTTACTTCAGGGAGTCTTCTCTTTTCATGAGGTGGCCAAAGTCTTAGAGTCCTTCCAGTGAGCACTCAGGGCTGATATCCTTCAGAATGGAGAGGTTTGATCTTGTTGCAGTCCATGGGACTCTCAAGAGTCTCCTCCAGCACCAGAATTCAAAAGCATCAATTCTTTGGCGATCAGCCTTCTTTATGCTCCAGCTCTCACTTCCATACATCACTACTGGGAAAACCATAGCTTTAACTATATGGACCTTTTGTTGGCAAGGTGATGCCTCTGCTTTTTAAGATGCTGTCTAAGTTTGTCATTGCTTTTCTCCCAAGAAGCAGGCGTCTTTTAATTTCGTGGCTGCTGTCACCATTTGCAGTGATCATGGAGCCCAAGAAAGCGAAATCTCTCACTGCCTCCATTTCCTAGGGCAGGGCAAAAAATATACTTGGGTCATGTAAAATGCAGGGGGTTGGACTAGATGACCCTCGGGGTCCCTTCTAACTCTACATTTCTGTAATTCTGTGAGTCTATGATATAAACCCTTGCAATGCAGGAATCTCAGCTGAATAATCCTCAATAAACACATGAGATGTAACCGGCTGCGTTCTTAGATAAACAAGGTATACTATTCATCATATCAAATTGTAAATTTTAACAGAAGTAACTCATAAAGTTCAACAAACGGACAAAGCAGTGACCCAGTGGATCAGATCATTCTCTTGTCAGTTCATGTATAAGGTCCATACGTGACCAGAGGTTTGTTTGTTGTTGTTTTGTCAGTGGAATCTCAGCTAAAGCATCCAAGACAGATGGTTATTCAACCTCTGCTTTGAAACCTCCAAGGAAGGAAAGTCCACGACCTCCTGAGAGAGACTCTCTCACTGTCAAACAGCTCTTACTGTCAGAAAATTATTCCTGATGTTGAGTCGGAGTCTCCCTTCTTGCAACTTGAAGCCATTGCTTTGAGTCCTACTCTCCAGAGCAGGAGAAAACAAGCTTGTTCCCTCGAACGTGTGACAGGCCTTCAGATATTTGAAGGTGGCTATCCTATCTCTTCTCAGTGTCCTCTTATTCATACCCAGATCCTTCAACCGTTCCTCAACAGGCTTGGCTTCTAGACCCTTGGCCATCTTGGTCGCCCTCCTCTCCACACCTTCCAGCTTGTCAACATCCTTCCTAAATTGGGGCACCCAGAATTGGACACAGTATTCCAGGTACTGTCTGAAGTTCCTCATCTGTGACTAAACTGGGCCATACACCCAATGTGGTGGGGCCCTCCCACCAGATGTCAAAGAGAAGAACAACTAAGAAGTCTGAAGAAGTGTGCATGCACACGAAAGCTCATACCAAGAACTAACTTAGTGGTCTTTAAGGTGCTACTGGAAGGAATTTTTTTATTTTGACTATGGCAGACCAACACGGCTACCTATCTGTATCAGACTTTAAGAAGACATCTGAAGGCAGCCCTGTTTAGGGAAGCTTTTAATGTTTAATAAGTTATAGTATTTTAGTATTTTGTTGGAAGCTGCCCAGAGTGGCTGGGGAAACCCAGCCAGATGGGCGGGGTATAAATTATTATTATTATTATTATTATTATTATTATTATTATTATTATTATTATTATTATTATTATTATCCTGGGATGCAATGCTCAGGCCTGCCCCTCATCAATGGATAGGAATCTTAACTTATTTCATTATAATTGTATCCCACCTTTCCTCCAAAGAACTCACAGTGGCATATATGATTTTCATTCATTTGTTTTTTTTGCTCTCCCCATTTCCCCCTTCACAGGTTAGGCTAGGCTAAGAGGCGGCAGTCAGCCCAAGTCCCCCCAACGAGCTTCATGGCCAAGTGAGGAACAGAACCCATGTCTCCTTGGTCCAACACTCTTACCACTGCACCCCACTGCCTCTCAGTCTTGAAGGAGAGGAAGAGATGGGTTTCCAGACAGAGCACGAGTGAAGTGGGCCACCAATCCTGGTTCTCGGTTAGCCACACATAACCTGATACCTTAGCAGGCTGGCTGGACCCCTGAGATGCACCCGCCGGCAAAGTTTCACTTCTCAAATTATAGAACTATTTTTGACACGCTCAGCTTCCTTCTTTTTTTTCATGGGAGGGGGGGAAACAGCAAAAAAAACCTGACTTGAAGATGGGTATCTCTGAAGCATTGTAACGGGAGGCCTTTACCCCGCCAGGAAACACACCAACCCACCCCGTTAACCCACAAAACATGCCCCAAATGTTCCAGGACTTCCTCAGGCTCTTAGGTTCCTCCTTTTTCTGAAAACTGCATCTTTGAAAAACGGAGGGCCGGCCTGGCAGCTGCAGACTGTATAGGCCAGGTGTGAGGCAGGAGGGCACCCATCAAGTCATCATCCCCGTCCCCCCCGTGTCCCCCCCGAGCCCTGGCAACGAGGCACATGGCTCTACATCTTGGCTGTCACTGAACTCAGCGCCCACACAGCTCTGGGCACAAGGAAGCAGAAATCCACATCCAAAAATTTCAGAGCTGCCAGGCTGGGGGTGCTTCTGAGCAGCCAGACTGAAGATGTTTGCTGCGTTCTGCTCAGAGGGTTGTTTTTAAAGCACATCCGTGGAACCAGGGCGCTCTAATCTGTGTATGTGCACATTAATTAACACACACATAGGAGCATCCCCCAAAAAGTTTCTGATTTGAGTTCCTACTGAAATGAGGCTTGTTTTTAACTTGTATTTTAATCAATTGTTTTTATACCTGGTGTTAGCCACCCTGAGCCTGGTCTTGTCTGGGGATGGTGGGGTATAAATAAATTATTATTATTATTATTATTATTATTATTATTATTATTATTATTATTATTACTACGACTATTACTATTTATTATTAATTGGAGAAATGTTGGACGATATATTGCAGCCTGCAAAGCCACCGCAATGTCCAAAGATTCAGGGCCGATGAAAGGAAGTCCTTCTTCATGTGATGCATGGATAAACAAATGTATTTCAAGGTGATGTCTCTGCTTTTTAGGATGCTGTCTAGGTTTTATATTTGGTGTTAGCCGCCCTGAGCTCGGTCTTGGCTGGGGGGGCAGGGTATAAATAAAATGTATTATTATTATTATTATTATTATTATTATTATTATTATTATTATTATTATTATCTGACTGGGTTGCCCCAGCCACTCTGGGCAGCTCGCAACATATATAAAAACATTTTCTAAAAGAACCTTCCCTATACAGGGCAGCCTTCAGACAGCTCAGGATTCGGATAACTCCCTACCCTCTAAAATTTCTCCGACGAAAACAAGGATGTCCTAAGCAAAAGTGAGATGTTCTGGGATCAAATCAGAAACCTGGACGGCTTCTGTAAATCTGGGACTGTCCCTGGAAAATAGGGACACTCAGAGGGTCTGGACACTTTGCTTTTCAGCTTGCACCAGGACCGGTGGGACACGGAAGCCCTTCTCCCTGGCGGGGTCCAGAAAAAAAGGGTGCTTTGGCTCTCTGTAGCCTGGAAGAGGTTAATTTTTGTGCGCCTCTCCCTGGCTGGGACGGAACATGTGTCTGTTGCTATGGTTGCGCTATACTTGAAGGGGCTGCTTGGATAATTATTGCAAGCATCCATTCTGCTACTTCCTGCCCCCCCTTCCCTCTCTCTCTCTCTCTCTCTCTCTCTCTCTCTCTCTCTCTCTCCCAAACAAGAAGTGAGGGACAGAAGGGCCTGGAGGGAGAGAAACCCCTTCACGGGGCGGAGAAGGTGCCCAAAACGTCTGGGTCCTGCTCTGCGCCATTTGCCCTGCAGGATTACGGAGGCCCTGGGCAGCCCTTATCCGGGGAAACCAAGGAAGCAGCACTGAATGCTAAGATGGCAAGGAGAGCAACAGTCTCTCCTCTGTGCAGCAAAATAATGGAGGACGGAGGGGGAAACCTGTGCCAACTCCATCCAGCCCAACACAATTTCTAGTGCTCTGGTGCCAGGGCAAGGTTGCAGAGGCAGAACCGGGATGCTTTCAGACAGAACCATAGAATTGTAGAGCTGGAAGGGACCCTGAGCATCATCCAGTCCAGGGGTCAGCAACCTTTTTCAGCCGTGGGCCGGTCCACCGCCCACAGACCACATGGGGGGGCCGGACTATATTTTGAAGGGAAAAAATGAATAATAATAATAATAAGACAGTGAAAGACAGGAGTGCCTGGCGTGCTCTGGTCCATGGGGTCACGAAGAGTCGGACACGACTAAACGACTAAACAACAACAACAATAATAATTTATTTATACCCCGCCCATCTGGCTGGGCTTCCCCAGCCACTCTGGGCAGCTTCCAACAAAATATTAAACAGCAGTCATGAAATTAAAAGACGCCTGCTTCTTGGGAGGAAAGCAATGACAAACCTAGACAGCATCCTAAAAACCAGAGACATCACCTTGCCAACAAAGGTCCTTATAGTTAAAGCCATGGTTTTCCCAGTAGTGATGTATGGAAGTGAGAGCTGGAACATAAAGAAGGCTGATCGCCAAAGAATAGATGCTTTTGAATTCTGGTGCTGGAGGAGACTCTTGAGAGTCCCATGGACTGCAAGAAGATCCAACCTCTCCATTCTGAAGGAAATCAGCCCTGAGTGCTCACTGGAAGGACAGATCCTGAAGCTGAGGCTCCAAGACTTTGGCCACCTCAGGAGAAGAGAAGACTCCCTGGAAAAGACCCTGATGTTGGGAAAGATGGAGGGTACAAGGAGAAGGGGACGACAGAGGATGAGATGGTGGGACAGTGTTCTCGAAGCTACCAGCATGAGTTTGACCAAACTGCGGGAGGCAGTGGAAGACAGGAGTGCCTGGCGTGCTCTGGTCCAGGGGGCACGAAGAGTCAGACACGACTAAACAACTAAACAACAACAACAACAACAATTTATTTATACCCGCCCATCTGGCTGGGCTTCTCCAGCCACTCTGAGCAGCTTCTAATAAAATATTAAAATACCGTAATACATCGAACATAAGTTGTGGGTGAACATATCAGACGACACAGCGATTCTTCAAACAGCTCTTGTTTATTCAGAGGCCAGAACAGAACTGAGCTGAAGGGCTCAGTCAGCCTGCTTATATACAGCTCCAGTACAACGTTACTGTAGCAACTTTCTAAAACTGTCCAATCACTGAACGTCACTTTCGATCCTTCATTTGCATAACTATCTACAGTATCCCCCTGCTGGCCCAGGGTGAGAACTTCAGTACATAACACTTCCCTAAACACTTGCACATGAGCACAAGCTATTCCTGTTGCTCCTCCGACCTGGAAGTGGGCAGCCGCGCATCGCAGCGCCGGTAAGAGCGGGTGGCAGCAGCAGGCGGCGGAGGTTGCTGCGGGCTGCATAAACGAGTCCCTTGGGCCTTATCTGGCCTGCTGGCCTTAGTTTGGGGAGCCTGTCCTAGGACCTGAGGCAGGAGGAGCCAAGCTGTGTGGTCGCAGGAGGGAGGGAGAAGCGCTGTTATTGAAGAACTTCAATGTTGTCCCAGGAAAAGAGGAAACGGGACCAAAACCGTGATGATCCCTCATGTTTAATGAATATCTGTATGTGCCATATTATCGCCATAGAGTTGGAAGGGACCCCTAAGGGCAGGGTTAGAAACTGAGATATGAAAGGTAGGAGCCAAGTGGCACCTTAAACCGAGGTTATGGGCACAACAACGGAACGTCTAGGCATGCCTTTTTCATAACAAGAATACAAAGCTGGAAATGAATGAACTGCAGCTAAAATATTATCTTCCTTTTTCACATGCTCTAGTCCTTCCCCTGCCCACCCCCCTAATATTCTTAAGAGGGTCTCTTCTCCAGTCTTCAGAGAGTAGCTGGAAGTGGGCAGGCAGAAAAAGGTCCTGCTTTGCTTCCACACGGCAGTTTTAATCTGAAATCTTACTGCGAGAATGGTGATAGCAGAAGATTGGAAGACTGGAGAAATACCAACTAAAGAACAATGGCAAGAGAAGATGATGAACTATGCAGAACTGGCAAAAATGACCGGCAGATTAAGAGAAAAAGACAACAGTGACTTTGAAAAAGAATGGGAACCATTTATATTATATTTGCAGAAACAAAGAAAGTCTATAGGCTTGATGGCAGGATTTAAATAAACATTCACATCATTAGTATTAGAAAATGTGCAGAAGATAGAGAAATAATATGGTGTACTTATTTTCATCTTTATGTTTTTAGGTTAGATGTTATTGTATAAGTATACTATTAGTATTTTTTCTTTTAGCAGGTAGCAAGGTGGGTGAGAGGAGAAACAAACCAGAAGCGGAAGTTGGGGGAAGACCAGGAGGGGAGGGAGGAAAGAATGCATAGTGCCATATTTTTTGCTCTATAAGACTCCCTTTTTCCCTCCTAAAAAGTAAGGGGAAATGTCTGTGCCTCTTAGGGAGCGAATGCAGGCTGTGCAGCTATCCCAGAAGCCAGAACAGCAAAAGGGATCGCTGCTTTCACTGCGCAGCGATCCTTCTTGCTGTTCTGGCTTCTGAGATTCAGAATATTTTTTTTCTTGTTTTCCTCCTCCAAAAACTAGGTGCCTCTTGTGGTCTGGTGCGTCTTATAGAGCGAAAAATACGGTGAATGTTATGGATATGAGATGTATGTAATGAATGAAAAAGAAAACTGAATAAAAATAAAAAATAAAAAATCTGAAATCTTAGGCACAGTACTGCGCCCAGAGCTCAGAAATTGCTTGCTCTAATGAAACTTCCTGTCACAAAATGCTCCTAAAACAAAGGGAGTTTCGAACGCTGCTCCTAAAAGTCATTGAGTCCATCCCCCAATGATGCAAGAATCACTGCTAAAGGATCCCTGAGAGATAATCCAACCTCTGTTTAAAAACCGCCAGTGAATTCTTTGTGGTGCAAGTGGGCATTATTGTCTTGGAAGATCTTTAGTAAGGTCAATTCTGGGGTGACTTCTAATACTTGGTTATTTTGCTTATTACTTATATAACTGGTGTCCAGGAGAGTTGGGTTTTGGGGCACTCCCACCACATGTGGAGGTATGTGCCTGTGGAGGTGCACCCTCTCCAGCATTTTGGTGAGGTTCCTGGGCGTATTAGCGCTAGTTTTCTTGGTGTTAGGTACCACCTGCAGGTGAGTTTTAGAGTGAGTTATTTTCTTTTCGTTGATAAATGAAACTGATTTGTAAAAATGTTACATGGGGGGGGAATACGAGAGAGAGACATTGCAAACACTTTTGTAAATCAGGAAAATCTTTAATAAAATAAAAGAGAGAGGGGGAAAACCGCCAGTGAAGGACATTTCACTGCCTTCTGCCATCTCCCGACTAGATACCAGAAAGACAGGTCAGGCAACCATAAAACAGAAGGCGCTTGAAGAAGAAGGAACTAAAATATGAAAAATGTTTTTTTTAAAATAAATATTTTATTCAGTTTTCACAATAAGAAAGCATACAAAGACAAAAAAAAATACAAAATCACAAAAAATACAATACAAAAATACAAACATTAAACACATCAAAAGAAAAAGAAAAAAAGATAAAAACACATATAATAACAAAAAACAAAAATTCCCTCTTTCTTAATTTCTCAGCTTCAATTAACTTATTTTCCCGACTTCCTCACGTCTCCCGTTCTTGTATCCCTTTTTAGAGATTAATTCAACAAATTCATATTCTATTAATTTATCTGTTGTTAATCCAATCTTATATTTTACTTTTAAAATATGCAAAATGACACCAGCTAATCCTCCAATTTTTCCAGACAAAAAAGGCCTGGGAAAGAGAGGGCTTGTGGAGAGCCCAGAGAAAGCATTGTTTGGACATTGTTCAGCTCAAGGTCAGGGAGAAAGGCTGGAGAAGGACAAGGACTCTCTCCAGTTTCCGTCCATCTGCCTCAAGGCTGTCTGAAATTATCTGTAAGGAGGTCTTCCCAAGCCCTTCCTATCAGGTCCTTTGAACTCGAACCCTGGCGCTCTCCTGGAAGGAAAGCTACTGCTCCAATACTGAGTGCTGGCTCTTCAAAGGGGCTTAAATAATGTGTCTGATGTATGGAAGTGAGAGCTGGACCATCAAGAAGGCTGATTGCCGAAGAATGGATGCTTTTGAATTCTGGTGCTGGAGGAGACTCTTGAGAGTCCCATGGACTGCAGGAAGATCCAACCTCTCCATTCTGAAGGAAATCAGCCCTGAGTGCTCACTGGAAGGACAGATCCTGAAGCTGAGGCTCCAAGACTTTGGCCACCTCAGGAGAAGAGAAGAATCTCTGGAAAAGACCCTGATGTTGGGAAAGATGGAGGGCACAAGGAGAAGGGGACGACAGAGGACGAGATGGTTGGACAGTGTTCTTGAAGCTACCAGCATGAGTTTGACCAAACTGCGGGAGGCAGTAGATGACAGGAGTGCCTGGCGTGCTCTGGTTCATGGGGTCACAAAGAGTCAGACACGATTAAACGACTAAACAACAACAAAGCATGCTTTGAATGTGCTTGAATACGGCTAGCGTCACTGCAGACCTTTGGATGGCAAAAGGTTGTAGTTTGAGCAAAGAGAAGAGGAGTTAATACATATCCCACTTTCCCCTCTGCTAAACAGGTTCTGGTAGTTTCAGAGGCCTGGAAAAACCTGTTTGACTAATGATAACAGCAGGGCAAAGAGAAAGAAAGGCTCAAAAAAGTCACTTTCAGTCCATATATATATAGACAGACTCTGGAGAAAGGAGCAGTTCCTGCATAGGTGGTTTCTGACGTTAGGGTGGTTTTTGCCTTGGTCTGGAAGAGCAGCTATAAGCCACCAAAGTTTCAGGAATCCACGGGTACCAGAATGCTGTCAAGGGAGGTGTGGGCTGTTCTTAACTCTTTGAAAAGAGAAGGGCTTCGGGTGGGGGAAATTCGGCCCTGCACAGTTGCTCCTTGTGTAAGGAAAGGCACTTTTTACATAAGCAGAGGTACTTTCCTCTCCCATGTAATGCTATATTTGGTTTTCCCATGGATGGGAGGGAGCAGGACTTTGAGAAAAGAAGGAGCAATACTTGCAAGAGAATTCTCCTTCTCTTATCATCGAATTGCAGAGTTGGAAGGGAATTCTAAAGGTCACCCCTGCAATCCAGGAATCTCAGCTAAAGCATCCATGACAGCTGGCCATCCAACCTCTGCTTAAAAACCTCCAAGGAAGGAGAGCTCACAACCTCCCCAGGGAGACTTCCACTGTCAAACAGCTCCTTCCTGATGTTTATTCAGAATTTTCTTCCTTGAAGCCATGGGTTCAAGTCCTACCCTCCAGAGCAGGAGAAAACAAGCATGCTCCCTCTTCCATGTGACAGCCCTTAAGATATTTGATGATGGCTCTCATATCTCTTCTCAGTCTCCTCTTTTCCAGGCTAAATATGCCCAGCTCCTTCAACCGTTCTTCATAAGGCTTGGTTTCCAAACCTCTGATCATCTTGGTCATCCTTCCAGCTTCTCAACACCCTTCCTAAATTGTGGTGCCCAGAACTGGACAGAGTATTCCAGATGTGGTCTGACTAAGGCAGAATAAAGCAGGAATATGACTTTTCTTATCTGGACACTATACTTCTGTTTATGCAGCCTAGAATAGCATTAGCTTTTTTTGCTGCTGCGTCACACTGTGGACTCATATTAAGCTTCTGGTCCACCAAGATCTCTATATCCTTTTCACATGTACTGCTAGTAAGTCAGGTGTCCACCAGCCTATATTTGTGCATCTGGTTCCTCCTGCCTAAGTACAGAACCTGACACTTGTCCCTACTGAAATTCATTTTGTTACCCTGGGCCCAGTTCTCCAATCTGTTAAGGTCATCTTGAATTCTGATTCTGTCTTATGCAACATTAGCTACCCCTCCCAGGTTGGTGCCATCTGCAATTTGGTGAGCATCCCCTCACTCAATTCCTTCATCCAGGTCGTTTATAAAGACGTTGAACAACAACGGGCCCAGGACAGAACCCTGTGGCATCCCACTTGTTATTTTCCCCCCAGGATGATGAGGAACTGTTAGTGGTACCTCGGATTAAGAACTTAATTCATTCTGGAGGTCCATTCTTAACCTGACACTATTCTTAACCTGAGGTACCACTTTAGCTAATGGTGCCTCCCGCTGCCACCGCACAATTTCTGTTCTCATCCTGAAGCAAAGTTCTTAACCCAAGGTACTATTTCTGGGTTAGCGGAGTCTGTAACCTGAAGCATCTGTAACCCAAGGTACCACTGTATTGATGTCAAGCTCACTGGTTGGTAGTTACCTGGGTGTTCCTCCCACCCCCCTTTTGGAGATGGGGACATTTTCTCTCCAGTCTATAGGGACTTCACCTCCAAGAATTCCCAAATATCATAGAGAAAGGCTCTGCGCTTACATCCGCAAGCTCCTTTAGCACCCTTGGGTGCAGCTCATCAGGCCCTGATGAGCTCTGAATTCATTCAAAGCACTTCAATGGTCCCTTACTACCCCTTTTCCTATCTTGGGCTGCAGCTCCCTCCTTGCATCGTTTATTCTTTTATCACCAGGCTAGACATCACTTTCCTTTTGGCTGAAGACAAAGGCAAAGTAGGTGTTGAGGAGTTCTGCCTTCTCTCTGTCACCCAATAGCATTTCTCTGTCTTCTTCACGCAGTTGACCTGCCACTTGCTTGTTCTTCCTCTTGCTTCAAACATGGCTGAAGAAACCTTTTAAAATTATTTTCACTCTCTCTTGCATTCTGAACTCATTCTGAGCTTTGGCCTGCTTGGCCTTCACCCTGCAACTGTTGGCTACTCGTGCATTCTTCTCCTTTGTGATTTCCCCTTTCTTCCATTTCTTATGCATGCCCTTCTTAGCTCATCTGCAAGCTCCTTATGCAGCCACACCAGTTTCCTTAGATGCCTCCCACTTTTCCTTCTTCTTGGATTTGTCTGCATTTGGGCCTTCAATATTTCACCTTTAAGAAACTCCCATCCATCTTGGACTCCCTTTTATCTCCCTTGTGTACACTCATCTCACTGGTTAGTAAACAGGTTTAGCAGTGTGTTGTTGCTTTTTTGTACTGCCTGAAAAACCAACTTCTTCCATTTGACCAAAGGCACCAGAGGGACACATCACCTTTGCTTGAATACGATGGAGAAGCGAAACCTCTATATTACGTTTTCAGACTGACAACAGCCTCTTAAGGTAGTCCAGTGCAAAGGATGGAAGGTGGAGTGACTTGGCAAAGCCACGCCGAGTGAGTGCGTGAGAGAAGCAGAATTTGAACCCTGGGCTTTGCGGCTCACTCTCTTAGCTCTCCAGGCTCTTAAACCTGCTGAGGGTTTGTTCTTCCAATTCCCAACCTGTCTCTCCCCTCGTGTATAATTTAGTCGCATGGAAGTCAGCAAGAGGAAGCCGAGGAAACTTGCAAAGTCAGCCCTGGCTAGGATCAAATGTGTGTCAGGAAGCATTTACAAAAAGTGTGTGTGTGTTGCGAGGGAAGGGAGGGTGAAGCTTGGCGCTGCAGGGATTGCCAGTTGCTCTTTGTCTGTGCCAGTGCCAGCAGCACCACCCCCCCTTGCCCAGCGCGCTGAGCGATGCAAGGCTGCCTTTTCCCTCTTGTCTGTCCCACACTCCTTTTACTGCGCTGCAGACTCTGGCTGGGACAACCCATCGCGGTTGCTATGACTGCAATCTGCTGGAAGGGTTTGGCTGGAGAATAATTGCAAGCATCTCCCTCCCTCCCTCCCTCCTTCCCTCCTCCTGCCTTGTGCTCTCCAGTGTTCTCCCTGCAAAAATAAAAAATGCCACCCCACTCCTCGCATTTCCCCCCTCTGTGGCAAAACAACACATGCATATTTCTTCTGTATATATTTTTATATATATTTATATGCATGCATATCTATGTACATGTCAAGATTAGAGAGGAGAAGCTTGCAGATGTGTGGCAGCTGGAGTCTCGCTCGCCAGCCAAGCAAGCCTTTGTAGCAGGCAGAGGAGGGCTGGGCAGGGCTGGGGGGTGAAGTTGGAGAGCAGGAGGCAGCTGGATCCAGGCAGGGCACAGATCACAGCCTCCCGCTGCACCCAGTTAAGGCTGTTTTTTTCCTCTCTCTCTCTCCATCCCTGGTTCTGAATCGATTGGAGGACGGAGCCTCTTTCCCCCCAGCTCAGCTCCCGAACTGGGAGAAATACCACCCTTCCCTTTCTCTCTCTTAACCTTCCCTTCCACTTCCTCCCCCTGAACCCAGCAACTTTGCCGGACCGGTTGCCAGCGTGACTGTTCAGCCCCAAGTGCCACCTTAGTCCCTCAATAGCACAAGGGCCTCCTGAGATCTGAAATCCCGAATATCACACTGTCTGGGAGCCAGGTTGGCATGACACAGAGCAATTTGCAGCTTGCCGGAAGCTAAACAGAAAAGGAAAAAAGAGGTTTTTTATTTTAATTTTTTTCAAAAATGGTTGCTGCCGTCCCCTCCCTAAGTAGGTGGTAAAGAGAGGTGCCCGTTATTATTCTTTTAGCGTGAAATTTGTGGGGGCTGTGTACCAGCCACCGGAGGACAGGCTTACTCACGTTGTTTATTTGCTCCTGCGTCTCCCCAAATCTGAGGAGCTGGCGTCATGCGAGACAGGCATGCCCGCTCTCGGCTGCCAAATGTGACCCCGCACTGTGTCGCTTCGATACACATCATCCTGGGCATGACTCACAGTTGCATGGGCACTGCCAGCTCTGCCGGGTTTAAGATGGGAGGTCAGGGCCACCCAGACTTTTCCCACTGGGACTGGGGCACAGGAGGGACTCGCTCAAAGCCCAGAGTCCAGCTGATTCCGGGCTCCGCAGAGCAGCTGATCTTACGGCTGGCTGGCTGGCAGGCAAGCAGGCAGGCAGGCAGGCCGGCCCTCATTCCTGCCAGCCAGCTGCAGCAGTGCCCACAGTTGGGGGCTGACTCAGAGAGAGAGAGAAGGGGCTCTGCTGCCATCCCCTATGGCTTCTCAGCAGGGCTGGCAGAGCTGGATGCCCTTCCTTCCACCTCCCTCGGGTCCGTAAGATGTCAGTGTCATCAGGATTCTGCACACTATTCGAGCAAACAAAGCCACACACCCAGTTCTGTGCCAATTCAGAGCACTGGTTCTGAAACAAAAAATAAATTGTGGACATAATATGCAAACCACTACCTCGCATTACATACGCTTCAGGTTACAGACGCTTCAGGTTACAGACTCCGCTAACCCAGAAATAGTACCTCAGGTTAAGAACTTTGCTTCAGGATGAGAGCAAAAATCGTGCTCCGGTGGTGCGGCAGCAGCAGGAAGCCCCAGTGGTGCTTCAGGTTAAGAACAGTTTCAGGTTAAGAACGGACCTCCAGAATGAATTAAGTATGTAACCACTGTACTTATTTTGCATGCTATATATAATTCTGGACCATAAAGAAGGCTGATCGCCGAAGAATGGATGCTTTTGAATTATGATGCTGGAGGAGACTCTTGAGAGTCCCATGGATTGCAAGATGATCAAGCCGATCCATTCTGAAGGAAATCAGCCCTGAGTGCTCACTGGAAGGACAGATCCTGAAGCTGAGGCTGCAAGACTTTGGCCACCTCATGAGAAGAGAAGACTCCCTGGAAAAGGGAAAGATGGAGGGCACAAGGAGAAGGGGACGACAGAGGACGAGATGGTTGGACAGTGTTCTCGAAGCTACCAGCATGAGTTTGACCAGACTGCGGGAGGCAGTGGAAGACAGGAGTGCCTGGCGTGCTCTGGTCCAGGGGGTCACGAAGAGGCGGATATGACTAAACGACTAAACAACAACAATATATAATTCTGCTCCTTGAAGTTAGAATTATTTTGGGGGGCAAGGCCTTAAGGCGTGGACCTTGGGGGTCAGTGGGCTATAGGAGCAATCTCATACCCTCCAAGATTCATCAGATGAAAATAGGGACAGTTCTCCCTCCCCCACAATCAACCCTACTTGAACCCCCATTTCTGTGTCCCCCGCCCAGAGCATTTCCTATCAGAAGAGCGGTGAGTGCCACGACCACTTCACCAAGACGAGACACAGATGCACAAAGAATTTTTAAAAAAGTTAATAAATCAAGACACCTTGTGCTCTGTTCCGCTCCCCCTTTCTTCCCACTCAGGGCAGATGTGCCCCCTGCCTTGCCCCTAAAGGTTGGCACCTCACATGGAACTGGGCCTTGGGGATGGCAGCCTCTCCACCTCCTTTCCACTCTCCAGCAGCTGCTACGAGCTGCCCAAGGCTGGCAGTGGCGGGCATGGAGAGGCGATGGAGAGTTCACAGGGTGTTTTCTTGCAGCTGCAGCCACTGCTTGGGAAAAGCAGCCCTGCAGAGGACCTTAAGGTCCATGAATAACCATAGTTTAGAGGTCCCGGGCCCTAAGGAAGTCAGATTATCCTCCACCAGGGCCAGGGCCTTCTCAGTGGTGGCTCCAACCTGGTGGAATGCTCTGTCCCATGAGACCAGGGCCCTGCAGGATTTAACTTCCTTCCTTCTCTGTAAGACAGAACTATTCCGCCTGGCTTTTAATTTGAATTCAGCCTGATCTTTTATTCCCTTTCTATTCCCTCCACCTCCCCTTTTATGAAGACCACCCGCTCTGAGATCCCACAGCTAACTCTCCCCCGGTCTCCTCGCTGGCCAAACAGGACTAATTTAGCCAGCTAGCCCTGGTGATCATCTAATGTTTATTGGATGGATTTCCCCCCTAAATTGATTTTTGAATTCTGAATTTATTGTTATTCACGTTTTATATTGTATCTTATGCTGTTCTTTGTTGCATCGATTAAGTGTTTTAAATTTGTTGCTAGCCGCCCTGTGCCCGGTTTTCTGAACCGGGAAGGGCGGGGTATAAATTTTAAAAATATATATTATTATTTATTATTATCCTCCTCCCTGGGCTCAGCAGCAGCAGCACTGGCGGGAGGGAAATAGGGACATTCCAGAAAGAATCGGAATCCAGGATGGCTTTTGTAAATCCAGGACTGTCCCTGCAAAATGGGGGGACTTGGAGGCATGTGATCTCGAGGAAAGCCAGCAACTGCAAATGGCAAGGCCCTCCGGCCTCAATTTCTGGGTGCTGCCCGGCGAGTCTGCCAAGTCCTCCAGAGGTTTCACAAAGGCGTCGTGAGAATGAATGAGGAAAGGAGCAGAAGGAAGACTTAAGGATGCTAAAAGCATGATAGACGCCAAGCCCAGAAGTGGGCTGCGCAACCGATGGGAGTCATAGCATCCTAGGATGACAGCAACTTCCTGCTTTGTTCTCTCCTGACAGGAGAGGATAGATGTTGGGGGACAAGAGACCCCACCCATCACTGATTTCTCACAGCTGGCCTTGCCACCAGGCTTCTGGGTGAAATAGGGAGGTTAAAAGGTAAAGGGACCCCTGACCATTAGGTCCAGTCGTGGCCGACTCTGGGGTTGCGGCGCTCATCTCACTTTACTGGCTGAAGGAGCCGGCGTACAGCTTCCGGGTCATGTGGCCAGAATGACTAAGCCGCTTCTGGCGAAACCAGAGCAGCGCACGGAAACGCCATTTACCTTCCCACCGGAGCGGTACCTATTTATCTACTTGCACTTTAAGGTGCTTTCGAACTGCTAGGTTGGCAGGAGCAGGGACCGAGCAACGGGAGCTCACCTTGTCGCGGGGATTCGAACCGCCGACCTTCTGATCGGCAAGCCCTAGGCTCTGTGGTTTAACCCACAGCGCCACCCGCGTCCCAATGGGGAGGTTAAATGGGGGAAATTGTTGCTTCAATTAGTGGGTTAGAGGATTGCTTTGTTTATTATTTGAGTATTGTTAATGTTGTTCGCTAGCTATACAGCTGGTATATACCCCCCCCAAGAATGTTATGTTATAGGAAATATTAATGTATTACCATATTTTTTGCTCTATAAGACTCACTTTTTCCCTCCTAAAAAGTAAAAGGAAATGTGTGTGCGTCTTATGGAGCGAATGCAGGCTGCGCAGCTATCCCAGAAGCCAGAAGAGCAAGAGGGATTTCTGCTTTCGCTGCACAGCGATCTCTCTTGCTGTTCTGGCTTCTGAGATTCAGAATATATTTTTTTCTTGTTTTCCTCCTCCAAAAACTAGGTGCATCTTGTGGTCTGGTGCATCTTATAGAGCGAAAAATACGGTATATGATTCCCCCCCCCCATGGTATTATGTATTGTATATTTTTCTTTGCTTTTATGTCGCTTGGAGACCTTCGAGTGACAAGTGACGGAGAACTTTAATAAATAAATAAATTCGGAAGAGCTTTCTGACTGTAAGAGCTGTTTGACGGCGGAACAGATTCCCTTGGGCGGTGGCGGACTCTCACGGGGCGATTTTAAAGCAAAGGTTGGATGGACATCTGTCAGGGGTCCTTTAGCTGAGATTCCTGTGTTGCCGGGGGGGGGTTGGACTAGATGACCTGATGACCCCTTCCCACGCTGCAATTCTGAGATTTTATGATTTGTATAGTTGAAAGGGACACACAAGGCCATCGAGTCCAACTGCCTGCAGTGCAGTCACTGCAGCCAGATGGGATCATCAGCCGAGCATCTGCATCTGGATCCGGCCAAAGGAGACTCATCTATGTAAGGATCCAACCTGCTGTCATCGCCTGGGCCACTTCAATGCCTATGGGCAGACCACAAGCCACAGTCCTCTCCCCGCTTCCTTTGGTGGGGAGGGCGAGGCTCTCTATGGGTGTCTACCAGCTCCATCTGGTATGCAGGATGAGACCCTACCTGCCCGCGGACTGTCTCGCCAGTGGTGCATGCTCTAGTTATATCCCGCTTGGACTACTGCAATGCGCTCCACGTGGGGCTACCTTTGAAGGTGACCCGGAAACTACAACTAATCCAGAATGCGGCAGCTAGAACGGTGACGGGGAGTGGCCGCCGAGACCATATAACACCGGTCTTGAAAGACCTCAATTGGCTCCCAGTACGTTTCCGAGCACAATTCAAAGTGTTGGTGCTGACCTTTAAAGCCCTAAACGGCCTCAGTCCTGTATATCTGAAGGAGCGTCTCCACCCCCATCATTCTGCCCGGACACTGAGGTCCAGCGCCGAGGGCCTTCTGGCGGTTCCCTCCCTGCGAGAAGCGAAGTTACAGGGAACCAGGCAGAGGGCCTTCTTGGTGGTGGCGCCCGCCCTGTGGAATGCCCTCCCATCAGATGTCAAAGCGATAAACAACTTCCTGACATTCAGAAGACATCTTAAGGCAGCCCTGTTCAGGGAAGTTTTTAATGTGTGATATTTTAGTGTATTTTTGGTTTCTGCGGAAGCCGCCCAGAGTGGCTGGGGAAATCCAGCCAGATGGGTGGGACACAAATAATAATAATAATAATAATAATAATAATAATAATAATAATTTAGCCACCGCAGGCAGAAACTCAACAGGTAAAACTTCCTCCCTGCCGGAAAAGCTTCCCCTGTTGCGTTTTCAGCCTGTTCTTTATTTACTTCATTTATTAAATTTGTATGTCGCCCTTCATCCAAAGATCACTGGGCGGTTCACAACATGGAAATAGACTTTTGTTGTTTGTTTGTTGTTGTTGTTGTTGTTGCTTTAGCAGCTGCAGAGCTGTCTCTGGGAGAGGGAGGGGTAAGCCTGACTGGGAAATCCCACCCCCACCTCCACCCCCACCCCCGTTCTGTGGGCAGCATGCACTGGTAGATAACCTCGGCGTAAAAACAAAATTGCATGTTGCTATTTCTGTTTCGGTGCCGCTTAGCTTTTAATCCCATCCTCTGGGTATTTTCTTTCCCTTTCTTTAGCACCCAGTTATTTGTTCATTGTAAATTATTATGCCTCGCTCGTCCTTCCCCAAGTGCATTTGTAACAAGGGATTCTGCTTCCCCGGAACCCGAGACACCATCCTCTTGAAACCTGCTTCTACTGTATTAACTAAGCAGACTTGGGCTCTGGCCGTTTGCTTTCCTCGCCAATAAGTCGCTCCAGGGGCTCTCCTGTCCACCTCCAGGACTAGCCAAATTCCTGAAGGATTCAGCTGGCTAATTGAACCTCCATGGCCAAGAGCAGTATACCTCAGAGTGCCAGTTGGGGGCTGGGGAGAGCTGTTGTTGTCATGCTTTGCCTCTGGGCTCCTCACAAACCACTATTGTTGTTGTTGTTGTTGTTGTTGTTGTTGTTGTTGTTGTTGTTAATAATAATAATAATAATAATAATAATAATAATAATAATAATAATAATATTTTATTATTTATACCCCACCCATCTGGCTGGGTTTCCCCAGCCACTCTGGGCGGCTTCCAACAAAGTATTAAAATACAGTGGTCTGTTAAACATGAAAAGCTTCCCTAAACAGGGCTGCCTTCGGATGTCTTCTAAAAGTCTGGGACAGTGGTACCTCGGGTTACATACGCTTCAGGTTACAGACTCCACTAACCAGTCATCAGTCTAGCTGCCGCATTCTGGATTAGTTGTAGTTTCTGGGTCACCTTCAAAGGTAGCCCCACGTAGAGTGCATTGCAGTAGTCCAAGTGGGAGATAACCAGAGCATGCACCACTCTGGAGAGACAGTCCGCGGGCAGGTAGGGTCTCATCCTGCGTACCAGATGGAGCTGGTAAACAGCTGCCCGGGATACAGAATTGACCTGTGCCTCCATGGACAGCTGTGAGTCCAAAATGACTCCCAGGCTGCGCACCTGGTCCTTCAGGGGCACAGTTGCCCCATTCAGGACCAGGGAATCCTCCACACCTGCCCGCCCCCTGTCCCCCAAAAACAGTACTTCTGTCTTGTCAGGATTCAACCTCAATCTGTTAGCCGCCATCCATCCTCCAGCCACCTCCAGACACTCACGCAGGACCTTCACCGCCTTCACTGGTTCTGATTTGAAAGAGAGGTAGAGCTGGGATTTTATTTATCCTTACATTTTATTCCACTTTTTCCCTCTCTCCAAGTGCTTAAGTTGATCAAGGACCATAAGGGGGAGTGAGGGGGGGGATTAGGAGCAAGAGTGGGGGGCAGGTGGGTGGGCTTTGCTGCTGGCCATCAATAGCTAGGAGACCAGTGACCTGGTCACAGTTTCCCCCACAATGAAGTGATGTGCGGCATTCCTACTTACCGTAAATTACAGCAATTATTGCTCTGTGTGTTTCCCAAAGCAAGGTGGGTCTCCCCCAAGGGGCTAGAGCTGTTTGAGGAAGGGGAGTTTGCAGGGAAATGTAGGGAAGATGATACAAAGGAACACCTTCTGAATGTTTCCCCAAGGTGGCGTTGTGCTCAGAGCATCGGACTAGAACCTGAGAGACCAGGGTTCGAATCTTTAGAGGAAAAGGTGGGGTATAAATGCAAAGAGTAAATGAAAAATAAATTAAAAGTGGTTGAAGCGCTGGCTGCTGTGCTCCCTGCAAAATGTGGTTTCATAAATGTAAATGTCACTGTTGTTTTAAAAATATGTGATTTGTGAGTCCACATGGACACCTATTTCTGTATCTGAAAGATATGGAACCTTTTCGTTTCTAAAAAAAATAAACAAATTCCACGTTAACTGGCACAGGATGAACTCTTGAAGCGGTTTATGGTATAGCGAAACCATCTAACATAAGAATGAGCTAGCAAGAGTATTCACTGAAAACTAGGATTAAATCCGGCCAGGAAACTCTCTGGGTGACCTTGGGCCAGTTGCTATCTCTCAGTCCAAACTCTACTTTGCAGGTTGTTGTGACTATAGAATTGGGGATGAAAACAACACAAGACGGAAGAAGTTAAAAAAAATAATTGAGGTCACACATGGGTGAAGGGGAGTGGGTGGTATAGGGGAATTTATAATATTACATTATTTATAATGTAAAAATTTTAATATAAAATTTCTAATTGTGTTGTATTTTTATACAGCAAAGAGAAGCCTAGAGCAATTAGGTATATTTTAATTTAGTTAACTATGTTAAGCTTATGTTAGAAAACGAATATGGATTTTGAATTTGATGTTTGTAATTTTTCTTTTTTCGGTTTTGGAAATAAAAAAAAAAAAAAGAATTGGGGAGGAAGCTCCTTGAGCCTCTCTGGAGAAAGGAGGGGAGAAATAAAACCAGGAAACATCCATGCTATGACTTAAAACTCAGCAGAACTGGGTCTCGGTTTTGCAACCCGAATCTCCTCCTAGTAAGAAGGCCTTTGCTAGACTTCTTCCCCTCCCCCCCAAAAAAATTATTCATTTTATAACACAAATAATCAACACAAACAGAAATACAAACAAATTCTTGTCTTATCCTTATTTTTTCTAAACATTGTTAGGTGGGCTTCCCCAAGTCCCCCCCATCATTATACCTCATCTTTAGCAGTTTCATATATCATAATTTTTAACCATCTTTTTTACCACGCTGACTTTTACCATAAAAATCTTCACATTTTATCACTTACAAATAATACACTTTTTAAATACGCTATCTTCTACTTCTAACCCTACAGCCTATATCCATTTCCAAAGCTATTCTAAGATTTAAATATTAACATTTTTTTTTCAGATATTCTTTAAACTTCTTCCAGTCTTCTTCTACCGTCTCTTCTCTCTGGTATTGGAGTCTCCTGGTCAGTTCGGCAAGTTCCATTTGCTAGACTTCTGATGGCGAGGAGGAAATGAGCTCAGCCAGCTCCCTCAATGGGGTGTTCCAGGAAAGAAAAAGAAGGAACATTTTATCATATGTGGTGGGAATGTAAAAAAGTAAAGAACTTCTGGGAAATGATATATAATGAGACGAAAAAGATGTTGAAATATACATTTTTTAAAAAACCAGAAGCATTTTTACTGGGTATTACAGGTCAGGACATTAATAGGCAAGATGTTAAATTGTTTTTATATGCAACAACTACAGCAAGAGTATTGTTAGCCCAGAAATGGAAGCAAGAAGAAATTCCGACGAAAGAAGAATGGCAGATGAAATCAATGAACTATGCAGAATTGGACAAAAGGACAGGAAGGATTCGAAACCTGCGGGACCAGAGATTTACAGAAGATTGGAAGAAGTATATGAATTATTTGAAGAGCAACTGTAATCAACAAATTACGCTAGTAGGACTACAAGAAGTTTTGTAAGGAGAAATATACGAAGTGTTACGAAGTAGAAAAAGATACAGATATTGGTTATGAGTTTGAAATGTAATCGGGAAGATAAGAAATGCATACTGAGAGATTAGATTGGAAAATTTTCAGACAGGATTGATGGAAGTCAAAAATTTGAATAAGATGCAAAAGTATGTTTAATTACTGTTGAAAATGATATGTTAAAAAAACTAATAAAAATTATATATAAAAAATAATAAAAAATGGGGTGTTCCAGGAAGAGGGTGCCACTTCGGAAAGGCCCTGCTCCCAACCCCTTAAATCCCCATTTCCGCTATGAGAGGGAGGGATTCCGACCAGAGCATTTCTGGACAATCTCAAGGGAGGGGGGACTTATATGGGGAGACACCGTCTCTAAGATATGCAGAGCCCAGGCCGTCTTTGCTATGTCCTGTACAGACTGGAAACAGAGGAGAATGGCTGCTGGGGCAGTGTCTCAATAGGCAGAGCTGAGGAGGTTGCAGCGGGTTGGTTTGGATGACCCCTGGGGTTCCTTCCAACTCTACAATTCTATGATTCTTTAAAGAACAGCGAGACTTGCAGGGACTTTAGGCAATCAACAGGCAGCCCTCAGCTAACTAAACGGTGAGTGAAATGTATTGTACTTCTGTTTAGAAACTGATTCTAAATTTGCTTCTATACATATGGATTAGCACAAGCAAATTTTATGCAAATCTGAGTCCCCTTTCATCCTTCTGCATGGTTCTTGGCTCTGCAATATATTTCCAGCCAAGCTGTCCTGATGCTCACTTTCAAAATGACACGGGAGACTCTCCTGGGTCTTTTGGAGACCGGGGTTGTGCTGGCTGGTTTTGTGTTTGCGTGCGTTTCATGCACTGGGCGATTTCTCTTTTTCTGGTAGCTGTTTTTGACTTTTTAACTTTATGGTTTTTTATGCCTGTAAACTGGCAAGGAAAAGTGACTCCAGAGTTTTGCAAATAAAAGCCAGGTTCCTGGATGATAAAGTCGACCTTTCATAGGTTTACAGAATTATAGAACGGTTAGAGTTGGGACCCCGTGGGGTCATCTAGTCCAACCCTCTGCAATGCGCGAATCACAGCTAAGGAATCCCATCCGGCCTCTGCTTAAAAACCTTCCGTGAAGGACAGCTCATCTTCCCACAGAGCCTGCCAAACAGCTCTTACTTTGTCCTTACTGAGACTTATCATGCGCCTAGTCCTCATAGGGGTGGGCAGCCTGTGTCTGGGCTGTACCACAGGCTGCAGGGGGAAGTCTGACATGCCTGAACACTTGTCTAGACAAAAAAAAAAAAAATCCCTGCACACAGAAAACTAGCATTACAGGAAGAAGGATAGAGTAGAATAACCCTCTCCTTGCTTCTCCCTGGCACACTCATTTGGGGGGGGGGCAATTTGTTGTTGTTGTTGTTGCTAGTGAGCGTTTAATCCTCCCTGCCTCCTGCCACCTTTCTGCCTGCCGTTCTGAAATGGCATCACCTACATACAGGTCTACCACCTCACTGAGAACTAGGCCAGAGAACGGAGCTATGTATAGCTCTCTGGGATCATCTGATACCAAGAACTCTGTGTGTGTGTGTTTGTGTGTCAGTGTGCAGACTGTTGTAATTCAACTTGCATAAGTTGCCGACACTTTTCCAAGCACTCTGCACCTATTGAAATATAAGCCCATCCCTTGCCTGCAGGCTCGCCACCTGATAGACATGACACAGAAGAGGAACAAGAACGAGGAGGGAAGAGGAAAGCAAGGCCGGTGCAGCTACTCCTTCGCTGATCAGCAGATGGGGCCCTCTCCTTATTTTACTCATTTATTTTATTGCATCTATGTTCCTCTTTTTCCTCCGAGGGGTTCAAGGCCGCGTACATAGAATTTTAGAGTTGGAAGTGATCATGTGGATGATTGTCTAGTCCAGCCTTTCTCAACCTGTAGGTCCCCAGATGTTGTTGAACTACAACTCCCATCACCCCTAGCTAGCAAGGTCAGAGCTCAGGGATGATGGGAGTTGTAGTACAACAACATCCGGGGACCCACAGCCTGAGAACTGCTGGCTAGTCTATGGGTAGGCAAACTATGGTCCGGGGGCTGGATCCGGCACAATCGCCTTCTCAATCCGGCCCGCAGACAGTCAGCATGTTTTTACATGAGTAGAATGTGTCCTTTTATTTAAAATGCACCTCTGGGTTATTTGTGGGGCATAGGAATTCGTTCATATATTTCCCCCCGAAAATATAGTCCGACCCCCCACAGGGTCTGAGGGACAGTGGACCAGCCCTCTGCTGAAAAAGTTTGCTGACCCCTTGGACTCTAGTCCAACCCCCTGAAGTATATAGTTCTTCCTTCCTCCTCATTTAATCCCCTGTGAGGTCATAGCTGTCAACTTTCCTCTTTTCTTCTGAGGAATCCTATTTGGAATAAGGGAATTCCCCTTAAAAAAAGGGAAAAATTGACAGCTATGCTGTGAGGTAGGTTAGGTTGAGAGTGACTTACTGGACGAGGTTACAGATAGGTAGCCGTGTTGGTCTGCCATAGTCAAAATAAAAAAGAAGTGTGCATGCACATGAAAGCTCATACGAAGAACTAACTTAGTTGGTCTTTAAGGTGCTACTGGAAGGAATTTTTTTATTTTTACTGGACGAGGGTCACTCAGTGAGCTTCATGACCAAGCGAGTCCCAGTCCAGTACTCCAACCACTGTGCCACACTGCCTCTCCTCGCTTCCCTGAGGCTCCTCCCGGCAGTGTGTGTATTGGGCTCCCTAACTTCTCCCCACCTTGGACGCACCTGATCCCGACTGCTGTAAGCGGTGGCCTCCCTTGATCTGACTCACTCTGGCAGCTGCAGGATATCACCCAGAGCCCCACGCAAAGGGAAGTCTCTGTGCCAAATGGAATGCAGTTGCTATGGAGCAAGGCCATGCTGAGATCAGAAGGCGCTTCGTGCGCAGAAGGGGGCCAAGGCAGAAGGGAGCAGCATGCCTTGATATAAAACGCTCCAGCCCTGCGAGGTATCGTGCGCCCCCCGAACCAACCTGGTTGATATCTCTGCACCCCAGTAATCTGCCTCAAGGTGCCCCATTCAGCTGCCCTTCCTTTGAACAGGGACCAGGCAGAAACCAAAATAACAGCCACCAAAGCTCAGGAAAGAGGCCACACCTAACAGATCGAACCTTAAAGCCTCCTCAGTTATAGACCCATAGAACTGTAGGGTTAGAAGGGGAACCTAGGTTCATCTAGTCCAACCCACTGCAATTCAGGACTCAGCTAAAGCATCCCTGACAGATGCCCATTTGGCCTCTGCTTAAAAACCTCCAAGGAAGGGGAGTCCACCCAGTGGTGGACTTTGGGGTCTCCAATTTCAGCGGATACGAAAAGGCTGTGTATTGTCTCCCTGTTTATTTAACTTATATGCAGAATTCATCATGCGAAAGGCTGGGCTGGATGAATCCCAAACCGGAATTAAGATTGCCAGAACAACCTCAGATATGCAGATGACACAACCTTGATGTCAGAAAGTGAGGAGGAATTAAAGAACCTTTTAATGAGGGTGAAAGAGGAGAGCGCAAAATATGGTCTGAAGCTCAACATCAAAAAAGCTAAGATCATGGCCACTGGTCCCATCGCTTCCTGGCAAACAGAAGGAGAAGAAATGGAGGCAGTGGGAGATTTTACTTTCTTGGGCTCCAGGATCACTGCAGATGGTAACAGCTTTCAAGAAATTAAAAGACGCCTGCTTCTTGGGAAAAAAGCAATCTTAGACAGCATCTTAAAAAGCAGAGATATCACCTTGCCGACAAAGATCCCTATAGTTCAAGCTATGGTTTTCCCAGTACAGTGGTACCTTGGGTTACATACGCTTCAGGTTACATATGCTTCAGGTTACAGACTCCGCTAACCCAGAAATAGTACCTCGGGTTAAGAACTTTGCTTCAGGATGAGAACAGAAATCGTGCTCCGGCAGCGCGGCAGCAGCGGTAGGCCCCATTAGCTAAAGTGGTGCTTCAGGTTAAGAACAGTTTCAGGTTAAGAACGGACGTAACCAGAGGTACCACTGTAGTGATGTATGGAAGTGAGAGCTTCTGGACCATAATTCTGGACCATAAAGAAGGCTGATCGCCAAAGAATTGATGCTTTTGAATTATTGTGCTGGATGAGACTCTTGAGAGTCCCATGGACTGCAAAAAGATCAAACCTCTCCATTGTGAAGGAAATCAGCCCTGAGTGGTCACTGGAAGGACAGATCCTGAAGCTGAGGCTCCAAGACTTTGGCCGCCTCATGAGAAGAGAAGACTCCCTGGAAAAGACCCTGATGCTGGGAAAGATGGAGGGCACAAGGAGAAGGGGCCGACAGATGACCAGATGGTGGGACAGTGTTCTCAAAGCTACTAACATGATTCCAGTTGCAGATAGGTAGCCGTGTTGGTCTGCCATAGTCAAAATAAAAAAATTCCTTCCAGTAGCACCTTAAAGACCAACTAAGTTAGTTCTTGGTATGAGCTTTCGTGTGCATGCATCTTCATGTATCTGAAGAAGTGTGCATGCACACGAAAGCTCATACCAAGAACTAACTTAGTTGGTCTTTAAGGTGCTACTGGAAGGAATTTTATTATTATTTCTACTAACATGAGTTTGACCAAACTGCGGGAGGCAGTGGAAGAAAGGAGTGCCTGGCGTGCTCTGGTCCAGGGGGTCACAAAGAGTCAGACACGACTAAACGACTAAACAACAGCAACCTTGTGTGATGCCAAAACTGGGCATCCCTCTGCTTCTCACGCTCTACTCTAAATCATAGTTGCAGCATCCCCTGCAATACCCCCAAGGCTCCGCGTCCAGCGTGGCTGAACCGGTCACTCTCCATGAAATCCACCTCTGGTCCACCATCTGGAAGGTGTGCAGAGGAGGGTGTCCAAAGTGATCAGGAGTCTGGAAACCAAGCCTGATGAGGAGTGGTTGAAGGAGCTGGGTATGTTTAGCCTGGAAAAGAGGAGACTGAGAGGAGGCATGATAGCCATCTTCAGATATCTTAAGGGCTGTCCCATGGAGGAAGGAGCAAGCTTGTTTTCTCCTGCTCTGGAGGGTAGGACTAGAACCAATGGATTCAATTTACAAGAAATGAGATTCCAACTCAACGTCAGGAAGAACTTTCTGATGGCAAGAGATCACTTTGGAAGCTGGTGGACGCTCCTTCCTTGGAAGTTTTTAAGCAGAGGTTGGATGGCCATGTGTCAATGATTCTTTAGCTGTGATTCCTGCGTCCTTGGGGGGTTGGACTAGATGACCCTGGGTGTACCTTCTCACTCTACAGTTCCTTGCACGGCCAGGGGAAAAACAAGGCTGTCCAGGGTTGTAAAGACTGCGGAGAGTATAATTGGACGCACTCTTCCCACCTTGGATCAAATCTATGGTTCCAGGTGCCATAAGAAAGCTGCAGAGATAGCGCAGGATAGTGCGCACCCCGGAAATGATCTCTTTCAGCTTCTGCCTTCTGGAAGAAGGGACAGGGTTATAAAGACGAGGACTAGCCGCCTGAGAAACAGTTTCTACGCAAATGCAATTCTGGTTCTAAACGCAGCATAAGGAGTCTCTATTGTTGTTGTTTAGTCGTTTAGTCGTGTCCGCCTCTTCGTGACCCCCTGGACCAGAGCATGCCAGGCCCTCCTATCTTCCACTGCCTCCCGCAGTTTGGTCAGACTCATGCTGGTAGCTTCAAGAACACTGTCCCACCATCTCGTCCTCTGCCGTCCCCTTCTCCTTGTGCCCTCCATCTTTCCCAACATCAGGGTCTTTTCCAGGGAGTCTATAGAGGAGTCTCTATAGTATATTGTATTTTAAAATGGGGTTTCAGTGTTTTTACGGGTTTTTGAATGTCTTATGTAGATTTTCAATTTCATTGTTCTGTATGGGACAATGACAATAAAGATATTGTATTGTATTGTATTGTATTGTATTGTATTGTATCTTATCGTATCGTATCGTATCGTATCGTATCATTCTATGATTCTAGGCTGGGGGAGGCTTGTCCATGTGCTCTTTTGCATTCTTCCCCATCTGTCTTTTACTTCCTCACCGTTAATGACAGCCAGAATCCAGCACCAGGGATGTCTCTATTGCCTAGCAAACACACTGCTGTTTTGCAGATTCAGGTTGCAAAATGCTACGCAATCAAGGTGCAATCAAACCTTCCTCAAATATCAGATATTTCTTTTATTTTCTCTCTAGAATCAGAATTCCACTTGGCATCAAGATGGTCTGTTGGGTCGGATTTCATTTCTGATTTCCAAATAAACGTTCTCTCTCTCTCTCTTAGGAGCTCGTCATCTTGTTGTGCATTGCAAATAATTCCGTCATTCGCTGCTGCCCCAGCTGCTGTCCTGCCCTACTGCTTCCCCGGAATTGCATCTCAGCCTCCAGTAAACACTGTAATTCTAGGAACCACAGAGGACTCGTGAAAAATGACAGGAAGGGGGCCATCGGAGGGAAGGTGGTCCCCTTACGTTTAAAGAGACTTTACTGGCAACTGGTCCAGTTGGTCGCTCGCGTGCAGCGTGATGAGATCTGCCCAGAATGGTTTCACGTGGTCCTGCGTTTGTGGGCCTGCTAATCATTGCTGCCACCCACTTTCCTCGTTAATGAACTGCCTGAACTGCAGCTACATTACTTCTCCTGGTGGAGATCTGTTGCAAAAAAACGTGGTCCTTGGACGCCTTCTGCAGTCTGCCTGGTCACACTGCATGTCTAAGAAGCACTTTGGTACGAAGTTTCAAAAAGAGAGAGGCCTTGTGGGTGTGCCCCCTCTCTTTCTCTCTGTGTAAACGTCGCAGTAGCAAAATTAACTGCAAACCCCCAAATTTGGGGGCCTCTCCAAACCCATGCCAAAGTTTTGTAGATTTTTTTTGGCAGCATTTTTCAGCAAAAACCCCACAAACTGAGCAATTGATACCCTCCGGACGGGTGCCAAATTGTTGCAGTACATAAGGGGGTGCAATCAGGTAGAGAATATCATTGCATGGGGTTGGACTAGATGGCCTTTGGGGTCCCTTCTAACTCTACAGTTCTAGGATTCTGTGATCAGCAGATGGTTTAAAGGCAAGGGACCCCTGACCATAGTGTATTATTATTATTATTATTATTATTATTATTATTATTATTAATTATATAGCTTAGTGCCTCATCAAACCTAAATCCAGCCCTGATTGGAAGCCACTTCTTGGACCAGATGAAAGGGGCTGTGCCCTCTCTCCTCGTTGTTCATGCCCAAATTGGCATTTAGCATGGCAGCTGCCTTATGTTTACCAGAAACACCATTAAGATCTGTGTTCAGAATGAGACCTCTTGTATATTTTGTGGCTGTCTCTGGAAGATATTGCAGAGTTGGGAAGGATTTGGAAATGGGCGCCCAAAACGATCAAGGGGATGGCGCAAATCCCGTAGGAGGTAAGGTTGCTGCAAGCTTTTTAGTTTAGAGAAGAGACTCCCACAAGAGTGGACTCGCCTTCTTTGGAGGTCTTTAAGCAGAGGTTAAAAGGTAAAGGTAAAGGGACCCCTGACCATTAGGTCCAGTCGTGACCAACTCTGGGGTTGAGGTGCTCATCTCGCTTTACTGGCCAAGGGAGCCGGCGTACAGCTTCCGGGTCATGTGGCCAGCATGACTAAGCCGCTTCTGGCGAACCAGAGCAGCGCATGGAAATGCCGTTTGCCTTCCCGCTGGAGCGGTACCTATTTATCTACTTGCACTTTGATGTGCTTTCGAACTGCTAGGTTGGCAGGAGCAGGGACCGAGCAACGGGAGCTCACCCTGTTGCGGGTATTCGAACCGCCGACCTTCTGATCGGCAAGTCCTAGGCTCTGTGGTTTAACCCACAGCGCCACCCGCGTCCCGTAAGCAGAGGTTGGGTGCCATTAATTCATGTATAATCTAGTTGAGATTTTTGCATCTGCAGGGGGTTGAACTAAGTGACCCTCAGGATGCCTTCCATCTCTATGATTCTATGATTCTATAAACTTTAAAAAGCTTTGGGGCAGGAGAATCCTGTAGCTCTGCGCAGCCACCCCCACCTTCCCCCAACCTGGTGCCCTCAAGATATTTTCTGAAGGCAGCCCTGTATAGGGAAGCTCTTAATGTTTGATGCATTACTGTATTTTAATATTTTGTTGGAAGCTGCCCAGAGTGGCTGGCCAACCCCAGCCAGATATAAATAAATTATTATTATTATTATTATTATTATTATTATTATTATTATTATTATTGACTGCTGGCTGGGACTGATGGGGCTTGTAGACCAGAGCATTGAGAGAGCAAAAGTTTGAAAAAGGCTGGCTCAGTAGCAGAACACAGAAAGTGCATGGGATGGGAGTTTAAATTGCCAACGAGTTAGTACGATGTTGCAAACAGGTAAGTGGCAACACTTAAAACAAAATCACCATTTTCCCCTGGAAATATTACATCTCAATTTAATGTGTGCGCAGGGATGCTCTTTGAGGATATAGGCTGCTATTTGTGCCAGTGGCACCGTGTAGATGTTGCAAGGACCATGTGTGCACCAGGAGGAGCAATCTAAACACCCGTATCACCCACAGCCCTGGATTTATCCCCCAGCACTTGCAGTCAAAATTATCACACGATCTTAGGGTTGTGTCCCAGCGTTCTATGCCTCTTTGCAAAGGATTCTGGGCTGCAACCTTTAAACTGCGCAGCTCAGGTGCATAAGGCATCACCCTGACTCGAGCCAGCCCTGGTTACGAAGGAATGAAGGCTGAGCCTCCAAGTCTGAATTTAAAATCTACAAGGAGCAAAAAGTATTGCCACCCATTCATTCTGTGGCACAGAGCAACTTTGTTGGTTATGTAAATAATGGTACTTAACTAGTCAGCAATAATAATAATAATAATAATAATAATAATAATAATAATAATAATTATTATTATTATTATTATTATTATTTATACCCTGCCCATCTGGCTGAGTGTCTCCAGCCACTCTGGACGGCTTCCAATCAAGTGTTAAAAACGATACAGCATTAAATATTAAAAACTTCCCTCAACAGGGCTGCCTTCAGATGTCTTTTAAAGATAAGATAGCTGCTTATTTCCTTCACATCTGAAGGTAGGGCGTTCCACAGGGCGGGTGCCACTACCGAGAAGGCCCTCTGTCTGGTTCCCTGCCCTCGGAAACATACTGGGAGCCAATGCAGATCTCTCAGGACCGGTGTTATGTGGTCTGGGCGGCCGCTCCCAGTCACCAGTCTAGCTGCCGCATTCTGGATTAATTGCAGCTTCCAGGTCACCTTCAAAGGTAGCCCCATGTAGAGCTCATTGCAATAGTCCAAGCAAGAGATAATCAGAGCATGCACCACTCTGGCGAGACAGTCTGTGGGCAGGTAGGGTCTCATCCTGCGTACCAGCTGGAGCTGGTAGACAGCTGCCCTGGACACAGAATTAACCTGTGCCTCCATGGACAGCTGTAAGTCCAAAATGACTCCCAGGCTGCACACCTGGTCCTTCAGGGGCACAGTTCCCCCATTCAGGACCAGGGAGTCCCCCACACACCCCTGTCCCCCCCAAACAGCACTTCTGTCTTGTCAAAACCATTAGCTAGGCAAAGGGACTGGCTTGGCAATCTTGCTCTTGTACCTTCTACCCCCACAGATACGGGATCCCAAGAACTGGAAGGGACACAGCGCACCATCCAGACTCACCCCTCGAACCCACAACACTTTCATTACACTGTTTTAACACCTCACTTTCAAGGGAGAAAACTGAAATCACCTTTGACAGTGCCACCTTCTTGGCTGGTATAGGTGCATGCAAGCTGTGTGTGTGTGTGTGTGTGTGTGTACGCGCACATAATATGCTCTCAGACATGGCTATAAGTTTCCATAGTGACTCGATTGCAACTGGCAGAATCAGAGCTCACAGCCACTGTCGGAGGTGGCAGGGTCTCCGCATCGCTGTGCCTCTGCTGAATCCGTGCACACCTAGAAACCAGGTCAGGCCAGCCCTGAGAGACAGCTGGGCTGTGTGGTTTGGTAATCAGGGCTTTTCATTTTCTTGTTTCCCCATCGCAAGAAGTGGGTGATCTGACGCTCCGTTGGGCGGCGACTGGTGAGATAATATTCTTTTCCTCCGTCCTATGCAGTTTCTGTCACAGAAGGATCTCAGCTTGGAAGGGCAGAGCTCTGAGGAAGGCTTGTTTCTGCAAGAAATGGAGGTGGCTGATTTTTCAGCTTAACACAATGTATGAGTGAATTTGGCACACCTCCAGACTCCTAATCCTTTACTGAAATGATGCCAGAGAACATAAACTGGGCAGTTATTCTTCACCCCTTTACCCAGCTCTCTATCTTCTTCCTCTCTTCACTTTTATCCCCACATCTTTGAATTGTGCATTGTAAGCACCTTGGGGCGGAGACCCTGTATCCATCAGTTATTCTGGCATATTAATAACCACGGAATATTCATAGCTGCCAGTTGCTTCTTCTGCCAGATATGGAGGCAAGCATCTTGCCTATTTGGCCAGCTGTGACTGCTCAAACCCTTAGGATTCCTCACAAGAAAAGGGAAAAGTTGACAGCTATGTCTTTGTGACCCCCTGGACCAGAGCACGCCAGGCACTCCTGTCTTCCACTGCCTCCCGCAGTTTGGTCAAACTCATGCTGGTAGCTTCGAGAACACTGTCCCACCATCTGGTCCTCTGTCGTCCCCTTCTCCTTGTGCCCTCCATCTTTCCCAACATCAGGGTCGTTTCCAGGGAGTCTTCTCTTCTCATGAGGTGGCCAAAGTCTTGGAGCCTCAGCTTCAGGATCTGTCCTTCCAGTGAGCACTCAGGGCTGATTTCCTTCAGAATGGAGAGGTTTGATCTTCTTGCAGTCCATGGGACCCTCAAGAGTCTCCTCCAGCACCAGAATTCAAAAGCATCAATTCTTCGGCAATCAGTCTTTATATATTTATGTACGTGTTTGCTTGGTACATTTATGAACATTTATTATATATTTGTAAGACCTTTTTTTTTTTTTTTTTCAAGCTTCACATAGAATTGTCCCAGCAGTCCTAGGTGCAGCCTGGAACGTGCAGAGCACCCAATAGGGTGCCTAAACTAACTGAAAACGCCGAAGCGCCTCGTGTCACCATCAAGACTGACCGCTTCCTGATGGCAGAAGATGTTGCCACTTCCAGCAGCAGCAGAAAGTTACAGGAACACAAAATCAGACATCGTGGGGAATCCTAAACTCCCATTTGTGTGCCACAGCAGCGATTTCGGATGGAAATAGTTGTTGAATGGGTTTGAGTTGCAGCTATTTTGAAGCATGGGCAGCAGCTGGACACCCCACGTTGAAAATGCACATTTAAAATGTGTGGCTTCCGCCACAAGGAATCTTGGGAACTGTAGTTCATTAAGGATGCTGTGGGAGAGACACAACTACAGATCCCAGTAGTCTTGTGGGGGGGGGGGGGAGAGAAAGGAAGCCATATGTTTCCAATGTGCCTTAGATTTATGGTATGGATGTGACCTATTTGCTTAATCTCATTACCCTGATTTTCCTTTCTAATGGCGAGATTACTTCTGCCCTCTGCTTTCAGCAGCCAGCGCAAGGCTGTTCCACAGTAAATGAATGCAATCTGGCACAGCAGGAGGCCCAGAGCCTTCTGCAGTGTGTCCTTGGGGTGTGTTTCGTGGGTGGGGTGGGGAGGCGGGCAGAAGCGAGCAAAGCAAGGGCCTGGAGGCTTGCCTGTCAAGCAGACACCCTGAGCCACAGTTTACCAAGGAAAAAGCCTCGTGCAAAGGAGGCGGCGAGGCTTAATTTGTGAGCAAACATGCACAACCTTGTCCTGTTCACGGGGAGAAATTGGTGTTGCGCATGTGCAAGGGGCTCTCGCATTGTCACACAATGTGCCCCAAATCATGTTTAAGGGCAGGGTGGTTGAGTGAAAGCAAGACTTTCAGCAAATTTAACAATAGATTTTACTCAGCCCATTGTGTCTGTAAATGTTGGGAGGAAATGGAGTTATGCGACCCCCCCGCTAAGCCAAAGAGATAACTAACTGTACAAGCTTTAGAAGACACCCAAAGGCAGCCCTATATAGGGAAGGTTTTTTATATTTAATGTTCTATTATGTTTTTATATATGTTAGAAGGTGCCCAGAGTGGCTACAACAACCAAATCAGATGAGTGGAGTATAGTAACAATACTAATAAGAACAATAGAATAGGACTTTCCTATTTTCATCGGCTAAATTTGGGGAGGGGTATGCAATCCCCTTCAAAAACTATATCCAGCCCGGCTCTACCTAGTCCTCTGCTGACTGCTAATGGTAAAGGTAAAGGAAGCCCTGACCATTAGGTCCAGTCATGGGGTTGCAGCGCTCATCTCACTTTATTGGCTGAGGGAGCCGGCGTACAGCCGAGTCATGTGGCCAGCATGACTAAGCTGTTTCTGGCGAATCAGAGCCGCGCACGGAAGCGCTGTTTACCCTCTCGCCAGAGCGGTACCTATTTATCTACTTGCACTTTGATGTGCTTTCGAACTGCTAGGTGGGCAGGAGGAGGGACCGAGCAACGGGAGCTCACCCCGTCGCACAGCGCCACCCGCATCCCTACTGACTGCTAAATTCATATATAAGCTTCTTTGACATGGTATGGAAGCAAACAAACCTTTTGAAACTGGAGTTAAGTAACTGTGCTTTGAAAAACACACAACTGCATCCTCCTAATTGCTCCTTCTGCATTTCTCGAATCCTGCTCCCTGCTGCTCGTAGAAGATGCTGCTTCTCCCACTTGGAGCTTATCCCTTTCCTGCTTATCATCGCTTTCCCTCTCTCTTCCTGGCCTGGGCAGGGAAGGAGATCTCAGAGCCTTTGTTCACATCACTGGTGCAAACCGCATTCGGAGGATCACATTCCTCGGAAAGGATATTGTAGAGTTGGAAAAAAGGATTCAGAAAAGAGCCCCCAAAACGATCAAGGGGATGGAGAGACTCCTCTTCTTTGAGAAAAGGCTGCAGCATTCAGGACTTTCCAGTTTAGAGAAAAAGAAAGCAAGTTTACTGAGTTTAGTAATCTGAGGGCTCCCTTGGACAAAAAACAAGAACACCAGCCAGGGATACCAGAGCAAAACAGCAGCCAGTAGGCTTGGTCTTTGTTGAAGACTGTTGCCACAGGACTCCTGTGCAATGCAATTCTGGGCTGCATCAATAGGAGTATAGCATCTAGATCAAGGGAAGTAATAGTGCCACTGTATTCTGCTCTGGCCAGACCTCACCTGGAGTACTGTGTCCAGTTCTGGGCACCACAGTTCAAGAAGGACACTGACAAACTGGAACATGTCCAGAGGTGGGCAACCAAAATGGTCAAAGGCCTGGAAACGATGCCTTATGAGGAACGGCTAAGGGAGCTGGGCATGTTTAGCCTGGAGAAGAGGAGGTTAAGGGGTGATATGATAGCCATGTTCAAATATAGAAAAGGATGTCACATAGAGGAGGGAGAAAGGTTGTTTTCTGCTGCTCCAGAGAAGCGGACACAGAGCAATGGATCCAAACTACAAGAAAGAAGATTCCACCTAAACATTAGGAAGAACTTCCTGACAGTAAGAGCTGTTTGACAGTGGAATTTGCTGCCAAGGAGTGTGGTGGAGTCTCCTTCTTTGGAGGTCTTTAAGCAGAGGCTTGACATCCATATGTCAGGAGTGCTCTGATGGTGTTTCCTGCTTGGCAGGGGGTTGGACTCGATGGCCCTTGGGGTCTCTTCCAACTCTATGATTCTATGACTCCCACCTGCCACAAGGTGGAACAAAATGGAAGCCCTGAACAAAAGAGAACCCAAACTTTTATTAGCCGCTAATCCCCATGTTACACCCCCCAAACTACATCACTTCTTTAAATAGGAGGGAGGGAGGCAGAACCAGAAGATGCTTATGGAAGAGTCTTGGGCTCCCCTATGCTGGGCATAGCTGTCAACGATTCCCTTTTTTTAAGGGAAATTCCCTTATTCTGAATAGGATTCCTCGCAAGAAAAGGGAAAAGTTGACAGCTATGTTGCTGGGTGGGATCCTGAACAAGCAAGCTAGCCCCACATCTCAGTGGTGTTTGTGGGGTGATATGCATGCTGCCTCAGCAAGGTTTTGCGCCCCACACGAGAATTATTATTATTTTTAAAATTTGTATATTTATTTTTTAAATTTGTAAACCTCCCTTCATCCGCAGATCTCAGGATGGCTTGCAACAGAAAAACACCAAGGTCTCGCTTTTCTTAAAATGCGCACGTCCTGGTCCAATGGCGCTCCATATATCAGGCTGGCGCTGCAATTGTATTATTTTAGGCGCCTGCTGAGAACATTCTTATTTAGACAAGGCTACCCAGGAATTTTAATTGTTTCAGTCTATTCTATTGTGGTTTTAACTTTCTGTATGTTTTTAATTATGGCTGCAAATTTCTTAGTGGTCGTTTAAGAAACTGCTAGAGAGCCAGTGTGGTGTAGTGGTTAAGAGCGGAAGACTCGTAATCTGGTGAACTGGGTTCGCGTCTCCGCTCCTCCACCTACAGCTGCTGGGTGACCTTGGGCCAGTCACACTTCTCTGAAGTCTCTCAGCCCCACTCACCTCACAGAGTGTTTGTTGTGGGGGAGGAACAAAGGAGATTGTGAGCTGCTTTGAGACTCCTTCGGGTAGTGATAAAGCGGGATATCAAATCCAAACTCTTCTTCTGCTTTTGAGTTGTTGTTTTCTGCAGTCAAGAGGCATAAAAACCCCATGAAATGAAATAAACGTTAATCAAAAGATGCCTTTTTAAAAACAAAACAAACTAAAGAAACACCCCTCTGCAAAGCAAACAAATGATTCTGCGCTTAGGAAACCAAACTCCACCTAGTACTTCATTAGGGCTGGCGCTAATGTAGTTCTTTCACAAATTGAAGTTTCTACTACTTGGGATGCTCCCCATTTTGTCTGAAAAAGCCTTCAGCCTCGGTGTGCAGAGACGCCCCCAAAGGAATGAGGAAGTTCTTGTCTGCAGCAGCAAAGGTGCCCTTCAGGAAGTGTGATCAGGAAACAAAAAGTCCTTTTTTCCGTTCTGGCCAGAAAGATAGCACAGGGGGCCCAGATTGTAAGAAAAGCAGGGACCCTTTGAAGACAAAATTCCTGGTCCGGAAGCTGCAGTTAGCGCAGCATGCTGCAGCACGGTTGCTGACAAGAGGCCTTGTCACATGCAACACCTGTGCTCAACATGTCTGCACTGCCTGCCAAGCCAAATTCAATTAGTATACAAAGCCATTAGCAACTTGGGACCAGTTTACCTGGAAGATTGCCTTACCCAATATACGCCCACAGCGTGCCACACAATCCCTGTTCCGCATTTGTAAGAACTTGGTATTTTAGTGTGGCAGCACCTACAGTACACTTTGGAACTCCCTGCCACTTGACGTCAGATACTGTGTTCTTTTCAGTGCCCACTAAAAGCACTCATTTAGACAAGCCTGCCCAGATATTTAGAATTCTGATGAAAGTTCTAATCTGTATTTTAAAGGTAAAAGGACGCCTGACCACTAGGTCCAGTCACGGACAACTCTGGGGTTGCGGTGCTCATCTCACTTTATTGGCTGAGGGAGCCGGCGTACAGCTTCCGGGTCATGTGGCCAGCAGGACTAAGCCGCTTCTGGTGAACCAGAGCAGTGCACGGAAACGCCATTGACCTTCCCGCCAGAGCGGTACCTATTTATCTACTTGCACTTTGATGTGCTTTCAAACTGCTAGGTTGGCAGGAGCAGGGACCGAGCAACGGGAGCTCACCCCGTCATTGCGGGGATTCGAACCGCCGACCTTCTGATCTGCAAGCCCTAGGCTCTGTGGTTTAACCCACAGTGCCACCCGCAGCTAACTTTTTGAAAGTTTTTCAAGTGATTGTTGTTTATTTTTCTTACTGATTTGCCTTTCCTGTAAACCATTTTTTTAAAAAAACAATCTAGTGGGGTATAAATTTAATGTAATATAGTCAATTAAACAAATGCCCAATTTCAATTGTTGGTTTTACTGAGAGTCTACGAAGAATTATACCAGGGCATAGGGTTGTCCCAGGAAAAGCAAACTACTGCAGAATGGAACACTGTGGAAAATCCATTTCGGGCGCTTTGCATTTTCCTGCAATATAAAAAAATGCAAATTGTTGGGGTGCAGAGTGTGGTTGGAAGAAAGGACACACAAGGAAGGCTAGTTTGGTCTCACGGCCATAGGAGAGGTGTGCAAGTGTGCGCATAGATGTGAGCAGGGCACCCCTCAAAGACGGACTGCACCCCCACAACAGATCATCATTCTGGATCACCGGCAAGAAGGAAGCCCACCTGCTGCCACTTTCAACTTGCAGGTTCACTAGATTTTGAGTTTTTGCCAAAGAGCATTTGATTCCCCTAATTCACTGGTGCTCTCCAGAAGTTTCAGACGACAATTCCCACAACAGTTGTATACCTGAAGGAGCGTCTCCACCCCCATCGTTCAGCCCGGACACCGGGGTCCATCTCTGGGGGCCTTCTGGCGGTTCCCTCACTGCGAGAAATGAAGTTACAGGGAACCAGGCAGAGGGCCTTCTCGGTGGTGGCACCCTCCCTGTGGAACGCCCTCTGGTCAAATGTCAGGGAGACTAACAACTACAGTGGTACCTTGGTAGTTGAACGGCTTGGCTCCCAAATGCCGCAAACATGGAAGTGTTCTGGTTTGTGAATGTTTTTCGGAAGCTGAACACCCGACGCAGCTTCCAATTGAGTGCAGGAAGCTCCTGCAGCCAATCGGAAGCTGCGCCTTGCTTTTCGAACGGTTTCGGGAGTCGGACGGCCTCCCAGAACAGATTAAGTTCAAGAACCAAGGTACCACTGTACATGACTTTCCACAGATATCTGAAGGCAGCCCTGTATAGGGAAGCTTTTAACGTGTGATGTTTTATTGTGTTTTAAATTATTTTGTTGGGAGCCGCGCAGTAGCTGGGGCAACCCTGTCAGATAATAATAAAATTATTATGATTACTGTAGTCCAAAACATCTACAGAGAAACAGGTTGATGACAGCTATTCTGTAGGAAGGATTAAAAATAAAATAAAAGTGGCCCCCATCATCTGGGAATCTTCATCCAAGTATGGCGAGTCAGGGTGTCTGGCCTTTGGTGAATGCCTTCCTCTTTTGAGTGGCCTTTTAGGGCAAACTTGCACAACTTTCTTCCCTTTCCCCCCTCCAGTGAGGGAAAAAAAGGAAGAATCCAGGAATGCACTGGAGCTTCTCTGGAACAAGGCCAGAAAAATTCCAAGGAATGGAAAGAGGCAGGTTTCAGAGATCCCTGATCTCAAAAACGTATTTGGCAACGCTGGAAGTTCCATTTGCAAATGAAGGGAGCTGCTAGTAAGAAGTGCAAGGATCTGGGCAAAGCTATACAGTGGTACCTCGGGTTAAGAATCATAGAAATCATAGAATAGAATCATAGAATCATAGAGTTGGAAGAGACCACAAAGGCCATCGAGTCCAACCCCCTGCCAAGCAGGAAACACCATCAGAGCACTCCTGACATATGGTTGTCAAGCCTCTGCTTAAAGACCTCCAAAGTAGGAGACTCCACCACACTCCTTGGCAGCAAATTCCACTGTCAAACAGCTCTTACTGTCAGGAAGTTCTTCCTAATGTTTAGGTGGAATCTTCTTTCTTGTAGTTTGGATCCATTGCTCCGTGTCCGCTTCTCTGGAGCAGCAGAAAACAACCTTTCTCCCTCCTCTATGTGACATCCTTTTCTATATTTGAACATGGCTATCATATCACCCCTTAACCTCCTCTTCTCCAGGCTAAACATGCCCAGCTCCCTTAGCCGTTCCTCATAAGGCATCGTTTCCAGGCCTTTGACCATTTTTGGTTGCCCTCCTCTGGGCACATTCTTAAGAAATTAAGAACTTAATTTGTTCTGGAGATCTGTTCTTAACCTGAAACTGTTCTTAACCTGAAGCACCACTTTAGCTAATGGAGCCTCCCGCTGCTGCTGTGCGATTTCTGTTCTCATCCTGAAGCAGTTCTTAACCCGAGGTACTACTTCTGGGTTAGCAGAGTCTGTAACCTGAAGCGTCTGTAACCCGAGGTACCACTACAAACGTAAAAGGTAAAGGACCCCTGGACGGTTAAGTCCAGGCAAAGGCGACTGTGGGGTTGCGGCGCTCATATCTCTTTCAGGCCGAGGAAGCCGGCGTTTGTCCACAGACAGCTTTCCAGGTCATGTGGCCAGCAGGACTAAACTGCTTCTGGCGCAATGGGACATCGTGATGGAAGCCAGGGCGAAAGGAAACATCGTTTATCTTCCTGCCACCTATTTATCTACTTGCACTGGCATGCTTTCGAACTGCTAGGTTGGCAGGAGCTGTGACGGATCAACGGGAGCTCACTCGGTTGCCGGGATTCAAACCGCCGACCTTCTGATCGGCAAGCCCAAGAGGTTCAGTGGTTTAGACCACAGCGCCACCTGCATCCCATTGGGCAAGGCTATAGCGAATGGTGAATTCGTACTTCCAATCAGGGAAAGTGGTTCTGAAATAGGCGTTGGCACCCCCCGGTGGGGTGTGTGTGTGGATTGCCCAGGGGGGCACAAAGAGGCAAGGAGGTGGCGGGCGTGAGTGTGTGTGTGCTGGAGGTGTAAATGACTATCAGACTTCGAAACCCGGTTCATCAGTTTTGCCAAGTTAATTAAACCAAACTGGGTTCTAGAATCATCAAGAGTTGGAAGGGACCCTTAGAGTCATCTAGTCCACCCCCCACAATGTAGGAATCTCAGCTAAAGCATCCAGGCCACCCAACTTCGGCTTAAAAACCTCCAAGGATGGTTTTTGGATAACTGTGCAATGAACTGCTACTGTTTTGAATTTTACTGTGTTATTGTCTTCCTCAGTGGGTTATGCAAACCGATGTTGTAAATTACACCTTTTTTATAGATTTTAAAGGAGATTTTATAGCTGCCACCTCTTCCTCTCAAGGAGAGCAAAAAGTTATCCCCCCCCCCATTTTATTTTTGCTTCCTCGAGCCACTTTCAAGGAGCATTATCTGCTCCCTGAACAAGCCTTTTATGCAGCTAGAGAGAGAAAAAAAATCAGACTTTTGCAGGTTTTACAAAACATTTCCCACCCCTTCTGTCCCTTAATGGCTCTTAGAGGCCCAAGTGAGCCAGACTTTAAAAGCGGGGTGCTTCTTTGACCCCAAACTTCTCAATGGGGAAAATGGTGCTTGGAGGATCTGGTCCAGGGGCCTCGGTTGGTGGACGTTCAGCTTTCACTCTCGATGCCCCACAGGAAACTCAGCTAAGGCATTCCAGGCTGGTTTTCATCCTCTCCATCTCGTGAAGGAAGCTGTAAAACTGTGGCAGCGTCAGCTCTGGTTCCGCGGGCAGGCAGAGAGAGAATAAAGAAAAACAGAAATGATTCGGGACTCACAAAACAAGAAAAGCACTTTTGTTTTCCCTTTGGCAAGTTAACTGTTGCTCGGAAAAGGGCAACCAAAATTATCAAGGGGACAGAAGAAAGATTAGTAATAACAACGGCGATTTTATTATTTATACCTCACCCATCTGGCTGGGCTGCAGCATTTAGGACTTTTAGTAAGTTCAGAGAAAAGGCACGTTAAGAGGCAAAATGATATAAGTGTCTGTCCGTCTCCAGCCCGCACACTGGAGCTTGACTAGCTGAGCAGTTTTCTTTTTACAGCTGCAGCTTCCAAAATTTAAATTTAAATATCATAATAATAATAATGCTTTTTAAACGATTATCATTGCTACCTTTTTAAGCTTTTTACATTTTATCTGTGTTGTTTTAATTTGTGCAAGCTGCTCTGAGTCCCAGTCTGGGGAAAAGGAGGGATATTAATAATAATAATAATAATAATAATAATAATAATAATAATAATAATAATAATAATAATATTAAATTGGATACCACTGAATGCACTCAAGTCGAGGGACAAAACTCTGACCTTAGAGTTAGTGGAAAGAAGCAGCTCCCCCGGCCCCCTCCCATCCCAAAATACATGCCCTTGCAATGTCTTTTTCAGGAGATGCAATTTCAGCCTTCCTGGGGCTTCAACCGCCTCCCTCTCTTTGCAGAACGCCCCCCAGGACAAAATAATGGCTCACTCACCCATGTACAGAGGCTCCACTTTGTTTCCTTTCCTAACCACCAATTTCAGCTGGAAATAAAAATCAGGTTTTTTTTTTTAAAAAAAAAAGGAGGAAGGAAGTTGCATCAAAGTGAGAAGGCGAGAAATGTAAAAAAGCTGTGCTTTTTTCCTGCAAAGAGAAAACCCTGAGATTCTTCCACCGTTAATGTTTTTGCAGGGCGGTAGATGGAGCGGCTGAGGAGTCAGGAATTGGGGTGTGTGCATGGATACTTCTGGACAGGGAGACAAAGGCAATCCACACCGGGCTGTGACCCACAGGAAAGGATGGAGATTTCTGAAGGGGAAGAAATCTGCACCTATCACCCTACCCAAAATGAGCACTGAATCCCACGTTGGCTGGGGCTGATGGGAACCGTAGTCCAAAATAGCTGGAGGGCTAATTTTCCCACCTGTATAAGGCACACCTCCAAGGCAAATCTGTTGCACCAACTCACAGTTTTGCTGCTTCTGCTAGCCAGGGGGAGGACCAAAGATGCTGAAGTCCCGTACCACTGGGATGCCCTCTCAGCCCTCTGCCTACCTCCCCAGACCGCACTGCTCAAACACTTTCAAGACTCTCTCTGCTGCCATACTAGAAACTTGGTTTTTGGAAACCAAAACAAAAGCAGAGTTTCCTGGGACGCTGAATTCTTCAGGCACGAGCGTCTGCGGGATACAGGGCGGCCTTTTCGCAGCGCCTGTGCCAACACCCTATTTTTTGCCCCTGGCTCTACCTGATGGGATCTTTCAAAAACTGCATCGCTTCTTGCATGACAGGATACCCACCTGCAGGAAGATGCTTCCGGCTTTCTCCAGTTCGCTGCTTCCTGCTGTAACTGCCAGAGAGAACAAAGAAAATCAATGTGGGTGCCCAGGGGAAGCTGGAAGGCGGAGCTTCCGTGGGGTGGAGGCACCTGGGGCCATAGGGGGTTAGATTAGATGACTCTTGGGGTCCCTTCCAACTCCGCTCACCTCCAAATTTCCACTCCATGTCTACGAGCTGGTTCACCATCAGGGTCTGGCCCACAGCCAGGCGGGAGAGGGTGGGCGATTTCTCCTTCCACTGGAAAGATTGCAGAAAGCAAAATGAAACAAAAACCTGCACGTGTGTCCGGAGTCCCCATTCCACCCAAGACCACCTTCGCAAAAGCCTGGCTTCCAGATGTTTCATACGCAAGACGCAGGGCCGGATTTAGGTTTGATGAGGCCCTCAGTTCCTGAAGGTAATGGGGCCCTTTCTATGTCCAGCTGTCCTTTGTCAACAACAAACTGCCACTGTTTTTTGTGTTGAATATATGCTATATGGTAATTTATGGCCCTAATAGATATCGAAAACCATTTGCACATGACAAAATACGTATTTTATCAAAGTAAATGTCAAACTGAAACACAATTAAGAAGGATATTAACAGTGAAATTAAATTGCTGTTTTAGGCTTGTTTTTAAAAGTCTGGAACGGATTTATTGCGTTTTGCATTACTTTCTATGGGAAAGCACGCCTTGGTTTTGGAATGTTTTGGTTTTGGAACAGACTTCCAGAACGGATTAAGTTTAAGAACCAAGGTACCACTGTAAATAGGAATGAGCAAACCAGTGATGTTTTAGGGAGCAGGCTAGCAGGCGGGGCCCATGACTTACATCATAGGAGCCTACACAACACAAAACACTGTTGATGTATGTAGGTTTTGTTTTATTTGTTTTTTATCTTATATTTTGGAAATGTACACCCAGTTTTTCCCCCCTTTAAAAATTTTTGGGGCCCCCAAGAGAGTGGGGCCCTAAGCTATAGATTTATATGTAAATCTGGAACTGGCAATACATAATCCAAGAATGACAGTTGTTGTGCTAGGGAACAAGATCTAAATATTTTAAGGAAGCAAGCTCTGGAGGGTAGCACTTGAACCCAGGGCTTCTGGGTATAAGAAAGGAGATTTCCACTAAACATCAGGAAGAAATTAGAATTTTTCTAATCTTTTCCTTAAGCTTTTTGATTTTTCTTATTCTTTAGTTTATTTCCATGAGATAATCTATCTAGTCGATTACTTCTCGTTTCAGGGATTTTCACGGGATCTCATTTGATTCGTGCAATTAGTTCAGAGAACAGGAAGCCCAGAAGAAAAGCACCTTTTGCGCCCCAGAGAATTAAAATTTCAGTAGCGAAAGGAATGCTCATAGTACCTGCTCTTCGAAATAGCTGGCCTTCTCCTCGCTCAGCCCTGCGGGAGAAATTCAACACGGTTAAATGGGAGGCCGGCAGCCACCGTCCACCTTCCAGAATCGCCGGAGGCATTTCAAAGAGACCTACCCAGCGTGATAAGATCTGCTCTAACCTGCTCTGCCAACAGACCTCTCTTTAGGGCACCTGAGATAAACAAGGCATAAAACAGAGAGACGGAGGGGGGAAAGGGGAGAGAGAGAGAGAGAGAGAGGTCTGGTTAGACAACATTGCTACTGTATGGAGTTAAGCGCGGGAATAAGAAACCCAAGCAGCGTTAGAAACTCAGGTATATGAGCTACATGCCAAATGGCTCCTTAAAACCAGGGTTACAGTCGCCAGAACGGAACGCTGGAAGATTCCGGCTGGACATAAGGAGATACTTTTTCGCACAGTTTTAACTTTGGAACTCACTGCCACAAGATGTTCACCAGCGTGGATGGCTTTAAAAGGAGTTTCGACAAATCCGTGGGGACAAGTGGCTACTTGGTTGTGATGCATCTGTCCTAGCTGTGAACCAAAAGTGCTGCTGTTCTGCTTAGGTTGGGGTCTTCCTGTGGGTATCTGGCTGGCAACCATGAGAACGGAACGCAGGACTCCATGGGCCTTTGGCTTGATCCTGCACCCTGGCTCTCCTACGGGACCGCCTCTCCCGGTATGCCCTGCGGAGGACCTCAAGATCCAAAAATGACAACACTTTGGAGGTCCCAAGTCGCAAGGTGGTTAGATTGGTCTCAACTAGGGCCAGGGCCTTTTCAGTACTGGCCCCGACATGGTGGAACGCTCTGTCCCAAGAGACCAGGGCCCTGCGGGACTTGACATCTTTCCGCAGAGCCTGCAAGACAGAGCTGTTCCGCCTGGCCTTTGGTTTGGACTCAGTCTGACCCTTATGTTTCCCTCCCCTTATGGATTTGATCTATGGGCTACTTTTAAAATGAGGCTGCATTTTAAATTGCATTTTAACCTGTATTTTAAATTGTTTTTTTGTGTTTTTTAAATTGTAATTTTATTGGTGTTAGCTGCCCTGAGCCCGGCTCTGGCTGGGGAGGGCAGGGTATAAATAAAAAATTATTATTATTATTATTATTATTATTATTATTATTATTATTATTATTATTACTACTACTACTACTACTACTACTACTACTACTACTACAGTGGTACGACGTGGGTGGTGCTGTGGGTTAAACCACAGAGCCTAGGACTTGCCGATCAGAAGGTCGTGGTTCGAATTCCCGCGACGGGGTGAGCTCCCGTTGCTCGGTCCCTGCTCCTGCCAACCTAGCAGTTCGAAAGCACGTCAAAGTACAAGTAGATAAATAGGTACCACTCCAGTGGGAAGGTAAACGGCGTTTCCGTGCGCTGCTCTGGTTCGCCAGAAGCGGCTTAATCATGCTGGCCACATGACCCGGAAGCTGCACGCCGGCTCCCTCGGCCAATAAAGCGAGATAAGCGCCGCAACCTCAGAGTCGGTCATGACTGGACCTAATGGTCAGGGGTCCCTTTACGTTTACCTTACCTCGGGTTAAGTACTTAATTTGGTCCAGAAGTCCATTCTTAACCTGAAGCACCACTTTAGCTAATGGGGCCTCCCACTGCTGCCATGCGATTTCTGTTCTCATCCTGAAGCAAAGTTCTGAACCCGAGGTACTATTTCTGGATTAATGGAGTCTGTAACCTGAAGCGTCTGTAACCCGAGGTACCACTGTACTTCACTGAGCAGCTGCCCCCCTTGTGAGGGGTCCCATCACGAAAGAGGGGAGAAGCACCTCTCTCGATTCCCCTGGTCTATGGCAGGTGCCCACACACTGCCAGGGACCCCCAAGTCGCCACTCACCATTCGGCACCAACAGGAGGCTTTTAACAATGTTCTTCAAAGGGCCCGGGCTGAGTTTATTGCTGGTGGCAAATTCAGAGAGCTGAGCTAGGAACCTTTCGACCTGTAAGAGGAGAAGAGAAGACAGTGTGATCTCACCTCAGAGCTGCACACGGATGCGAGTTTCTGGTGCAATCTTATGCCTGCCTGACTCCAAAGTCAGTTCCACTGAGTTCACGGGGACTTTGAATCATAAAACTGTAGAGTTTGAAGGGACCACGGAGCATAGCTGTCAACTTACAGATTTGAAAATAAGGGACCAGCAGCCAAAATAAGGGATTTTGCTTCGCTTATACAGAAATCCGGCACTGATGGAGCCAGGCTGCTTTGGCTGTGACTGACTGTGTTTTGCAGGGGATTGGACTAGATGATCCTAAGGGTCTACAACTCCCACCAAAGAAGAGGGGCAGACAAAACTGATGAACGACGTCAAGATGGCAAAGCTTACAGGCAGAATTAGAAAGCAGGAAGAGGACCTCTTTTCAATGAAGAATAGGGAGAGTTTATAATTTATTTGAAAAGCTATTGTAAAGAGTTACATACATTGGTAGGATTGACAGAAAACTTGTAGTAAAAATTTGAACTATGGATGTGTCGAGTTGCAGCTCGGCATCCAAAGAAAAATCAGTCTCACACCAAGATAGGTTCCGAAATATGGCTGCTCCTAGGGCTAATATGGCTGCTTCTAGGGCTAATGCAGCACAGCTTTTATTGTGTGAAATCAGAAAGATACAAAATACAAGCCAAGCAATTTGTTCTAGCCAGCAGATAAGGACATTCGCACTAGACCATGCGAGCGATCAGGCCATGCTAGTTGACCAATCATTTGAGACAGCACGAGCTGTTCACGCGCTGTTCATGCTCCAAGGATGCTTCTAGCTATGAAATCACCCTGCAACAATAAGAACTTTGCTCATGCTCTCATGTACAAGCAATCATTTTCCCACATGTCCCCTTTTCTTGTTTATATTATTAGAGGAAAAGAGGGACCATTAGTCCAAATCGTACACTTCATTGCCTAAGCGTCTACACTTTGCAACATAAATTCCTCTTGTAACCCCTGTGGTGGGCCGTGGTCGGTACCACCATGCAGTGCATTGGGAAATCAAAGAGGGTATGCATTGAATGCAACAACACACCATAATGAAGCCAGCAATACATGCAATTACAATCAATATTTTTCTTAACCATAATCCATTAGGCAACCAAGAAGACAACCACTCCCATGGATCAAAACCTTCAGGTGGATTCAAAGGATTATGAGCTATCATTTGTTCCATATAATCAATAGTAGCAGAGATATTGGTCGATTGATCAGTTATATACATACAACAATGAGAATGAATTAAGACATAAATTCCACCTTTAAAGGCAAAGATTACATTTAAAGCATAAAAAATTTATAAAACAACTTCTCTTATTTCTGACATTTCTGTGTTAATCATTTTTAAAGCCAAGATAGTAGAATTAAACAAGGCTTCAATCCAGTTTGCCAGTTTATGCAAATCACGGTAATTCATCCCTACACCTAAAGAGGGAGAAAGGGATCTAGAGATGGCTGTTCCTGTATAATGAGAAATAGGTGATTATACTTCCCTTCTGTTACGCAAACGAACCTCTGGGAGCTTATCTATCAGGGGTATCAGTATTCCTAGAGTGTAGGTTCCAGAAAAGGCAAAGGTGATTTCTTTGTAGGCTTTTGTGCCACAGAGTAAAACCATAAATCAGATTGAAGCAAACATGTAGATTTACTGCTCTTTCTCATCCAGTTGAACCAAACATAAAAATCTCTACACGCAGCCTGTTGTTCATAAGTCATGTAGGTTGTGACATTATTAATTGAGACTTTCGGCCTATCACTCATAGTGGTAATATTAAAAAATAAGAAGATCCATTAACATACTCATAGGTCCAATTACAATATGGATAATGACCTAAATTTTTTTTTTTTGCTATTATGATTAAAACGAAAACAATAAGGCACTATTTTTACAAGCGATAAAAATAATAACAGGGGGTGAACTTATACGATTATCCTTCATATTATTGCTAATCTTATATGAAGCATTTACTGGAATGCTAGAATACCATCACCAAAAAAAAGGTTCAAAGCTTTGAGAAGCTTTTTAAAATCATTTTTCTCAGCAGCTAAAAGGCACTAGCGAAGCATATTCCACTTGCTGTAACTAAAAAGATTGCAACAAGGTCGAGAACAGAGCCCATTGTATTCGCAGGCCATGTTAAAGAACCATATTGCAACTTGCTTTCTGTCCGGGAACCATGCCAAAGCACAAAAGTGAAACAACTGGAACACACTAAAATTCCCTCACCCCTCCCTTGCCAAGAGTCCACAATAGTTCCAAGACAGCCCTCTGTACATGCTCAGGGGAACACATCATAAGGCAGGACTCCTGAGGGAGGAGAAAAAAGAAAAAAAAAATATGGGGGGTAAAATCCAAGTGATGCCAATAAGGATGAGAATGGTAAATTAGTCCAATGGCTGTTTCCGAGCAACCTGCGTGGTATTTCGTGGCTCGATTATTGGCATGTAAAAACCACAATCCAGAAGAAGTCACACAACCATTTCTGCAGATACAGGAGCCCATTTGCTGTAAATAAGTCTGATGTATTGCTCCTTGTACTGCTGAGTCAAAAATCCAAGCCCAATGAAACGTGGTGACACAGAGGCAGTGTCCACAGTGAGATGTACCTTAGAAAATGGAGCCAAAGAAGGCGTGTGGGTGACATCCATTTGCCAGATTGCCAGAGGATGCAGGCCTCTAGGGTTGACTGCATCAAAAGAAATGACTGTGATCTTGTCTGCTGGATCCTTATGTCCTTTAAGGGCAGAAAATAGTGGAGACAAAGTGGAGGTGGGCAGGTCCAAATAACTCTTTATCCAATTCAGCTGTCCAAGAATTTGTTGTAAATCCACCAGTTTAAGATGACCAGGAAACTGTAGTTGAGGCGTAACTGGAATGGCTGCAGATGCTGTCAGCTTGTGTCCCAGGTACGTAATGGGTAAAGTCCGCTGGATTTTTTCTTTAGCCACTGTCAATCCAACAGGTTGTAGCCTTTGCAGGATTTTGGGACACGGCGGAGGACAAGGCCGTGGCTAGCAGATGAGCTTTGTGCATCTCAGTGCCCACTGACTGGCAGGCTGTAAGGATATCAGCAATGGCTATATTTGATGTTGTCATCAAAGGGCACAGTGCTTGCTTATGGTTCTCATTTACATTAGTGAACGCAAGCTGGCGTACAGTCAGGTCTTGTGCTGCCAGGTCCTGAACTTGCCGCTTGAAGGTATTATACAAGCGATCAACAAATTGTCCATAGGGCTCTGCAAGGTCCTGTCTAACGCTCCCCAATAGGCCATCGCGCTCATTCTTGTCATCAGGGACAGAGGCCAAAGCCTCTTGGGCTGAGGCTGTGGTGGCTGCCCAATACATAGGATCAAGGGCCAACTGTTGGGCAATAGGAAGAAAATTGCCTCCTCCCGTCAGCCCATCGAGAACATCAGTTTGGGTCAGCATGACGGGGGCTGGGGGTGCAGGAGCAATCACAGGAAAGAGATTTGGAGTATCAGAGTCAAAAGGCAGCAACGGAGCGGCAGCACTGAGAGATCTTTGAAGAGGAATGGTAGGATCGGTGCCAGATGCCTTGGGCGGAGGAGGTGGAAGAGCGGGGGGTGCTGAATGTGAAGAATGCAGGGGAGTGACGACAGGAGGAGCCGAAGGGGAAATGTCCGGCGGTTTAGGAGGTAGGTTTGAGGCAGGCAAAGCAGGAGCCGGGAGGGCGGGCGAAGAAGCTGTTGCAGCAGCCAGAAGAATGTTTGAAGGAGTTAAGCACGACATAGCTTTGTAGACGTTACACCAGGCATGCAAAACCTTGACATCAATCTGAGGATGATTTTGAAAGAAGTGTCCAATTTTTTTCCAATCGTCTAACTCCCAATTTCCGTCCTGGGGGAACCAGGGACAGTGAGTGTCCAGGGCTTTTATAAGGGACTTAAGGTCAGCTTTCCGAACAGCAAGGTTGTTACTGGCCAAAAGGAATTTAAGGTCTTTAAAAAAATTTTTCTGTGGTGCAGAGAGAGACTTTCCCATGATTGCAAGAGTTGCAAAAAGAGCAGGGAGCACTTACCGAGGGATCCTTAGGAGGATGAGGGAGGCGCCTTTTTGCCCTGTCCGGGCGGAGATAAGTGCTGATAAGTCCGTAACGTAGTCCAGAATCACATTCACACGGGAGCTCTCACCAGGGATCCACTACGTGGATGAACGACGCGTCTGCAGCCCTTGCGGGGCGAGGTGAGAGCTGAACGTTGTAAAACAGCATGAAGTCCGAAAGAAATCACACGGGAGCACTCACCAGGGATCCACTACGTGGATGAACGACGTGTTGGTGAGTGCTGAATAATGAAAAACAACGTGAAGTCCGAAGGCAGTCACACGGGAGCACTCACCAGGGATCCACTACGTGGATGAACGACGTGTTGGTGAGTGCTGAATAATGAAAAACAACGTGAAGTCCGAAGGCCTCACACGGGAGCACTCACCAGGGATCCACTACGTGGATGAACAACGTGTTGGTGAGTGCTGAATAATGAAAAACAACGTGAAAAACAACGTCACACGGGGCACCAATTGTCGAGTTGCTGCTCGGCATCCAAAGAAAAATCAGTCTCACACCAAGATAGGTTCCGAAATATGGCTGCTCCTAGGGCTAATATGGCTGCTTCTAGGGCTAATGCAGCACAGCTTTTATTGTGTGAAATCAGAAAGATACAAAATACAAGCCAAGCAATTTGTTCTAGCCAGCAGATAAGGACATTCGCACTAGACCATGCGAGCGATCAGGCCATGCTAGTTGACCAATCATTTGAGACAGCACGAGCTGTTCACGCGCTGTTCATGCTCCAAGGATGCTTCTAGCTATGAAATCACCCTGCAACAATAAGAACTTTGCTCATGCTCTCATGTACAAGCAATCATTTTCCCACATGGATGGACAAATGGTTTCTAAAAATAGAGTTATGAAAGGGGTGCAGAGGGGGAAATCACTACATTAAGATGCTGCACTGGTTGGAGGGGATGCTAAGCAGCACGTCGGGGCTGCCGTCGTCCTGGAGCGAGGAGTTCCATCGGCCCTTCCTCGCCTGAGAGAGAGGGAGGGAGGGAGAGAGACTCTCGCGCCCGCCGCCCGCGAGCCTGGCATGTGGCGGTTGTGGCACAGCCACTGAAGCGCCGCCCTTCTGTGTCCCTCCCCATCCCCTCCTCTTCCTCCTCACTCAGGCCACCTCCTCAGCCGCCACTGCCGCCTCCGGCTTCCCCTGGCAGCGCAGTGGAAGTCTCGCAAGAGAGGGGCTGCCTGCCCGCCCACCGCCACCTGTCTCCTCACGCTGCACCTGAGGGGGAAAAGGGAGTGACGGAGACGCGGCAGCTCGTGCACGCGCTCTCTCGAGGCAGAGGACCCCGAGCCGCTGCTTCCCCCCCAAGCCAGGCGAGCATGAACCCCGGGAAATTTAAGGGACATCATCAATAAGGGACAGCAGTGGGACACGGTGCTGGGATAAGGGAGTTTCCCACCAAATAAGGGACAGTTGACAGCTATGCCACGAAGGGTCATTTAGTCCAACCCCCTGAAATGCAGGAATCTTTTTGCCCACCATGGAACTCGAACCCACAATCCTAAAATTAAGAATCTCATGCTCTAGCGACTGAGCTAGGCCAGGAGGGAACTTTGCCCCGGGTTGCATCCTAAGGCTGAAAAACAGAACCGCACCCACACTGTGGACTTGATTTCTTTTGGACTTGATTTCTGAGTTCTGGGACGCTGTGCAGAAGGAGCAGATCCGTACATCATGAAAACCAAGAAAAAGGAAGAATAGTCTCTGTGACCCATTTGAGCCTGTGCTGGCGCGGCAAAGAATTCTTGCAGCTCGGACTTTGGTGGCAAAGGGGTGGAAGGAACAAGGAGCCCCGACAATAATGGACCGGCATTACAAGCGACAAGAATTTGCTGAAATGGCGCAGTTAACAAATACCCTGAGAGGCAATTCAAAACAAAAATTTATGGGAAAGTGGGATAGATATAAAACATACGTTCAAAAATACAGTAAAGGTTCGCTATCTATGCTAGCATTTGACTGACGTTGGAGTGAGACTGAGTTGAGAAATAAGACTAAGAGCACATATTGATAAAGGAATGTATTAGATAATATGTAAAGAAATATACAATAATAAGAGTACATTCATTTGTAAAAAAGGAATATACAATGGGAAAGTCTGGTGTGTTGGTATGTATATGATTTTTTTGGTGGGAAATTTTTCTTGTTTTTTTCTTTGTTCTTTCTTTCTCTTTGTTTCATTTTCTTTCTAGGTATATAAAATTTGTATATAATTTTTGTATAGATGTTGGAAATTATATTACACTAAGTCCTGTAATGTAATATGACAATGTTTACCGATGTAATATAAGAATGTTAATAAATAAATAAAATGGGAGAGAGGGAGAGAATTCTTGTTTAATTGGGAACACAATACCTTATTACTTTTATTCATGTGTACCTTTGGCTAGCTTTTGATTTTGAATATTTCCTGTTCAGAGCTTAGAAGTTACCTTAGTCTCTGACGGAACTGAGAATCAGATGTTCAAGGAAAAGTTCCCAACTTGTAAACAGCGGGGGGGGGGGGAGTGGCCTTAAGAAACAAACTGGGGAGTCTGAGTTGTGTTGAATGACATAGTCCTCTGCTGTCTGACAATTGCCTTAAGATAACATAATTATAACATAATTATAATATAATAATATAATACAATACCTTTGTTATTTTTTATTTTAGCCGATATCTCCGTCCTGTTTAGAGACAGGAGCCCCCCTCATTTTATAGCAATTGCTTTGAGAAAGCAGGGCATAATTTGAGCTAAACATCTGGTGGTTTCCAAGTTGTCTGCCCAAGTTTGGGCAGAATTTATGACTTGTTTCGGTAGGGAAAGCTGAGCAGTCATTAAAGGAAGAGGCACAAAGAAGGGGCGAGATCCTGGCGCAAGTCGTAAATTAAGGAAGGCCTCGTTTTAATAAGTCTTGACTTTAGAACCTGTTTCTCCCTCACCTGGAAGGAAGCCCCACAGAGTTCGGTATGGCTAACTTTGGAGAAGATCTGGTGAGGAGGAAACAGTCAAGACTCACAGTGTTTCTTTCTTTCTTTTCAAACAGTCCAATAAAATTGTTCCAAACCCCAGGGCCCCAAAGGCAGGGATGAGAATGGGTTGGCGATAGAAAAGTGTGATTGCTAGAGGTCAGCAAAGGGGGAAAGTCTGCCCTGTGATCCTCAGATGAAGGGCAGTATTAATTATTATTATTATTATTATTTTATTATTATTATTAATGTGGCTGACAGCATTTGTTTAGGGGTAGGACCTTCTCGGTAGTGGCGCCCGCCTTGTGGAACGCCCTCCCATCAGATGTCAAGGAAATAAACAGCTATCTGACTTTTAGAAGACATCTGAAGGCAGCCCTAAAAAATCGGGAAGTTGTTAATGTTTGATGTTTTATCGTGTTTTTAATATTCTGTTGGGAGCTGCCCAGAGTGGATGGGAAAACCCAGCCAGATGGGCAGGGTATAAATATAATAATAATAATAATAATAATAATAATAATAATAATAATAATAATAATAATAATATGATACAGGATCTCATGTTTAAACACACACATGCTCCTCTGCCAATATGTCACGCTCTGCTATTGCTTGGAATGCGCCCTTACAGAATATACACCCCATCGTGTCCTTCAGATTGAGATAATAATCACTTTCATGACACTATTGTTGTTGTTATTATTATTATTAAAAAATGAGAACAATCTACACTTTGCAAAGAACTTGCAGACTTGTGGCAGGGCGCCTGGCCTTTCGTTTTATCTCATGCAAAGATGCTACTGTGATTAGCATTAAAAGTTGCTGCTGCTGCTCCTAAGATGCTCCCCTTGAGTAAAATGACTAAACCATTTCTCACCTTCTCACCCCTTGCCTTTTCCTGTAAGACCTATTACAGTCGTTAAGAGTCGTCAAGAGGCTCTCTCAGCTATCTGCCTATCTCCCATTCCCACCACCCTTCTGAGTAACACCCCTCCCCACCTTCTCACTATATAGAAGGATCTGGCAACTTCTGTTTCAGTGTATCTGAAGAAGTGTGCATGCACACGAAAGCTCATACCAAGAACTAACTTAGTTGGTCTTTAAGGTGCTACTGGAAGGAATTTTTTATCTTGAGTAAAACTACAGCAAAAATAGCCTCCTCTAACCCCCTCGGATGCTATCTTGCCGACATCGCTGTGGACGGCTTACCTCTTTGGGTTCCTGCAGAAATCGGAAAACCACTTCCGCGAGAGTGGAGAATTGCTGGAGAGAAACAAAAGGAAGGTGTCAGCAACGCAAGACCTGCCAGGGATTGGGCCCACCTCTCCTGCTCTTTCCCGTGTCCAATGTAGATTATTGCTTTTTTAAAAAGAGCAACAATCCTCAAAACTTCTCTCTGTATATATAGTTTTTAAAAGGCACTTGGTGCTTCCGCTTGGGTGTGTGAAGGCAGTGGTTTGGAGCCATCAAGTTAGATGGACCTGAGAACAGGGAGACATCTTGCCCCACAACACGAAGGTCCTGATTCCCTTGCCACAGAACTCAATTACGCAGTAATCCAATTCAACGTAAGATTGCTCTAATACCAGCCTCCTTGTGAAAGTGAATAGGAGAGGCTGGTGGCCTCATTAAATAAATCTTACCCACCTTGAATAACAGTTATGAGTTTTAATTGCTTAATTAATTCTGCATATATTTGCATATATTTGCATATCACAGCTTATCTGAGGCCCAGGCTGGCGAGCCCATAGCTGTCAACATTTCCCTTTTCTTAAGGGAAGGGAAATTCCCTTATTCCGAATAGGATTCCTCGCAAGAAAAGGGAAAAGTTGACAGCTACGGGCAAGCCCCTTCCAGCTGGCTTAAACCTCCAAAGTCCAGGGCAAGTGTAGCCAGCTGCCTCCCTCCCTTTGCAAGGAACATGTATACAGTCGTAACTTGGAAGTCGAATGGAATCCGTTCCGGAAGTCGGTTCGACTTCCAAAATGTCTGGAAACCAAATTACAGCTTCTGATTGGCTGCAGGAAGCTCCTGCAGCCAATCGGAAGCCCCGTCGGGACGTTCAGGTTCCAAAAGAACGTTCGCAAACTGGAACAATCACTTCCGGGGTTGCGGCATTCAGGAGCCAAAACGTCCGAGTTCCAGGGTACGACTGCATGTTTATGTTTGGCCAGGCTTCTGTGTGTGTGTGCATGTGTGTCTATAGCCAGGGTTCTCCAACTTGGTCTCTCCAGATGTGGATGATGGGAGTTGTAGACCGAAACATCTGGAGGGAGCAAAGTTGGGGGTACCATCTTAGAAGGGGGTCTCGTTCCTGAATGGTGGGCTTCTTCTGCAACCACTGCCAGAATCACCTGTGGATTTGCAAGTAATAATAATAATTTATTATTTGTACCCCGCCCATCTGGTTTCCCCAGCCACTCTGGGAGGCTTCCAACAAAGATTAAAAATACATCAAAATGTCACACATTAAAAACTACCTGGAACAGGGCTGCCTTCAGATGTCTTCTAAATGCCAGGTAGTTGTTTATCTCTTTGACATTTGACCAGAGGGCGTTCCACAGGGCGGGTGCCACTACCGAGAAGGCCCTCTGCCTGATTCCCTGTAGCTTTGCTTCTCGCAATCAGGGAACCGCCAGAAGACCCTCGGCGCTGGACCTCAGCGTCCGGGCAGAACGATGGGGGTGGAGACGCTCCTTCAGGTATACTGGACCGAGGCCGTTTAGGGCTTTAAAGGTCAGCACCAACACATGAAGCACAATTCACCATTTTAAAAACAGCTGCCCAGTTTGGACCTTTAAGCTGAAAAGTGTTTAATGCATCAATTCAATTAATTGACTTAAATGTTACAGCCTTAGGAGCAACCTAGCTCTGTGGAAAATGTGACACCCAGGAGTCCAATTTATCTTTATTTTGCAAGTTTGCAAATAAGGAGAGCTGGCCCAATTAAAAGGTATCGACCTCCACACAGGAGCAATCGAATCCTCTGTTTGCATGCGCTGGGCATTCTCCAAATCCCCCCGAGAGAGGCAGCAGCCCTGTTTGCACACCAGGGAGCCTACAGAGCTCTGGCAGAGTGTTAAGGATGAAGAAACAATATATTTTTAAAAATAAGAATATGGGTTGCAGCCAACTAACGACTACTCAGAGTAGACCTGCTACAATTAATGGACAGACAGATGGCCACCTGTCATGGATGCTTAAGTTGAGATTCCTGCATCGCAAGGAGTTGGACTAGATGACTCCAGGGTCCCTTTCAATTCTTCAGTTCTATGATTCTACGCTAGCAATGTTCATTAATTTCAGTCGGTCTACTCTGGGGAGGCCTAGCACTGAATGCAAACAGTTTACCTACACGATCGTCTTTCCGCATGTACGACCACTCGGCTACTTAGAACAGGTGCTGTTACAGGTGCTACATAAAGCCCGTTCCTCATTTGTAGGAACTCGCCCGTTTAGTGTGGCAGGGCCTTTGGAACTCCCTGCCACTTGATATCATAGAATCATAGAATTATAGAGTTGGAAGAGACCACAAGGGCCATCGAGTCCAACCCCCTGCCAAGCAGGAAACTATCAGGCAGGCACCTTCGCTGTACTCTTTTCAGCGCCTGCTTAAAGCATTCTTGTTTAGACAAGCCAACCCAGATGTTTAGAAAGTTGACGAGAGTCTTAATCTGTTTTTTGTTTCGTGTTATTTCATCTCACCAAAAATCCAAAGTTAGCATTTTTTCTTATTGATGATGTTAATTGTTTTGCCTTTTTTGAAAACTGCTCTGAGGGTTTTCTTTTCTTTTTTGCAAGCGGCACGTACATTTTACAAACTAAATAATCAAAATAAAATCCTACAAGCGCTCCCCCCCCAAAATAAATAAACGAAACAGTTCAGCCATAGAGAGCAGAAGGCAGGGAATGGAGGAGAGCAAAGAGGTCGCATTCTTGGATGAGGTGATAACCCCAAAAACAGAAGCATGACCTTGAGGGAGATACCTGGAATGCGAAAAAGGCATGACTAACAGCTGCGCTTTTTATTGTGCTACCACGTTGGAGTGGAGACAGAAAGCTCATGAGTTCTCCAGGAGCCTAGCTCAGCATTTTAGCAGCCAGCTAAAGCTATTGTTGGAGTGGCATGCAAAAGATGAACAAGTTAAATCTGTGGTGATAGATTGGGCAAGAGATGTAGGACATAATATAATGTTTGAGGATTGGGAAAGATTGTGGAAGAAAGTGGTCAAGTTCACCGCATGTACTTTGCTAAAGGAAAATATAATGAAAATGATGTATAGATGGTATTTGACTCCTGTAAAATTAGCAAAGATATATCATAATTGTGACAATATATGTAGGAAATGTAAAGAAAAGGAAGGAACCTTTTATCATATGTGGTGGACCTGTCCCAAGATGAAAGACTTTTGGGAAAAGATTTATAATGAGTTGAAAAAAATGTTGAAATATACATTTATAAAGAAACCAGAGGCCTTTCTTCTTGGAATAACAGGTTTGGAATTGCCCAAGAAAGATGTTAAATTATTTTTGTATGCCACAACTGCTGCTCGTATTTTGTTGGCTAAAAAGTGGAAAACCCAAGAATTACCAACAATAGAAGAATGGCAGATGAAGATGGTGGATTTTTCGGAGCTAGCCGACCTGACTGGAAGAGTCCGCGACCAGAAGGAGGAGGAATATCAGGAAGAATGGAATAAATTTAATGATTATTTAGTTAAATTTGTTAAGTTAAAGTAAGTGGAAATAGCTTGCAGATACTTAGTAGGCTTAGGATTTTATTTATGTTAAGTGATGAATCAATATGTTTAATTCTATAAGGTGAAGATTTAAGGATGTTAATGTTTAAGTTAAATTTCATGAAAATTGGGATTTGGAAAACCGTTAAAAGGACATGCAATGAAATTCAACCAAGGGGAAGCAAGGAAGTCACTTAACAAAGTTAATAACTAATTTTTAATAAGGCTATGATTTATGTTTGTTTTGTTTGTTTGTCTTGTGTGTTTGTTTGTTTGTTTGTTTATAATATTGTGAAAACCAATAAAAAATTTTTTTGGGGGGAAAAAGGATACGGTACCTTTGTGGTAGCCACAGGGATATCACCCTGCTGGAAAAACTAACTAGTAAGTCCCTAGGCACTAAAGGAAAAAAAAGGATGATTTCATACCTTTTTGGTTTGACTTTATTTCATTTGTAAGGAAGGAGGACCCCCGCTTGGTCTACAAACAAATATGGTTAATGCAATAAAACATGGTCGTTGTTTAATTAACCTTGTCTTGTCTAATCATTATGTCGCTGCCTTCCACGCATCCGCATAAAACTGCAGAGTTGGAAGGGACCACAAGAATCATCTACCCCTGACAGGTAGGAATCTTTCGCCCAACTTGAGGCTCGAACCCAGGACCCAGAGATGGAGAGGCTCATGCTCCATGAAGTGAGCTATCGCAGCATGCCTGTGGTTTATTTATTCTGGGTTCATTTCATGTCTATATTTGTTCAACAGTATATGGGCAACGTATGTTGCCACCAGATCCTGTTTTGATAACACGGTACTTTGCAGAATTTTGTAGAACCTTTTAAAAAATAATAACAGTAATAAAGAGTTATTGGGGGGAGGGTATATAAAAAGTGGCCCCAGCAGAGTGGACTTGCAGGAACCAGGGAGAAGCAGGAACCGTTTAAGAGCATCAGCTATTGAGGCGGCACACATAAAATTCGCTGGGTGCCTTTGGTCAGATATGCTTGCTGTGCAATGAGGGAGGGATAACGCGAGCCTGATGTATCGTGAGCAGGAACTAAAGTGATTTAGAAATGGTTGTATGCGGGGAAGGAATTCTGGGTGAGACCAGCAGGGAACGGAAGCTGAACGCAGCAGTTTGTCTGTATAGTTTTGCAGCAGCACACTGCTAAATAAAAATTATTCCTTTGAATCCAGTCCCTGTGCATCATTTATAATCTTGGAAATAATGAATATATGGTGTCAGGAGACAAAATTAAAAGAAGACAGTGTTGCAGCTCAATCAGAGGCATACCTGTAATAACACAAAAGTTATTAGATCTGTATTTATCCCAGCATCCTACTCTTTCAAGGCCAACCAGATTGGGAAACCTGCAAACAGGATTCAAGGGCAAGAGCAAATCTGAACTGAATCCGTCAAGAGTCTCAAGACATACACATGCATCCCTAATTTTATTTGTACGCCGCCTTTCCACAGTTCAAACTGTGTTCAAGGCGGCTGACAACAGGAAAAGAAATACGTAGCTACAACGTCCAAGTAGCCATAAACAAAACATTTTTAAAAATACACAACCATCACTGCAAGATCCAAAATAAAGATACAAAAAAGGTAACGCCAACAGCAGCAAAAAATAAAATAAAAATAAAAAGCACAACAAAAACTCGCCAACAACATCCCGGAGAGGGCAAGAGATGCAGCCAAAGATTTTGGACTCTAAACTATCTGAGACTAGGCAAAGAGACAGAGAGTAGATTTGTGTTTTGTTTTTAAAAAAACAGGGAGATGAAATATTCATGGGGAATGAAGTGATTTAGACATGGTCGTAAGGTGGAGGTTGTGGCGAGGCTGGCAGAGGAAGGAAGCTATGGGGTATCTGACTAAGATTCAGTTTTTCAGCAGCACACGGCTAAATTAAAGTTTATTCCTTCGAATCCAGTTTCCACCGATCTTGCAAATACTGTACTACACCCTACCTTTACACGGGCAACTAAAATAACACGGATAAAACGCGAGGTGCCGTTTATTAAGTCAGAATATCAAACTAACCATAATCGTGGGCTTTTCTTTGGAAGACCGGATGCCAATAACGAGCCCGGGTTTTATTTATTTTTTTAAAACGCTGATCGCAACTGTTTGGCTTTTTGGTTCCTTCCCTGAGTGAATCTTTAAAAACGCTTTTTAAAGAGCTATGAGTTCGTAGCCTTCCAACCCTCTCCAAGACCAGCGAGGCTTTTAAAAGCAAGCCGGAGGCCCCGATCCTGCTCACGCAGCTTCACGGAGCCTCCGGGCGCGCCGGGACTCTGGTCCAGAGGATCTCCTCCGGGGGAGGAGGGGGGAGTCGCCCTTTAGGATGACGCGCAGCGAAGCGCAGGAGTGTAGCGCGCGCTCGTGCGCCCTGCTTCCTTCCCCGTGGCGACGCGCCAGCCCCACTGGCCGGAGGGCTCCTTCTCCCAGCGCCAGTTTTTTTTTTTTGGGGGGGGTCTTCGGCAACCAGCGCCCCAATATTCGGAAAAGAGGTGTGTCCCCCGCTCCCAAGCCCCCCGCTCCGCCGGCAGCCGCACCTGGGCGCTCAGTTGGTTGAGCTGCTGCAGGTCTGCGCTCAGCGTCTCCGGCACCGGCTCGCGCGCAAAGCTCAGCAGCCCCATTGCGCGCCCGGATCGCTCGCCTTCCTCGGCTGCTGCTGCCTCCGCCGCCCGGCTCCTCCCCGCCGCGCTCCGCCCCTGCCGGCGCAGCCGCTTTCGATTTGGCTCCCCGGGGACGCTATTACTCGCGAGTAAGCCCGGCCGGGAGATCTTTCGCCGAGGAAAAGCGCGCATGAGTTGGTGGGTTCGGGGGGTGTGTGTGGATGGCGGCGGGTGACAGGCCTCGCGCTCCTGCCCCGCCGTCGGATCGGGTCTACTCGGAAACAAGCCCCGTGGGTTTTCTTCCGGCCGCTTACTTCCGAGGTAAGGGTCACTTGGAGGGATCGTGGGGAGAAAGCCCCACGTCTAGTTAAGAGAAAGGGGTTGCTTGTTATCAGAGCAACAGCAGCACCAAAAAATAAAAACAAACGCTTTTCATAGGATCGCAAAATTGTGGAGTTAGAAGGGACCCTGAGGGTCATCTAGTCCAACCCCCTGCATGACTCTGAGCACAGGCGTTTTAAACTCCAGTCACAGCACCAGCATCACCCCTGGAATAACATGGCTTGCAATTTAAGTATTCGAAACCAAGTAATTGAGTTAAAACAAGTAAAGACAACAGGGTTCAGCAGACATTTTCAGCAGGGGGCCGGTCCAGTGTCCCTCAGACCTTGTGGGGGGCCAGACTATATTTTTCGGGGGGGGGGGGAATGAACGATTTCCTATGCCCCACAAATAACCCAGAGATGCATTTTAAATGAAAGCACACATTCTACTCATGTAAAAACACCAGGCAGGCCCCACAAATAACCCAGAGAAGCATTTAAAATAAAAGGACACATTTTACTCATGTAAAAACATGCAAGGCATTACACTTACTTCTGTAAAACAAGAAAACCCTTAATAAAAAAACACAAAAACACACACACAAGGATTCCCGGGCCATCTGCGGGCTGGATTTAGAAGGCAATTGGGCCGCATCTGGCCCCCAGGCCTTAGTTTGCCTACCCATGCACTACAGAATCACCCTATAAAAACTGATAGAACAGCAGAAATTATAATGCAGCAGAAAATTCAGTTGGCACAACAAAACTCACAGCAGCATCAAAATGTCCTCAAGGGTCCCTGGAAGATTAAAAACCATTACGAAGTTTTAAGATTGAAAATCCTGGGATACTTTTTTAGAAGGTCTTAATTAGCAGGGAAGGGACCACAATGCCAGACCCGTTGCCAGAGGGTTCCAGCACCACTGAAAAGCCCTTCTCTGGTAGCTGTTGCCTATACCACATGGGAGAACCGGAGAGGTGCCCCAGAAAATCACACTTTAAGGCAACCTGGACTCTTAAGAGTCATTCAGGGCTTTAAAAGGGTCAATGGCAGCATTTTTATGGACTGGTAGCCAGTGGAGACGGCCATGCAAAAATTTGACACCATATGACCATACTCCCAGTCCCTGTTAACAATCCTGCTATTCACCTCCCCCAGCAGCTTCATATGCACATACCTGAACTTCCTTCTTTCCTCTTCCCTCCACTTCTACATTTCCACTTGTGTCATGCCTTTTAGATTGTAAGTTTGAGGGTAAGCACTGTCCTACTCCTGCCAATCTAGCAGTTTGAAAGCACAAAGTGCAAGTAGATAAATAGGTACCGCTCCAGCGGGAAGGTAAACGGCGTTTCCGTGCGCTGCTCTGGTTCGCCAGAAGTGGCTTAGTCATGCTGGCCACATGACCCGGAAGCTGTCTGCGGACAAACGCCGGCTCCCTCGGCCAGTAAAGCGAGATGAGCGCCGCAACCCTAGAGTCGGTCACGATGGGACCTAACGGACAGGGGTCCCTTTACCCTTACCGTCCTACTGCTGTTGTTTTGTAAACTGCTTTTTGGCTAAGGGGCAGAACAGAAGTTAATAAATAAGCAATAATCATACTGCTGGGTCATTTCTCAGGCGGTAAGCTTGCCGTAAAGTGATCCCTGCAAATGTGTCTTCTTATCTGATCCTAGTTTTCTCTTCCTGTAGTTTAGAGATGGGGAAGCTGCAGTCCACTAGTGGCTTTTGGACTTCAGTTCCCAGCAGTCCCAGCAGCCAGCAAAGCCAATGGCCATGAATGATGGGATTTGTAGAAGGCCACATGTTCCCTATCTGAATCCAGCTCCAAAGCCATGTTGCTCCTTGAAGTGATGCAAACCATTTTACTGCCATAAATCCTTGGGAGCACTTTATGTAAAAACAATGTAGTGAAATCCCACTGAAAACCCATTGAAAAGTAGCTGTAAAAACGGGAAATCATGCAGGGAAATATGCTGAAGAATTAAAAGTGTGCATTAAAACAAAACAAAAAACAGCCATACACTGAAGCCAAACTTTGGACGATTCAGGAGAAACTAAAGGAAGAACACCTTCATGCAGTGCGAAGTTAAAACTATGGGTTTTGCTCCCGTAGGATGTTGTGATTGTGACCAGCTGGGATGGCTTTGAAAGAGGATTCATGCAGGATAAAGCTATCAGTTGCTACCAGCCACAAATGACCATGGTGTACCTCCAGCACCAGAAGCAACCACAATAACACAAAACAATGCCAAGACAACTGCGCCGCTAAGTCTTTTGTGGGGAGTTAGCGTTCCATTGACATCGGGAGTCCATAAAGAAGGGGAAGAATATAAGTCAAGGGGAATGAATGGCCGGCAGCCTGGCTAAGTCCCAAGTGTTGCAAGGCGGTTTGTGCAAGGGAGTCCGGCCTGCAAAGAAATTAACTGAAGGTGTTGCTTGGCATTTAGAGTAGAGGATCTGAGGCAAGAGAAGTTGCAGAACAGGTGGGAGTCTGGGAGGAGCAATCTCAAAGCCTGGAAGTCTGAGTGGGGACATGAGAGCCACCTGCAAATACCTTGTTGTTCTTATTTTTATTGAGTTATGCTGCAAATACAGACGATTAGAAGAAAACTTACAATCGTCATACAAATCACATAAATAGAAAGAATCAAAAATTAAAAAATAGAGATCCACATCTAATAAATATCCAAATACAGGTAACTCTTCATAAAGAAAGGAACAAGAAAAGGAAAAAGAAAGAGAAGAAAGAAAAAAGAATGAATGATTTACTGTGATCTTAGTTATATATATATTTCCTTTTTTCTTTCTTTCACCTGCAAATATCTGAAGGGCTGCCACGTGGAGGTTTTTAAGCAGTTTGGGTGACTATATGTCATGGATACTTTAGTCTTGACCTCCTGGGTTGCAGGGGTTTGGCTAGATGACCCTCAGGGACCCCTGCCAACTGATTCTCTAAAAAGCCCATGCTCCCATCTACATGGGCTGGAAGGAGGGGGATGGGATTTGACCAATGGCCTGGAAGTTGCACATTGAAATGCAGAAGGTCCAGTAATCTCTGCATATTCAAATCTCCCTTTGTTGCTGGTTGATCTTGCAAACGACTGCCTGAAAAGACTTTTTGTCATGAAGATGGCTCTGCCCATTTTGCCATGAAGAGGGGAGGGAAGGCTCCCCAAAAGTCTTTTGCAAGAATTGGCCTTATAGAAATTGCAGTGCTTTTTGTTTAAGCAAAGGGGAAAACAAAAACAAAAGCGGTAACCTTCCAGCCAGCTCATTTTTCTAGGAACTGTAACCCATTGTGAGCGCAAAGGTGAGGCAAAGGATGTTGTGACAATAAAGGTTTATTATTATTATTTAGAAGTTTGCATGTTGCAGCGCAGGAACCAAAGCCACGTGGCAGAAGACTTCCTAGTCCTGGGATGGCAAACAAAATAACATTATCTGGACCACAAGAGTCATCAAAAGTCCAAACCCCTGCAATGCAGGAATCTCTTACCCAACCCACAACCTCAAAATTGAGAGTTTCATACTCTACCCACTGAGCTATCCCACCTATCCTATGCATGGCCTAGAAATCGCCATTGATTGTGGCGACCTTGATGCCTTTGAAAAGAATGGAGGCAAAGCTCCATGGAAGAAAAACCTGCCAACGACATACTGTCTGAGCCAGAGGTTCTCAAACCCTTTTTTTCCTGGGCTGCAACTTTCACCAGATTTTTTATTGATAAGAAATGCACTGGAAAACAAAAAAGGAAGTTCTAGCACTGCCTGACTGGTTAACATAGAACGTAGCTACTTTATTACATGATCATGGGCCACCCAGAAAGTATGAAACGATGCAGCTACATAAGAACACGAATAATTCCCAAAATATAGTTCCCAAAATATAGCCTGCTTATTGGGAGAAAAGCAATGACAAACCTAGACAGCATCTTAAAAAGCAGAGACATCACCTTGCCAACAAAGGGCCGTCTAGTTAAAGGTATGGTTTTCCCAGTAGTGATGTATGGCAGTGAGAGCTGGACCATAAAGAAGGCTGATCGCCGAAGAATTGATGCTTTTGAATTATGGTGCTGGAGGAGACACTTGAGAGTCCCATGGACTGCAAGAAGATCCAACCTCTCCATTCTTAAGGAAATCAGCCCTGAGTGCTCACTGGAAGGACAGATCGTGAAGCTGAGGCTCCAAGACTTTGGCCACCTCATGAGAAGAGAAGACTCCCTGGAAAAGACCCTGATGTTGGGAAAGATGGAGGGCACAAGGAGAAGGGGATGACGGAGGACGAGATGGTTGGACAGTGTTCTTGAAGATACCAGCATGAGTCTGACCAAACTGCGGGAGGCAGTGGAAGACAGGAGTGCCTGGCATGCTCTGGTCCAGGGGGTCACGAAGAGTCAGACATGACTAAACGACTAAACAACTAAACAACAACATAGTTATGAACGTGGATCCTGTTTCTGGCTGGACCTCCATACTGCACGGAAATGCTTCTTTGTTTGTCCTTGATTGCCCCTGCCACATTTGCCACCCTCTGCTGCCACAATAGTGTGGCATCCCACAGCCTTCGAGAACCACTGGCACCCATCTTGGGCGACTCTGAAAGAGGATTACACACATTAAGGCAGAGGTTTTCTTTAATACATTTATTGATTTTTTAACATTTCAGTTCCAACAGTCATACAACATATCTTCTCATCTTATACATTATTTTAGACTTCCGTCAACACCTCTGATGATTTCCCATTCTTTATCACTTATTCTGCATTTCTTAATTTCTATATTACATTTAATTATCCTTAGCTAATAATTCTCTCCATAGTCCTTCTTGGAGTATTTCAAATAATCCACATTACAAAACCTACTAGCGTAATCTGTTCATCACAATTACTTCTCAGATAGTTCATATATTTACTCCAGTCTTCTAGGAATCTTATCCCGCAGGTTTCAAATCCTTTCTGTCTCCACCTCCATCGTTCTGCCCAGACACTGAAGTCCACCGCCGAGGGCCTTCTGGCGGTTCCCTCACTGAGAGAAGCCAAGTTACAGGGAACCAGGCAGAGGGCCTTCTCGGTGGTGGCACCTGCCCTGTGGAACACCCTCCCACCAGATGTCAAAGAAGAACAACTAGCAAACTTTTAGAAGACACCTGAAGGCAGCCCTCTTTAGGGAAGCTTTTAATGTTTAATAGCTTACTGTATTTCTGTGTTCTGTTGGAAGCCACTCAGAGTTGCTGGGGAAACCCAGGCAGATGGGTGGGGTATTAATAATAATAATAATAATAATAATAATAATAATAATAATAATAATAATAATTTAATTCTGCATAGTCCATCAACTTCATCCTCCAGTCTTCCTTTTTAATGCAGAGGTTTTCAACCTTTTTGGGTCCACAGCTCCCTTGACCAGCTACGTGCTTTCTGCGGCACCCCTGTGGGGCTCAGGAGCCCAGTTATGTCACCCCTCGCCCCTTTTCAAACACCCTCTCTTGTGGAGTGTTCCCGCAGCCTCCTCTCCTCTCCTTGGGAGGCCTCTGGGCAGCTGCTGCCGCTGCCCCTGGTCTCTGCGCTGCTCCCCCTGCCCCAAAGAGAGGTGCATCCTCACACTTCCCCACAGGGGCCTAGGAAGCACGCCTTGGCCAGCCCCAGAGGCACATTCGCCTGCAGAGCTTGTAGCCAGGGCTGGTGCAACGAACAGCTGTGGAAGCCTTTGGGAGGCAGAGAGGGCATTAGAGAAAGAAAGAAAGAAAGAAAGAAAGAAAGAGAGAGAGAGAAAGAGGGACAGAGGCCAGGGTTGCCTGTGGCAACCCTGACCACCCTTCACGGCACACTGGTTGAAAACCACTGTGTTAATGGATGAGGATAAGGCTTGCAGTGGCTTCTAGTCACAATGGCTATGCGCTACCTCCAAGACCAGACGCAACATGCCTCCGTATACAGTCATACCTCATGTTACGTCTGCTTCATGTTACGTTCTTTCAGGATATGTCCCGCGGCGACCTGGAAGTACCGGAAAGGGTTACTTCTGGGTTTTGCTGCTTGCGCATGCGCGCAAAATGACGTCATGCGCATGTGCAGAAGTGGCGAATCGCAACTCGCACAGACGCGGGTTGCGTTCTTTTCATGTTGCGAACGGGCCTCCGGAACGGATCCCGTTTGCAACCATAGGTACCACTGTGCTAGTTTCTGGGATTGCAAGTGGGCCCGGGCAGTGCTCTGGCAATTTGGCCCTGGGCTTCTCGTGGGCATCTGGGGACAATAGGATGCTGGACTCGAGGGGCCTTTGGTCTGATCCAGCACCCAGGCTCTTCTCACGCTCTCAAGGGATACTTTCTGCCAAGCAGGATTTGAGAAGGAACACAGAACATCTGCCGCCTTCCACAATGCCGTGCCATCCAGATGTTTTGGAGAATATCCGCTTCCGGCTTGGGGAAAGGTAGTTGCAAAATGGATCCCGTGCCATGAGAGGTAGCTCCTTGCTATGTTGCAGTAGGAGATGCTGAGGTGCCCTGGATTTTGCCTCTTGGGTTGCTTGCAATGGAGCCCGCCCTGTCCATCACCCCTGCCCTCCTTCCTCCAGGCCACGGGCTCAACAGGGGCCTTTTAAAAGCCTGGAACTTGCCTCCTCCCTGTCAAGAATGTAGGATGAGCCTGTGGATTAGGCCAAAGTGGACCCCATTTAGTCCAGCATCCTGCTCTCACTGTTGCATGCAGGGAAACCAGCAAGCAGGACCTGAGTGCGAGAGCCGCACACACTCCTGGAGTTTCCAGCAACTGGGATTCAGAAGCGCTGCTGTGGAGGCAGAGCAGAACCGTCCTAACTAGTAGCCATCAATAGGCGTCTTTTCCTCCATGAATTTGCTCCAATCCTGAATTAAAGCCATCCAGGTTTGTGGCCATAACTGCCTCCTGTGGGAGGGTGTTCCACAGGTTAACTATGTGCTGGGTGTTCATATTCCCTCTGGCACAGTTTGGTCTGGCCTCGTTTTGGGACCCCTGTGTAGCTCCCCTGTCGAATGTCAGATTACAGGTAGGGACGCGGGTGGTGCTGTGGGTTAAAGCACAGAGCCTAGGACTTGCCGATCAGAAGGTTGGCGGTTCGAATCCCCGCGACGGGGTGAGCTCCCATTGCTCAGTCCCAGCTCCTGCCCACCTAGCAGTTCGAAAGCACGTTAAAAGTGCAAGTAGATAAAAAGGTACCGCTCCGGCGGGAAGGTAAAGGGCGTTTCCGTGCGCTGCTCTGGTTCTCCAGAAGCAGCTTTGTCATGCTGGCCACATGACCCGGAAGCTGTCTGCGGACAAACGCCGGCTACCTTGGCCTATAGAGTGAGATGAGTGCACAACCCCAGAGTTGGTCATGGCTGGACCTAATGGTCAGGGGTACCTTTACCTTTAGTCATGTTGGTCTGCCGTAGTCGAAACAAAATTAAAAAATTCCTTCCAGCAGCACCTTAGAGACCAACTAAGTTTGCTATTGGTATGAGCTTCTGTGTGCATGCACACTTCTTAAGATACTGAATGTCAGATTGTCAGCTCCTAGGGGCAGGGACCTTGGGGCTGGATGCAGTCAAAGTGGCACATGCTTCCTAGAAACCAATAAAAACAGGGGTAATGTCGCTGTGCACTGAAAATCAAAATGCTCTTGCATAGATGTTCTGGGATCACTGAAACGCGCTGCTAATGAAGCAGCGGGGAGACGTGCCTTCTCCTTTGCACGGCAATGGGGTTACCAGAGAGCCAGCCTGCCCAGGAAAATATTCACCCCAGGAAGCAGCACCCCCGTCCATTTCCTGGTTCTGCTGTGTGCGGACTCTGGGTTGCTTCCTCGACGAGGCCCCCACCTCCTTCCCACCCCCACCCCACCCCCTGCTCAGGCCAGGCCAGGCCACCTCGCTCCCCTCCTTCCTTCGCGTCGCCAGCCTCACCTATTTTCCCCGCCTCCCTCCCCCATCCCACCCCCTGGAAACTTTTGCTTTTGGCCACCCGGGCCCAGCCGGAGGCCGAGGGATCCGGAGAGAAGCATGCGGTGGGGGATGGGGGGGCCTCTGGGAGGAGAATCTGGCCTGGGGGTGGGGAAGGCGCCCGGTGCCTCCTCCTCCCTCCCCTCCCCCTTCCCCCCAGGCCTGGCAAAATCATTCACCTGGAGACCCGCCTCCTGCGCTTTCAACTGGCGCGGAGAGGATTAGGGAGATTTTGGGCTGGGGGTTGGGAGGGGGGAGGGGGCGTGCTCGGCGCCGATCCCCTCCCCCGATAACCCCCCCCCCTACAACCAAGAAGGGAGGAGGGGCGCCCGACGGGACAGCAAGGGAGCCAGCGAGCCGCGGAGCGCAGCGCGCGGAGGGTTAACCCGCCCATGTAAACGTCGTCTGGGGCTTGTCAGTTTCCGATTCGAGACCCGGGAAAAAAAGGGGGAAAAGGCACGCCTGGCAGCGGGCGGGCACAGCAGCCTCGGCGGCAGCAGGAACCGCGGAGACCCCGACGGAAAGGAAGAGGAGGCGGGCGCCGAGGTGAGCGCCCTCGGGCGCGGGCGCAATGCTGGCGGGCGGGCGGGCGGGCTGGTGGGGAGCCCGAGCGGGGGGGGGGTCCCCGGGGATCGCGCACCCTGGGATCGGGGCCCTGGGAGAAGAGCTCCCGGGGGCTTTGTCCTCGTGGGGAGGGAAGAGGAAGCCGGGCACTGGGAGGCGCACCGACGACCGCGATTCACTTGGGGAGCTCGCCCGGGGGTTGGTGAGGAGGGCGTGTGTGGCTTTGGAGAGGCACCGGAGCGCGGTGGGTCGCCCCCTCCTCGCTTCCTCGCCCCCTTCCTCGCTCCCCGTGGAGTTTCCCAGCCGACGCTCGGCTGCCTCGACGGCGGCGCAGCCCCCGGGACGAGGAAGAAGCGCGCGCGCCGGGGAAGGTGGGATGCGCAGCTGTTCCACGCCGCGCAGCGGTGCACGCCGTTCCACGCCGGAGCTCCCTCCAGAGTAAAAGCGCGCAGGGCGGTAGCCTCGTCGAGTAGGGGGGGGAATGCCATCCCCTCGCAGGGGTACAGCCCATTCTCACAACAGCCCAGTGAGGTGGGTCCCCTCTTTTCTCCTTTTGCTGAAGGGGGACGGAGGTTTGAGTAGCCCAAAGCCCGGCCGTGAAGTCGAGGCTGCGCCCCTTTCCAACTTAGTCCCATGGAATTTATGCGTCTTTTGTAGGATCGCACTGCAGGACCCTCTTTCTGTCCTTTTGGGGTGGGCCACGCATTGCCTGCACTGACTCCCTTCTCCACTCAATGGGGGAACCGTGGGACCCCCCCCGGCCTGGCGTTTTTGCCCTCTGGGCTGGGCTGCTCAGCCTCCCGCCCCTTTCCTTTGTCCCCCGAAGCGGATTCCCCTGCGGGGCTTCTAGGTGGGAAGTGGCTGGTTCAAAACAACATCAAAGAACTTTGCAAAAAGCAGGCCCCCCGCCCCATATCTTTTCTTCCCCTCTCCATTGAGAAGCCCCCAAGTAGGGCTGGGTTGGTGTTCTGCCCCAGTTGAGGACCAAGTGAGCTCTCCAGAAACCATTTATCTGACTTTTTACCCTTTCCAGAAGTTAAACATGTTTGATACCCAGTGGAAGTTTGAAGAGGAACTGACTCATTGTGGCAGAAGCCGGTAAAAGGGCCCTTCTGTCACATGCAACAAATCAGTACATCAGCCTTCCCCAACCTGGTGCCCTCCAGATGTTTGGACTAAAGTTGTAGTCCAGAACATCTGGGGGCACCAGGTTGGCAAAGGCGGATGCACATCTTTAAGGAGACATAATAAGCCTCTTTGTTCTAGGTAAAAGGGTGTTTGTGTGTCTTCATATAGCATGTGAAATGATGGGATCGCACATTTACAGAGTGCCCAGCTTTTACATTTTATGCCAGCCTCCCCCAACTTGGCACCCTCCAGATGTTGTTTACCTATTTATGTACATTTTTTGTTTATTTATATTTGTCAGGTTCCATCACACAGAAAAAAGGGTCTCAAAACGAGTTAGCAAGATATAACCCTATAAAGTGACCATGTTGGTTGTGGAGCTGATGGGATTTGTGGTTCAGCTGGAGGGCGCTAGCTTGGCGAAGGCGGCTTTTAAGCCATGCCACTGGCAATCCTCTGCAAGGGGAAAGTTCACAGAACGGTTAGAAGCCCACGTGCACAACCCATGTTTGCAATTTGAGATGGCTGCGATGTGGCCCATCTCCCCTTGAAGACACCTAGGTGGAATGCACGCCTTTGAGAATGGCTGGTTCATTGAGAGTTCTTTAAATCATCCATTTACTGATGAATCTTACTGAGGTCTATGGAAATTTTCTGTGCAGAAAGTGTCTGAAGATTTCAGAATGAAGGGGTGTGTGTGTGTAACTCAGAAGATCATACTTGCATTGGTTGTTTACTAACTTTTCTGCAATGGACACATTGATGAGAGTTAGAATATAATCACTCTTTGGCTGATATTCTCAACAATACCGAAATGTGGATTTGTTAACTCTTGAAACCTTTGACCACATTCTTATTCACAGAAGCGGGGTGGCTACGTCCTACACCCACATATTGGTAAAGCTGCTGTACAATGCTAGTCTTTCTCAGAGTAGACCTATTGACGTTAATGGTTGTGAACGATTCAAGCCCATTGATTTCAATGGATGGCATCCAGCTAAACAATTCCAGTAGGGAACCTTTTAGTCATCTACTTTACCCCCATGCCCCTAAATATGGGTTTCCCTGCAACTCTTTGGAGAAATTTTTAAGGTGGCTTGTTTGTGCTAGTGGAACTATTTGACTAGATACCACCCGCTGGGTCTACTCTAATTAGCTCAGCGGCTTCCAAGCCTTCTCAGGCCACCTCCCCCTTAGTTGCAGAAACTCATCCTCAGGGACCCCTGCCCCCCCAAAAGCATTATTCAAAATAGTGATTTGCACCACCTAAGAAATATAGCAACCCAATAAAATTCAAAACCATTAATTGCACATTTATTCCAACTCCAATTAGAACTAGTCTGTTTAATTTAACTCAACAAAACTGATCACCTTGATCCAGAGATACCAGCTTTTAAAAGTCTGAGAGTGATCGACACCTCCAGCACTTACCCCCCTTCAGTGCCTGCCTCTTGCCTTTTAGCAAACCCCCCCCCCCGCAGATAATCTCACAGCCCCCATCTTACGAATGCCTGCCTTGGGAACCACTGACTTAGCTGGATATTACAACCCACATATTTTGCCTATCTTTTGGGCATTATTTACACAACTCTCCATCCATCTGAGACTTTTCCATTGCTGCTATTCTGTGACCAGAGTACAAACGGTTGCGGAATAACAGGGGGGGGGGGGGCGCTGACTCAAACATGGCAAGGCTGCAGCGGATGGTCCAAGCAGCTACCATCTTGCTTAAGAGAGCTTGCCACTGCGGCTGGGCTTTACCTTTGCAGGCCAGGTGGTTAAGGCTGCTGCGAATGTCCCTGGGTCTCTCTCCTCTATATGCTGGGGGATTGACAGCCGCACCTGGGAAATGGTGGTGCCTGGCGTGATGTGAGAACGCATGAAAGCCTTGCCCGCCAGCGGCGCATTCACGCATGCCGCTTTCGGTGTTGTGAAGCAGCCTGCTTGTGCCGCAGCGATTCCTCGCTGGGTTGTGGTGTTTTAAACTCCGTAGCTGCAAAATCTGGAAAAAAGGAGTGTGTTGGCACTTGCAAGGGTTAGCTCCGCCTGGGGGTGTCGCTTTGGACAAAGAGATGTGCAATGCATGCGCCATGTTGTGACTCCAGGGTCGCAATCCCCCCTGGAAATGCATGTCTGAATTGGGTTATAAGCCCCCCAGGACCTTTCTAACGCTCAGAGAAGTCTGGGTGCCGTGTGTGCATTTGAGACCTCCCCCTTCCTTATCTTCTCAGCCAGGTTGTACTGTTTGTCCAGGCCGATGTGGCCTTGTCCATGCGGGAGGCCCAAGACAATTGCCCTCTCCTTACAAAGGGCCAGGCGGGATTGGTCTTGAGGCTAGATAGCCCTTCAAATGGGCCTGCAAGCTTTCAACACCCATTTTACCTGAAAATCTGGCTCTGGGTGGTGGTTCTGTGTATGTTTTCTGTGCATCAACAGCCGGAAGTAGCAATACTTCTGAATACCAGTTGCTGGAAGCCGCTGCAGGGGAGAGGGCCGCTCTCGTGTTCGAATCCTGCCTGTGGGCTCCCCCAGGCATGGTTAGCCACTGTGAGAAAAGGTTGCTGGACTGGATGGGCCATTGGCCTGATCCAAGCAGGCTGCTCTTAAAGGTAAAGGGACCCCTGACAGTTAAATCCAGTTGCGAACGACTCTGGGGTTGCGGCGCTCATCTCGCTTTATTGGCCGAGGGAGCCGGCGTACAACTTCCAGGTCATGTGGCCAGCATGACTAAGCCACTTCTGGCAAACCAGAGCAGAGCACAGAAACACCGTTTACCTTCCCGCCGGAGTGGTACCTATTTATCTACAGTGGTACCTCAGGTTCCAGATGCTTCAGGTTATAGACTCCTCGCGGGTGGCGCTGTGGGTTAAACCACAGAACCTAGGACTTGCCGATCAGAAGGTCTGTGGTTCGAATCCCCGTGACGGGGTGAGCTCCCGTTGCTCAGTCCCAGCTCCTGCCAACCTAGCAGTTCGAAAGCACGTCAAAGTGCAAGTAGATAAATAGGTACCGCTCTGGCGGGAAGGTAAACGGCATTTCCGTGCACTGCTGTGGTTCGCCAGAAGCGGCTTAGTCATGCTGGTCACATGACCCGGAAGCTGTACGCCGGCTCCCTCGGCCAATAAAGCGAGATGAGCGCCGCAACCCCAGAGCCGGCCACAACTGGACCTAATGGTCAAGGGTCCCTTTACCGTTACTTTAACCCAGAAATAGTACCTCAGGTCAAGAACTTTGCTTCAGGATGGGAACAGAAATCGTGCGGCGGCAGCAGGAGGCCCCATTAGCTAAAGTGGTACCTCAGGTTAACAACAGTTTCAGGTTAAGAATGGACCTCCAGAACGAATTAAGTTCTTAACCCAAGGTACCACTGTACTTGCACTTTGACGTGCTTTCGAACTGCTAGGTTGGCAGGAGCAGGGACCAAGCAACGGGAGCTCACCCCATGGCGGGGATTCAAACCGCCAATCTTCTGATCGGCAAGTCCTAGGCTCTGGTTTAGACCACGCCACGCGTACCTTTTATAAAAGGACTGGTTATGCCAACTTGAGTCTAAGCTGCTTGACTTAGATAGCATCTCCCATTCTTTGGGAGCAGAATGTGTGTCTTGAGCAGATATTAGCTTGTGGTTAGAGGCAGCGAGCCATTCCTGAGTTAGGGGAAGGAAGAGGAGACAGGAGTTCTCCAAACGCTCAGTTATAAAACAGAAGTTTCCTGGCGCTTGAGGCCTTCCGGTAATGATGTAATTAAAGAAAGAGGGTGAAGGAGGGAAGGTGGATAGGAATGGAGCCACATCCTTTGTTAGAGTGGCGAGAGGTGAGGCTCTGGGAAGTTGCTTGTCAGAGAAAGAGAGAGGGACAGAGATAGGGGGAGAGGTCTAGGAGAGGCAACTTTGCATAGCCTTGCGTGCTGGAGGGCTAGGCAAGATTGCAATGGGAGTTTAGAAAAAGGACTAATTTTCACTTTGCATTTCTGCACTGTGGGAATGGTCACGTAATGTAGAGCTCGGCCCCAGAGCCTGGTTCAAGCGCCAAGTCTCTGGCGGTGATTCAAACAACAGTGCTTCTGAGCATGTGGGGAGTTCCTTCATCACTACGGTGGGAGTCTCAGCCAAGCTGGGTGTCAGTGCTGCCAAATCACAGTGGCTAAGGGTCTCTGCTTGGATTAGGAGGGTTGTGCATTATATCATGTCCCAGCCACTCCCACTGCAATCTGAAGATGCAAAAAATACTGCAGGGCTGTTGTGAAGATAATTGATTATGGATAATGCATGTGCTATGCTTTGAATACTCCAGACAGCACACATTGTTTGAAATATGAATGCTGTCCCTTCAAATCCTGAAGGGAGCTAAGAACCACAGCAATAAAACCAATTAGACAAAATTATACAGTGGAACAAACAAACCTGGAATGCAATTAAAAGTGACTGACTGCAGGAGAGCTCACATCCAAATTATTTTTGTGATGGTTAAGGATCTGCGACAAGAATGCTTTTGTCCGCCATTTCCTTGTAAAAACAAATTACCGTATTTTTCGCCCTATAGGACGCACTTTTCCCCCTCCAAAAATGAAGGGGAAATCTGGGTGCGTCCTATGGGGCAAATGCAGGCTTTCGCTGAAGCTTGGAGAGCGAGAGGGGTCGGTGCGCACCGACCCCTCTCGCTCTCCAGGCTTCAGGAAGACATTCGCAGCCTAGGCAGCCCCGCAGGAGGTCCCGCAGGGATGTCTAGGCTGCGGATAGCAGCCTGCCGCCCAGCGCGAGGGGTGCCCTGAAGCAGAGCGCCCCGCACGCCGGGCAGACATCGGCCAGCCCCACAAGCTCGGGGGACAGCAGGGAGGCACAGCGGCGCCATCCCGCTGTTCCTCGACCTGGTTCGGTTTCCCCGACCTGGTTTTTTGGGGGAAATAAAGGAAATTCCCCCCCCAAAAAACTAGGAGCGTCCTATGGGACGAAAAATACGATAGACACTGCTCATAAGTTTATTTCCCACCATCAAATGCATCTTGCAGGAAAGCACAGTGTAATATATGCTCATCCTTAGCTGTGACTGGGGACCTGAATAATCTGTGTATATAAAAAAGATCAACTTGTGAATTAAATGCGTAAGAAGAATCAGTTTTCTGGATCTGGTAGAATCCCAAGATCTGTCACCCAGAGACTGATGCAAAAGATCCTACGCTCAGGAATTTTTGTTTCAGGAATTTTGTAATAGTGCTCAATTTCCTTCCATACATAATTCCACTCCTAGTTACCCCCAGGTCACTTAATATGAACAGTATAACTCTTTCCACTGATGGGGGGAAGAAGCTTGGCTTCCCTGAGGGCTGCACCAAGGTGGACACAAATAGGTAGCTGATATCCACCAAATTCACCCAAGATCTTTTATGAATTATTCCAAACCTTTTGCAAAGATATTTTGAGGATGCTGATATTGGAGTTTGACACCATTGCTGCTTCTTCCAGCAGTGAGTTCCACAGGTTGTTTGGCCACTGCGATGACCCAAATTCTTGATTGAACTGTCCTGCTTTGCCACAGTTGGAATCTTTAAGTCTCCGGAAGACACCTCAAAGCACAATGCTTTTCAATGGGGATGGCTAAGTTTAAAGAGATCGTTTGATCTAAGAGTGGGATACAATTCTTCTTCTTCTTCATCCTTCATCATAAGATCTCTTTTTAATAGTCATCTGTCATTTTCATTTTACAATAAGGACAATGAATAATGATCCAAATACACATTTAATTTCAACTCCCCCCTGCCCTTTCCACGGTTCACTTCATTATTTTCTTTTCTACTACATTTTCTAATTAATCCCTATCTTTTCATTTTCTCTTTTTCTATATCTCCCTAGTTATTACTGCTGAATTTACTCTGTCACTGTTAACTTTTTAATATGCTTACAGTAATTTTCCAGAAGGGACGCGGGTGGTGCTGTGGTCTAAACCACAGAGCCTAGGGCTTGCTGATCAGAAGGTCGGCAGTTCGAATCCCCGCGACGGGGTGAGCTCCCATTGCTCGGTCCCTGCTCCTGCCAACCTAGCAGTTCGAAAGCATGTCAAAGTGCCAGTAGATAAATAAAGGTAAATGGCGGGAAGGTAAATGGCGTTTCCGTGCGCTGCTCTGGTTTGCCAGAAGCAGCTTAGTCATACTGGCCACATGACCTGGAAGCTGTAATCCGGCTCCCTCGGCCAGTAAAGCGAGATGAGCGCCGCAACCCCAGAGTCGGCCATGACTGGACCTAATGGTCAGGGGTCCATTTACCTTTAATTTTCCAAATAATCTACAAAACATTTTCTATCTTCTTTAAATAGTTTTCCATCTTGATCTCTTATTCTATTTGTCATTCTTGCCATTTCTACATATTCTATCAGTTTCGTCTGCCATTCTTCCTTTGTTGATATTATACCCTCTTTCCACCTGGGAATATTCCATTTGAGCTGTTGTAGTTGCATACATAAAGAGGGATTTCTGTTCTTTCAATACACTTTCATCTGTTAGACCTAGAAGAAAGGATTCTGGGCATTTAACAAATGATTTTTAAAACATTTTTTTCCAGTTCATTATATATCATCTCCCACTTTTTTGCATGTCCACCACATATGATGAAATGTACCTTCGTTTTATTTACATTTCCGACAGATATCTGCTTTGGATTTGTAGATTTTTGCTAATTTACTTATACCACCTATAAATCATTTCCATGTAATTCTACCTTAGTGTGTAACATGCTGTAAATTTCAAATCCTTTCCCCATAATTTCTCCCATGCAGACAACTCTTACATTATGACCCATATCGCTTGCCCAGTGAATCATCGCTGATTTTACCAGTTCATCTTTCCTTTCCCATTCAGATAATAAGTTGTACATTTTGGACCTTCATCATAAGATCTCCGGGCGATTCATAGAATAAAATACAAGATAAAAACACGAGGAAGTAACTAAAACAAAACTGGCAAAACAATAATACCCCCTTTCCCACAGGCACATATTAGAAGGCTGTAGAATATTAATCAGCCAAAGGCCTGGTTCAAGAGGAACATTTTTGTCTGGCACCTAAAAATATGTAAGGAATGGTGCCAGGCAAACTTCCCTGGGGAGAGCATTCCACAAATGGACTTCTGCTCCTCTGTTGCAATGAGCATCATTTCAGCATCTCATTGACCCCTGTGGAAACAGAATGATAACGGTTGGAGGATGAATGGCGGCTAACAGATTGAGGTTGAATCCTGACAAGACAGTAGTACTGTTTTTGGGGGACAGGGATCGGGTTGGTGTGGGGGATTCCCTGGTCTTGAACGGGGTAACTGTGCCCCTGAAGGACCAGGTGCGCAGCCTGGGAGTCATTTTGGACTCACGGCTGTCCATGGAGGCGCAGGTTAACTCTGTGTCCAAGGCAGCTGTCTACCAGCTCCACCTGGTATGCAGGCTAAGACCCTACCTGCCCGCGAACTGTCTCGCCAGAGTGGTGCATGCTCTGGTTATCTCACGCTTGGACTACTGCAACGCGCTCTACGTGGGGCTACCTTTGAAGGTGACCCAGAAACTACCAACTAATCCATGATGCGGCAGCTAGACTGGTGACTGGGAGTGGCCGCCGGGACCACATAACACCGGTTCTGAGAGATCTGCATTGGCTCCCAGTACGTTTCCGAGCACGATTCAAAGTGTTGGTGCTGACCTTTAAAGCCCTAAACGGCCTCGGTCCAGTATCCCTGAAGGAGCGTCTCCACCTCCATCGTTCAGCCCGGACACTGAGATCCAGTGCCGAGGGCCTTCTGGCGGTTCCCTCATTGCGAGAAGTGAGGCTACAGGGAACCAGGCAGAGGGCCTTCTTGGTAGTGGCGCCCGCCCTGTGGAACGCCCTCCCATCAGATGTCAAAGAGATAAATAATTACCTGACATTCAGAAGACATCTTAAGGCAGCCCTGCTCAGGGAAGTTTTTAATATGTAACGCTGTACTGTTTTCAACACTGATTGGGAGCCGCCCAGAGTGGCTGGGGAAACTCAGCCAGATGGGTGGGGTATAAATAAATTATTATTATTATTATTATTATTATTATTATTATTATTATTACATAAGAACCGTGTGTGGATCAGGCCCAAAGGCTCATCTCGTTGGCCACTGTGAGAACAAGATGATGGACAAGATGAGCCATTGCGTGAACCAGCAGGATCCTCTTTTCATCTTAAGGCACCTGTGTTAATCTATAAAGCCCCAACCAACTTGGGACCAGGATGCCTTAGAGATGCCCAGCTCTGAGATACCTGAGTCAGGTATTTCATGTCTGCATCCTCTTCTCACAGTGGCCGACCAAATGCCCCGTGGGCAACCAGCGACACTCTCCTGGCAGAGATTCGGCAGAGTCCTCTTCACCTTTGCCTTCCAAAGGTTTCTTGAAAGATCTTTATATCCCACTGGGCTTATACAGCTGTTTAAACCAGTCGTTTTATGTTTTATGGCAGTAGCAATAAACGAGCTGGCGGTAGAGAAATGCTTTTATAAACAAATAAACAGACGTATTCTAGGAGGAGCAGCAGTTGCAGAGTGGAGATCCTCTGAAAGGAGGGCAAAGACTTGTGGCCTGCCTACATAAATGCTCTCAGCATCAAGGACAGGGGTCAGCAACGTGCGGCCCATGGGCTGGATGTGGCCTACGAAGACTGTTTTACTGGCCCACAAGCCGCCCCCAAACCAAGCCGCCTGCTCAGCAAGTCCCCCAGCGCAGCGTGGCACGGGGACTCTCCGAGCGGTGCAGGAAATTGTGTCTGCACATGCGCAGATACTGGAAATTGCGTCTGCGCAGGTCCAGACGCTGAAAAATGCTTCTGCGTAGGCATGATTTTTGGTGTCTGGGCATGCGCAGAAGCAAATTCCGGCACCGCAGACATGCACAGATGTCATTTTGGCGTCTGGGCATGTGCAGAAGCGATTTCTGGCACCACAGGCATGCGCAGACGCAATTTCTGGCATCACGCTGCGCCAGTCCGGCCCACGGACAATCTCTGTGGGAGTGATCCTGCCCATGGCCAGTAAACCTTGCGGACCCCTGATCAAGGAGGACCTCCTTTGCAGTTATGGCCAGCTGAGCAGAACATGCGTTCCTGAGATTCTCTCCCTTTTTCCTTTCCACAACCTCCATGTCACCCCTTCTTCGTGCGCCCCCCCCCCAAACACAGTCTCTGGCCTGACTGTTTTCCTCTATCAACTCTCGCTTGCCCTCCTCCCCACCTCCTTGTCAAAAGAGTCTAAATTCTGTTGCAAAGCCTAGTTAATTTGGTTCCAGAACAAAGCATGCAAATTAAGAGGTGCATAATTGTTGCTGATTTGCACAATTTAATGAGACTGTAGCTGCTGAGGTTTTTTTTTAAAGTGCCTGGCCTTGTTTCCAGAGAAGGTCTCTGCCTATAATCCATGGCAAGGGAGGAGAGGTTGGCGTGGGTTCAACTGCTGATGGTGATGGATATTGTGTGTGTGATGTTTGGGGATGAAGTGAAACCCACCAAATTAATTCAGACATTAAGGCCAAAGCTGGGGTTGTGCTGATTTCTGCCCCCTTGACGGATCGTTTTCTTCTGCTGGCTGTTTTCGGGGGGGGGGGGGACATATTAGGAATATATTTTTGGGTGGGAGCACTGTGAACTCCATTCAGATCTGGTGCTCAAAGTACGGTAAATTCCTGTGCTCAGGATTCTTGAATTCTAAATGTATGTCTTTTGCAACAGGCTCTGGTTGGTGGATCCTAGTAAAAATCAAAGTAGATCCCGCAAGTCTTGCCTGTTCCTGGTCTGCGCAGATTAGCTGCACTTTAACCTGGGGAATAATATGGAAATCTCTCCTAGCTCTACTTTGAGAAGCCAGGGATCGGACCTGGGATCTTTTTGTCTGCAAGGGAAGAGTGCTAACCACAGACCCACATCCTTTGTCTTTCCATAAGCACTGTTAGTATGCGTGAAACTGGCCACTTTTTACTTGGAATGCCAGTTTCTAATAAATCAAGTTACTTTCATTTTTTGAAAAAACAAACAAACATGTAGATGTATTATCGATTTTTCAAGCAACAGCTCAACCAGATTTTGTTTGTGCACCAAAAATCCCCACCATTTTAACATTTTCAATTATTCTGAAAGTGGTAGCAAACTGAGGGTTTGCCGAAAATGCCATTCAGTAGCAGAAAGTGGTTCGTTTTAGGGAATGACAGTGGATTTTCTAAATACCGTATTTTTCGCTCTGTAAGACGCACCAGACCACAAGACGCACCTAGTTTTTGGAGGAGGAAAACAAGAAAAAAAATATTCTGAATCTCAGAAGCCAGAACAGCAAAGGGGAACTCTGCGCAGTGAAAGCAGCAATCCCTCTTGCTGTTCTGGCTTCTGGGATAGCTGCGCAGCCTGCATTCGCTCCATAAGACGCACACACATTTCCCCTTACTTTTTAGGAGGGAAAATGTGAGTCTTATAGAGCAAAAAATACGGTACGTTACAGGCATTTAAAATACCGAACTACTTCTAGAAGTGATCCGTGCACCCATTTTCCTGCTGGACTGTGGTTCCAGCTGTTGGTACTGTTGAGCCCAATGCGCCATGCGCCGCTACATCCCAGGAGCGGGCAGTGCTCTCTACCAAAAGGTAGATATTTGGAGAGGAATGTGGGGTGCTGGCCCCTTCCTGCGGAGAGGCCTTTCTTCCTCAGACAGACCTTGAGCCTAGCCTCTGCAAGCTCCACAACCGAACAAATGCAGAATTGCTGCATGGGCAAAAAATGATCTGGGGGCGCGTGGGGTGGATTCCTCCCCAGCCTCTTGTCTTGAGCAATGGCTTTTTTTGCCTCCCCACTTCCACCTACTCTCTGAAGACTGGAGCCTCTTTGGAATATTAGGGGGGTGGGCAGGGAAAGGACTAGACCATGTGAAAAAGGAACATAATATTTTAGCTGCAGTTCATTCATTTCCAGCTTTGTATTCTTGCTATAAAAAGTGCACCTAGACATTCCGTTGTTGTGCCCATAACCTCGGTTTAAGGTGCCCTTTGTTGTTGTTTAGTTGTTTAGTTGTGTCCGACTCTCTGTGACCCCCTGGACCAGAGCACGCCAGGCCCTCCTGTCTTCCACTGCCTCCCGCAGTTTGGTCAGATTCATCTTCGTAGCTTCGAGAACACTGTCCAACCATCTCGTCCTCTGTCGTCCCCTTCTCCTTCTGCCCTCCATCTTTCCCAATATCAGGGTCTTTTCCAGGGAGTCTTCTCTTCTCCTGAGGTGGCCAAAGTATTGGAGCCTCAGCTTCAGGATCTGTCCTTCCAGGGAGCACTCAGGGCTGATTTCCTTAAGAATGGATACGTTTGATCTTCTTGCAGTCCATGGGACTCTCAAGAGTCTCCTCCAGCACCAGAATTCAAAAGCATCCATTCTAAAGGTGCCCTTTAGCTCCTGGTTTTCATATCTCAGTCTCTTACTTAACACTGGTTGGAAGTTTTCTGGTGTCCCGGCCATTGCAGAAGCCCCCTTTCCCAAGATCTGGTCTCCGGTACTTATGCCTGCCATGCAGAGAGGCGGGTGGGAGGTGGGTGGGCAAGGCTTGGGCAACTGTCTTCCTCCTCCAACACCTGCACCCTCTCCCTTCGACTTGCACCTCCCTTGTTCCTCCGTTGGGGCCCCAATTAAACAAAATTCAGCCAGAACTTGCTAAATGGCAACCAATTATTTCTGCATCCCTTTGAAAGCAGCTAGAGGGGGCAGCTCTGCAAGGACAAAAGCCTGGGATTAACTCTGGAGAAAGGAGGCGGGTTAAGAAAGAGGCAGCAGTCCAGGTTGCTGGTGGGGGCAGCTGCTCCCTCCCCCCAAAACCTAAGACCATAAGAACAGCCGGCTGAATCAGGCCAGTGGTCCATTTGGCCAGCATCCTGTTCTCACACTAGTTGACTGGATGCTCCCAATGGGAAGCCCACAAGCAAGCTTCGGCTGGGGAGGGCGGGATATAAATAAAATTTTATTATTTTACTATTATTATTATTATGAGCTCAACAGAGAGTTTCCGCCTCCTGTGGTTTCCAGCAACTGAGATTCACAAGCATTGCTGCCTCCCATGGTGGAAGCAGAGCAGAGACATTGATAAGCCTCTCTGCCTTTCCTTCATGAATTTGTCCAATCCTCTCTCTGTCCAATTTGTCCAGTCCTCATATTTATGGGACCGCCTCTCCTGGTCTGCCCTGCAGAGGACCTTAAGGTCCATGAACAACCAACGTTTAGAGGTCCCGGGCCCTAAGGAAGTCAGGCTATCCTCCACCAGGGCCTTTTCAGTGGTGGCTCCGACCTGGTGGAATGCTCTGTCCCAGGAGACCAGGGCCCTGCAGGATTTAACCTCCTTCCGTCGGGCCTATAAGACAGAGCTATTCCGCCTGGCTTTTAATTTGAATTCAGCCTGATCTTTTATTTCCCTTGTCTTCCCTCCCACTCCCCTTTTTTGAGACCCCACAGCTAATTCTCTCCTAGTCTCCTCGCTGGCCCAAGTAGGACTAATTGAGCCAGCTAGCCCTGGGGATTATCTAATGCTTATTAGATGGATTTCCCCTAAATTGATTTCTGAACTTTGAATTTTATTGTTATTCATGTTTTTATACTGTGTTTTATGCTGCTTTTACAATTAAGTGTTTTAAATTTGTTGTTAGCCGCCCTGAGCCCGGTTTTTGAACCGGGAGGGGCGGGATATAAATAAAAATGTATTATTATTTATTATTATTTTAAAGTTGGTGGCCCTCGCTGCCCCCTGTGGAAGCGAGCTCCATAACAGCCAGCTTTCAGGATCCGTCGTTTTTTGATCAAATCGCTATCAAGCCAGAATCTGAGCTGTAGTCCTTCCGTGTGTGCCTCCCTACACCGCCCCCGGCCCCTGTCACTTAATTTTTTTTAAAAAAAGATAGTTATAAGGGACATGGGTTAAACCACAGAGCCTAGGGCTTGCCGATCAGAAGGTTGGCGGTTCGAATCCCTGCAACGGGGTGAGCTCCCGTTGTTCGGTCCCAGCTCCTGCCAACCTAGCAGTTCGAAAGCACGTCAAAGTGCAAGTAGATAAATAGGTACCGCTCCGGCGGGAAGGTAAACGGTGTAACTGTGCGCTGCTCTGGTTCGCCAGAAGCGGCTTAGTCCTGCTGGCCACATGACCCGGAAGCTGTTCGCCGGCTCCCTCGGCCAGTAAAGCGAGATGAGCGCCGCAACCCCAGAGTTGGTCACGACTGGACCTAATGGTCAGGGGTCCCTTTACCTTTACCTTTAAAGATAGATCCCATCTCGGGAGTTGGATGACCTGATCCCGAAGGCAGCTGTCTGTATTCTTTCTCTCCAGAGCGCCCCACATCTGTTTGTTCCTCTTCCCGTGTGATTCATTGATGGAGCCAGCCAAGTTTCAGGACTGCTCTCTGAGCCTGCACCTGTTCCAGGGTTTGGGGATGGGGTGGAGCAGGATACAATAGATTTCCATGAAAAGATAAAATGAGGACAATGCTATACACCCCTTCCAGTCAAAAGGTTGGTTCACACAGGTGTGATCGCTCTCAGGTGGGTGCCTGCACAAATCAAGCATCCCAGGCTCAGCCGTGTTTTCCAGGGGAGTCAGTCCCCATGTTCGCCTAGCAGCTGCTGAGCGAAGAACTTGAGGGATGTGCGTGCATGTGTGAATTGGGGAATTTGGGTGTTGGGCAGGCCAGACCACCCCTCTACCTGCTGCCTTGTGTCTGTCATCTACACCTGAACTATTGGGCTAAGGCAGGGGTCAGCAAACTTTTTGAGCAGGGGGCCGGTCCACTGTCCCTCAGACCTTGTGGGGGGCCAGACTATATTTTGAAAAAAATAATAATGAACGAATTCCTATGCCCCACAACTAACCCAGAGATGCATTTTAAATAAAAGCACACCTTCTACTCATGTAAAAACACCAGGCAGGCCCCACAAATAACCCAGAGATGAATTTTAAATAAAAGGGCACATTCTGCTCATGTAAAAACACACTGATTCCTGGACCGTCCGCAGGCCAGATTTAGAAGTCGATTGGGCCGCATCCGTCCCCTGGGCCTTAGTTGCGCTAAGGCAACTGTTTCATTTCGGAATCTTTATATTTCGGTTTCCTGTTAATTATGTTGCTTTGAACGTATGCTTTATTTTTTACTTTCTTCTGCAGTGTTTTATTCTGAATAGCTTTATTTGATATTTTAATGTAGGTTGTACACCACTTTGAGGTGTTGTTCTTAAGCAGATAAAGCTGTATAGAAATGAAATTAATAATCATTGTGGTCTGAACTGAACCACAGAGTCCCTACCTGCAGCCTCCTCTGAATCCATGCGCTTCAATGGCACTGCTTGCCTCAGGAGCAAAAGGCAGAGATTGCAGCAGAATTATCTGCTCTGCAAGGGAGGCTAACGGGAGGAATAAAATCTGAGCAGCAAATCATGCAGAGATACAGAGGGCAGCTCCTTTTCTAAACATAGTAGCCTTTCTTTAATTCTTTACATTTTTCATGGGACATACAATCCAGGGCTTTGTGTTTTCTCCCTTGGGGGAACAGCGCTTTGCACATGGTCAGGGGTAGTCTCTTCCTCAACCAGCACTTCACAGGTGATTTGGCTGAGCCCTGGAACTGAAAACAGAGTTGGTCCTTGCATTCCAGACGAGGCGTCTCTCTGGAGGAAAGCCCCTTTGAGACGGTTTCTGGTCGTCTGCCTGATTTACAGGCGGGGCTGTGTGTAGCAGGGTGGGGTCCCACATGCCCAGGCAGCTTCCTCCCCCATTGTGTCCTGGGTCTGGGAGCAGATGTGCAGGATCAATGAGATTTCAGTAAGCAGCTGGCTGGCAGGTTTACTCTACCCAGGACACAACTGCCTGCTTCCTGCCTCCCCTTTGTTGCAGAGAGTGCAGAGCTCCAGAGATGAAGGTCAGAGCCGAACAGGCATTTGTGGGGAAATTCTGGCATTTGCAAGGATGCACACAACACGCAGAAATGGGAGGCATCCAATGTTGTTTAGTCGTGTCCGACTCTTTGTGACCCCCTGGACCAGAGCATGCCAGCTACTCCTGTCTTCCACTGCCTCCCGCAGTTTGGTCAAACTCAGGTTCGTAGCTTCGAGAACACTGTCCCACCATCTGGTCCTCTGTCGTCCCCTTCTCCTTGTGCCCTCCATCTTTCCCAACATCAGGGTCTTTTCCAGGAGTCTTCTCTTCTCATGGGGTGGCCAAATTATTGGAGCCTCAGCTTCAGGATCTGTCCTTCCAGTGAGCACTCAGGGCTGATTTCCTTCAGAATGGAGAGGTTTGATCTTCTTGCAGTCCATGGGACTCTCAAGAGTCTCCTCCAGCACCAGAATTCAAAAGCATCAATTCTTTGGCGATCAGCCTTCTTTATGCTCCAGCTCTCACTTCCATACATCACTACTGGGAAAACCATAGCGTTAACTATACGGACCTTTGCTGGCAAGGTGATGTCTCTGCTTTTTAAGATGCTGTCTAGGTTTGTCATTGCTTTTCTCCCAAGAAGCAGGCGTCTTTTAATTTTGTGGCTGCTGTCACCATCTGCAGTGATCATGGAGCCCAAGAAAGTAAAATCTCTTACTGCCTCCATTTCTTCCCCTTCTATTTGCCAGGAGGTGATGGGACCAGGGGCATGATCTTCAATTTTTTGATGTTGAGCTTCAGACCATATTTTGCGCTCTCCTCTTTCACTCTCAATAAAATGTTCTTTAATTCTTCCTCACTTTCTGCCATCAAGGTTGTGTCATTTGCATATCTGAGGTTGTTGATATTTCTTCCGGCAATCTTAATTCCGGCTAGGGATTCATCCAGCCCAGCCTTTTGCATGATGAATTCTGCATATAAGTTAAATAAGCAGGGAGACAATATACGCATCCAATGAGGAAGACCAAAAAGGGGGAACCCGTATCAAGGCGCTGAATAAAGAGTATTGCACTGTTTATTAATTTCCATCACTTTTCTGCCAAAACAGGCTTTCCGCAGGGGCACTTATGTTTCCTTGTGGACAGCAGAAAGCTTCTTTGAAAACACTGTAGGCAGAACTCCGGAGGACGCGCCCTGAAAAATGCAAGAACGTGGGTGTTTCAAAATGGATTTTTTTTAATTGTCCACAAGGAAACATAAATGCCCCCGAGGAAGGCCTGTCCTGGCTGAAGTGAGTTTGGCATTACAGTCATGCCTCATGTTATGTCCGCTTCATGTTACATTCTTTCAGGTTACGTCCCGTGGCGACCTGGAAGTACTAGAAAGGGTTACTTCCAGGTTTCGCCACATGCGCAGAAGCGAAAACGACGTCGCGCATGTGCAGAAGCAGCGAATTGCAACCCGCGCATGCGCTTACGCGCCGCTGCGGTTTGCGCTCTTTTCATGTTGCGAACGGGCCTCCGGAATGGATCCCATTCGCAACCAGAGGTACCACTGGACTAAAAAGGGAGATATTCTCCCCCGGCCAGTTTCTTGAGATTGGTTCTTTCACCTTTTTTTGTCATCTGTAAGGACAGAATGAGACACCCCCAATATGTTGGAATTTGGCGTCTCAGGGGCCTGAAAGCTGCTGCAATCGGTTCTGGTGGTGTTTTTGTTTTTAAAGTGCACAAGAGTTTTGGTTTGTCAGATGAGGTGGGAGAGGAAAGGAGCTGAAAGCATTAATACATGCAGCAAATGTAGTTAGACTGCGGAACTCCCTGCCACAACTTAAAGGTAAAGGTAAAGGTACCCCTGCCCGTACGGGCCAGTCGTGTCTGACTCTAGGGTTGTGTGCTCATCTCACTCTAGAGGCCGGGAGCCAGCGCTGTCCGGAGACACTTCCGGGTCACGTGGCCAGCATGACGAAGCTGCTCTGGTGAGCCAGCACCAGTGCAGCACACGGAAATGCCGTTTACCTTCCTGCTATAAAGCGGTACCTATTTATCTACTTGCACTTAGGGGTGCTTTCGAACTGCTAGGTGGGCAGGAGCTGGGACCGAAGACGGGAGCTCACCCCGCCGCGGGGATTCGAACCGCCGACCATACGATCGGCAAGTCCTAGGCACTGAGGTTTTACCCACAGCGCCACCTTAGATGGCTATAAATGAGGACTGGACAAAACAGCGGGGGAGGAGAGGACTATGATGCTTACAGCCACAGTGGCTCTGCTCTGTTCCCACAGCTGGAAGCAGCTATGCTTTGAATCCCAGTTGCTGGAACCCACAGAAACGGAGAGGGCAGAAAGGGAGAGGGCTCTTGCATTCCGATTCTGTTTGTAGGCTTCTCTGGCTTGACCCAGCCAGCTCGACTTAATGTTCCTATGTGCTTAATGCTACAATCACAAACTGCCACTCCAAAAAGGCCCCTTGTCTCTGCTTGTTGTCATCTGTGCTTCACAGGGCATTCATTAAATAGAAGAATCACAGTGTTTTTCATGGCCCATCCCAGACTCAGGTTGGAGCCAAGCACCTGTTCCCAAACAGCGCATTGCTGGCTTTCGGAGAGTCTTCTTCCAACACAAGACCTTTGTCTAGAGATCAGCCCTGGTGATGTTGGCCAATTCCACACCCCCCCACGCCCCCAGCAAGTCTGCCACAAGTTGTGCTAGATGCAGCCACACCAAACTCAAAATAAAAATAAAAATTTTATTTCTATCCCGCCCTCCCCAGCCAAAGCCGGGCTCAGAGCGGCTAACAACAGTAAAAATAACACAGTTTACATAAAATCACAATCAATTAACTGAAATACATTCTAAAATCAATTCATTTTAAAATCAGTTCAGAGTCAAATTCATGGCAACCATTGGGCTAGAGTTCTGTGAGGATTACAGAAGGAGGGGGTCAGACTGTGCCCTGGCCAAAGGCCTGGTGGAACAGCTCCATCTTGCAGGCCCTGCAGAAAGATGTCAAGTTCCGCAGGGCCCTAGTCTCTTGGGAAAGAGCTTTCCACCAAGTTGGGGCCAGTACTGAAAAGGCCCTGGCTCTGGTTGAGGCCAGCCTAACCTCTCTGTGGCCTGGGACCTCCAAGATGTTTTTGTTTGAAGACCGTAAGGTCCTCCATGGGACATACCAAGAGAGGTGGTCCCGTAGGTACAAGGGTCCTAGGTCGTATAGGGCTTTAAAGGTTTAAACCAGCACCTTCAACCTGATGCAGCCACACCAAACTCATGCTGTGCACATGCTGGTGTGGTGGCGATTTCTTTTTGTGACTAATCAAGAGACTGTATAGCAGGAGTGTGGAAGCTGTGGCCCTTCAGGTGTCCACAGAAGCATCGAATTGTAGGGTTGAAGGGTCCCCGGAGGCATCTAGTCCAACCCCTTGCAGTGTAGGGATCTCAACTTGCAAACTGATTTTTTTCCGGAAGCAAGTAACCTGGAAATAAGTGCTGAAATGGCTCTGTTCCACTCTTGTTTTCAGAAGTGGATTTTATGATGCTCAAAAGCCCATGTATAATGCAGAAATAAACTGTGTGAATGCCCCATGGCGCTCAGTGCCTGGAAGTGGTTTTTGCATCGTGTGGAAGCTCAGATATAATGTGGGATTTAACAGTTAGGGCAGGGGTCTGCAACCCGCGGCTCTGGAGCTGCATGTGGCTCTTTTACACCTTTGCCGCGGCTCCGGGGCCGATACTAGCGAGGGGAGGAGGCGCATTGTGCGCCCCGACACTCCCCACTGTGGCGGGCGCTGTAATGGCTGTGACGTCGCATGGGGGCGATGTGTGCGTTAGTCACGCACCATCCCGACGTCACCTTCCCGCCTGCTGTCAGATCAAGGCTCCAGAGATATATTTGTTTTAAATGTCGCAATGGTTTTGCGGCTCCCAGTTTTTTTTTCTTCGGAAACGGGTCCAAGTGGCTCTTTTTGTCTTAAAGGTTGCAGACCCCTGAGTTAGGGGGACGTCATGAAAATGGAATAAATGGACACATAAATTCAGCCTTTGTCTTTTTCAGCAAGACTGTTGCAGGTTCTGTAGTCGAAGGAGGAGGCCTCCTGCCCCTGAATCGCACTTAACCCTGGCCTTGTAAATGAAAATTTATTTTATCACTCCTTCCAAAGTGCCTCCTTACATCGTTCTCCCCACGTAAAACAATTGCTTTGGGAGGCCAAGTCGCCTTGGACTTTGATAAATTAAGCCGTTGGCTTAGCTCGGAGAGGAAGAGGAGATCATTTGTCATTATTCCAGCTGCAAACCTTCATTGACTTTTCTCACTTTGCTCTTGTCTGGAGCAAAAAGGCTTGTGTGGATGTGCCCCAGTTCGACTGAGGACCACCTTTTAAATAATAATAACAATAAAAGCATTAGGTTCAGAAAATATGCCAATATGGTACAGTGGTGCCCCGCAAGACGAATGCCTCGCAAGACGAAAAACCCGCTAGACGAAAGGGTTTTCCGTTTTTCAATGCGCTTCGCAAGACGAATTTCCCTATGGGCTTGCTTTGCAAGACGAAAACGTCTTGCGAGTGTTCCGATTTTTCCCCGCTCCACCCCTTTATCTAAGCCTGTTATGTAGTGTAGTTTCACCCTGGGCCAACAGGGGGATACTGTATATAGTTTTCACTCAGGTCTGTAGATAGTTTTCACTCAGGTCCGCGGCAGTTAGTTTAGGCGGGAACTCTGAGCTGTTGTGGTTACAATGTTGACAGCCGGCTGCCTATAAATACAGGCCGGCTGAGCTGTTCGCAGTCAGTTCTATTCCAGCTTATCTTAATAAAGAGCTACTTGAAGAAATCGCTGTGCCGGCTGCTATGTCAACCCACTACTTAATACTGGCGACGAGGATGGGATGGATGGACATCAGAGCACAGCCAGATGCGGCCAGCCTCTGAACTGAGCTGAATCACAGAGCGAAATCACTGAGCGAAATCACTGAGCGAAATCACTGGGCAGAACCAATTCAGAGCTGACTGTTCTGGCTAGAGCACTGTGTTCCATCCATCGCCCTTCACGCCGGCATCGGAATCATGGCTTCACTTGTGCCTCTACCGCCGTTTGCGCCAGCCTCTGAGTCATGGGACTCCTACCTCGCTCGGTTCGACTGCTACCTCCAAGCCAACGAGCTGACAGCAGTATCAGTGGATCGGAAGCGGGGCCTATTCCTCAGCCTCTGTGGGCCTGAGGTGTTTGAGACGGCCCGAGCATTGGTTGCGCCTGAAGCAGTCCAGGCAACACCATGGGACACGATCCAAGAGAAGCTCCGCAACCACTACGCACCAAAGCCGTCCAAGATTGCTGCCCGCCATGCGTTCTACCACCGGAACCAGGCAGAGGGGGAGTCAATCAACAACTACACCACCGCCCTGCGACAGGCTGCAATGCACTGTGAGTTCCGAGACTTAGACGATGCCCTGATGGATCGAATCGTCTGCGGGGTCCGGGACATCCATCTGCAACGGCGTCTCCTAGCCAAGCCAGACCTCACGCTACAGAAAGCCATTGAGGAGGCTGTGGCCTCAGAAGCTGCTGAACGCTCCGCCCAGGAGATCCGCAAGTCCAGCAGCCCGCGTCTTGCTAGGGGGCCAGTTCCGGTGCATCATGAAGAGGCCAGCTGTGATGAGGCATCCTCCAGTGAAGACGATGACGTGCACCAGACAAAGCGGGAGCGCAGGAAGCTCCAACAGAAGTCCAAGAGCCAACTGGAATGTGCAGGCTGCGGAGGCGACCATTCCCGTGCCAAGTGTCGATTCAGAGACGCTATCTGTAGGAGGTGTTCCAGAAGGGGCCACATCGCTAAGGTCTGCCGATCGGCTCCGTCTGACACCCCCCCTTCATCGACTCGCAAGTTCAAGTCTTCACTCCAGTCTGCCAAGGAAAGTTGTTTCGCTCTCACCAACTGCCGCTGCCCGTCTGGAACCACGATTGGCCAAACCGACTCGTCTACGCGACGCAAGCTGAACGTCACGGTGCTCATTGAAGGAGCTCCATGTGACATGGAGATCGACACCGGGTCTGCCCTGTCCGTCGTGTCATGGAGCACCATCAAAAGACTGGTACCCAGAGTATCCAAAAGGCAACTCGACTCTCACCGCGTACACCTGAGAGACTACCAGGGAAACGACATTCCCGTGGTAGGCGTTGGCCGGTTCCGGATCGCCTTCAAGGATTTTTCGGGCCTGCTCCGGTTGGTGGTGGTCGAAGGTCAGCGGCCAAGCCTCCTAGGGCTAGACTGGTTTGATGCCCTCGGTCTGGAAGTCACCGGCATCAACTGCATCTCTAACGCAGAGACTGAGGGTCTGGTCAAAGACTTTGCCGAGGTTTTTGACGGCACCTTGGGACAATATACTGGTACGCCCATCTCCTTTAGCCTTGATCCACAAGTCGCCCCCATCAAGCTTAAGCCACGCCGGGTTCCCTTTGCTCTCAAGGCTAAGGTGGACGAACAACTGGACAAACTGATCGCCCAAGGAGTTTTGGAGCCCGTTGACCACGCAAAGTGGGAAACCCCCATCGTCACGCCTGTCAAGCCAGATGGGTCGGTGAGAATCTGCGCTGACTACAAGTGCACAATCAACAAGGCACTTCAGCAGCACGCTTATCCGGTTCCTGTTGTCCAACACCTGCTGCATTCCCTGGGTGAGGGTAAGGTCTTCGCTAAGCTGGACCTTGCCCAAGCCTATCAACAACTGCCAGTCGATGATGCCACTGCTGAAGCCCAGACGATCGTCACCCACCGGGGGGCATTCCGTTGCTGCCGGTTGCAGTTCGGGGTGAGTGTGGCTCCTGGCATCTTCCAAAGCCTTATGGAGCGTCTCCTGCAAGGGCTTCCGGGCGTGGTACCATATTTTGATGACGTCTTGGTGTCTGCAGACTCACACCAGCAGCTGTTCGAGCGCCTCCGTGCCGTGCTGACCAGGTTCCAGGAGGCCGGGCTCAAGGTAAAGAGGGAGAAGTGCCTGATTGCCGTTCCACAGGTAGAGTTCCTGGGCTATCTTATCAATGCCTCCGGCCTTCATCCAACCACATCCAAGATCCGCGCTATCCAGCAGGCCCCCACCCCAAAGGACAAAACGGAGTTGCAGGCATTCCTGGGGCTGCTGAACTTTTATAACGTGTTCCTGCCCCACAAAGCCACAGTGGCTGAGCCTCTTCACCGACTCCTTAGCACTAAGACGCCTTGGGCCTGGGGTCATCGAGAGACGGCGGCCTTCAACGCGGTCAAGGCTCTCCTTTCTTCAGACAGTGTGCTGGTACAGTACAGTGAATCCAGGCCGCTGGTCCTTGCCTGCGACGCCTCACCTTTTGGCATCGGTGCTGTCCTTAGTCACCGTTTTCCAGATGGAAGAGAAGCACCGCTCGCCTACTTTTCCAGGACACTATCTCCGACGGAACGGAATTACAGCCAGCTCGACAAGGAGGCATTGGCACTTGTGGCTGGAGTGAAGAGGTTCCATGAATACCTCTATGGCAGGACTTTTGACCTCATCACTGACCACAAGCCACTCCTGGGCCTCCTCGCCGGTGATCGTCCAACTCCACCGGTCCTCTCACCACGCATGCTGCGATGGACTGTTTTCCTGGCTGCCTACCACTACCGGCTCATCCATCGCCCGGGGAAATCGATGGGCCATGCCGACGCCCTCAGCCGTTGCCCTCTTCCAGCATTTGTGGAAGACCCGGCTCCAGCTTCATCGCTCCTTCTGATTGAGGATCTTCCGGCAGCGCCTGTATCGGCTGCCACTGTGGCCTCCGCGTCTGCCCAGGATCGCACTATCAGCCGGGTGCTCAACTGGGTGTGGAGGGGGTGGCCACAAGGGCCTTTTGCATCGGAGTTCCAGCCCTTCGCAACCAGACAACATGAACTCTCAGCTCATCGCGGCTGTCTGCTGTGGGGAGACCGTGTCGTGATTCCCCAGGGACTCCGTCAGCGCGTCCTGGAGGCTCTGCACGTTGGCCACCCGGGAATTGTCAAAATGAAGGCGTTGGCTCGGTGTTACGTCTGGTGGCCTAATATGGACGATGCCATCACTGCCTGGGTATCCGCCTGTCAAGCGTGCCAAGAGTCGAGGCCTGCACCACCGGCAGCTAAGGGACACACCTGGGAGACGCCAAAGACGCCCTGGTCGAGGGTGCACATTGATCTGGCTGGCCCCTTTCACGGCCGGACCTTTATGGTAGTGGTGGACGCCTATTCCAAATGGCTGGAGGTCGCCCTGATGCCCTCCACCACTACCGAAGCTGTCATCCGGGTGCTGCGAGGCCTGTTTGCAACGCATGGGTGTCCTGATGTCCTTGTCTCTGACAACGGACCGCAGTTCACGTCAGGCACGTTTGAGTGGTATCTTTTGGGACTGGGCATCCGCCATGCCCTAACGGCACCTTTTCATCCATCCAGCAACGGGCAAGCGGAAAGAATGGTGCGCTCGACAAAAGAGGCATTGGCGCGCCTGGACCGGGGAGACTGGCATGAGCGGGTTGCCGAATACTTGTTCGTGCAACACATCACTCCTCATGCGGCCACAGGGAGGAGTCCTGCTGAACTGCTTATGGGCCGCCGCCTCAGGTCACCGCTCGACCGGCTACACCCAGACTTTGCCATGGCTGAACCCCCAGGCTGTGCCAACGCACCACGGTCATTTGTTCCAGGAAACCAGGTCTTTGCCCGGAACTATGTGGGGGACATCCCTTGGGTGCCAGCCACAGTAGTGGGAGTCACTGGACCTCGCTCGTACCAGGTGGCACTCGAGGACGGACGTTTGTGGCGACGGCACATAGACCAGCTTAGGCGCAGGGTTGGCGACTTAGACACTACCGAGGTGCCCCCAACTGCGCTTGCGGCTCCAGAAGAGACACGTACAGATGGCGAGGCCCCACCTACACCTCCCTCGCAAACTGCCAGCGTGGAGCCGAACCAAGCCGTCTCAGAACAGACTCAGACCACTCCACTTGCGGAGGCTCCACCCACAGCAGCGGATCCAGGGGAGTTGGTTCCAACGCCACCTAGGGTCGCACCACAGCCTCAGCGAGAACTGTGTGGCCCTCCGGACTTGGCTACCAGTCCCCGGCGGTCTGGCAGAGTTTCCAAGCGCCCAACTCATTTAAAGGACTACGTTGTTGGACAGGTATCACTGTTGGTCTAAGTATGGGAAATGTAACCGATATGCTTTTGTGCCTAATTGAACCATCACGCGTAGTGCTGTATATAAGGAAACCATTACGATTGTAACTAACGCCTTATCTCGGTGGGGAGGGGTGTTATGTAGTGTAGTTTCACCCTGGGCCAACAGGGGGATACTGTATATAGTTTTCACTCAGGTCTGTAGATAGTTTTCACTCAGGTCCGCGGCAGTTAGTTTAGGCGGGAACTCTGAGCTGTTGTGGTTACAATGTTGACAGCCGGCTGCCTATAAATACAGGCCGGCTGAGCTGTTCGCAGTCAGTTCTATTCCAGCTTGTCTTAATAAAGAGCTACTTGAAGAAATCGCTGTGCCGGCTGCTATGTCAACCCACTATTTAATAAAGCCGCTAAGCCGCTAATAGCCTTTTAGCCGCTAAGCCTTTAATAGCCGCTAATCTGCTAATAGCGCTAATCCGCTAATCCGCTAATAGGGTTGCTTCGCAAGACGAAAAAACCGCTAGACAAAGAGACTCGCGGAACGGATTATTTTCGTCTTGCGAGGCACCACTGTATGTGTGTATGTCACATTTGAGGAAAGAATGAGGAATCTGTGAAAATGAGTGACGGAAGACCCAGCTGAATGACTTCATAACCTTTTAAATATATTACTCGAAAACAAGAGTGGCTGGCCTGAGGTTGTTGGACGCCTGCTTCCCTCGGTCCCAGCCAGCATGCCAAGTGGTCAGAGACTTGGGTCTTTGTGAGGCAGCGCACTACTTTATTTAGGGAACGGTCTGCAAGAAGTATTTTCCTGCTGCTGTTGGTTTCAGTCTGTTTTGCTTTGGTTCTGCTTATTTCGTAGTTTATATATCTTGCGAACGGGTCTGGGATGTTACGAGGAGCGGTATAAAAATGAGATGATAAAACATAAATAAAATGCAGTTAACCGTGAGGTCCAGAAACATCTGGATGGTGCAACATCTGGCAGAATGGAGATGGGGGTGTGTGGGCAGTAGCTGCATCAGCCCCCAGCTGCTCCTTTGGAGCCCCCCCCTGCCCTGACTATTCTGTCACCAGCGCTGAAGGTTCAGTGGCCGGGCCAGTCCAGTTAGTGCACTGCTGGGGGTTGGACTAGATGAGTCTTGGGGTGCCCTTCAAACTACAAGTTATCTCCCGCTTGGACTACTGCAATGCGCTCTACGTGGGGCTACCTTTGAAGGTGACCCGGAAACTACAACTAATCCAGAATGCGGCAGCTAGACTGGGGACTGGGAGCGGCCGCCGAGATCATATAACACCGGTCCTAAAAGACCTACATTGGTTCCCAGTACGTTTCCGAGCACAATTCAAAGTTTTGGTGCTGACCTTGAAAGCCCTAAACGGCCTCGGTCCAGTATACCTGAAGGAGCGTCTCCACCTCCATCGTTCTGCCCAGACACTGAGGTCCAGCTCCGAGGGCCTTCTGGCAGTTCCCTCCCTGCGAGAAGCCAAGTTACAGGGAACCAGGCAGGGGGCCTTCTCGGTGGTGGACACCCTCCCACCAGATATCAAAGAGAAGAACAACTACCAGACTTTTAGAAGATATCTGAAGGCAGTTCTCTTTAGGGAAGCTTTTAATGTTTGATGGTTTATTATGCTTTTAATTCTGTTGAGAGCCGCCCAGAGTGGCTGGGGAAACCCAGCCAGATGGGTGGGGTATAAGTAATATTATTATTAGTACAATTCTGTGATGATGGGGAAGGGGTGCCACCCCACCTTTTGCCTTGGGCAACAACACACCTTAGGCCACCTAAATATTTGGGTGGTTCTTATTCAGTAATGTTGGGTGGGGGCTGTGGGAGGACAGTGTGGGATAGTGGTTATAGAGTGTCACACTGGGAAGAAACCCAGGTCCAGAGCCACTGGGTTTATTTATTTGCTAAATTTGTCAGTCGCTTTATCCCAAAGCAACCTTCAAACAAACAAACAAACAAACAAACAAACAAACTGTCAGAGCTGCTTCCAGGTCCCAGCTCACAGAGGACCACGCTAGCCGGTATTACTGTACAAAAGTCTTTATTGAGTTACAGTTTCAATTTCCAAGCCGCAGCGCGCAGCTCTACGTCTTAGAAGCTAGACCGGCGAAGCTCCGTCTGAGTCTCCGCCTCCTGTACACCAACTTAATACTCTAGCCTTGCTCCACCTCTTCCGTCTTTCCTTCCTCCTCTGGGTCCCTCTACCCCCCGTGGTCTCTTCCTTCCTGGACTCTTCTGACGCCGACCCCCCGGACTCTGCTCCCTCTTTGCGGCGGGCTTTAGGACCTGGCTCCCTATCCGGACTGCTTACTGTGCCGCCTTCCTGTGCATTTGAACTTGGCGCGCGCGCGCAGCCTTCGACCTTCCTTTTGACCGTTTCCTCGCTCCCCGATGGAGGTGTGGCCAATCCTAACTCCTGCCTTCCCGCTTGCGGCGAGCCGCCAGCTCCCGATGCCTGCGACCCCTCCCCCCTACTGTGCTCTGGTGGGGAAGCTGGTCCCGATTTCCAACTGCTGCTCTCTGAGTCTCCTCTGGTCCCTTCTTCCTGGTGTGTCCCCCTAGGCGCCCCCCTTGTTCTGACCACTGGCGCCCCTTTCTGTGAATCTTCTGATTCACTGGAAAGACTCGGAGATCTCGGGCCGCTGTCATCGCTCATATTTCCTTCGGATTCCTCCCCCTCGCTCTCTGTTTCCTCCCTTTCCTGTGCCTCTGCTCCTGAACCCCTGACACAAACAAACAAACAAACAAACAAACAAACAAACAAACAGACTATAAGCACCACGTAGATACATTAAAACCAAGCAGTGGCGTAGCGTGGGTTGTTAGCACCCGGGGCAAGGCAAGTAATTTGCGCCCCCTAACCCTAACCCCCAGATGTTGCGCCCGGTGCGGCCGGCCCCCCCTGCACCCCCCACGCTACGCCACTGAAACCAAGGGAAGAGGTATAGTCAGGTTGTGTAGCAAAAATAGTTGTTTTTGAACACCAATGACCTTTTTTTTTTACATGTGATTTTAATTGAGAATGAGCCGTTGGCAAAAAAAACCCCCCTGTTTTGCCTATGATTACAAGTTTACCCTAGAAAAGCCTCAGTTTAATTTTTGGGGTTAGGTGATTTTCATTTATTCAGAAAAACGAACTCTGAATGCCAGCCTGTTTTGTACAAACAAGCTATGGGGACGACTAAAATAAACTGTGCGCACGGTTTCATTTCTATAATGACGAGACAATGCAATGCAATGTCCCGTGTTGAGCAGATGGGAGGTGAATGCCTGGTAGGTAATGAAATGCCAACAAGGCAGTTCTAAAGGGGTTCGGTGGATACAGAGGAAGATGCACATCAAAGGATTAAGCAGAGAAGCCTCAGTAGAGGAAGACTGAGAAAAGCCCGTCTGTGTTTTCTTATTCCTTATTCCTTTGTCTAGAAAGGGATTCCTCGTGCCCAGATGCTGAAATATTTAGAACTGGATGCAAATTTAATTGGAAGTGATTTTTTTAAAACTGGGGAATCTTTCCACAAGGCAGTGCTATTCCACGGTTGCTTGCTCTTAACCCTGCATCATTTAAATGCAACCAAAGGACTACCTTTCCCTGGAAATTGACTGTGCCTCTTCTCTAGGGGGCTGCAGTCTCCCTCACCCCCCCCCCTGCCAATTGTTTGGGTGACTCACATTTGGAAGAGTTGGTAAGCCCGGAACTAAATAAAAACGAAAACTGAATAATTGTGGTGTGTTTTGTTTTGTGTTTTACCAAATCGCCAAAGAAACAAGATTTTATTTTTTTTGCTTTGTTGGTTTTGAAAAATGTACAACAGAAATGATCCATAAAGGTTGCTATCAAAATAAAAATAAACATTCATTCAATCCTTGATACTTTTTTTTTATATCATTCTGAAATTCAGTTTAACATGACCTCAATCTTCTCATTGTGTTCCGAGTCAAAATTCCTGAAATATGCACTTAACTTTGTGGTTTTTTTAGAAGATATTTATTGAAGTTTTACAAATTATATCAAACAAAACAATACACAAACACAAACAAAAAAGAACAAGTATAATTTCAGAACCTTATTTTCTTAAAGCTTACTTCACCGACCTCCTCATACCTCCCCTTTCTGCATTCCCATTTTAAATATTTAGTTCAGCAAATCCTCACCCTTAATTTTATCTAATTGTCAACCTTTCTTTTCTTTTAACTTAATCTTTACAGCTGTACTCCATTTGATTTTTTAAAGCCGCCTCATTCTAACACACATTGATTTTGCAATATTTCTTAAGATAGTCCTTAAATTTCTTCCAATCTTCTTCCGCCGTCTCTCTTCCCTGGTCTCGGATTCTGCCAGTCATTTCTGCCAATCCCATGTAGTCGATCACCTTCATCTGCCTGCACTTAACTTTGTTTTCAACCTATTATTTAACTTACAGATTTTTCAAGTTGAAAGATTTTTCAAGTTGTTCTATTTACAGACAGAAGCTTAATCAAGACCTACCAACGGACTGATATTTTGACAATGTTCTTTTACATAGACTGTATATATTCCACTCTCTGGCAATCTTTTCCTCTGTAATGCCTCATAGCCTTGGTGATAGTCTCACCAATTCTACATAACCTCTTAGTTTATTTTGCCAGGGGCAAAGCACCACATTTCGGAAATCCCCCCTGCCTTTGAAATGCTGGTAATCTCCAGGCAAATCCAGGCGTTTGGCAGCCCTGTCTGAGGCTCCTGTGGCCACAGAGTTGTGTGGGACCCCCGCAGGTCATCTAGTCCAACCCCCTGCAGTGCAGGTATCTCAACTAAAGCACCTGTCCCTCCCATCCTGCAGGTTAACATGAAGAAGGAGAAGGTGGTCCAGTGGACGATGGACAGCGAGGAGGAGAACCTGGTCTTGGTCAATGGAAGCTGCGGTGACCCAGCCAAGGACAAGGCCGAGCCCACCTTGAAAGCCAAAAGGAAGCAGAAGAATTCAGGTATCCTTGGAAATCTGCCTCCTCTTCCCTCACGAGGCTGGTGGTTTGGCACCTCTTTGGCTGAGGAGGTGCAAAAAAGTTTCTGATCGAGTTTCCCCTGAAATGAGGCTGCATTTTAATGTTTTCATCTTGTACAGTGGTGCCCCACAAGACGAATGCCTCGCAAGACGAAAAACTCGCTAGACGAAAGGGTTTTTCGGTTTTGCGTTGCTTCGCTAGACGAATTTCCCTATGGGCTTGCTTCGCAAGACGAAAACGTCTTGCCCTTTTTCCTTAAAGCCGCTTGAAGAGGCGCAGTTGCGACGGACTGTGCTTTGCAAGACGAAAAACATCGCAAGACGAAAAGACTCGCGGAACGACTTATTTTCGTCTTGCGAGGCACCACTGTATTTTAATCTTGTTTTTTAAGCAGTATTTCAATCAATTGTTTTTATATTTGGTGTTAGCTGCCCTGAGCCCAGTCTTGGGAGGGTGAGGTATAAATCACATTATTATTATTATTATTATTATTATTATTATTATTATTATGAGGAGCTCTGACCACCACAGTATATATCCCAAGGGGACTGTGGAGCCAGGCTTGGTGCCAGCTGATGGGCAGCAGTTGGGTCTTGGCTGAAGCTCCTGCGTCTCAGAAGGGCACTAAAATAGAGGGCACTGAAGCTGCTTTCGGGGTCTAGTGGGTTGCCAGCGGTGGTGTTGTGATGCCTAAGCCCATCACCAGCACCGGGAGGTGCAAACCTGGGATCCTTGGATTTTGAATGTTTTCACACACTAATGGTACTGTAGCCTTATGAGGCTTTGCCCTCGGGTGGGAAAAATATTGCGCCCGGGAAAGGGAAGTGGGAGTCAACAGACACTCAAGGAATAGTTTCGGAGAAAAGGCTTTTATTTCTACCATCCATGAACTGGTAGAAGGAGCAAGTGTGATAGTTCATAAAAAGCATGCACAAAGTTCACAGTCATGTGGACAAGCATATATACCCCTTTCCAGTTCCCTCCTCCCCCTTTTCTCCTCCCTCAGGAGTTCTGCCCCATGAGTTCCTCTGAGCATGAACAGAAAGCTGTCTTGGGACTATTGGACTCTTGGCAGGAAAGGGGGAATGAGAGCCGAGGGGTCGAGGAGCCCTGGGGGTTCAGCATGTCCAAGATGTTGCAACCCAATGAGATAAGATTCGTTTCTCAGGCCTGAGTACAGTGGTACTCCGCAAGACGAATGCCTCGCAAGACGGAAAACTCGCTAGACGAAAGAGTTTTCCGTTTTGGAGGTGCTTCGCAAAACGAATCTCCTATGGGCTTGCTTCGCAAGACGACAATGTCTTGCGAGTTCCTGCGGGTTTTTTCCCCTCCCCCCCTTTTCTAAGCCACTTATCAGCTGATCCGATTAGCAGATAAGCCGCTAAAAGCCTCTAAAAGCCGCTAATAGCGCTAATCCGCTAATCCTTCAATGGGCTTGCTTCGCAAGACGAAAAAAACCGCTAGACGAAGAGAATCACAGAACGGATTCTTTTCGTCTTGCGAGGCACCACTGTATTCTTGGCAATGAGCCTTTAAAAGTAACATTTTGCCTATGCACAGAATAAGCAGAGACAAGCAGAGAAAAGCTGTTTTGGATTTTTAGAAGACAAAAGGAGTTTTGGGCAGTTTTGAGGCCTGGGGTGATTATTGAAGCCTGGGGTGATTTCAGACAGGATTTGGGTATCTTGTCCCTTCAGTACAAGATGAGAACAGAAATCGTGCTCCGGCGGCAGCGGGAGGCCCCATTAGCCAAAGTGGTGCTTCAGGTTAAGCACAGTTTCAGGTTAAGAACGGACCTCCGGAACGAATTAAGTATTTAACTCGAGGTACCATGGTATTAGGTGAGCAGGTTCTGGGGTGGGGGGTTCCCCAGGGGCTTGGCCCAAATGGGAGGAAGCTGAGTCGAGGCCCCGTTTCCTCTTGTGCAGATGTCGATGACGCAGAGAAAGTGCCTCGCAAGGCGAAGTGGAAGGAACAGGATGAGGAGGTCCCCAAAGAAGGCCAGGAGGAGGTGAGATCTTTTTCCAAACCCTGAATGTCACATCACGTTTAGCAGTTGCTCGCAACACAAACCAGCGGCTCCCAAAATGTTTGTGGGCCACCTGTCTTTTGGTTCCATAAACTCACCCCCTGTTCCCCCCAGTGGCGTAGCGTGGGGTGTGTGTGTGGGGGGGGGCCGGCCACACCGGGTGCAACATCTGGGGGTTAGGGTTAGGGGGCGCAAATTACTTGCCTTGCCCCGGGTGCTGACAACCCACGCTACGCCACTGGTTTCCCCCCCACCCTCCCTTATAAAAAGTGTAACTCAGAACAGCGGATTGCACAACCCAGTATAAGGAAAACAGTAGCACCATAAAATTAAGTAATTTGTAAAAAGTTCCCATTCTTCTTTGAAGTCACAGTTGTCCTTATCATGCAGTTTGTATGTCAATTTAGCCAACTCTACATAGTTCATCAATTTCTCTAGCCACTCTACACCTGGCTTGAGAGCAGTACATGTGAAAAGGATCTAGGAGTCTTGGTTGACCACAAACTTGACATGAGCCAACAGTGTGACGCGGCAGCTAAAAAAGCCAATGCAATTCTGGGCCTCATCAATAGTATAGCATCTAGATCAAGGGAAGTAATAGTGCCACTGTATTCTGCTCTGGTCAGACCTCACCTGGAGTACTGTGTCCAGTTCTGGGCACCACAATTCAAGAAGGACACTGACAAACTGGAACGTGTCCAGAGGAGGGCAACCAAAATGGTCAAAGGCCTGGAAATGATGCCTTATGAGGAACAGCTAAGGGAGCTGGGCATGTCTAGCCTGGAGAAGAGGAGGTTAAGGGGTGATATGATAGCCATGTTCAAATATATAAAAGGATGTCACATAGAGGAGGGAGAAAGGTTGTTTTCTGCTGCTCCAGAGAAGCGGACACGGAGCAATGGAGCCAAACTACAAGAAAGAAGATTCCACCTAAACAATAGGAAGAACTTCCTGACAGTAAGAGCTGTTTGACAGTGGAATTTGCTGCCAAGGAGTGTGGTGGAGTCTCCTACTTTGGAGGTCTTTAAGCAGAGGCTTGACAACCATATGTCAGGAGTGCTCTGATGGTGTTTCCTGCTTGGCAGGGGGTTGGACTCAATGGCCCTTGTGGTCTCTTCCAACTCTATGATTCTATGATTCTATGTTCTTTTGTCGGGGTTTCCTCATTCTTCCATCCTTGTGCTATCAAGATTCTTGCCGCTGTTGTCGCATACATAAATAAATTCTTTGTTTCCCTTGGCAGGTCTTGTCCTACAATCCCTAACAAAAATGCTTCTGGATTTTTTTTTACAAATGTCTTTTTAAACATTTTCTTCAATTCATTATATATCATTCCCCATTTTTTAAAAAAAATTCTCTACATTCCCACCACATATGATAATAAAATTCAATGCAGTAACAATTAATAGCACATTCATTCAAAGTTCCATTAAAACTGTTCAGTTTACCGTATTTTTCGCCCTAGAAGACGCACTTTTCCCCCTCCAAAAATGAAGGGGAAATGTGTGTGCGTCCTATGGGGCGAATGCAGGCTTTCGCTGAAGCCTGGAGAGCGAGGGGGGTCGGTGCGCACCGACCCCTCTCGCTCTCCAGGCTTCAGGAAGCTATCCGCTAGCCGTGGGAGACCCAGCTCTCCCAGGGCTAGCGGAGAGCTTGCCGGCACCCAGAAGCTTGGGGCGCGCTGAGCTCCGCACGCCCCAAGCTTCGGGATTAGCGCAGCGCTCCGCTAGCCATGGGAGAGCCGCATGAAGTCGCGCGGCTCTCCCACGGGTAGCGGAGACCTTGCCGGCACCCAGAAGCTTGGGGCGCGCTGAGCTCTGCACGCCCCAAGCTTCGGGATTAGCGCAGCGCACCTGGGGGGAAAATAAATTTCCCCCCCTTTATTTCCCCCCAAAAAAACTAGGTGCGTCCTATGGGCCGGTGCGTCCTATGGGGCGAAAAATACGGTAATTAATTCAACAAAACCGATGAGTTTGGACTTGTAGGGTTGGAAGGGACCATGAGGATCATCTAGTCTGACGCCTTGACTATCAAAGCGTGATAGTCATGGACACCTCCAATACCCCCCTGCTGCCCCCTTGCCTCTTAGCACCCCCCAGCTTATCCCCACGTCCCCTTTGGGAACCAGTGCTATAAACTGTCTGGGGCAGCCATAACCAGCCAGGTGGCTCAATGCAAGGCCTGAGCGTAGCTGTCAACTTTCCCCCCTTTTTAAGGGAAATTCCCTTATTCCGAATAGGATTCCTCACAAGAAAAGGGAAAAGTTGACATGGGCCTGAGTGGGGTAGCAATACTCTCCCTGCTTTCGATTTCCAGCCGCTTCAAAGACATGCTGATATGGAGGCTCAACATAGAGATTGCGGCTAATAGCCCTTGAAAGCTTTGCCTTCCACGAATCTGTCGAATCCTCTTTTCACGCTGTCTCAATTGGTGGCCATCGCTCTACCCCTGAATTTCCATCGCTGTGCCAGCTTTGATGGCAGGATCACGTCACCCCTTCCCCGATGAAACGAGGGCAGGCTGTCACCTTCCTCTGTCCCGCCTGCCCCTGACAAACCCAGGCAGTGAGCGGCACCAATCCTTTTCGATTCCCAGGTGCGGAGGCGCGGATCCGCTGGCTGGGAGAACAGTTTACGGCAGAAACCCCCTCCTCGCATCGTCTTCCAGGCCGGACCCGTTGCGCAGGAGAAGAATGTGAAAGACGACGTGGAGAGCGTGGAGAGCTTCAAGGAGCGACACAAAATCAGGGTGAGGCTTGGGTTGCAGTGTCTTGTCTGTCTGTCTGTCTGTCTGTCTGTCTGTCTGTCTGTCTGTGGTGGATATTGTAGCCTGATAGAAACTAAGTGGTTTCCAGCTGTAATGCTTTAAGAGATAGGAAAAAAGGTCTACAAAAGGGTAAAAGCTTAATGGTAAGGATTTGCTGAACTAACAAACTGAAGTGGAATACAAAAAAGGGAGGTATGAGGAGGTCCGGGGAAATAAGTGTAAGGAAGATATGTTATGGAAAATCAATGTGTTTTTTAACTGTTTTTATTTTGTATGTTTCTTTTTATTTTTCATTTTTACTGTTATACTTAAAAAACTTTAATAAATATCTTTTTTTTAAAAAAAAGATATTGTAGCCTGTCGACTGGCCCTTTCCAGGGAGGTAGTGGAGTTGGTCAACTTGTGATCTGGAAAATGACCCCTTTGCCAGCCCTCCTCATCTGCTATTGCACCGCAGATTTCACTCCCTGATTTAGCAGATGGGGGAATCAAAGCTGGGCTGGCAGTCCTTTGAACCGCCAAATTGGGAGAAGTCTTTTTTTGTGTTTAAAATTTTTATTTTTTTACCAACACCCAAAACACAGTGAAACCCCCCAGGCGACTGATACATTGGGTATACATAATCAATAATGACATATTCAATCAACCATATGTACAATTTTATATATGCTAATACTCCTCCGTCCACAAGGTTTATTTAACTTTTAACATTTTAATTGCCCCAAATTGTTCAAACCCACCCAAATAATTCAATATCTTCTCAAACCAATCCTCCTCTTTCTCACTGACCTTAAACCCCTTCATTCTGTGTATCTTCACAGTTAGATATTCTAAAATTATAATATTCAGGTTTTTTCCTCCATTGGTTCACCCTTCGCTCTTCTGCATTTTTCCAATTACAGTGGTGCCTCGCAAGACGAAAAGAATCCGTTCCGCGAGTCTCTTCGTCTTGCGGTTTTTTCGTCTTGCAAAGCAAGCCCATTAGCAGCTTAGCGGATTAGTGCTATTAGCGGCTTAGCGGGCTTAGCGGATCAGCTAATAAGCGGTTTAGCGGCTTAGCGGATCAGCTGATAAGCGGCTTAGCGGATCAGCTGTTAAGTGGCTTAGCGGCTTAGGATCAGCTGATAAGCGGCTTAGCGGCTTGGGAAAAAGGGGGGGGGGAGGAAAAAAAACCCCGCAGGAACTCGCAAGACATTTTCGTCTTGCGAAGCAAGCCCATAGGAAAATCGTTTTGCGAAGCACCTCCAAAACGGAAAACCCTTTCGTCTAGCGGGTTTTCCGTCTTGAGAGACATTCGTCTTGCGGGGCACCACTGTACTGGCTATAACTTGTCTGGCTGCAGTTACCATCAATTTTACCCTTTTACATTCCTCTTTTGTTTTTAACTCGGTGCTACTCAGACTAATAAGAACCATTAATTTAGATATTCCCACCTTCCTACCCACAATTCCTGATATTTCTATAACAATCTGTTTCCAAAATTCATTAACTAACGGACAATCCCAAATTGGGAGAAGTCAGACCAGCCCCTCCTCTTCCAACCCGACTGGTATGTGTCTATCACAAACTCATTACACTAGTCCTCATGAGCAGGGAAGAGGGTTGGACACATCAGATAGCTTTCAGCCATGCTTTCTGGACCATAATATGCACAGGTGATGCATTTCCTTGTGATGCTCCCCACCTCGTGAACATTGCAAGGGGAAATTGGGGGTTCAAGGACAGAGGCTCACACAACATTCCCCATTGCTCAGGCTTTGTTTCATAACTCATTACTCAAGTCAAGTCAAGTAACCTTTATTTTTATTTTTAAATGATATTTATTAAAGTTTCAAAAAAGGTTACAAAAATAAGAAAAATACAAAATACAGAAAAGTAAAAACACTTAAAAACAAATCAATCTTTCCATGTCTTGTCTTTCATTTACTTGTTTCCCTGACCTCCTCACACCTCCCTTTTTTGTATTCCAGTTCAGTTAGTTAATTCAGCAAATCCTTTCCCTCTTTGTTTTTATCCTAATCCTTTAACTTAATATATTGTAACTTTGGATTCTCACCTGTTAACAATCCATTTTTTACATACTCCATTGTAACATTGCTGCTAAAACCACTTAACTTCATTCTGACATCATTCTAACATTCATTAATTTTGCAGTACAGTGGTGCCTCGCAAGACGAAATTAATTCGTTCCGCAAGTTTTTTCTTGCGAGTTTTTCGTCTTGCGAAGCACGGTTTCCCATAGGAATGCATTGAAAATCAATTAATGCGTTCCTATGGAAACCGATTGCCAGGCTGGCGGTGCGGAGAAGGGCTTTTCTCCCCACCGCAAGCCTTCAGGACAGGTACGGGAACAGAGGGGAAGGGGCGCAGCGCTTCTCCTCTGTTCCCGGGGCTTGCGGTGGGAGGAGGGTTTTTCCTCCCCACTGCCAACATTCAGAACAGCATTCTGAATGTTGGCGGTGGGAAGGAAAACCCTCCTCCCACCGCAAGTCTTCAGGACAGCCATCCGAAGGCTGGCGTGGGGAGAAGGGCTTTCCTCCCCACCGCCAGCCTTCGGAGGAGCCTTCCGAAGGCTGGCGCGGGGAGAATGGCTTTCCGCCCCACCGCCAGCCTTCGGAGGAGCCTTCCAAAGGCTGGCGCGGGGAGAAGGGCTTTCCGCCCCACCGCCAGCCTTCGGAGGAGGTCCGAGGACAGTGGGGAAGAAGTGCTGCGCTTCCCCGCTGTCCCGGAGCTTTCCCTATGGGCTTTCGTCTTGCGAAGGAAGCCCATAGGGAAATTCGTTTTGCGAAGCGCCTCCAAAACGGAAAACCCTTTCGTCTAGCGGGTTTTCCGTCTTGTGAGGCGTTCGTCTTGCGGGGCACCACTGTATTTCTGTAAATAGTCTTTAAATTTCTTCCAATCTTCTTCCACCGACTCTTCTCCCTGGTCTCGGATTCTGCCAGTCATTTCCGCCAGTTCCATATAGTCCATCACCTTCATCTGCCATTCTTCCAGAGTGGGTAAATCTTGTGTCTTCCAGTACTTTGCAATAAGTATTCATGCTGCTGTTGTAGCATACATAAAGAAAGATCTATCCTTCTTTGGCACCAATTGGCCAACCATGCCCAGGAGAAAGGCCTCTGGTTTCTTCAGAAAGGTATATTTAAATACCTTTTTCATTTCATTATAGATCATCTCCCAGAAAGCCTTAATCCTTGGGCACGTCCACCAAAGGTGAAAGAATGTGCCTTCAGTTTCTTTACATTTCCAACATTTATTATCGGGCAAATGATAGATTTTTGCAAGCTTGACTGATGTCATGTACCACTTGTATATCATTTTCATAATATTCTCTCTTAAGGCATTACATGCCGTAAACTTCATACCTGTGGAAGTCAAGTAACCTTTATTGGCATCACATAAGAACGTTCAGAATACATTCAGAATAGATAGGCCAGTGCAATGTTGTCGCCACCCGAACGACACAGTCACCCGACAAAGGGCAGAAGAGGCGAGCAATCCGCGTCATCTCTGTGGGTTTCCAGGAAGGGCAGGATCCTGTGGCATGCTTCAGCGTCAAAAAATCAAATAGAGGAACTTAGCTACTGTCTTGGTGAGCTCCTGGACTCTCCCCTGTAATAAGAAGCTCATAACTTCCATCTCTGGTTTCCGTGTTGGAGTACATAGATGGTCTAGAAATTGTTGGCGGACATCATCCTACATTTTACATTTAAGGGCGATGTGAGCTAGAGTTTCCACCAGGTGGGCATCGCATGGGCAGATACAGTGATACCTCAGGTTAAGTACCGTATTTTTTGCACCATAACACTCACTTTTTTCCTCCTAAAAAGTAAGGGGAAATGTCTGTGCGTGTTATGGAGGGAATGCCTACGGGTGGCATGCCTACGGATTTTCCTCCTCTAAAAACTACGTGCGTGTTATGGTCGGGTGCGTGTTATAGATAGATAACGTAAGGTACCTCTGGTTAAGTACTTAATTCGTTCCAGAGGTCCGTTCTTAACCTGAAACTGTTCTTAACCTGAAGCACCACTTTAGCTAATGGGGCCTCCTGCTGCTGCCTCACCGCCGGAGCCCGATTTCTGTTCTCATCCTGAAGCAAATTTCTTAACCCGAGGTATTATTTCTGGGTTAGCAGAGGCTGTAACCTGAAGCGTATGTAACCTGAAACGTATGTAACCCGAGGTACCACTGTATAACTCATTACTGGACAGAGTCCAAGGTGTTTGCGAGAGCATTTCCATTAGGATAAGGTTACCAGATTTTTCCCAATGAATCCAGGGACACTTTTCAACTTCAATAGATTTTGTACAGGGACTGATTTGTAAATCTGGGGACTGTCCCTGGGAAACGGGGACGGCTGGTAACCTTACATTAGGACCCACACTATATGGCCAGATAGACGTCATCTTGGGGGTTCATCCTCTATCCAACCACCCCAGCACCCCACACTCTCATAAAACCACAGTCCTTAGAAACACTTACTCAACCCATTTTTTCTTTACTTCACATATTAGAACCCTCCTTGTACCTCACCCAGAGTTGTTTTTCCCCTTAGCATCTAGCCATCTGGTACCTCCTTAAATGGTTCTTACCAGTTTTTTTTTGGGGGGGGGGCCAGGCCTTTTTGCACATGTGTCACCGGTGCCTCACCGAAAACGAGCCTGGCAGAAATCCTGTGGCCTCATCCATCTCTTTTCTCCAAGGAGCTCATCTCTTCTCTTCCTCTCTACCAGTTTTCCAGGAGAATCTCTGCATCTGCCCAAGTGGACTACTCAGAGGAGAACTTTGTGCAGTCTGGCCAGAGCGGCGGCGGCGGCAGCAATACTGGGGTACCAAATGGCTGCCTCTTGACAGGGACCCCGAGAGATGCAGAGGAATACCAGGTGGGGTCGCTTTTGCCTGGTGGGGAGGGGGCTGTCGTGGCTACCTGGCTGAAGCTTAGCAAGGGGGTGGGCAGCTCTGAAACCCAGGGTGGTCAGAAGAAGGGGTTACATTCTGGAGCAGCACACGTGGATTATTTGGGGGGAAAGATTACAGTATAATGACTGAAAACCCCACCTGCGTCCTTATTTTCATTTATGCATTGCATTAATCATAGAATTGGAGATGTCCCACATTTTTCCTCCATGGAGATGAAAGCGGTTTACGTTGCTTTCCAGCTCAACCCCCACAACAACCCTGTGGGGTAGGCTGGGCTGAGAGGGAGCGACTGGCTCCCCAAATCACACCCTGAGCTTCACGTTTGCTGAGTGGGGATTCGAACCCTGGTCTCTCCTTGGTTCTCGCCTGGAACTCTAACCACCATGACCTATTTTGGGGGGGTCTCCCAGCCCTTGTTTTGGGGCAAAGCATTGCAGATGGATTTCGCTTATGTGACTATTTTTTAAATAATTAATTAATTTTATTGATCGATTGAATTTATATACCACCCTATACTATATATTTTTTAGTTTGCTTTTATTATCAAATGGATTTTGATCCCAGTCCCTAGCTCAGGGGTCTCCAAACTTTTAGGGGGCCAAGAGGCGCACCTGGGATCTTGAGAGAGCGCATTGGGCGCCAGTCATAAAATGGCTGCCATGGGGGATGTGTCATCGCACAAAATGCCTGCCATGTCAGAAAACAGAGATAGACGTTTGGGCCTGTTGAAGCGGGTGACTAGTGGGAGCAGAAACTGAGCAGGGAGAGCAAAACGTCCATGGAGCCTTGTGGATTTATTGAATCCCATCAGTGGAGTCGCTGGTGGGCACAACGGTGGCTGTGCAAACTGCGCTGGAGACCCCGCTGTTGCCCCAGTGCTCTCAGGGGTGGGTAACGGATTCAAAAGACGGCGACAGCAAAGCAAAATGACTATAGGACAGCAGGTTAAATGTACAGCAGCCGGATTTCAAAAAGAGGAGCGTTTTGTTGGTTAAATGGTTTCAAATATGGTTTGGTACGCAGGCTGAGACCCTACCTGCCTGTGGACTGTCTCACCAGAGTGGTGCATGCTCTAGTTATCTCCCACTTGGACTACTGCCATGCGCTCTACGTGGGGCTACCTTTGAAGGTGACCCGAAAACTGCAACTAATCCAGAATGCAGCAGCTAGACTGGTGACTGGGGGCGGCCGCCGAGACCATATAACACCGGTCTTGAAAGACCTACATTGGCTCCCAGTACGTTTCCGAGCACAATTCAAAGTGTTGGTGCTGACCTTTAAAGCCCTAAACGGCCTCGGTCCCATATACCTGAAGGAGCGTCTCCACCAACATCGCTCAGCCTGGACACTGAGGTCCAGCTCTGAGGGCCTTCTGGCAGTTCCCTCCCTGCGAGAAGCCAAGTTACAGGGAAGCTGGCAGAGGGCCTTCTCGGTGGTGGCACCCGCCCTGTGGAACGCCCTCCCACCAGATGTCAAAGAGATAAACAACTACCTGACATTTAGAAGACATCTGAAGGCAGCCTGTTCAGGGAAGTTTTGGACGTGTGACATTTTAATGTATTTTTAATCTTTATTGGAAGCCCCCCAGAGTGGCTGGGGAAGCCCAGCCAGATGGGCAGGGTACAAATAATAAACTATATTATTGTTGTTGTTGTTGTTGTTATTACTATTATTATTATTATTATTACTGTTGGTGACCCTGGGGGCTTCATGGAGCCACTGATTCAAGAGCCACTGACAGGCCACGGGGGCTCCCTGAAAACTCCCCGTTAGCACCCCATTTCTTTCCACTTGCTTACCTTCAATCTTATTTGTTTTTTTCCAGGACAGCAAGGGTTTTCAAATCGGCGAGCTCGTCTGGGGGAAGATCAAGGGCTTTGCTTGGTGGCCCGCCATCGTCGTCTCATGGAGGGCCACATTCAACCGCAAGGCGGCCCCCGGGATACGTTGGGTTCAGTGGTTTGGCGATGGAAAGTTTTCGGAGGTGAGGGGAAAGGAGGGGGAGGGCTGCTGATGGATGCTGGGGGGGGCATTGGTATCTCGTCCCCGAGGTAAAATGAAGAATACACAAAGGAATTGCTTTCAGTGGGCACCAGGAAAATCACCTGCACTCATCCAGTATATATACGCGTGGCTCAGGGCAGCTAACAACCAATTTAAAACACTTTTATAAAAGCAGCATAAAATACGGTATAAAAACATTAATAACAATAAAATTCAAAAAATCAGTTAGATAATCCCCAGGGCTAGCTGGCTAAATTGATCCTACTTGGGCCAGCGAGAAGGCCAGGGGAGAATTAGCTGTGGGGTCTCAGAGCGGGTGATCTTCATAAAAAGGGGAGGGGGAGGGAAGGAAGGGGAATAAAAAATCAAATTAAAGGCCAGGCGGAATAGCTCTGTCTTACAGGCCTGAAGGAAGGAGGTTAAATCCTGCAGGGCCCTGGTCTCCCTGGGACAGAGCATTCCACCAGGTCGGAGCCACCACTGAAAAGGCCCTGTAACTGCCTCCCAGCCCAGCATCCCCTCTCCCTCCTCTTGAGGAGTTTTGCAGGGGGCGGTGGGTGGGTGATGTTCCTCAAAGCAACCCCGTGGCCTTGTCCTGATCGCGGGGGAAGCCCTCTTGTTCCCGTGGCTGAGCTTTGCCGTTTCCACCGCAGGTCTCGGTAGACAAGCTGGTGGGGCTGTTGGCGTTCCAGGAGCATTTCAACTCCACCACGTTCCACAAGTTGGTTTCGTACCGGCAAGCCATCCTTCACGTCTTGGAGGTAAGGGCAGGCAGGCTAACGGGGCCTGGCGCGAGGAGGGAGCCGCGGGAATAACCTTACAATACACCTTCTCAAGGAAAAAGCGGGAGGGTCCTGGTCTCCACCTTTCTTTAATGGACCTCCCGTCCGTCTTCTAAGGATGAGGGTAAAAGCATCCTGAAGGTCTGTGGTGTAGCTGTGATTCCTGAATTGCCTAGGGTGGGACTGGAACTGTGGTTCCCAACGTGGGGCACACGCCCCACAGCTGGTCAATTTGATTTTTAAGGGGGGCAATTCGAGAATGAGTTATTCACAGTTAATGGCCTTTTAGGCTTCCTCCACGTGAATAGGAGCTCACTTTTTGAATAATAAGCACCGCTCCGGCGGGAAGGTAAACGGCGTTTCCATGCGCTGCTCTGGTTCGCCAGAAGCGGCTTAGTCATGCTGGCCACATGACCCGGAAGCTGTACGCCGGCTCCCTCGGCCAGTAAAGCAAGATGAGCGCTGCAACCCCAGAGTTGGCCACAACTGGACCTAATGGTTAGGGGTCCCTTTACCTTTACAGCGTATTTACAACCAGTTTATTCAGCATACAACAGGACAAAGGGGGGAAAAACATGTCTTCTCCCTTTCATGTCCAGGCAAGAAGCATAAAGCAAAAGCTATACACAAACGGAAGTTCCCAGCAAGCTGTGCTGGAATGTAAACAGATACAGTGGTACCTCGGGTTACATACGCTTCAGGTTACAGACTCCGCTAACCCAGAAATAGTGCTTCAGGTTAAGAACTTTGCTTCTGGATGAGAACAGAAATCGTGCTCCGGCGGCTCGGTGGCAGCAGGAGGCCCCATTAGCTAAAGTGGAACAGTTTCAGGTTAAGAACGGACCTCTGGAACAAATTAAGTACTTAACCTGAGGTACCACTGTATGTGATATAGCACAGCTCCACACATCTGTTTAGGTGGAACGGAACATCAGTATCCTAACAGGAACAGCCCAGGACTTCCTCACACACTAGCCAGGCTTGTGCCCTGAAGAGGCCACTTCAGTATTGCTGACACCCCCGGAGGTACACTCCATTGTCTCCCGAGACAGATGGATGCCAACCAACATTTTTGGGTAGCCTGGGCCCAGGGCATATGGGACTTTATAGGTCCTAACCTATATCAGGTAGGAGCTGCAAGGAGCCTTGCACATTTCGCTCTGCCGTGAAGTAGCCAGGGGCGGGAATTTAGGCAGCACAATCCAGGATGCCCACCTGCTCTGCGACACCTTCGTAAGGCCTTCTCCTCTTCCTCCTGGCAGGTGGCAAGCAGCCGAGCAGGCAAGTCGTTCTCGAGTGCTCCAGGGGATTCTCTCGAAGACAAGCTGAAGCCCATGGTGGAGTGGGCCATGAATGGCTTCAAGCCCACCGGAGGGAAAGGACTGAAGCCCCCCAAGACCTCAGGTAAGGAGCTGGCCGGGGGGGCCTGGGCGAGGAAACCCAGCAAGGAGGGCAGTGGGAGCCCGGTCCCTCGGAGAGCTGTTATACATCTGCCCCCTTTCCCTTATGGGGTGTCCAAGAGCCCATATAGAGTCCTTACGTGGGTTCCCTATTGGTAGGAGAAAATAACAGAGGCCAACCAGAGAATATTGAGAAGCAAAGCAGCTAGTAAGCCTTTATTGATCTGTTGCAACAGGGTCCTCACTCACCACCTCCAGATACATCATACCTACATCACAGAAAGGGCGGTCTACAGCAGAAATCTGAGTGCTTTGTTTACCTCCTGTCTGCCAGGTTACCTGTTTAATGGTCACTTGATTGGATTGCCTGGGGAGCCTGGCCAGTCTTTTGTAATGATAAATACTTAGTTCCTGAGCCAGGTCACAGCCCCACACCCTATTCATATCTTAAATGTGCCCTTAAGACAGGATTTGTGAAGGAAATGACAATGGGGAGGCTTTTCCATTTTCCTTTGACCTTGCAGAGAAAACATTTGGTCATTTTGGGACAGTTTGGGAATCAAAAATGGTTTCAGGTTGGTCTTCCTGTGCTGATCTATGTACATGCTTGGTTGGTACATTTATTATATATCTAAGACCTTAACATTCTCATCACATTGTGGCCTGCTGCCTACGCACAAATTCTCCTGATTTGTTCACAGTGCAGAATTATGGGGTTCACAGATTGAATATTTAACAGGGAACCTGACCGTCTTGTCTTCAGCATAGGCTTGCTTGTGCTGGACATTCCTACTAGCTTTACCTGTGCAGGAAGCAATCTTTGGAGAAGGCCTCTGTGGCTCCCCACAATCCAGGACCCCCAACCTGCCCGCAAACCATTCCCTTTTCCCCTTTCTGCCTGCCAAAGAAGATGTCCGTCCCAACTAAAACCAGCTGTTCTTTCTCTGCAGACAGCAGTCTCCTCAGCCAGAAAAGCTCTGAAGAATCTGCCGCTCCCGAATTGCCTTCCCCTGAACCTGCCCCACCGGCCAAGCGGCTCAAGACCAATGTCTGCAATGGGAGCAACAAGGAGCAGGCGGAGGAGAACCAGAGCAGAGGTAGGATTGGGGCCGGATTGGGGTTGGGGTGTGTGGAGGGAGGGAGGGAGGGAGAGGCACCTGCAGAGGTACAATTTTAATGAAACAACAACAACAACCCTTACTGCACATAATAAAAGTATACAAGGCTAAAATCCCTGACATGCTAGTGTTCTATGTGCAGGGAGGTTTTTTTTATAAAAAAGAATTACTGTATTTTTTGCTCTATAAGACTCACTTTTTCCCTCCTAAAAAGTAAGGGGAAATGTGTGTGCGTCTTATGGAGTGAATGCAGGCTGTGCAGCTATCCCAGAAGCCAGAACAGCACGAGGGATTGCTGCTTTCACTGCGCAGTGATCCCTCTTGCTGTTCTGGCTTCTGAGATTCAGAATATTTTTTTTCTTGTTTTCCTCCTCCAAAAACTAGGTGCGTCTTGTGGTCTGGTGCGTCTTATAGAGCGAAAAATACGGTATTTTATATATCACTTGATTGCAGAGAAACAAACGAACTCATAGTGGTTTACAAAACGAATACAACAAAAGTAAATACAGCATTCAGATCATAATTACAATAAGTGATAAGCTGGAAGCAGATTAGAGCAGATGTCAGTGTTCTGCATATCTGGGTCAGAGTGTCTAAACAAAGTTTTTAGTAGGTGTCAAAATAGTACCATGCAGGTTTCTGCCTGATGTCAGTAGGCAGGGATATGGAGTGCGTATGTGCCATTTAATCCTATAGAACATAGAAAGCCGGCTCTTCATACAACTCTGAAACTCTTTTAAGGAGGCACAGTTTGCTGCCTGTGGGTTTGTGTCCTGGCCCCTCTGGGGGGAGGCACTCCACTCACTAACTCGTCGTTGCCTCTCTCTTTCCAGAGTCGATGGCTTCTGAAGTCAGGCACAACAAGAAGAGCTTGGAAGGTAAACGGCAGGGGTCAGCAAACTTACTGCGCCTCGGGCCGGTGTCTCCAGCGTCGATCGTGCAATGGGCCGGAGGGCAGGGGAGCGCGTGCCCATACGCGTGCGCACACACTATTTCCGGCGCGTTTCTGGGTCAGAGGAGCACCGGAAATAGCTTATGTGCATGGGCCTCCTCCGACCCGGATGTGCACTGGAAAAAACGTGTATTTCTGGTGCTCCTCCAACCCGGAAGTGGACAGCTGCGCAGCGCCAGTAAGGGTGGACAGCGGGGGTTGTTGCATGCCGGATAAATGAGTCCCTCGGGCCTTATCTGGCCTGCAGGCCTTAGTTTGGGGACCCCTGGTAAAGAGCATCTTCAGCATCAAAACCTGACCTGATTCAGTCCCAGAGGACTGCCCCCCAGCTCCCAGCTGCAGATACTCCCTGTCAATAGACAGGGCAGATTTGAGACTCGCCCACGTGGTTGTGGATGTGTCAGTAGCAAATGGAAGGGAATAATACTCAGGTTGCTGATGTTGACTACACAGCGTGTGGGTAAACTGTGGAACTCCCTGCTACAGGGATGGCCACCAACCTGGATGACTTGAAAAGAGGGTTGGAGAAATTTATGGAAGAGAAAAGCCACTTTGAGCTGTCCATTAAAATAGGGTTGCCATACAGTCATACCTCGGGTTACAGACGCTTCAGGTTGCGTTTTTTCGGGTTATGGACCCGATGAAGCCCAGAAGTACCGGAACGGGTTACAGTGGTACCTCAGGTTACATACGCTTCAGGTTACAGACTCCGCAAACCCAGAAATAATACCTCGGGTTAAGAACTCTGCTTCAGGATGAGAACAGAAATTGTGCTCCGGCGGCGCAGCAGCAACAGCAGGCCCCATTAGCTAAAGTGGTGCTTCAGGTTAAGAACAGTGTCAGGTTAATGAAAATGGTATACCGGTGGTACATGACCCCAGTCAAATTGGCCAAGATATATCACCTGTCTGACAATAAATGCTGGAAATGTAAGGAGGCAGAAGGGACATTCTTTCACCTCTGGTGGACCTGCCCGAAAGTAAAGGCCTTCTGGGAAATGATATATAACGAATTGAAAAAGGTATTTAAATATACCTTCCCCAAGAAACCAGAGGCCTTTCTTCTGGGCATGGTGGACCAGAAGGTGTTAAAGAAGGATAGAACTTTATTTATGTATGCAACCACAGCAGCAAGAATTCTTATTGCAAAGTACTGGAAGACACAAGATTTACCCACACTGGAGGACTGGCAGACGCAGTTGATGGACTACATGGAGTTGGCAGAAATGACTGGCAGAATTCGAGATCTGAGCGAAGAAACAATGGAGGAGGACTGGAAAAAATTTAAGGACTATTTGCAAAAATATTATAAGTTGTTTGAATGTTAAGATTGTGCACAATTAGGAAATGTTATGCTTCTGCAACTTGATTAGGTGAATGATAAAGTAAGTAATGACAAAAAAGGAGACAAATTTGAAACAAATATATTATGTTTATTGTAAAGGTATTAAAACTAAATTACAAACTTTTGAAATTGGTAACATAATAAATTCAAAGGTACAATAGGCGGTGAAATAAGGTAATAAATTGCTGACATTGTTAGATTAAAGAATGCAATGTTGGGAGAATGTGGGGAGGTCCAATGAAAATTAACTTATTGAAAGATGATTTGAAATATATTTCTTTTTTCTTTTTTTTCTATACTTTTAAAAAAATGTTTCTTGTTTTTTGCTTTGTAACTGAACCTGTGAACCTATGAAAAGAAACGCAATAAAAAATTTATTAAAAAAAAAAAGAACAGTGTCAGGTTAAGAACGGACCCCCAGAACGAATTAAGTTCTTAACCCGAGGTACCACTGTATTTCTGGGTTTCGGCAGCCGCGCATGTGCGGAAGCGCTACATCGTGCTTTGCGCATGCGCAGAAGCGCCGAATTGTAACCTGCGCGTGTGTAGACGCGCCACTACGGGTTGCGAACACTGCGGGTTGTGAACGTGCCTCCCGCACGGATCACATTCACAACCTGAGCATCTACTGTTTTTCAAAAAGCAAATATCTGGACGCAAAGTTGTTGAGCTTTTTGTTTTTGAGCTACTTTTCAGCAAATTTGCCAACATCTAGACTTCCAACTGCGGGTGGTGCTGTGGGTTAAACCACAGAGCCTAGGACTTGCCGATCAGAAGGTTGGCGGTTCAAATCCCCACAACAGGGTGAGCTCCCGTTGCTCGGTCCCTGTTCCTGCCAACCTAGCAGTTCAAAAGCACGTCAAAGTGCAAGTAGATGAATAAGTACTGCTCCGGCAGGAAGGTAAACGCCGTTTCCATGCGCTGCTCTGGTTCGCCAGAAGGGGCTTAGTCATGCTGGTCACATGACCTGGAAGCTGTACACCAGCTCCCTCGGCCAATAAAGCAAGATGAGCGCCGCAACCCCAGAGTCGGCCACGACTGGACCTAACGGTCAGGGCTCTGTTGGTTTCTGCTTTCCTCACTATTCCTGTTTTTCACTGTTCTCTCGGTTTCTTTGTGTCGAGAGGAGTTGCTTTTCTGCTCTCACAGAGGCAAGATGTATGTTTGTATGATCTCAGCAAAGCTTGTAAATAAAGGTAGCCGTGTTGGTCTGCCATAGTCAAAATAAAAAAATTCCTTCCAGTAGCACCTTAAAGACCAACTAAGTTAGTTCTTGGTATGAGCTTTCGTGTGCATGCACGAAAAGCTCATACCAAGAACTAACTTAGTTGGTCTTTAAGGTGCTACTGGAAGGAATTTTTTTATTTTGACTTGTAAATAAACTTCAGCATGTAGCGCATTCCTGCTTATCCTTTCGTTTGCGGGACTACACTCTGCTTGGGCTCAAGATAAGACAAGCCTGTACCAGCTCCAGATGGGCCGGAGCTGGTCAAATTTCACAGGGTCCCTTTACCTTTACGTTTAGACTTCCAAAATGGGATTTTCCCCGGACATTTTTAGTGATTTCGGTCTGGACACTGTTACCTACTGCCGTATTCTGGTTATATCAGGGAAATTCCAGACGTATGGCAACCCTACATGAAAAATAAGTCTGGAGTTGGAGCCTAGTGACATGTCCTCTGTTCCAGGAACTCTTCCCATTGTGAGACTTTTGTGGGTGAGAGGAATTTTGATGCTGGGTGAGAACCCGGAGGCTGAGGGGGAGGGTGAATTGATATTGGAAAATGAATTGATGATCAATTTATATATGTTATTCACTTTGTATCAATGCCATATTGTTGAATGTAACTGTATTTTGTAATATTTTATTTAGAATCATAGAAGTCGGAAGGAGTCAGAAAGGCTGCTGTTGCTACAGTTCTCTGCACTCCATTTAGAGATATTTTTAACATATTAAGCAGTATAGAAATCAATCAATCAATCAATCAATCAATCAATCAATGCCGCACGAGACCATTGGCCTCTCTAGCTCATTGCTCTCTACCGGGATTGGTAGAATCTCTCCAGACTGAACGCTGGGACCATTTGCCTTATGTCAGATGCACTCTAAGGAGTGCTTATTAAAAGTCTACTGACCTGTCCTTCGCTCATTGAACAGACAGCTGCTTGTCGTGTGGGAAGAAGAATCCGGTGACCACCCACCCCCTGTTTGAAGGGGGCCTCTGCGAGACTTGCCAGGTGAGCGTCCAGGTGATTTGGGGGGGGGGTTCCTCCAAACTATTTCATGCAGGGCCATTGCCCTACTTAACAACACGGGGCCAGTTTCCCTGCGAGATCGCCTTACCCCACGGAAGCCACTTCAATTTGTGGAACTGGCACTGGTCCACATTTGTAAGAAGTCATAGAGACATAGGATTGTCCAGCCCCCTGCAATGCAGGAATCTCAACTACAGCATCCATGACAGATGGCCGTCTGACCTCTGCTTAAAAACTCCCAATGAAGGGGAGTCCACCACAGTCCGAGGGGACTTCTGTTAGTTTCCTTCTCGCTTCGTTCTTAATTTGTGCATTTGTAAGAGCTGATCTCCACTGATACCCTAACAGCCATGAAATTTGATTGTTCTCTAAATGGACGTTCATTTTTGCTGCTGTAAGAAGTAGTCCTTTCCTATAACAATCTTTCAAATAATATAAACAGAGTCCTTGCAACATTCACATTATATAATCTGTTTTTATTTTGAAATAGAGGACGATGCTGTATTGGAATTATAGGTGACAGTCCTGGAGCTAAAACTTTTGCCCGTTTTTTTTTTTTTTTTTTACCATATTCTAAATCATGCGTGTGAACAGTGGTACCTTGGCTGTCAAACGGCTTGGCTCCTGAACAAATTGGTTCCCGAACGCCACAAACCCGGAAGTAAGTGTTCCGGTTTGTGAACACTTTTCAGAAGCCGTACGTCCAGTGCAGCTTCCGCTTGAGTGCACGCCTTGGTTTTTGAATGGTTTCAGGAGTCAAACAGACTTCAGGAATGGATTAAGTTTGAGAACCACGGTACCACTGCATTGGGATTTGTAAACTTAACTCAATAATCAAAGCTTATTTTTCATTAAAGCTAATACCCTTATAGGAGCACCATCAATTTCTATATTCTCCAGTGTTGACTACTGCATTCTCTTACTGGATGGCTGAGTTGGCTTGCTTCACAATAGCTACTTAAATTTGGTATGTCCCAACCGCCGAATAAATATTTTTTAATATGTGATTGGTCCAATTGAAATATTAACTTTTTTAAAAAAAAAATCTGCCATTTTTTAAATTGTTTTCACTATCCTTTTATTCTTTTTGTTAAACCGCTTTGAGTTTTTTTGTACAACCAAGCAGGATGTAAATTTTGCTAAATAAAAAAATACTGCAGATGTCCCCAGCCTTGCCCCTTCCAGATGGTTCGGACTACAGTTCCCATCAGCCTCAGCTGTAGTCCGAAAAATGTGGACGGGGCCAGGCTGGGGGTGGCTGGCCTTCTCTGCGGCTTCTGATACTTAGTTTGGGGCTAGGGACACCCAGGAAATCGGAAACTGTTTAAATCTGCCACGGATCTCTTTTCCTTGCAGGTTCAGTTCCTAGAATTTTTCTACATGTACGATGAAGACGGGTACCAGGCTTACTGCAGCATTTGTTGCGCGGGGAACGAGCTGCTTCTCTGCGACAATGCCAACTGCTTCAGGTGAGAGACCTCACCTGTCTCAAGAATCTAAACTACAGCATCCATGACAGAACCCTTGGAACCAAACCCCTGAGCTAGCTGAGATTGTATTGCTGATCAGAAGGTCAGTGGTTCAAATCCCCGTGACGGGGTGAGCTCCCATTGCTCGGTCCCAGCTCCTGCCAACCTAGCAGTTTGAAAGCACACCAGTGCAAGTAGATAAATAGGTACTGCTCCAGCGGGAAGGTAAACAATGTTTCCGTGCTCTCTGGTTTCTGTCATGGTGTTCTGTTGTGCCAGATACGGTTTAGTCCTGCTGGCCACATGACCTGGAAAAAGCTGTCTGCAGACAAACGCCGGCTCCCTTGGCTTGAAAGTGAGATGAGTGCTGCACCCCATAGTCGCCTTTGACTGGACTTAACTGTCCAGGGGTTTTTTACCTTTACTCCACCCGCATCGTTCTGCCGGGACGCTGAGGTCCAGTGCTGAGAAGCAAAGCTACAGGGAACCAGGCAGAGGTCCTTCTCAGTAGTGGCGTCCTCCGATCAGATGTCAAAGAGATAAACAACTATCTTACATTCAGAAGACATCTGAAGGCAGCCCTGTTCAGGGAAGTTTTTAGTGTGTGACATTTTAATGTATTTTTAATCTTTGTTGGAAGCCACCCAAAGTGGCTGGGAAAACCCAGCCAGATGGGCGGGGTACAAATAATAAATTATTATTATTATTTTTATTATTACTACTACTACTACTAATGCACACTATATGGAAGAAAATGCCTCAGATACCCCGTATTTTGCTGTACATGCAGAACCCTCCTTGTGCTTTATCTGGCGTTGTTTTTCTTTGTAGCATTCGGCCGTTAGGTTCTCCTTTAATTGGTTCCTTCCAGTTTTGTGGTCAGGCCGCACTCTTGCATAATAATACCGGCTTTACTGATAATGCATTTTGCAGAATTTCCACCTCCTGGCCGTGGAGGAACAGAGCAGCTGCCCAGCCTTACGGACAGCCCCCCCCCCTTCCTCTTCCCTTGTTTTGTGCAGGTGCTTCTGTGTGGACTGCCTGAACCTGCTAGTGGGTCGTGGGGCGGCCGACGCAGCCAGGAAGGAGGACCCCTGGAGCTGCTACATGTGCCAGCCGCAAGAGCGTCACGGGATGCTTCAGAGGAGGGGCGACTGGAACACCCGCCTGAAGGAGTTCTTCACAGACGAGAAGGGGCTTGAATACGTAAGGAAACAGGGGTGTTGTTAAAGGGGGGCAGCGTAGCCCACCTGCCCTAAAGTAGAATTATAGAATTGTAGAGATGCTCTGATGTTCGGATCCTGCTTTTTGGCTTCCCATTGAAACATCTGGCTGCTGCCTGTGAGAACAGGATGCACTCCTGTTATACAAAAATCTCCAAATGGGGTCTGAATTTCAATGTCTAAAACTCCTGGTAGAGGACGAGGATCCAGACATCACGCTAAGGGTGGCCAAATTCTGTGCGAGTGCCATAAAACTTAGGGAACAAGCTGTACTACCAAAACGATTAAAGATTTAAATGATAATTATAGGTTACATTTTAGTGATCAAGATTTAATATATATTTTTAACCGCAGCTATATCTGAATTGTCTCTATTATACCCATTTGCAATTCAGTGCATTCCTGTTGCATTTTATGATTTTCCTGATATTGTAAGTGACCCGGAACTGGTCTGTGACCGTAATAATAAAATTCTATCCTGAGAACAAGATGCCGGACTACATAGGCCTTGGGCCTGATCCTGCAGGCTATTGTTACGCCACGTTCTTAGGTCTAGTTGGTGACGTGAAACTTGTGCATTTGATTTTCTTAATGGCTAGGATTCACACTTCTTGCATGTGGCAACCTTAGAAGGGGCTTCCTATATTTGCAATGAACTTAAGCCAGTGGGAGAGATGGGCAGCTGGCGGCTGGCGGTGCCATTTCTAATCTCTCTCCCCCCTTCTCTTCTCACAGGAGCCACCAAAAATCTACCCTGCCATCCCAGCAGCAAACAGGAGACCAATCAGAGTGCTGTCTCTCTTTGATGGAATTGCAACAGGTGAGAGATCCCCTCAACGAACTCTGATGTCTGAGAATCACAGAATTATTTCTTGCACCTTGCCCATCTGACTGGGTTGCCCTAGCCACACAACAAAACGTCCAAAGGGCCACACACCAATATGCTAGAAGCTGGGTTCAAATCACAGGTTTGCTAGGGCAGTGAGTAGGTCGTTTAGCTGATGGGCAGATCCATCATTTACTTTGCCAATCTCACCATTTTGTTTCCCTACTGCTGGTTTAATAACGCATTATGAGTGTTAAAAGTAGGACATCATGTGTCCATGCAGGACTAATCTATACTGGTGCCTTATAACGTTATAAATGCGTTATAAAAGTGTGACACCGGGGCGCTGTACATCAGTCAATGGAAAATTGCATTGAGAGCTCTACAACTCCTTTTTCATAGCGTTTTTTTTAGATCAGTGGAGATCCAGCCATAGTTATCAAAACCATTCCTTAAGGTTAAAAACCACAAGTGTATCTCCGCCCCTGGTCCCCTTGTGCAGAGAATGCCCTGGTGGTCCTGCGCTGGGCACAAGCTGTAGCGTAGTAATGGCACTGTGAAAAATGTTCGTTGATAACCCTTGAGAAAAAATGCCGCTCTGCCTTGCTAGGTCATAGTGAGGATGGACGAGAACAGCCATCATCACCGCTAAAGGACAGCTCATCCCACAGTGGTGGTCAAGCCCGTACCCGCCTTCCTTAAGGCCAGTCTGGTTCATTTGACCCCATGTCTATCTCTGTCCACCTTCCTTCCCCTGTCCTGCATCTTCCAGGCTGTCCCATGACATTCGTGATTTGTTTTGGTCCCATCACCGATCTTTTGTTGGCAGTGTTGTTCCTCATCAAACGATGTTGCGCATGCATGACTTGTGTGTGTGTGTGTGTGTGAACAAAACGTGCACCGGGAAATTGTCATTCTCCATGCCACAGTAGCAGCCAGAGCATGCGCATCAACACTGCAGCTCCTGAGAGTCTCTTGTTTCTGTCGGGATGTGGACACCCTGCGCATCTTGGCTCCCACAGTTGGAGCTGTTTGCCAGGGAATCACGAGAGATCTCAAGGGCCACCTCTCCCATCTCCTCACCCGTGGTGCTTTGACTCTTTAGGCTACCTCGTCCTGCGGGATCTTGGCATCCAGGTGGAGAAGTACGTCGCCTCTGAGATCTGCGAGGAGTCCATAGCTGTGGGAACTGTGCGGCACGAAGGGAACATCAAATACGTGCATGACGTCAGGAACATAACCAAGAAAAATGTAAGGAGATTCCCTGTGGTCTAGTTGAGGCTTCTTGGCTGAGGCGGCTGGCTGGTTGTATTGGAAGCCGGGTCAAAATGTTTGTTATTATTTATTAAATTTATATACTGCCTTTCATAAACAGACCATACGGTGGTCTACAACATAAAACATCAAGTACATAATACAGTGGTGCCTCGCAAGACGAAATTAATCCATTCCGTGAGTCTCTTCGTCTAGCGGTTTTTTTCGTCTTGCGAAGCAACCGTATTAGCGGATTAGCGGATTAGCGCTATTAGCAGTTTAGCGGCTATTAAAGGCTTAGCGGATTAGCGGCTAAAAGGCTATTAGCGGCTTAGCGGCTTAGAAAAAGGGGGGGGGGAGCGGGAAAAAATCGGAACACTCGCAAGACGTTTTCATCTTGCAAAGCAAGCCCATAGGGAAAATTGTCTTGCGAAGCAGCTCAAAAACGGAAAACCCTTTCGTCTAGCAGGTTTTCCGTCTTGCGAGGCATTCGTCTTGCGAGGTACCACTGTATAATAATAGCACAAGGGGGGAAAAGACAAATACCTCCCCATTCCACTTTAAAAGGTCATCTTTTTTTAATTAGCCAAAGGTTTTGGAGAAGACGAATTCTTTTGCCTGGCACCTAAAGATGTGTAACCAAGGGGCCAAGCAAACCTCATTGGGGAGAGCGTCTCACAAATGAGCAGAAAAGGTCTGTTCCTGTACTGCCACCATCTGGACCTCACGCATAGCTGTCAATGTTTTCCCTTTTTTAAGGGAAATTCCCTTATTCCGAATAGGATTCCTCGCAAGAAAAGGGAAAAGTTGACAGCTATGACCTCACGTGGATGAGACACCCAAAGAAAAGCCTCAGATAATACATTTATTTATTGAAAAGAATTGATATAGTGCTTGGTTGTGGTTTAAAAGATGTTTATTTTATTATAAATAACCACGGTGAGAAGAGGATGCTGGGCTCCTTTGGGCCTGATCCAGCTGGCTGACTCTTCTGGGGTCTTCTGCGATGTGGTCATTTTGTGCAGGGCCAGGTTTAGGTTTGATGAGGCCCTAAGCTCCTGAAGGTAATCGGGCCCTTTATATGTCCAGCTGTCCTTTGCCAACAACAAATTGTCACTGTTTCTTCGTGTTGAATATATGCTATATGGTGATTTATGGACCTAGTAGGTATCTAAAGCCATTTGTACATCAAAGTAATTGTTGAACTGAAATACAATTAAGAAGAAGTATATTAAAAGTGAAATAATTATTAAGCTCTAACAAAAAATGATTGGGGGCCCATTACTTACATCATTACTTACTACACAACCCCAAACACTGTTGCTGTATGTAGGTTTTATTTTATTTGTTTTCTATCTTATATTTTGGAAATGCACACCCAGTTCCCCCCCCTTTAATTTTTTTGGGGGGCCGCAAGAGAGTGGGGCCCTAAGCTATAGATTGTTTAGCTTATACGTAAATCCGGCGCTGTTTTTGTGAAGCCCCAGAAGCCTGGGATTTACAAACCGGACAGGCAACATGACTTTGCACTTGACCTTGCAAAACCCATTGCTCTGCTTGCCCGTTGCAGATTGACGAATGGGGCCCTTTTGACCTGGTGATTGGCGGAAGCCCCTGCAACGACCTCTCCATCGTGAACCCTGCCAGGAAGGGCCTCTATGGTAAGCAGCCCTTGCAAGGATGGGGACTCTCAGCTTGGCTCCTCAACCCAGAAGTTTTTGTTTTTTTTTAATGTCCTACATTCCTTTGACCCACCCGTCTTCCTCCTTGCAGAGGGGACCGGACGACTCTTCTTTGAGTTCTACCACCTTCTCAATTACACGCGCCCCAAAGCCGGGGAGGAGCGCCCCTTCTTTTGGCTGTTTGAGAACGTCGTGGCCATGCGCATCAACGACAAGAGGGACATCTCTCGTTTCTTGGAGGTAAAGGCCCGGGGGTTCAGGTTTTTCCTCAAGGGCAAGAAGCTTATGAAAAACAAAAATCAAAAGGAAAAAATTAGAGGATGACTGAGAACGCCCTTGACCTCTGCAAAATATGTTTGCAATTATTTAATTGAAGGCATGGATCCAGCTTTCGCATGGGTGGGTTCTCATAGGGGCAGACTAGAAGGTAGAACCGGGACGCGGGTGGCGCTGTGGGTTAAACCACAGAGCCTAGGACTTGCCGATCAGAAGGTCGGCGGTTCGAATCCCCGCGACGGGGTGAGCTCCCATTGCTCGGTCCCTGCTCCTGCCAACCTAGCACTTCGAAAGCACATCAAAGTTGCAAGTAGATAAATAGGTACCACTCCGGCGGGAAGGGAAACGGCGTTTCCGTGCGCTGCTCTGGTTCACCAGAAGCGGCTTAGTCATGCTGGCCACATGACCCGGAAGCTGTACGCCGGCTCCCTCGGCCAAAAAAGCGAGATGAGCGCCGCAACCCCAGAGTCGGCCACGACTGGCCCTAATGGTCAGGGATCCCTTTACCTTTACCTTAGAAGGTAGAACAAGGCTTTTGGGGTGTTAAGTGAATGCCCATTAGCGGGATGCCCTGTTGTGTAAGGCCTTCCTGTGCCCGTGTTTCATCCAAATCCCTTTAAATGATCTTTGTTGTACTGTCCACCTCTTTTCCATTTCCCTTTTCATAAATGGTGCCCCTGCACTTAAGGACCTTGCTCAGCCCCTTTGCGGGGCCTCACTCTGATGACCGTGCAGCGCACTGTTCACAATTGGCGTACAACTGATTCTAGGAACCCATCTACTGTATTTTTTCCGTGTATAAAGGTAAAGGGACCCCTGACCATTAGGTCCAGTCGTGGCCGACTCTGGGGTTGCGGCGCTCACCTCGCCCTTCATCCGAAGATCACAGGCCATTCACAGCATAGTACTGGAATTAGTACTATTGTTGTCATCGCCGCTACTACTATCCTAAACATGGCAGCGCATGAGGCAGCCTGTAATTCATCTTTCTGACTTTTGGAGTTGCTTCTTTTCCCCAAGCTGCACCTAATCCTTCTGTCAAAGGAATTGTGAATTAGTCCTTCTGCCACTTCGTCTCTAACTGCCCTTCCTTTTTGTCTTCAGTGTAACCCTATTATGATTGATGCCGTCAAAGTCTCGGCTGCACACCGGGCCCGATACTTCTGGGGGAATCTTCCTGGGATGAACAGGTAATGTAGAACAGTGTTTCCCAACCGGTGTTCCGCGGCACACGAGTGTGCCGTGAGACATCGGCTGGTGTGCCGCGAGATGCCTGGAGGGAGGCGGGCGAGTCGGGCGGCGAGAGGCGGGGCGGCGGCGGCGAGGAGAGGCCGCGCCTCCTGCTGCTGCCTGGCGCTCCTCCTCGCAGCCGGCAGCGCTGCCTGGGCGCCTCCGTGCGACTCTGCCTCGCTGGGTTTGGTCTCCCAGCAGAGACGGGTCACACGCGCACCTCCCTCCCTCCCTCAGCCTGCGCGGAGGGAGAGCCAGAGAGAGGCATCGCTCCTGCGCGGCGGGAGAGGGAGCAGCCGGAGCGATGCCCCAAACGAAGGCATGGGACCGGAGGGGAAATCCTCTCCGAGGAGGATTGAGTGCAGCTGAGAGAAGCCTTTCGAGGAGCTGCCGTGTCCCCTGGAAACCCCCTTCCCAGCTCTGCCTGCCTGCCTGCCCAAAGCTTGGAGGTTCCCCGGCAAGGGGGAGGGGAAAAACTTTCACTTTTGTGCATCCCTCCCGGCGTGACGCTGCGCGCTGACGTCACGGGGCGGGGCTTTAATGGTGGTGTGCCGCGAGATTTTTTTTCAGTAAGCAGGTGTGCCGTTGCCCAAAAACGTTTGGGAAACACTGATGTAGAAGCACCTCTAGGGGCCACGCCGTGGACCCGCGATCCCTTCCAAAGAGGCAGCAAAGTCAAGCTGCAATCCTTGGCCAAAGGGGGCCCATCTGGCCCGGTACTCTGTTCTCTTAGTGGCCAGCCAGTTGCCCCCAAGGGAAGCACACGAGCAGGATTTGAACACAAGAGCAATCTTTCCTCCTGTCATTTCCAGCAACACGGATTCAGAAGCATTAGTGCCTCTGATTGTGGGAGCAGAACATCGCCGGCCTGGCTAGTAGCCGCCAATAGCCCTCTCCTCCTCCTCGAATTTGTCCAATCCTCATTGAAAGCCATTTAATTTGGTGGCGATCACTGCCCCTTGTGGGAGGGAGCTCCATAGTTTAAGTCTTGCACTGTATAATAATAATAATAATAATAATAATAATAATAATAATAATAATAATAATAATAATAATAATTTTTATTTATACCCCGCCCTTCCCGGTTCAAAAACCGGGCTCAGGGCGGCTAACAACAAATTCAAAACACTTAATTGATGCAACAAAAAACAGCATAAAATACAGTATAAAACGTGAATAGCAATAAATTCAGAATTCAAAAATCAATTTAGGGGGAAAATCCATCCAATAAACATTAGATGATCACCAGGGCTAGCTGGCTAAATTAGTCCTATTTGGGCCACCGAGGAGACCAGGGGAGAATGAGCTGTGGGATCCCAGAGCAGGTAATCTTCATAAAAAGGGGAGGGGGAGGGAAGGAAGGGGAATGAAAGATCAGGCTAAGTTCAAATTGAAAGCCAGGCAGAATAGCTCTGTTTTACAGGCCCTGCGGAAGGAGGTTAAATCCTGCAGGGCCCTGGTCTCCTGGGACAGAGCATTCCACCAGGTTGGAGCCATCACTGAGAAGGCCCTGGCCCTGGTGGAGGATAATCTGACTTCCTTAGGGGCCAGGACCTCTAAACTATGATTATGGACCTTAGGGTCCTCTGGGGGGGGCAGACCAGGAGAGGCGGTCCTGCAGATACGAGGGCCCTAAGCCACAAAGGGCTTTAAAGGTTAAAACCAGCACATTGAACCTGACCCGATACTCCACTGTCCCAAATATCCCATCGCTCAGCTTCATCGGATGTCCACAAGCTCCAGTGTGATGAGGGAGAAAAACATCCCTCTCCCAGGTTCCCCAAACCTGGGTCTTCAGCTGTTTTTGGACTACAACTCCCATCATCCCTAGCTAGCAGGACCGGTGGTCAGGGATGATGGGAACTGTAGTCCAAAAAACAGCCGAAGACCCAAGTTTGGGAAATCCCGTATGCTATGTGTCATTTTATAAATTCTGCCCTGTTGCCTCTTACTTGCCTTTTCTGTAAACTAAAAAGTCCCAAATGCTGCAACCTTTGTAGTTGATTCGCTCCATGCCCTTGATCATTTCGGAAGCCCTCTCCTGAACCTATCCAAACATTACAACAACCACAACATGCGCTCAGCAACACATAGAGGGCCAAAGTTCCCCCTCATTGCTCTAAAATGATGAGCTTGGAGGACAATGGGGCCGTGGCTTAGAGAATAATTCGCTTTGTCTTTTCTTAGGCCCCTGGTAGCTTCGACGACGGATAAACTTGAACTTCAGGACTGCTTGGAGTATGGCAGAACAGCCAAGGTACTTTTGGTACTTTCCCCATTTCAAGTAGTTCCTCCATTCTTATTCGCCCCCCTCCATTCTTATGAATGATCCAGGGGGGAAGAAAGGTAACGACAACCTTTGCCAACCCAGTGACCTCCAGATGTTGTTGGCCAACAACAGCTGGAAGGTCCAGGTTGGCAAAGGGCTGGGCTATGGAATGCCCCCTGGGTCTCTCGTCCTGCAAATCACGTCCCACATTGCCTATATTATATCTCTAGTGGACCCTAGGGTGCTCCTCTTTCCTGCTGCCCTCCCCCCACTACCCACCCATGTGAGGCTCTTTATGCTGAACGAAACGGCGAGACACTCTCCCTTCTGTCTCTCCCCTTCTCTACTTGTGAGCAAGGAACCCAGACATTCCACAGATATGACAAAATGAAGCCCAAAATGGATCTCTCAGTTGGAGGGGGCGGATGCGCCACTAAGGGGACATTGTCCCCTCTGAGGAAGAGATGCAAAGACCCTCTTTCGCATTCCTGAGGGCCCGGCAGTGACCTCCCAGCGGCTGCTTTTCATCTGGATATTTTTAGCTGCCTTCTGGGCAAAATACCTCCCCCCCCCCCCGCCACTTGAAGGCATACCAGTGACATCTGAGCGCATTTCTGGCTGATGGATGAGAAGCTTAAAATCACTGGACAGAGCCAGCCTCGCTCCCTTCCTCTGCTGAACGGCATTAATACTACCACTTTCTGGAAACCTTCACACTGAGCGCTTGTATTTTTGGGGTGTGTGTGGTCATTTGTAGGGACGCGGGTGGCGCTGTGGGTTAAACCACAGAGCCTTGGACTTGCCGATCAGAAGGTCGGCAGTTCGAATCCCCGCGACGGGGTGAGCTCCCGTTGCTCGGTCCCTGCTCCTCCCAACCTAGCAGTTCGAAAGCACGTCAAAGTGCAAGTAGATCAATAGGTACCGCTCCGGCAGGAAGGTAAACGGCGTTTCCGTGCGCTGCTCTGGTTCGCCAGAAGCGGCTTAGTCATGCTGGCCACATGACCCGGAAGCTGTACGTTGGCTCCCTCGGCCAATAAAGCGAGATGAGCGCCGCAACCCCAGAGTCGGCCACGACTGGACCTAATGGTCAGGGGTCCTTTAGGGTGGTCATTTGTGTGTGTGTGCTTTAAAAATGTTTGCTTTTCTTCTCTTTCAGTTGAAAAAGGTCCAGACCATCACCACAAAGTCTAATTCCATCAGGCAGGGGAAAGCCCAGACTTTCCCAGTGCGGATGAATGGCAAGGACGACAATTTGTGGTGCACTGAATTGGAAAGGTGGGATACAAGGGGGTGGGGGTGGGATAATGGCGCATGGCAAAGGGGGGGGGAGGGAGGGAGAGATGAAAGGAAACAGGCAGGGGTTGCCCAGGAAATGCTTTTCTTCAGAGCAGTTGGGGCTCCAGCCTCTCTTCAAGAGGAGCAAATATTTGTTTTCCTGCAAAGGGGTGCATGTTAAAGATTATTTGTCATGGAGTTGTTACTTCTACCACTCTTTTCAATTGTTATGATTTGTTCCTGTTGTTATTCATTATTAGACTTATCAGTTGCATGTTACCTAACTAGGTCTCCAAGTGACTTACCTTTGGAAACACAAATGTAAATGCATTACACCACAGGGGGGGGGGGAAATGAGGCAAAACAATTTAATTCATTTGAGAATAATATTTATCTATGCCTTGGCATCACAATCACAGTAGTTTAAAATTATATAAAACCATACAGTAAAATCATAAATGTTAAAAGCAAGTTATAACCAAAAGAATTAAAAAGAAACATCAGTGGACCGGTGTGGGGTATGGGTGTATTCTTAATTGCCTGACTAATAATAATAATAATAATAATAATAATAATAATAATAATAATATCACGCCCATCTGGCTGGGTTGCCCCAGCCATTCTGCATAGGCCTGGCAGAATGGAAAAGTTTTCAGCAATTCAAGGCTTTGGTTTCCCCTCTAATGGCTTTTATGGCTTGAGACCACAGTACATTTCCTCATGTGAACCTGCCCAGACCCTGGAATCATCACCATATGTGGAGACCCTTCTCTGCACGTCACATCCAAAGGGCGTTGAGGAGAAAACGGGCCTTCTCCGCGATTGCTCCCTGTCTCTTTGGGGAGGCCCTCTTGCAGGGCTGGCCCATCCAAGAGGCAAGATGTGGCAACCACCTTGGGCGGCCGTATCCATGGGGCAGAAATTCCGGCCTCCAAGGACTGTGTTGCATGCTGCTACCACCACAGCAGCACTTGCGGCACAATCCTTGGAGGCAGGTTCTGACCCGTGGCAGCTGGAAAGTGACATCTTGGTGAATATTAGGAAGCTCTACCAGTTTCCTCCCACCATTCTTCCCAGTGTAAATCTTTATTCCCGTCTTGTTCCAGGTGTACATCTTTGCACGCCTCTTCTTCCCTCATGGGGCTGGTGGGTGCCATTTTGCGGTGCCAAAGTGTCTTGGGCCAGCCCTGCTATCTGGGCACCACCCTAAACGACGTTTGTGCAATAGGCAGAGACGTCTTGTTTCCCCGGCATACGATAGTCTTCTTGCTAGGTTTCATATTGCTTATGTAATTTTATTATAGGATTACAGTGTACAGTGGTACCTCAGGTTAAGAACTTAATTTGTTCCGGAGGCCCGTTCTTAACCTGAAACTGTTCTTAACCTGAAACACCACTTTAGCTAATGGGGCCTCCCGCTGCTGCCGTGCTGCCGCCGCACAATTTCTGTTCTTATCCTGAAGCAACGTTCTTAACCCTAGGCACTATTTCTGGGTTAGTGGAGTCTGTAACCTGAAGTGTATGTAACCTGAAGCATATGTAACCCGAGGTACCACTGTACGTTGCTTTGGGGCTTCTTTTTGTTAAGGCAAATCAGAGAAACTAAACTAACCACTCTCTTTGCTGCTACCACAGGATCTTTGGCTTCCCCCACCATTACACCGACTTGTCCAACATGGGGCGTGGAACTCGCCAGAAGCTGCTTGGCAGGTCATGGAGTGTCCCGGTCATCCGCCACCTGTTTGCTCCACTCAAGGATTATTTTGCCTGCGACTAGGGAGCAGGTGGGGTGCCCAGGTCTCCTTGGAGCAAGCAGCCTTGGGAGAGCAGGGCGGCAAGGAGCTTGGAACGATACCCTCCTGCAAGTGCGACCCACAGCGCAGCATCTCCCCTTCGCCACCATCTGCAAGCGCCACCATGGAGACTGGAAGGATGGGAATGTTCCTTTCCATCAATACTGACATTTCTAAAAGGTCAAAAGACCTCTGTTTACTCACCATGCAAAACACTGTTGTGTCCATGGAGGGACACGACTGCAGCATTAGCCAAGCATTTCCTCCCTAAGATCAATGTCAGTCGCTGCCCGACTGAGAGGCAGTTTTCTGACGGGCTGTACGAAAACCCCACAAACTTGAAAAATATTTTTTAAAAGGATGAGCGACAGAATCTCTCCAGGGACAATCACGAAGAAACCAAAATTGCAGCAACAATCCTGCCTTGCTGCTTTTTGTACACTGGAACAATCAGGATAAGACGAGGAGACTCTTCTCCTTTTTATCCTTCTTTTTAAACTTCTAAAATATATATAAATATATAGAACAAAACTTTTTTAAAAAGCGAGACACTTGGCTGCTGCTTTTTTCAGCGTTATGTGTGAATGGTGGAAATTCCTCAAGAGGAATTTAGCTGAAACACAAGTGTGGGATAATTATAGCAGCTAGAGGAAAAGAAAACCAAACACCCAACTCTGCCAAATGCATCCAGGTATACTTTTAAACTACTAATCTATCTTTAAAAAAATATGCTGTTAACATACAGTCCACCTGGATTTTTCTTGCACAGACCCATTGAAGTGACCCAGAGCCCCTTGCAAGAGCTTCTCTGAGCTTCCCCACAAATTCTTGTGAGCTTCACCTGGGGGGCAGAGAAGATCTCTTGGCCTCTGGGGTTGAGCAAAGGGGAATAAGTGCGTCACATTTGGCCCCTACCCTCCAAAAAATTCTACAAATGCCTATGCTGCTGTGGACTCAAAACCTGTAGGACACGTTGATCTTTGTTTGCAATGTCCCCAACAGGACTTCATGCAGAGGGACATCAGGTCTGAAACTTACTGATGCTGCTATTTTCCTCATGAATGTTAGCTTTGTTCCCCCACCCCACAGTTGGCATTACCTTGTACCACTGGCTTTGTTATGGAAAGGAAATGACATCCGTCTGCCGGGGCAACTTGTTTTTGTAGATCGTCTCTCTTTCCACCCATCAAGGCACTGCCATGTGCTAAGAAGCAGCATTTGATACAGTGGATACGATGCAACTCAATGGGTTCTTTCCCATGGAGGATGGAGCTGGAGAGATCCTTTCACATGCCTCCTGGTTCTGTGCCACTTGCCAAAGAAAGGAGACCTTTTTCGGATCAGGCAGCTGTGGGGACGTGCTTTTCTAGCCCACAACTCCTCGAGCAGTCTTCCCTAACCTGGTGGCTTCTAGGTTGGGGAAGACTGCTATGGAGGTTGCCATAGCACTTGACTTGATGTCAAGCAGAATGGGTAGCAGGTTGGCCAAGAATCATTCAGGGGGAAAAGGAAGCTCCACTGATAGGAATGAGAGCAAGCAGAAGGGCACGACTGTGGGCACACACTCCTCGCATTCGTTCCATTGGCTTGTGAGCAGGAGACCTTCCTAGTGGACACGTCGCAGATTGTTCAAGATTGTTACCCACACGCCATCAGTATTTTAAGGTCCAGGTCCAAGCTGTGCTCCAAGCTCCCCCACAGCCAAAAACATGTTGCTCGGGGAACATACTAAGTATGGCAGAGATGCCCTCCTCTGCTTCCCAGCATAGCTGCAGCAATGTCAGCTTTGCCCAGATTTATCTCCAGCAGGCATTGCATCAAATTGGGCTGTTGGCTGGAAGTTCTCTTTCACTGCCTCGGTCCTTCAGGAAGGAACAGCTCAGGGAAGCCAATTCAAACCAGAGAAGGAAGCTTTCCTCCTCCTCCTCTACTTTTTGCTTGACCCAGGTATCATCTCTCTCATCTGTGCCACCGCTGAAGAAACTGCCAACACTGGAGTAGTGAATTGGTCCTACACTAAGCTGGAGCCTCTACTTTCTGCTTGAGAATGAACGCCAGTAATCTTGAGCAGAGATGTCTCGGAAGACACATTACAGGAGGGGGTACCAGGTCTGGCTTATTTGGAATACCTGGACTTGAAACCATGACCCTCCCATGTGCTGGAATTCCACTGATTTTCCTGCCACATGAATGGATCTTAAGATAAACAGGTAGCAAGTGAGCCACTGATCAGAAAGTACATGGGTTCCTCTGACCCCAAGCTTTGTCCATGAAAATCAAACAGCTGGAATGGAAATGGAAATGTATGTAACTCAAGAAAGGGAGTTAACCATATGTGCCTTCTTGTCCTTTATTTTCTCTTATTATTTTGTTTTCCAGACCACAATAGCAGATCTGCCATTTCAACAAGTTAGGCTTCTTTGCTAAAAACAGTAAGACTTGAAAGACCCTCCGTCAGAGGAGGACAAGTTGTAGGAAGCAAGGTAGAAAAAGAAACTGAGGCGACTGTCTACTTGTGAAACTTGCACAAAAAGTAGCAATAACTATGATGTCTGTTCCTGGGCAAAATCTACTATTTTACTGCATTTTTGCCTCTTTTTAAAGATGCATTCCAGCCATGTTCTTGTGACAATGTTTTATAAGGTTTTCCTGTCTCTCGTTGGTGCTATATTTTTAGAATTTTTGATGCCAAAACTGTTTTTATCGTTTTTATAAAAACATATGACAAACTTGTTTCTCTCTTTTTGTTTGTTTCTATTGTTTTCATTTTTATGAGCTTTGTGAAGTGGAAGCTCAGTACCAAAGTGAACGTCTGAGCCTTTGCAAGGGGGAAATTGGGTGCTTTTGTGTTTTTCTGTGTTTGTGTGTTTTGTTTTTGTTTTTTTACTGGAAATGAAAACAATTGGTTACTAAAGAGTTTACCTCGAACATTTTCTATTGTTTAATTAAAGTCAGTGTTCTATAACTGAGCACCCACTTGTTCGTTCTCTCTTTATTTAATGATGTGTCTTAATTGGGAGTGGTTTACTTCTCACCCTGGAGGAGTGGGGGGCTGGGGGGATATTGGGAATGCACACAAGTTTGCATCTTTGTTGGCAATAGGATTAAAGTTGGTCCAGCCACAAGAGTTTGGCATTCCATGAGAATGTTGAAAAGAAGGGAAATGAACTGCAGATCCAGTCTCTGTTATTTCATGCTAAGGACCATATTGCCTGGAGAAATCTGTAGGAAGAAGGAGGGATGTTGCTGGGAATCGGAAGTGGGAAGAATTCTGTCATGCTGGTGGGCTTCCCATAGCCGAATTCAGTTTCTTGAATTGCTCTCAAATCCAGCCATGACTGTGTCGCAGGTGCAGTTGCCCCATCTGTAAAATGAAACCAAGAGCAAGTTGTCAAAAGTAAGATTGCAAAGCACCCGGCTCGTTTTCAAAAATACGACTGAATGATTAGTAACAAAGATTGGCACAATATAATAACGCTTAATATTAATACAGTCATACCTCGAGTTGAATGTGCTTCGGGATGAGCGCATTCAATTTGCGCTCCGCGGCAACCCGGAAGTAACGGAGCACGTTACTTCCGGGTTTTGCCGCTCGCGCATGCGCAGATGCTCAAAATGACGTCACGTGCGTGTGAGGAAGCGGCAAAACATGGCGCGCGCAGACGCGTCGTCGTGTCCTGCATTCCGTTCGGGATGTGAATGGGGCTCCGGAACGGATCCCGTTTGCATCCCGAGGTACCACTGTACCACATTTTCAGGTGATCAAACGGCTTAGTGTTCCCTATTTAGTTGCAATCTCCACAACACTCCTAAAAAGCAGTTTACAGCACTTTAAAAGACTTAAACACACAGTTGTTCTGGCACAAGCTTCCGTGAATTCAAAATTCACTTCTTAGCTGGCAGGTAAGGAGAATCATTAAAATTTCCTTAAGTTTGTATGCAAGTGGCATCTACCCACGGTAGTGTGTGCCATCCTTAGCCAATCTGGTGACATGGTTTTGCTCCATAAAAATCCAAAGCAAATATCAACATTAGTTAGCAGAGTAAACACAAAGAAGTTCCAAAAAAATAACTCCGAAACAATCAGCTTCATCCTGTAATTATTTACTGAAGAATGAGCGGAATGAGCATAACAGCTCACGAATCCAACTCTTCCAGGATTGGCATAGCCTGTTAAGAAAAACCCAGTTGCAATAAAAAATGAATTTAAACTTACAATAAGACTAAAACGTAGTCCTTAAACATACTATGTACAGATCAGCTCACAAAATAGAGAACTAAGAAAAGATAGAGATAGGTAGCCGTGTTGGTCTGCCATAGTCAAAATAAAAAAATTCCTTCCAGTAGCACCTTAAAGACCAACTAAGTTAGTTCTTGGTATGAGCTTTTGTGTGCATGCACACTTCATCAGATACACACTGTATCTGAAGAATCTGTATCTTTTCGTATCTTTTCGTGTGCATGCACACGAAAGCTCATACCAAGATCTAACTTAGTTGGTCTTTAAGGTGCTACTGGAAGGAATTTTTTTATTAAGAAAAGATAGAGTGAGCATAACCTTAAGAGAAAGAGATTAACAATACCAGTTTAAGCCAGCTGTTCAGCATCTCTAAAGAAAATAACCCAAACATCAGGAACCTTCTGCTTGTTTACAGGAAGAATGGAAACTTGCTTTTCAGCTAGAAACTTCCAGCTTGTAGCTTGTGTCACACAGAGAAAGTCCTAGAACCTTCTTGAATCAAATAGTATAGAAAATATCTCTACACCTCAAACCAGCCTTTCTCAACCTGTGGGTCCCCAGATGTTGAAACTACAACTCCCATCACTCCTAGCTAGCAAGACCAGAGCTCAAGGTTGATGGGAGTTGTAATCTAACAACATCTGGGGACCCACAAATACTTTCTGCACTCAAAAATGCAAACCATGACATCTGGTAACCTCCAGGTGTTGGCACTACAAGTCTCATCAGCCCCAGCAAAGAGCATGGGGCGAAGCCTGGCTTGTGCCAATAGAGACTGAGGGTGCCACAAACCTCTCTCTCCTTCCTCCTGCAAGGCAACCAACTATTGCACCTTCAGTGGGTGGGAGCTGGAGGGAAAAGGGAAGGGCTCGCCTAAGGACTCACTCTCATTTTTATCTTATTTTTAAATAAAAAAACCACAGCATTATCCACTGCAGACCCTCCAAGTGTCCCTATTTCCCAGGGATGGTCTCGGATTTACAGAGGCCAGCCTGATTTCTGAATTGATCCCAGAAAGTCCTGCTTTTCTTTAGGAATCCCTTATTTCCACTGGAGAAATGTTGGAGGGAATGGAGTTATCTGACCCCTGAGCCAAGGAGACCAACAGCTATCCTGCCTTCCATCTTATTTTTAATCTTTAATTGGTGGCATATAAATATTTTTTTTATGATGATGATGATGGAATAGGACGTCCCTATTTCCATTGCCCGAAGCGGGTTGGTATGTATGGTTTCCATAGAGATGAATGGCGTGATCGGACTACACTACCCAGCATCCCTCGGGAACTACTTCCGGCCGCCGGTGCGTCATCACGCGTGCAACATCGGGTGGCTTTCCCCAGATGGACTACATTACCCAGCATGCGCGGCCGGAAAGACGGACTCGCGTAACTGAGAAATGAGTGCGCCCCTCGGGGCACGCTGGGAAATGTAGTCCCTGCTGCGTGAGGGGGCGCGGTTAAGAGGCGACGGCTGAGGAAGCCGCGGGCGCTTTCTTGAAGCGCCTCTCCGTACGCGCAGGCAGGGAGCGTTCACACGTGCAGGCCTGACGTCTCCCTGACACGCGTTGCAAAAACCAGCCGTGATAAAGTCTCTGAAGAGAATTGGGTACAAAGGGGGCGTGGCCCTCTGAGGGAAACAGCAAAACTTAGATTTATAGAATCTAAGGGAACCCGAGGGTCATCTAGTCCAGCCCCCTGTAACGCAGTAATTTTAAGCCGAACGCGGGACTCGAACCCACGACCCTGAAGCTTGTTGCTTTGTGAAAGGAGGCGGAGCCGTCACGCGCTTTTCCTCACCGCCGCTCCAATTGGCCAGCCGCTCTGTCTTTCAAGCCGGGAGGCGGGTTAAGAAACGCCGTCTCTCAGCAACGGAGGGCGGGCGTGGAAACCGACCCCGCCTCTTCCGCTCGGGAAGCCCCTCCCCGCGGCCGTACGCGCCTCTCCTTCCTCTTTCCTCCGCTCTCCCCCGAAGTGACGTCAGCCCGCCGGCGTAGCCGCGTGACGCTACATCCCGGGCGAGGCGGGCGGGGCCGGTTTGAACGGCGAGCGACTGAGGTAACGGGCTCTGAGGGCGCGGCGGCGAAGGAGACGGAGACCCCTCCGTGCGTCCGTCCTTCCGTTGGTGGCGGCTGAGGAGAAAGGGAGGGCGGCGGCCGGCGCGGCTGGGCCTGGCGAGGCGGCGAGGCGAGTCTGAGGCGGGCCGGGCCCCGCCCTCCTAGCTCCGGCCGCGACCGAAAGGCCGCGCCTGGCGCGGGGTGGGGGTGGGGAATAGAACCTTCCGCGTGCTATTTGCATATGCAGATCAGTGCGGTTTTTATGCAAATGGGGCAGCGCTTCTTTTCGGTCTGTGTCTCCGCCCGCCTGCCGGTGGGTGGCGGGGGGGGGGGGGAACCCCGGAATGGGACCCGCCCCGGGGATAGGGGCAGGCGGGAGGCTGACTTGGGGGCGGCCTCGCTCCGCCGGCATGTTGCCCCCCGGAGGGCTTGGGCTCGCCGGCTCCCATCGCCACGATGATGATGAGGGGGCAGGTGTAGGTCCCGCCCCGTCTAGAGGACCTCTGGGTTCCCCGCACTTGAGAGTCGGTTGCGGAAATGTCGGGGACCCCCCTGGCAAGGAACGGGGGGCACTTGCCCAGCAAAGCCCCCACTCTGTACCCCTCCTTGCAAGGGTCCCTCGCTCAGCCTTGGCCTAGTTTGCTCCTCCAAGCTTCTCTGCTCCTGAGAAGAGCACATAGCTACTCATTTTTGGGCCCCGTTCAAGGCTTGTTCCCTCCCACTCATGGGGAACTCGAGTTTCACGGGCAATTCGCATGCCTGGGAGGGGGCTGGGGGTGTCCGGCCACTTCCCCTGTGAGAAGGGAAAGGGAACCGTAGCACGGGCGCGCCTGCAGAGACTCCTGGAGGTGTTTCTGGGAAACTTTCCCCTCCAGGATGCCTCCTGAAGCAGCAATGCCACATTTTTTATCTGGAAAGCAGAGCTCTCCCAAGCCTGTGTGGAACACGATTCTTAGGTTGGGGGTGCTCTCCTGTTCATCAAATAGATACGCATCTGTGGTAAGATAGCAAGACTGATGCTTCCATGTACAGTCATACCTCATGTTACGTTTGCTTCCTGTTACGTTCTTTCAGGTTACGTCCCACGGCGACCCGGAAGTACCGGAGAGGGTTACTTCTGGGTTTCACCACTTGCGCATGCGCAGACGCACAAAGTGATGTCACAAGCATACGCAGAAGCGGCGAATTGCAACCCGCGTGTGCGCAGATGAGCCGCTGCGGCTTGCGCTCTTTTCATGTTGCAAACGGGCCTCCGGAACGGATGCCGTTTGCAATCAGAGTTACCATTGTAATCCCTTGCCATTGTAGTGAATGCAGCCTCATTATATGGCCTGCTAAACCAAAGTGACTGGCTAGGCCCTTAGAGTTCATTGCCAGTACAGTGGTACCTTGGGTTACATACGCTTCAGGTTACAGACTCCGCTAACCCAGAAATAGTACCTTGGGTTAAGAACTTTGCTTCAGGATGAGAACAGAAATCATTCTCCGGCGGCAGCGGGAGGCCCCATTAGCTAAAGTGGTGCTTCAGGTTAAGAACAGTTTCAGGTTAAGAACAGACCTCCGGAACGAATTAAGTACCGGTACTTAACCTGAGGTTCCACTGTATTAGGAGGATGTCTGCTTTGCTATGTGTTTCTGAACCAGACTGTGTTTGTTTTATTTTGACCACACAAGTTAAATTTCATTAGTGTAAAAACACCTTGCCATTTAATTTTGGGTGAAATGTGAACAAACAGTTCATGCCCTCTCTTGAAACAGCTGCTTCAGACTTCATATTGGGCATAAAAATGCACCAATGCGCAGCATTTTGCCATCTCCTCCTCTTCCTCCAGTGTTCAGAATCTACCACTAAACTTTCCTGTGACAAGCATTTGCCTAAAATGAAGCACCTCATCTTCCTTGAAGACCCAGTGCATCCGTTCAGCCTTTCCTAATCTCTTTCTGCCTCTTCATTTACTTATTTATTCATCTCTGAGTTCTTCTTAAATCTCATCTCTACTCTTTTATCTATTTTGTGGAAAGAGAATAAGCATTATTGGTAAAAGAGAATGTTTCTGAGCCAGTTGTTAAATTGAATGGGTTACAGTACTCTTCCCTGCCGTGGATCGTTATGCCTATTGCAGTATATTTCCTGGTACAATAAAGTAAGCTTACTTGCTGTGCCTGAGTGTGAGTACAGCATTTGCATCCAGCTATGTATAAATATAGTCTCATCACATTACTCAGACAGTAGATTTCTGATAAATAACCAGACTGCCTCCAGTAAACGCTTTACTAAGGAGGTGGCCTATATCCAACAGATGTGACTGTGCTCTTGATGTCTGGAAAAGGCTTCCTTGGAGCATGAGATGTGCAGGTGCTGGTTAACTAGCCTGTGTATAAACAAAATCCCTTCTTGGTTATTTCCCCTTGCAGAAAATGGCCGTTAATGTGTATTCCACTTCGGTGACAAGCGATAACTTGAGTCGACATGACATGCTCGCCTGGATCAATGAGTCCTTACAATTGAACTTGACAAAGATAGAGCAGCTTTGCTCAGGTAAGAAAAGGGCTGAGAGCGGAGGAACTTGCTGCTTGAGGTTTCCAAAGCATTACTATTTTCCTTTGAAAAATCAGTGGTGGGTGCCAGAAGGCTGTCTTGCCTTGTCTTAACTGCTTCTCATATTGAGTTCAGAATAAATTTCCACAGCCAAGTGAGTACAAATGTTTTTGTGCCTTTCTGTGTAGGGTGTGGCATGCTTGTTTGAACCACCTGCTTTTAATATGTATGCATTTCTACAGGTACATTCAGCTTCTTATCCCTTGCTTGTGGCATGGAAGGGTTTTTGTGGTAGATGCTATATAGCCTTCCAGGTGTTGCTCAACTACAACTCTCTTCAAGCCTAGCAAGCGTGGTCAGTGGCCGGGAATGATGGGAGATGTAGTTTCAGCAGCATCTGGAAGCCCAAAGGTTCCTCATACCTGTCAGTTGTGCCTTGACTTTCAGCATTGTCTGCACCTTAGTTTCCAAATGTGTAAAGTCTTTACTGCAAAAGTGATGCATCATTTCCTGAACAGAAGCAGGAGCCCAAGATCTACGGGGCTTTAAGGCACACACCAGGCAGAGTAGAGACCTTGATATCCTGAATAAAAAAATTCCTTCCAGTAGCACCTTAAAGACCAACTAAGTTAGTTCTTGGTATGAGCTTTCGTGTGCATGCACACTTCTTCAGATACACTCATACCAAGAACTAACTTAGTTGGTCTTTAAGGTGCTACTGGAAGGAATTTTTTTATTTTGACTATGGCAGACCAACACGGCTACCTATCTACTACTTGATATCCTGCTTAGCCTGTGCTTAGCCTGATTTGGTTCTGAGTCTACTCTTTAAGTGTGTGCCTTAAAGACATGAGGTGTGTGCCTTGAACCTGCATAACTAAAGAGCAAAGCCATGGCCTTGCAGATTGTGCAGGCATAAAGCAGCTTTTACTGCAAAGTAAAGCCCTTTACTCTGCAATGCCAGCTGAGAGGAGGCAAGGGCTTATGCCTTGATATTGCGGGCAGGCAGGAAATGGCCATTTACTTTGCAGTAAAGTGCCGCTTCCTGCCTGCCAGGTCAGCAGGGCAGTGCATTCTCTATATATTACAGGGTGAAAAATTTCTAAACCTTTATTATGTTCTGGAGTTCATACCAGTAAGAGACAAAATATTGATATATCATCCATCTCTAGCAGAGATGTAGCCAGTGGAACAATCTGAATCCATCTGGGCTCCACGCCTGAATTCCAACGTGGGCCACCTCTGTTTAAGGGAATTTCTAAGCTTTGCAGAAGATAAAACTAGGTTCTGTTTTTGCAAATCCTATATTAATCCCTATGGAAGGTTGCCCGGTGTTAGCAATGCTTGCACAAGACCTCTGTACTGTGGATAAACCTCAAAGGAGATGAATCCATAGTGATGGTAGCAGAGCTTCTGTGTTGCAAAGCAGTAATGCTGCTTGTTTGTTTTGTTTTTGTTTTTAATGTTAAACTGAGTTTGTGGACTTGTAATGTACAGTACAAATAGGAAAAGCAAAGGGAGAATGAGGCATATCTTAGTGCAGACACAGTAATTGTTGAAGATCTAGGAGGGCTTTCAAGTCACATCTGAATTAGGAACTACACAGTGCAGGCAGTGATGGTCATTGTGAAAAATTGATTGATGGAAAAGGAGGGTGTAAAGAATGGGATAAGTGAATACATGGCTGGGCAAATGTACTGAGAGGGTTAATACATAACATTTATTACCTACAATGGGGAGCAGTGCTGCCCTCATCCATGGCTACATGTGTGCTGTTGAGGGGGTACTGATGATGAGCTCAGAGTGAAGAAGAATTGGCACTAAGATAAAAATTCTGCTTTGATAAAGTGGAAAAATAAAGGGTTGTGTTAATTTTGGAGTAGTCAACTTGATGGCTGCCACAGAACAGAAGTGATTGAGGAAGCAATAGGATCAAGATGCAAGGAAATGGGAACTGAGGAATTCTCATTCTTGAAGGTTAACAGTCATTGAGTAATCACAATAAAATCTCCTAGATTCATCAGGGTGATCGGAAACACCTTTGTTATGCTTGAGGAGAACTAGACTTTGAGAGATGTTGTCCTTAATGGTTATTTGCAGTCTGCTTTAACTACCATTCTCCTGCACTGTCTGAAGCAAACTGGTCAGTCACTGTAATTTCCTCATTGTACCCCCTGTGGAGCTTTGTTAACACAACAAAAAAAATGCAGCAAGTGAAGTGATTTTTCAGAAGCCATGAGTAAGTGTAACATAACAGTCATGCATAACAATTACCTCATGTTGTGATTCCATTGAATTTGTTTTCAACTCCTGAAGTATCTTGCTTTTGGGGAAGGCTGACATCCTTATGAGAATGCGGAAGGGCAGCTATGCTTTGTCTATCATTTTATCTGTGCACAACTTGGAGAATTCTTTTTCATTCAAGCCGCTTATAAATAAATCTCCTTGTGTAGGTAATATTCCATGTGGAATGTGCCCACTGTGTTTAGGTACAGGGAATGTTGCAGTCCGGGATCCTAAAGTTCCATGCTACCTTCCTGCAGAAGATGTCTGCTTTTTCTATTGTGGTATCTGTTCTCTTAGAATCTGTGACTGACTTTGATCATGGGCTTGATTTAAGTGTTAAGGTGTTGGGAGAAGTGGAAATGTTGGCGCCTGCATATTCCACAGTAACAGGTTCTCAGCAATGAGGTAGCTGTTCAGTAGCAATATTGCAGGCTTATAGCACCGCCTTTACTTAGCATGTGTTGAATAAGGGCTGTTGCTTGGACATGTCCCAGTTTGTGGGGAGCAGCTAAATGCCAATGATAATAGGGCAGGGGCCAGCAAACTTTTTCAGCAGGGGCCGGTCCACTGTCCTTCAGACCTTGTGGGGGGCTCGACTATATTTTTTTGGGGGGAAATGAACAAATTCCTATGCCCCACAAATAACCCAGAGATGCATTTTAAATAAAAGCACACATTCTACTCATGTAAAAACATGCTGATTCTCAGACCGTCTGCAGGCCGGATTTAGAAGGCGACTGAGCCGGATCCGGCCCCTGGGCCCCTAGTTTGCCTATCCATGTAATAGGGTATATCTATCCCTGAACGAAGGGTGGTTGTCATTCTGGCAGTAGCATGGGTTGAGGAAAGGCGCCTCTTGCTAAAGCAAGCAAAGAGACAAATTTATTGTCACAGCTTGGAAGTGTTTGTCCATAATGCCATGCAGTGTGTTTTCTAGTGACTTTTCAGTGGTCTGGTTTTGCTAACCAGGAACTGTAAAGGCGGTAGAACTCATGATCTCCCCTGTCTTATTTGTTGAATTGGGTGGGAGATGGAAGAATGGATTTTCTTGCAAAACTTAAAACTTTGTTAGTGACTGCTCTAAGGGTTTGCAATCCCAGAGACAGCTGTAGTGGATGTCTGGTCATACTGCACTCCCAGAGGCTTGTTGAAATGTGGTTGCAGGAGGGCGATTGCTACTGTTGTGAATATGCTAGCATTTCTATTACTTCTTGTCTTCGTCACATTCCACTTGCTCGAGTTCAATTTTTCACAAGTGTGCCTGTTTTTATTTATCCTTTCAGGTGCTGCTTATTGTCAGTTTATGGATATGCTGTTCCCTGGTTCTGTAACACTGAAGAAAGTAAAATTCCAGGCAAAGTTGGAACACGAATACATCCAAAACTACAAGGTCCTACAAGCAGGTTTTAAACGAATGGGTGTTGACAAAGTAAGCTCTTTTGTCTTGGAATGCACTTGCTTTGAATCACCTTTCTGGAAAAATGCAGTTTTCAGGATGCTGGCTTAAAATATTCCTTTTCTTTTACAGTCTTGGTGTTGCTTTTGTCCTAAATTGCTGGTCTTTTCTACTTATTCTTGGCAGCTGCTACTCATCAGGCAGTGTTCACTTGCTCAGTTTCTGATTAAAAGTTGATAAATCAGGGGTTCTGTCACCTCACAGTATTGGTCAGCCTAAACTGGGTGCATTTCTTCAGATAATGCTGAATCCCATCTGCTTTCAACTAACCATATCTTGTTCTCAGTTGCAGTTCTTGTCTTTTAAAGCTATTTCCCTGATTTGTACAGAAAAGATCTATAAATACAATAGTCACTGTTGAATTAAAACTATAAGAGCACCGAATTAATGGAAAATTCCAAGAAGCGGCAGAATTACATTTCCCTGGACTACTGTGCATGGACTAATAATTCATAGTCTTCTATAGAAGGGCAGAACATCCAAACTCTCCCTTTTTGCAACTTGCCAGACAAGTGCAAAAACACTTGTCAGCCTACAACAGCAAAATGCCTCCTCTTGTCTTGAAGGTGTCCTTGTCATAGTGTAGATTTAAGCGAAAGATCCCCGTGTGACTTGCCTGGAAGCAGTTGCTTTCCCCCAGTGGGAACCAGCCTTTGAGGCTACTTGCAGGAAGCAAACATTCATGCCAGAGAGGGGGAAGGTGGTGGAGGGAAAGGAGGCTCTTTCGCTTCTGCCTATTTTTTGGTTGTAAAATATGCTTCCCTCCACCAACCCAGCACACACACGGCTTCCAAAACTGTGTGTAAGAACAGATGCATTTTGATGCCCCACAGGAGGAAATTGGTGGGAGAAAAGAGCACTTTGTAGCAGAGAAATGTCGGGGGGGGGGGGTGAAGCACCTTCCTCTAAGCTGCTTTTCCTTAGGGGAAAAAAAATCAGCTGTTGACCTTTCGTTAGGGCATGTGTGATATGCCAAGTAGGCCCCTTTTGTACCGATGAAAATAGCAATGGAAGACTGCTGGCTTCCCCATGAGGGCTGTGGATAGTTTGCACCATCTCAGCCCACCCTGACTCAGCCCACTACCAAAGGCTAAATGGTTCAATTTTCTAAAGGTTTCTGGCACTTTTCCTTTTGTATCAGTTATGCAGAACATGGAAGGCTGTGCGCCAGTCAACTTTGAAATGATTTGTGGCCTCAGGAGAAAATTCCAAATCCCTGTTCCTACCTCACTCTGTAAAAATCTGTGTTAACATTGTACTGTGTTTTTCCAGACATACACATAAACTATACCAGTATACATGCGGAAAAGTAGCTATGGGGAACATCTGGCCCACAGGCCTAATTAGACCCACCAGGCCGTTTGGGGCCAGCCTTGCCCACCTGTCCGCTACGTGATGTCGTATGGTGATTGAATTTGGTTCTTTACCCTGTTGTGCTGCTTTCAGCCGCAGTTGGATTCACTTGGGGCTAGACAGGGAAGAGGTGCAGAGACCTCTGTGGTGGGGAAAGAATAAGAGGTGGAGGAGAGTGCAGAGAGACTGTGGCTGACGGTGGTGGAGAGCAAGGCAGATTGAGTTTAATCATAATTTAAAATTGCATTACAGTGGAACCTCGGGTTGCGAACGTGATCCATGTGGGAGGCACGTTCGCAACCCGCAGCGCCACGCCTGTGCACGTGTGGGCCGCGATTTGGTGCTTCTGCGCATGCGCAAAGCGTGATTACCAAAACCCAGAAGTAACCCATTCTGGTACTTCCGGGTTTGGCGCGGTGTGCAACCCGAAAACACATAACCTTAAGCGTCTGTAACCCGAGGTACCACTGTATTTTAAATTATCACTTTAAAATTACCAATTGCACCTGACTTTAAAGCAGAAAAATGGCAGAATAGCATATTCAAACATGTACAGTGTGTATTGAAGACTGCAGGTAAGAGGCTGACAGGGCCAAAAGAACATCAGACACAGTTGTTGCATCACAATTTTTAAACTCTGAATGGGAGAGAATATTATAAAAACAGGCTTTCCTTGTTGTAACATTATTTTGATATCATTCCCGTGCTTGCTTCCTCATTGGTGTTCTGCATGCACTCCAGAGTTTGTTGGAATATGACCTCTGTGCAGAAAAACTTGTGCCTACCTATTCTCTCCTGGCTCAAGTTTCTGGAGGAATCTCATGAACTGGAGCTGGCAAGTTCTGTCTACTCATCTCAGAAACATCTTGAGTGTTTTGTTTTTCTCATTGGACTAAATATACTCCTCTCTTCCCTCAGATAATTCCTGTGGACAAATTAGTGAAAGGAAAATTCCAGGATAATTTTGAATTTGTTCAGTGGTTCAAAAAATTCTTTGATGCAAACTACGATGGGAAAGACTATGACCCTGTGGCAGCTCGGCAAGGCCAGGAGACAGCACCAGCCCCTGCTCTTGTCGTACCCCTGCTCAACAAACCCAAAAAGAATCTTAGCTCTACTGGCACAGGTAAGGCAAGCTGTTGACAAATCTGTCTGACCAGGCTAGCTTTGTGGTTCAGGGCTCTCATAATCGGATGCCTTCGCGTTGTGTGTTGGGCTTGTGGGATCCAGATTCTGTGGCTGCTTTTGCCCAGAGGCTGCTAGCAAGGAACCTGAGGATTGGGAGGCAGCCTGGAGAGGAAGTCTCTGTTGGAGGCAGAGACTCGCTGTTGTGTGCTCTGTCTCTTCATGCCTCTTGTGCCAGTATGAATACATAGCATGAGCGTCCACGTGCCATCCAGGTTCACATCTGGAGATATGCTTAGCACTGAGAGGTGGTGCAGGGCTGTGCTTGTGTGAAGATGTGTTCACACTCTGGCGCTTGCACAGCCCTTTTAATGTATGCCTGCGAGTCATTGTTGAAATCCAGGCTGTTGTTGAAACTTGTCGCTTCCTATATTTCACAAGGGTGTGCCGGTCTCCAGACAGGAAACAAACACCCTCTGCTTGAGACTGCCCTTTAATCCTGCTCCTCCCCAGCAGGAAGGGGATTGCTTTGTGTCTTACCTGTGACCAGGTGCTCCTAATCTGGTGGTATACTGTGTAATTCAGTTCAGCGTATAACAGCTAGAAATGCTTTCCTTTTGTAGATCACAGTTTTGTGGGAACTCAAGAACTGAAGGCAGCAAGAGTAGAGCGCCCTGCTTCCTTACAGAAAGCGGTTGTAAAGCCTGTGTTCGGTACTAAGCACTTAACAGGGAGATGGCATTATTTGAGGCTGTAGGGTTAAGGTGCTTTCCTGCACACGGGATGGTACACTTTGGGTGCTGTCTCACTTTAGTTGGCTAATATGTGGAGCACAGGTGTGTGGAATGGGCATTTTGGAACTGCAGCTAATACCCTTCTGTGTTGCAGCTCCAGCGAGGCCCATGGTTGCACAGAGAACAACAGTGGCTAATAAAACTGGACCTGCGATGGTTAAAAAGGCTCCTGGAGGAATTGGGGAAGAAGAGTCGGCTGAACTGATCCAGCAGGTGGGCTTCCAGCAAGTAGGCTGCACTGATCAGCAGAGGCTCACGGCATGGGTGGTCTTGACTCTCAAATGCACTGCAGTGTATTATCACAAAGTAACATGATTGTGGGAGAGATACTTTGGAGTTTTCTGTGCTGATCACGTCTTTGTAATGGAGATGTGAACAGTATTGTTAGACATCGGGCCAGATTCAGCTAAGTGGTTGTGCTCCTAGAAGCCAGCACAAGTACTGCTAGTGCAACAGTACTCCCCTTTGCCTCCACCCCCATGCGCCCCCCAAATCTTCTTGGGAGGATCAGGGAAACCCCACCCCCCCGAATAGCATATGGGGGAGAAGTAAGATTGTTCTACCTGACAAGCAAAAATGCCTTAGCGTGACATTGAATTCCACCCATAATCTACATTCATGAGCTACAGACTCCAAATGTGTAGCGGAAGAGAGTTGTTGGCAGTGGTTATGTTACCCAAATTGGTCTTGGTAAGTAGAACCACATGATATGGTGACTGCCCTGGCCGCCTTACAGATGTTGCTTTGGGACTGGACCTTGGTGAAGTTGTTTCCACGCCATTCTTACCACAAGAGTTGTGCTGAAAACTGCTGCTTAAAGTGCCCACCCATTACATTGCACACCATTGGTTCATCTAACTTAAGAGGAGTACAGTGTTGCTTAAAACCTCAAAACATACAAAGTTGTCTCTTACAGTTACCCACCCACAAAAATCGCTTGCATTTTATTGGTAGAGCAACATTTCAATGCAATTCTATACACATCTACTTGGTAACAAGCCCTATTGAGTTTAAATGTGCAAGCCCTCCCCTTTGTTCCTTCTTGGGCACAAGCATTCTCTCTGTAAGAAGCACTGTGAATTGTTCTTTGGCAGATCAATGTATTAAAGATGACTGTGGAAGATTTGGAGAAGGAAAGAGACTTCTACTTTGGAAAACTGAGGAACATTGAACTGATCTGTCAGGAGAATGAAGGAGAGAGTGACCCTGTTCTTCAAAGGATTGTGGAGATTCTTTATGCCACGGATGTAAGTATCTGGTGAATGCTTCCCCCAATTTCTGGCTTAGACATTCCAGATTATGCCTATGCTTGCTGCTACAGCAGCGTTTGGGACACAGTTTAGTTAGGAAGATCCCTCCTGTGCAAACCCCACTGAGAGAAGTTCAGCTCCTCAACCACTCAGAAGTATTCTTGTACAGCTTTCACTGGTTTCAGTGGGGGTTATTTAACTATTATTTTAAAATAATAATAATATACCACTTTCCTTTTAAAAACCACAAAGTGGTATACAGCACAGTACAAAAATTACAACACCAACACCTAAACAGTAACCATGTAGATACTAAAACCCAAACAGACAGACTGGTGTTAATTGTTAGCAATGACTTGGAAATAAATGAGCTTTCAGCAGGTGCTAAAATACTATTCATATGAGCGCACAGCATAATTCAGAAAGGTGATGGTTTCATGGAGTGGGCGCCACAACAGAAAAGGTGCCCTTCTCACCCACTTTACAAAAAAGGCAAAGTGGCAAATGCAAAATGCGCAGACTTTGCAGGGAAGCTTATGTAAGTCTCTTGTTGTGTAGAACCAAAAGCCGGCCACTCATTAAGGATTCACTGTGTTGTCAGTTTGCAGTACAATGGTATACACGTCTGCCCAGGCTAGGCTCTGTTTTAGGGTTGGCACTGGGGAAAAATAGGACTCTTGTGCCATTAGCAACTGCGTGGCAGGCAGAAATTCAGTAGGTTAAACCTCTTTGAGTATGCAGTTTTGAGGAAAGACCTACCAGCCCAGTACTCTCTCTAATTTTATGTTGCACCATGGCAGCCATTTTGTGACTGGTGCCCACAGTGCACTTAAAAAATCTCAGTGTGCCCACTGGTTTAGAAAGGTTGGCAACCCCTGTTCTAAGGGAAGGTGGCATCCTGCCTTTGCCCCCTGTTCCTTGCTGATTAATGCAGTGGTCTCTGCATCTCTGTTTTCCCTTTCAGGAAGGTTTTGTCATACCAGATGAAGGAGCGCCACCAGAGGAGCAAGAGGAGTATTAGTGGTCCACCGACTGTACCAGCAGAGCAGCAATAGCAGAATTCAGAAATCAGCTTTCCCCAATCATGTGCTTAAAATACTCCATTTTATTCTTTTCATAAGTAAAAAGTACCTCTTGAAGTGCACTTTGCGTAAGTTTTAATACTTCCCCCCCTCCAATGGGTTTAATTTGAGAGCTCTTTTCTCACTTTTGTAGCAGAGCAGTATTAACATCTAGTTGGTGTAATTTGGAAGCAAGGGGTTGAATATTTGGAGTTTGCAGAGCTGCTTGGTTGCTGGTAAGGCACTGATTTGTGGAGAGTTTGCTGTACTGTTTTTCTTTTCTTTTTGTGGGCTGTGGGGAGTATGTAGTGGAGCAATTTCAGGATTGACTTTTTCGCAGGAAGGTTGAGCAAATATGAAATGTGTTCTGCAATTAAAGAGATGCCTTAAGGGGGCTTAAAATGTGCTTCCAGATGCCAAATTGAAGTCATGTGATGAGAGATTTTGTGTGTTCTATATTGGGGTTTGAGCATCTGGCTTTCTTGTTTTGGAAGGACTTGCTTGGCGCCTCAAGTCAGTAAGGGCTCTGCAAGGGGTAATTAGAACAGCCCAATATCTATTCAGAGCTGCCCTCCTGATCACTGACTGTCGTAAGGGGGAAAGACTTTGCTGTATGTAGCCTGTTGCAAGACTAGAATGCGTAAGATACGGATGTGCTTGAAGGCCTCTCGGTTTTGCTGTACTGTGGCCAATGGCATGTGGTGTCTTCCAAACCAAAAAGGCTATCCCTTTTAAAACTCTTCACCTAATTCGCAGCCTGCACCCAGCCCCCTCCCTCACCCACCACCTGCTTTTGTGTCTCTGGTCCATTGAATTTTGTGGGTCCTATTCCTCTCTGCGCCCCCTTCCTCCTCCTCCTCTTCCAAGCCTGCTGACTAAACTGTATTGATTTGGGTAGTTTTGTTTTGCAGTGCTGCACTGAGGCCAGTCTTGATCTCCAGACTGTCTCTCTGTTTGTGTGTTTCCTCTCCTTGAGTTAGCCTCCCAACGTTTAAGCCTTTGCCGGTGCTCCTGATGGCTGGCAAAGAACACTGATTGGTGTGCATTAAATAGGAAATCCAATATTGCAGAAAACACAGCGCTCAGATGAGTCTTGATTACAGTATTTCATGCTTGACCCTGTCCCTCTTATGTGGAGCAAATCCCGCCCACCTACCCCCCCCCCCCCCGTCGATTGCTGCTCTTTGGGGAGGGCCCTCTTGAGATCTTGCCCACAGCCACAGCTAAGACTGAGCCTCTGGGCTTGGTGTGCTCTTGTTCATTTGCTTCCAGTGGTTATGTGTTCTAAATGTGTGTAGAAAGCAAAGCATTTTATGGTAACTGTTGTGTAGTGCATGAATCCCTATGGAAATTCAGAGGAAGACCCAAATTCATCAAATGCCAAAAAAAGCAAGCCATTATTTAAAACATCAGAGGTGCTATTTCTCTTGTGGCCTTCTAGATACTTTGTGCCCTAAACCATATTCCACCCAGACTCCTCTTGACAGGGTTTTTTTCTACTTTTAAACAGTTTCTAAATAAAGTTCTGTTATTTCAAGAATGCAACTGTCTGCTGGAGTGTCATGTTCTTGTGGGTCTGGTTCTGTTCTGGGCCCCCAGAGATCCCAGTTTCTTTGCTTGGAAGTTGCCCAGCATCAGAATGCTACCAAGGGCACCACACTGCAACCCTGTGGACACAATTTGTACCAGTTTTGTGAAAGAACGTCTTGAGGATGAGCTTCAGCGTGTTCCTCCCGATATCCCTTGCTAGCAATAGGGTTGTTCAACAAAAGTTGCTGTGACTCTGTGTGCTTGCTCTGTGGCGGCTTGCTGCCCACGAAACACCGGGTTACCTTATTACTCATGTAGATAGTTCTGTCTGTGTGTTGCCAGTGTCTTTGACAAGCAGCCTCATGTAGAGGCAGTTGCTTGCTGTGATGTCTTATCACATGTTAAACTTTTTGAGTGCCTGCACAGATGGGCAATGGAGGCTGCTTGTTCCACGAGACAACTCTTCATTTATAACTGCCCAACATACCTTCTCTGGTTCTGAAGACTACTATAAGAGTAACAGCTCTTTGCAAATGATACGTAATGATCCACTGAAGTTAGCTGGGGGTTTAAAAATGACACACCAAATCTTTTTGTTGTTTGGCTTCCTGCACACGTGAAGGAAAATGTATTGTCTGCAAGGTATTGATGCTCTGATAGTAGGAGGCTCCGCCTAGTTCATACCTATCTCACAAGGACAACATCATTATTTTGGCTGTGTTTGTGCCACAGGGTTGTCTTTGCTGAAGGGGGGTGGAGGGAGAGAGGCAGGTGGGTCAGTTTACCTGGTGAACTGTGACAATCTCAGCTGCTGTCCTAGAGATGATGCCTTTATGGCATCGTACAGTTGATGTTTGCTGTGTCTTCACCAGAATAAGATACCTACCTAATCTGGCGTGTAGCAGCTTCACGTGTAGAACTCCCACTTTTTGGCCAGAGAAGTGTTGAGATTTTAATGAGTTGCATATAATATGTAAGAAGTCTTCATTGTGTCATTTGGACCAAGAACTGCCACAACCTCTCCTCCCAAAATGATAGTAAATCTGCTCTTCTGGTACAGTACCTGATGCAAAGTCCTCTCCTGCTGAAAGGATCCTTTCATTTGGGGAAAAATAAAAATGCAAGCAAGCCTGCCTTAATCTTGGCCTTTTTTGAAGATATGTGGAAGGCAGACTAAATAGAACAACCAAAAACTAAGACATGGACCTCTCTGTACCCCACAGCGTACGTCTGGTCTTGCAAGTGGGCTTGCAGGATATCTTTTCTTAACTCTTGTTGTTCAGTCTTGTCAACCTTCTTACTTGCAATGACAATTCTTACTGTAACTGTTCCAAGACTAAAATAAAACTACAAGCATTTCAATTAAAATACTGTCTTCACAGAATCGTGATTTCTCTGGCTGGGTAAAGATTTGTTTGAAACTTGCAGTGTTCAAAGCAGTTTACAGATCGTCGCCCATACAACACTGAAGTAGGTTGTAAATGTTTCCACTCCAGGAATGGAGAGAATTTGGCCACGAGATGCCCATCCTGTTCCCAGTGGCAGAAAGCTAACAGCCAGGTCATGGCCCTTCCTAATGCCAGAGACTTGAGAATTGGCTCAAAGGTATTCACTTCCTACCATGATACCCAGTGATTAAATGTAATCTCCCTAAACTAACGGGGTTAGCCAGTTCCCTTTTCCCAGCTTTCAAATGGACACAGTACTATTGAATTGGAACACACTTTCTTGAGAGTAAGCCTCCTAGACCACAGTGGAACATGCATAGCCTTTTTTATCTTAAAGCTTGCTATTCTCCTCCCACTTGTTTTGGCTATCTAAGATTGACACACCTCCATTTAAGAGAGTGAAATGAAGGCACTAGATAAAAATGCAGTGCTTTTAGAATTGAAGCCCAGTGCTGGAGAAAAGACCATGCAATAATAGCCTCTGGGAATGTGACACACCTCCCTTTTTTGGGCTGCAACCCACTCTCTTCCTGTTGTGGCTTCAAGCTGAGGCAGCCTTCAGAGGTAAACACAATGTACAGGGATGCCCTCACTTAAGAGTGCAGGACATCATGAAGTTGCCCCATGAGCATCTCAATCTGTCCTGCATATCCTGGGGGGAACAGAATGCACTTATAGAATCCTACCTATTTCAGAAGGACAGGACTCTCCCTGCTCAGATGTACACTCAATAGTTGGGCTCTGTGGTCAACATCTGGACAAGCAACGTTCAAGTTTAGCTAATACTTGGTTTGTAGTCATCCAGGGCAAAGCTCTTCCAGCTGTGATTTCCTAAATAAGCGCTCTGCAAAAGAAAAAGGGACCTGCAGTTTGGGAAGTAGGTTTTGGTTGTCCCCGTCTACGGGACGTCCACATTTGCCCTGCCTAATATGGCAAAGCCGTTTAAAGACTGGAAGAATTAATGGGGACACAAAGTCAATGTAGTGCAGCACTTGAGTGTTTGACTAGAACCTGGGATAACAGGGGTGGTTGGTAGTCAACTAAGTTTTACTCAGGGTAGACCCAAAGAAATTAACGAAACCCACAAAGCTGGGTCTATTAATTTCAATAGGTCTATACTGAGCAGAAATTGAATATCACTAGCAACTGGTATTTGACAGTGGAGGTCAGAGCAAAGCCATTCTGCCTAGTAGTTGCTGATAGCTACTGGAATATTTTTTGCTTTCAGGTTAAGCCCTGCTAAGGCATCTAACACACACACACACCAGCGTCCCCCAAACCCATCACAACATGGAACCACAATCTATACTAAAATATCTGACCAATACTCTGACTGTGGTTCCTCTTCTTTCTGTGTCCCTTTTATAATTTGCAAATAACACTTACATTTTTGTGCCCCAGCTCTGATTTCACCTGCTTTCCTTTGTCGTCTGGTTTTACTGAGTGCTCCGGAAGATCATTTCCAACTGGGCTGCTGCATCTCTGCCCCTCTCCCTATGCACGCCCATATGCCCCAAATATCGCCTCCCATTTCTGTTTACTAGGAGCTACTCCTCTGAAGAAGAGACCTACACCACCTCAAATCCTCTGTTGTAAGCATAGTCTTTGGGGGAAAATTCCAGCCTGCCTTTGCCTGTTACCCCCGCACATTCCCTGTCTAACATTCTATTCATTTACTAGTCCTTGAACTCACACCTCCCACCCTCATCTCAAACCAATATTTTAAGTGCATGCGTAGCAGAGAGTTCTAGGCCCTGGCTGTCTCTTCCTGAAGTTCAGTGAAATGAGGTAATCATTCTGAAGCGTGACATCACAGTTGAGTTTATTGGCACTCAAGCGGCTGAATCCTTGCAAGTTGATTGCAGAGGTTGGATACTAAGCAAGCGGACTGCTGAGCTCTTTGCTGAAGATGGAGGGCAATAGGTATGAAGATAGCAGCACGGAGAGGCCCACAAGTTCCCTGCTGAGCACACCCCGGAAACTCAGCGTCCACCCCTCCGTGAGCTGGTGAGTGTTGGGGCAGGGCCACCGGATCTTTCCCTTAATGTGTTTGTCTGCTCCCAACTTCCTACCTGTGCACCAAGCAGAAATGCAAATTCACATTAAATCAGAATATGCTTATGCGTTTGTTGAAAGGCTCTCCCTTCCCCTTCCAACGCCTGCCTATGTGTTCATGGAGAATGTGCTCTGTGCTTAAGAAGCCTCCCCACCCACTAGACCCAGCTGGCTGGTGGCAGTCCTAAATGTGGATTGTAGGCTCTTTGGAGGCAGGGTCCTCTCTGCTGCTTGTTTGTTACCCTCTCTGAAGCTCACTGGTAGATAATAAGGTGTCCCTGTGTATTATAGTCACTCCCTGTTTACCTGCCCTCTCTCCCTGATTGAGCTGGGATAGAATGGCTCAGGCAATCCTTAAGGTACTCTGCATCTAAATTATTCAGGGCTTTATAAATTAAGGGTATTGACAAGCTGGAAGGTGTGCGGAAGAGGGCAGCCAAGATAATCAAGGGTCTGGAAACCAAGCCTTGTGAGGAGCGGTTGAAGAAACAGGGTATGTTTAGCATGGAAAAGAGGAAATATGATAAAAGGTATAGGCACCCTTGACCATTGGGTCCAGTTATGGACAACTCTGGGGTTGCGCGCTCATTTCGCTCTATAGCCAAGGGAGCCGGCGTACAGCTTCCGGGTCATGTGGCCAGCATGACTAAGCTGCTTCTGGCGAACCAGAGCAGGGCATGGAAACGCTGTTTACCTTCCCACTGGAGCGGTACCTATTTATCTGCTTGCACTTTGACGTGCTTTTGAACTGCTAGGTGGGCAGGAGCTGGAACCAAACAACAGGAGCTCACCGACCTTCTGATCGGCAAGCCCTTAGGCTCTGTGGTTTAGACCACAATGCCACCCATCTGGAAGAGAGGAGATATGATAGCCATCTTCATATACCTCAAGGATTGTCACATGGAAGAGGGAACATGCTTGTTTTCTCCTGCTCTGTAAGGTAGGACTCGAACCAATGGCTTCAAATTGCAGGAAAGGAGATTCCGGCTAGACATACGGAAAAAACCTTTTGGCAATCAGAGCTGTTTGACAGTGGAGTGGTCTCCCTTGGGAGGTGGTTGACTCTCCATCCTTGAAGACTTTTAAGCAGAGGGTGGATGGCCATCTGCCATAGCTGCTTTAGCTGATATTCCTGCCTTGCAGGGCTTGGACTAAATGACTCTTGCGGTTCCTTCCAATTCTACAATTCTATGATACTATCATTCTGTGAACCTGGCTTGGTAGTCGATGGGCAGTCAGGGCAGCTGCTTTAACAACGGTGCCACATGTTTCTGACCAGAAGCTCTCACTTCTGCGCCAGATGGAGCTTCTGAACCAGGCCCAAGGGCAGCCCCACAGAGAGCACATTACAGTAGTCCAGCCTTGAGGTTACCAACGCATGGACTTCAGTGGTCAGGCTATGCCTGTCTGGGAACGGCCATAGTCGGTGAACCAAACAAAGCTGATAAAAGGCAGTCCTAGCCAGAGAGGAAACTTGGGCCTCTATCAACAAAGATGTTTCCAGGAGTACCTCTAAGCTATGCATTTGCTCCTTCAGGTAACATCAATTTCCTAAATGTGGGAATGACCCATCCAAAGAGCCTCTGGGATTCCCTTGCAGAGGGAGCAGCTGCCAGTCAGACCAGGTGATACAGTGGGCTTGATGTGCCATTGATGCTGGGCGCAGACATGATATGCGAAAGCACATGTGTGTGTGTGTGTGTGTGTGTGTCATGACAGCTGATGCCTCAACTCTCTCAGCAGCAATGGCTCCTCAGTGCACCCTTTGAGTCTGACTACAGGTGAAGGGAAGGCAACATCCTGCAAAACAGATTAAGAGCCTGCAAAATTCTGGCTGTAGCGTGGCATCTCTTAAAACAGCTTTCATAAGCTGTTCATCTTTTTGTGTCCAGGTGTTCTTGGACTCCATTTCCCATCAGCCGCAGCTAGCCCAGCCAATGGTTGGGGGTTCTGGGAGTTGTAGTTCCAACAGCATTTGGAGAACGCCATCTTGGCTACCTTACGTGACTGATTGAAGGCAGCATCTTGAGTGTGTGTGTCAGGCAGAACTGGCCTGCTTTGCCTTCTCAAGGTTGTCGCATCCTGTGCGTTCAGCCAGCTGTCTGCCAACCTGGTGCCCTCCAGATGTTGCCCGAGTGCAACTCTCATCAGTCCCAAGCTGATGCAGCTGTACTTATGGGAGTTGTGTTGTAAACAAAAATTGCCCTTTCCCCCTTATGGGGTATCCAAGAGCCCATATAGAGTCCTTACATAGGTTTCCTATTGGTAGGAGAGAATAACAGAGACCAACCAGAGAATATTGAGAAGCAAAGCAGCTAGTAAGCCTGATCTTTTATTGATCTGTTGCAACAGGGTGCTCCCCTCACACGCAGGAGAGATGAGGAACCCAGAAAAATGGCGCGCAAGGCAAGGCCTTATAAAGACTTTTGAAATTGCCACCCTGTAGATCAAGACCACCCCCAGAAACATCAAACACACATCACAGAAGGGGTGTAACCTAAGACCACCCCTCAGATACATCATACCTACATCACAGAAAAGGCGGTCTAAAACAGAAATTTGAATGTTGTTTTTCTCCTGTCGTTGTTTATCTCCTGTCTGGCAGGTTACTTGATTGAATTGCCTGGGTAGGCTGGCCCATCTTCACCCTATTCATATCTTAAATGTGCCCTTAAGACCGGATTTGTGAGGAAAGAGACAATGGGAGGTTTCCCACTTTGACCTTGCAGAGAAAACATTGGCTCAGTTTAGGAATCAAAATGGTTCCAGGTTGGTCTTCCTGTGCTGATCTATGTACGTGCTTGGTTGGTACACTTATGAACATTATGACATAGATTCCCTAGAAAGCAGCTATTGATTTATAATTTGTTTTACAAATTTATAAACCACTTCACAGCCTGCGGCCATCAAAGCAGTATATGGCAGGATAAAAACAAGGTTATGAATCCTTAAAAATTTAGATTTAGATTTAGATTTAGATAAAAAATAAAGATTTAACAAGTTAGCCCCCACCCACCACAGGGAGGAGAGGGCTGTGAATGGCAAGCCAAAGAAACCAACAGGTGCAGCTTCTCCCATCTGCTGCACTTCCAAGCTGTGCCACGCTTCACCTGTTGAACCTCTGCCCATCAAAGACTTTGCTGAATGTGCTTGGAGGTCTGTGTAGCCTGTCAGGCCCCTTTGGAAAACAGAGCCCTGCCCAAGGAACAAGATGCCGCCTATGCCTTAAAGAGAGAGTGGCTTATTTTCAGTGCTGTGCTAAGTAAGCGTCCTATCACCGCTTGTGCAATGAGACCTCCTCCTCCTCCTTCTGTGCCCCCCAAATCTGTTCTGGAGTTACCCCCAGATTTATGGAGGGCCTGGGTTGCTCACACATGGGGAGGAGCAGGGTTGTGTGTGAGAGAGTTTTGTTGAGTGGACAGGAGACATAAAATAAAGTACAGTGGACACTCGAGTTGCAAAAGTGATCCGTGCAGGAGGCACGTTCGCAACCTGCAGCGTCCGCAACCCGCAGCGCCACGTCTGCACATGCGCGGGTTGCAATCTGGCGCTTCTGTGCATGTGTTGGTGCTGACCTTTAAAGCCCTAAACAGCCTTGGTCCAGTATATCTGAAGGAGCGTCTCCACCCCCATCGTTCTATCCGGACACTGAGGTCCAGCAACGAGGGCCTTCTGGCGGTTCCCTCACTGCGAGAAGCCAAGTTACAGGGAACCAGGCAGAGGGCCTTCTCGGTAGTGGCGCCTTCCCTGTGGAACACCCTCCCACCAGATGTCAAAGAGAACAACAACTACCAGGCTTTTAGAAGACATCTGAAGGCAGCCCTGTTTCGGGAAGCTTTTAATATTTCATGTATTATAGTATTTTAATATTCTTTTGGAAGCCGCCCAGAGTGGCTGGGGAGGCCCAGCCAGATGGGAGGGGTATAAATAATAAATTATTATTATTATTATTATTATTATTATTATTATTATTATTATTATTATGTGCAAAGCGCCAAAACCCGTTGTGGTACTTCTGGGTTTCGGTGCATCTGTAACCCGAAAAAACGCAACCTGAAGCGTCTGTAACCCGAGGTATGACTGTACAGGTACCTCACTTTTCCGACATCTCTGTTGCCGAACGTTTCGATTTCCAAACGCCAGAAACCTGGAAGTAAATGCTTCCATTTTCAAACGCGCCTCGGAAGTCAAATGGCTTGCGCTGTGTACCTGTTGTTTTTCACAATTTTCATGATTGAATTAGCAGACCGCCTTTTGCGCCTCGGTTTCCGAACGTTTCTGAAGTCTAATTGTCTTCCGGAATGGGATTACATTCAAAAACCGAGGTACCACTGTACTTACTTATGCAGCACATAGTTAAACTGTGGAACTCCCTCCCATAGGAGGCAGTGAGGGCCACTAGCCTTGATGAGGATTAGACCAATTCACAGAGGAAAGGGCTGTCAATGACTACTCGCCATGAAAGCTGTTTTCTTCCCTCCTCGGCTGGAGGCAGCAATGCTTCTGGATCCCCGTTGCTGGAAACCACAGGAGAGGAAAGTTGCTCTTGTGTTCAGATCCTGCTGGGGGTGGTTTCCCTTTGGGTCCTCTTGGTTGGCCTCTGTGAGAATAGGACTCTGGAGTAGACGGGCCACTGCCCTGATCCGGCAGATGCTCAGAGATTGGGAGGGGTCCTCGATCAACAGATGGGAGCAGACCATTGGCATGATCCTGTGAATGCTCTTTGTATGTTGAATTCTGGTGCTGGAGGAGACTCTTGAGAGTCCCATGGACTGCAAGAAGTTCAAACCTCTCCATTCTGAAGGAAATCAGCCCTGAGTGCTCACTGGAAGGACAGATCCTGAAGCTGAGGCTCCAAGACTTTGGCCACCTCATGAGAAGAGAAGACTCCCTGGAAAAGACCCTGATGTTGGGAAAGATGGAGGGCACAAGGAGAAGGGGACGACAGAGGACGAGATGGTGGGACAGTGTTCTCGGAGCTACCAGCATGAGTTTGACCAACTGCGGGAGGCAGTGGAAGACAGGAGTGCCTGGCGTGCTCTGGTCCAGGGGGTCACGAAGAGTCGGACACGACTAAACAACAACATGTAGACTGGGATAGTTCATTCGCTGGAGACACTTGCTCTCAAGGTCATGAGTTCGTGCCCCATGCTGGGCAAAAGATGACTGCATTTGGGGTGGGACGGGACTAGATGACCCTCAGGGTCCCTTCCAACTCTACAGTTCCATGTTTAAAAGGAGCAGGGCGAGGGATTGCAGTCAAGGAAAACCGGGGATACAGTGAGCTGGCATAGGAAGCAGTGCATGTATCTGGCTTTGCCCGCTACTCCTTCCGGCAAGAACCCAATAGTTTCAGGCTCCCTGACCCGCTTAGCAGGCAATGCCAGGGACTGAGCCCCCTCTTCTCCCATGCAGAGCTGCTGTTTGCCTGCTGAACTTTGGCCCCATCCAAGCCGCTTGCCCTTGGGGATTCCAGCCTGCCTGGAATCCCCAAAGGAGGGGCAGGTGGATCTCAGGGGTGGGGCCTGGGAGGGGGGACGGAACCTGGAGTTTACCGGCTTTTCAGATCCCTAGCAGAAAACAGTTTTACTGGCCAGAGCAGAGCGGCAAGTGCTGCCTTGTGCTGGCGATCCTACTTCTCCGTGGGCAGTAGTGAACGCCGTTAGAAAAGAAATCAGTTTCAGATTAATCGCTGGCCACCCATAAGCAGCTCCCAGAATTTTGCAGATCCGCACAGAGTGCAGCTATAGCATCTTGAACGTCCGGAGCTGAACGGAAAGGTACCACTTCTTGCTCCAGTTGATGCAAGCTTGTGCACACAAATGCTTTTAAAGATTCTTCGTTTTCAAGCATCTGCTTCTGCCTTCTTTTTGCTGCCAACGCTGTGGGTTAAACCACAGAGCCTAGGACTTGCTGATCAGAAGGTCGGCAGTTCGAATCCCCGCAACGGGGTGAGCTCCTGTTGCTTGGTCCCTGCTCCTGCCAACTTAGCAGTTCGAAAGCACGTCAAAGTGCAAGTAGATAAATAGGTACCGCTCCGGTGGGAAGGTAAACGGCGTTTCCGTGCGCTGCTCTGGTTCGCCAGAAGCGGCTTAGTCATGCTGGCCACATGACCTGGAAGCTGTACGTCGGCTCCCTCGGCCAGTAAAGCGAGATGAGCGCCGCAACCCCAGAGTCGGCCATGACTGGACCTAATGGTCAGGGGTACCTTTACCTTTACCTCTCACCCATCTTCTGTGGAGCAGCAACGAGCTTTTCCAGGCCTTGCTTTCACTGCTTGGCATACCTGCCTCTGCTTGGCATCATGTTGTTTAGTCATTTAGTCGTGTCCGACTCTTCGTGACCCCCTGGACCAGAGCACGCCAGGCGCTCCTGTCTTCCACTGCCTCCCGCAGTTTGGTCAAACTCATGCTGGTAGCTTCGAGAACACTGTCCAACCATCTCGTCCTCTGTCGTCCCCTTCTCCTTGTGCCCTCCATCTTTCCCAACATCATGGTCTTTTCCAGGGAGTCTTCTCTTCTCATGAGGTGGCCAAAGTATTGGAGCCTCAGCTTCAGGATCTGTCCTTCCAGTGAGCACTCAGGGCTGATTTCCTTCAGAATGGAGAGGTTTGATCTTCTTGCAGTCCATGGGACTCTCAAGAGTCTCCTCCAGCACCAGAATTCAAAAGCATCCATTCTTTGGCAATCAGCCTTCTTTATGGTCCAGCTCTCTCTTCCATACATCACTACTGGGAAAACCATCCCTGTCCCCATTGCCACCTGCCTGCTCTCCATCTTCCCGGCAGCCTCCTCTTTGAGGCTCCCCTTGCAGCTCAGGTTGCCAACTTTCTTTCCCAGCTTCCGCTCCTGTGCCTTTCACAACAGCTTTGATCAGCTGTTGTTAACAGGCAACTGTGCCAGTCTCTCATACTACTTTTAAGGAGGGTTATTTGCTGTGGGATCATAATGAAACATAGATTGGTGCTTCTCTTGCAAGCTGGGAAAAGCCCCACTTGCTGATTTTTGTTGATCAAGCTGTTCTTCAAGGCACAGGAGGAGGTTTTTCTCAGGTCACTTGGCAACCCTTCCCCTCAAAATTCCCATTGTCCTAGGCATGTTTTGCAATAACGAATTTCATTCTCGCAAGCAGTTTTTGAGCTCTGAGCGCAGTGCTGCGCCTAAGATTTCAGATTAAAACTGCCGCATGGAAGGAAAGGAGGATTTTTTTCTGCTTCCGCACTTCCAGCTACTTTCTGAAGACTGGAGAAGAAACCCTCTTAAGAATATTAAGGGGTTAGGCAGGGAAAGGACTAGACCATGTAAAAAATGAACATAATATTTTATCTGCAGTTAATTCATTTTCAGCTTTGCATTCTTGTTACTAAAAAGTGTGCCTAGACATTCTGTCGTTGTGCCCATAACCTCGGTTTAAGGTGCCATAAAGCTGCTAGCTAAGTGTGAGCTTCCTGGTTGAGTGATCATTACCCATTTTACAGAAGGAATCACTGAGGCAGAGCACGAGGAACACACCCAAGACCACTCCTTAAATCTCAGAGAAGCTGAAAGCCCACAGCCTTGATTCCATCCAAAGGAGTGGGGACCTCGTCTTTCAAATACTTAAAAGTGCTCATTGGTTTTGCTTTCTTTCTAATATTTTTAGGGGAGGCCTCGAATTTGAGAAAGACCCTGCCACTCAGCAGCTTCCTCCGGCACCAGCTCCCGCCCCAGTAAGTATGAGTTGGGAAGATGTACTGTTGTTTATTTATGCATCTGTCAAAAGTCGTATGTACGTATTCCATGAAAATATATCAAAGCGGTTTACAGCAAGCTGTAATCTGGGATACCTGAGGCCCCTCTGTCAGGCCTTCTCTGGCCATGCTTCATAGAACTGTAGAGTTGGAAGGGACCTCCAGGGTCATCTAGTCCAACCCCCTGCAATGCAGAAATCTTGCCCACAGCTGTCCCTGGTTGGGCTCAAACCATCAACCTTCTGGCCTTGAACTGTGAAAATGCTTATTAATTTACCTAGATGAAGATTTGTGTGCAGAAAGCTCTGGAACTGAAGTGGCTTGAACGTGGCCTGTTGCGCAAATGCAAGAGCCCCGTCCACATTTTGCCTCTGGGCCGCCCACCACCAATGTACGGCCCCCTGGAAGGTTTGACTGTGAGCAAATGTGGCTCTTGGCTCTGATACAGATATGTACCTTGCCTATGCCTGTAGTGATTGAACCACTCTCCAATGTATGTGTCTCCATTTACATTTTAGTAAAAGCCGTTTCCATGTCTTTGGTCCTCCACCCACCCTCCATCGTATTGGGATCCATCTGGATAGTAAAAGATGCCTTTGCCATGTTTTTTATTCTCAAAATATTCTCCTATGTAGCGTACACCATTCTTGAATCTGTACAAGCCCTGAAACATATACATTATAGAGACTTCTTGTTCATGCTCTGGTTGTTTTACTAAAGCATATATATTATGGTGAGAGCTGGACCATAAAGAAGGCTGATCGCCGAAGAATTGATGCTTTTGAATTACGGTGCTGGAGGAGACTCTTAAGAGTCCCATGGACTGCAAGAAGATCAAACCGATCCATTCTGAAGGAAATCAGCCCTAAGTGCTCACTGGAAGGATAGATCCTGAAGCTGAGGCTCCAAGACTTTGGCCACCTCATGAGAAGAGAAGACTCCCTGGAAAAGACCCTGATGTTGGGGAAGATGGAGGGCACAAGGAGAAGGGGACGACAGAGGACGAGATGGTGGGACAGTGTTCTCAGAGCTACCAACATGAGTCTGACCAAACTGCGGGAGGCAGTGGAAGACAGGAGGGCCTGGCGTGTTCTGGTCCAGGGGGTCACGAAGAGGCGGACATGACTAAACGACTAAACAACAACAATTATGCTGACTAATGGGGGAATGAGGGCAGTTGCAGTTTCTGCTAGTTTAGTGTATATTGGCCATTTTCATAATATATAGGTAAAGGTAAAGGGACCCCTGGCAATTAGGTCCAGTTGTGGCCGACTCTGGGGTTGCGGCGCTCATCTTGCTTTATTGGCCGAGGGAGCCGGCGTACAGCTTCCGGGTCATGTGGCCAGCATGACTAAGCCGCTTCTGGCGAACCAGAGCAGCGCACGGAAACGCCGTTTGCCTTCCTGTCGGAGCGGTACCTATTTATCTACTTGCACTTTGACGTGTTTTCGAACTGCTAGGTTGGCAGGAGCAGGGACCGAGCAACGGGAGCTCACCCGGTCGCGGGGATTCGAACTGCCGACCTTCTGATCAGCAAGCCCAAGAGGCTCAGTGGTTTAACCCACAGCGCCACCCGCGTCCCTTATTATACATATAAGAACTTAATTTTATTATTTCACTTCCCACCAAACGTGAAGAAATGGACCAATGACTTAGGGAAATGGCGGGCTGCTCAGGCCCTTTCTTCCAAGGGCATGCAGCGTAATTCTGGTGTTTTCGGTGACAGACTGACCCCCTGTCTTCCTTCCTTCCTCCCAGCCCAGGCTTCCTGGTCTCCTGAGCAAGTTGGGCCCGGTGTGCTCATCCCACAGGCAGCTGATGAAGGCTGCCGGCTTGTACGATGAGTCTCGCACCAAGCAAGTGGAGGACCAGATCAACTATGACCACTTGCGGAAGCTGGAGCGCATGTTCCGCGAGGCGGACATCGATGGCGGAGGAGGTGAGGCTGCTTTCTGTGGGCTCCTTTCAAACCCACACACCATTTAAAAAAAAATAATATTCATTTTTCTTTTTCATTCATTACATACATCTCAAAGGAGGGAAAGAGGGGAGGGGAATGTTTGGTTTGGTCTGTGAATTTTTTTTTTATATTTCTGTATTTTTATTTCTCTTTTAAACTTTTTGTTTCTTCTGTACAGTGGTGCCCCGCAAGACGAATGCCTCGCAAGACGAAAAACCCACTAGACGAAAGGGTTTTCTGTTTTTCGATGCGCTTCGCAAGACGAATTTCCCTATGGGCTTGCTTCGCAAGACGAAAACGTCTTGCGAGTCTTGCGATTTTTTTCGCTCCCCCCCCTTTTTCTAAGCCGCTAAGCCGCTAAGCCTTTAATAGCCGCTAAACCGCTAAACCGCTAATAGCGCTAATCCGCTAAGCCGCTAATAGGGTTGCTTCGCAAGACGAAAAAACCGCTAGACGAAGAGACTCGCGGAACGGATTATTTTTGTCTTGCGAGGCACCACTGTATTTTTTGTATTTCTTTGGCTTTTGGAAAATTAAAAATAAGTAAGTAAGTAAGTAAGTAAGTAAGTAAGTAATACAGTGGTACCTTGGGTTACAGATGCTTCAGGTTACAGACTCCGCTAACCCAGAAATAGTACCTCAGGTTAAGAACTTTGCTTCAGGATGAGAACAGAAATTGTGCTCCGGTGGCACGGTAGCAGCAGGAGGCCCCATTAGCTAAAGTGCTGCTTCAGGTTAAGAACAGTTTCAGGACCTCCGGAACAAATTAAGAACTTAACCTGAGGTACCACTGTAATAACATGTATACTACTACTGCTACTACTACTAATACACCAACACCTCAAAGCAATTTACAAAAAGGCAACACAGAAAAACCCCGAGAAAGATTTACAGCAGTGCTTTAAAACTTACAAGAAGTTGAAACACTAAGATGGATTAAATTCCGCCGCCCTCCAAGCTTCCAGGCTGAGTCCTTTCCCCTGGAGTGGCTGATGATCTGGTCCTTCTGTAGGCAAGGCAGGTGTCCTACCCGCACTGGGGGCATCTCCCTCAGGATCCTCCATCTCTTGGTGTCCCTTCTGGTTGCAGAGTAATGTTCTGTGCCTGGGAAGGGGAGCTCTTATTGTTATTATTTAAATGATTTCTTTATTCGATTTTAAAAAAATGTAAACATATTACAAACATCAATTCAAAATCCAAATATCGAGAGTGCTTTGAATCTCCTCACTCTTCCCCCCCCCCAATCCCTTTCATGGGTCCTAATGTTAATATTTACAACTGCATATCAGTATTTATCCAAACTTTTATCCTTCTAAATTACCCATACTTTCCGTTACTTTACAAGTGTGGTTAGAATCTTGCTAATGCTTTAACCTGCTTGCAGTGGTCTCGTAAGTAAATAATAATAATAATAATAATAATAATAATAATAATAATAATAATAATAATTTATTTTATTTATACCCCGCCCTCCCCGGCCAGAGCCAGGCTCAGGGCAGCTAACAACCAATAAAATCACAGTAAAAAACATGATGGGGGGGGGAACCAATTTCAAGACAAGTCAAGTAACCTTTATTGGCACCACATAAGAACATTCAGAATACATTCAGAATAGGCCAGTGCGATCTCGTTGCCACCCCAACGGCACAATTTAAAATACAGATTAAAATGCAATTTAAAATGCAGCCAAAAAATCAAGACCATAAGGGGAGGGATAAATTTCCCCCAATCTTTTTTTTTTTAAAGTTCTTGTCTTCTTGATTTCTGAGCTTCCCAGTTAATTGTGCCATTTCGGCATAGTCCATCATCTTGGATTGCCATTCTTCCCGTGTTTTATTGAAGTTTTTATTAGACAAACAGATTCTTAAAATACATACAATACCAACAAAATATTCACTATGTTGTAAAGATTATAGAGAATATAAATATACAGTGGACGCTTGGGTTGCGAACGTGATCCGTGCGGGATGCACGTTTGCAACCCGCAGTGTTTGCAACCCGCAGTGGTGCGTCTGCGCCCACACGGGTTACGATTCGCGCTTATGTGCAAAGCACGTTTTAGCGCTTCTGCGCATGCGTGGCACCCGAAACCCGGAAGTAACCCGTTCCGGTACTTCCGGGTTTTGGCGGGTCCGTAACCCAAAAAAACGCAACCTGGAGCCGCCTGTAACCTGAGGTATGACTGTAAAATGAAAAGAATGGAAAAGAACAGAAGAAAGAAAAAACAAAGAGAAAGAAGAATGAAAGTGTGAATAAAGGCATAATGACATCCACTATTTGAATCAGCAAAGAAAAGAAACTTCCGACTTATACCCGCTGTACTAATTTACAGTGTTGTACTATTTTATTGTTGTTAGCCGCCCTGAGCCCGGCTTCGGCTGGGGAGGGCGGGATATAAATAAAATTTATTATTATTATTATTATTATTATTATTATTATTATTATTATTATTATTATTACAATTAAATTAATTACACAGTTGCTTTCCTGCCTTTCAGGTCTGGACATGGAAGAATTCCGAAGCGCCATGAAGAAGATCATGGGGGACGTTTCCGATGAAGACATTGACGTGATTTTCATGAAGGTGGACACCAACTGTGACGGCGCCGTGGACTGGGCAAGTGCCTGCTTGCATTTGTTCTGCAATGTTTTGAGAAGCCGTTCGGCATAACTCCTTTGGCTTTGCATGGCACAGGTGGGGCAAGGAGTTATTGCAGGGCACAGATGCTCAGCGCTCCCTGAGAAATCTGACTTGGCCACCCTCTGGCTTCTGGTCTCCGCGCTGTAAAGAATACCATCGCCGCCCTCAGAGCTAGAAACTTGCTCTGCTGTTTTTACATGGTAGCTCAGATTCCCAGGATGCTGAATGGCACGCCCTGCGTTGTACGCCCTGGGCTTTTCCTCTGCTCCTCAGCACAGCATCCTGTTATGGAAAAATCTAGGTGCGAGGCTGCTCAGTCACCCAGCTGGTCGGGCAAAGCCCGCGGCTCCCTTCGGAATAAAGGAAGGAGTCCAGCCACCAACCGGAGCAAATAGCTGTAGACCAAAGTTTATTGCGCAACAGGTTCAAAGAAGAATTTTGAACCCCGAGGATGGGGAGACAAGGACTTTTAAAACTTTCCCACCATATCCCAGAATACAGTTCGTTCCGCATCATTGCTGCATCATTGACATGCCACCAAAGGGGAGGGGTAGACAGGGGTTACACTAGTTCAACCTTGGCAAACATGTCCAGACAAGTCCTTGGTACATGATTAGCATAAGTAGACATGTCAGGGCAAGACTCAGGTATAAGATGAGCATAGGCAAACACCTCTGAAGTCCCACCACCCAAAGTACAAGAGAACTTCCTTTGCATGCCTGGCCCCTTGGCAAGTCCAGTGATGGGATTAGGCTTTCCTTGGCCAACAATCAGCTCAGCAATTGTCACCTCTGGACACTTCCTGGAGTCCCTTTTCCAAGGGCTAAATAGTGTTGGAATGGAGGAAACTGGCAAAGGGGTTGATTTTATATGATTGTTAAAGCTAGGTACAGTAATGTCCCTGAGCTGTCAAGTTGAAAGGATACATTCAGGCATAATATTTGTAACATTTAACTTTAAAGATGTGCCCCCCCCCCCCGGTAATTTCCGTAACAATCCTATAAATGGATTGGTCTATCCTTTGGCCTCGGCTGATGGAAGTTGCCATCCAAAACCTCTTGAGGGCACCAGCTTGGCAAAGGCGGCTATAAAACACTTACAGTCTTTTCCCCCTCTCCCAGCAAGACTTTCTGTTTGTAGCTCCCTGTCCCACCCTTGCCTTAGTTGACTCCCCAACATTGTCCCCATGGCTGCCTTGTAGATTGTAAGCCCACAACCTTCTGTTCCACAGTCAAATAGCTCTTGACATTGGAAAGTTATTCCTGATGTTCTCTCGGAATCTCCTTTCTTGCAAATTGAAGCCATTGGTTCAAGTCCTACTGTCCAGAGCAGGAGAAAACTGTCGACATGTAGAGGGCCGGGAGGCCAGCTGGCAAGCCCCAGCTGTGCCGTCTCCTTCCATCGACCCCAGCTCTGATGTAAATCAGCGACCCGGGCTTCGAAGCCAGGGCACGCTATCAGCAGAGAGTACTGCGCACACAGAATAGGCGTGAGGCTTGTGGAAGCATACTACAACTACAGATTTATTAATCATAAATCAGGACAAAGAAACATGTTGTCTCTCTCTCTCATGTCGTCTCATGGAGAACGGGAAAAGCAAAAGCTATACACAACAGAAGTTCCCAGCATGCTGCGCTGGAATGTAAACAGACATGTGACATGCAACAATTCCACACGTCTGTTCCTTAAGGTGGAATGGAAATCTCAGCAAAAACAAGCCTGTTCCCATCCTGTGCTCAGGTTCCATATATGTGCAAATAAAATAACAATCATAAAGACACCACATACTCCTAAATCAGGATTTCCCAAACTTGGGTCTCCTGCTGTTTTTGGACTACAGTTCCCATCGTCCTTGACATGCTGGCTAGGGATGATGGGAATTGTAGTTCAGAAACAGCTGGAGACTCAAGTTTGGGGAACTCTGTCCTATAGATACCACAGTCTCTGCTGACCTTCACCCCAAGGAAACCAAACTTGGGTGAGCGCCTGGAACTCCATCAGGCTCTCTCCACTCAGAGATTGGGGTGGCGTGTAAGACTGGGATCGGCTGGGTTACGTATTAGCCGGGCCCGAGAGAATCCTTGGAAAAGCACCATGCTGGCGGAGAGAGTGAGAATGACAACGGCAATTTCTCTCCCTGCAGGAGGAGTATCTGAATTACATGCTGCGTGAATACAGAGGGAAGGACGACATGCTGAAAAATAAGATGCTTCCCGAGTTCCAGACGACCATGAAACCGGTTTCCGTGTAAGGGTCCCTTTGCCCTCTGGGCGTGAGGGAAGGGGTTAAGGCCAAGTGGAGCTGCCAATTCCTAGAGTGGCTGAACAGCCAGTCCCTTTTCCCAGGGGAATTCCCTGGGAATTGCAGCTCTGGAGGGGAATGGTGTGTGTGTGTGTCTAATAATAATAATAATAAATTTATTATTTATACCCCGCCCATCTGGCTGAGTTTCCCCAGCCACTCTGGGCGGCTTCCAACAAAATATCAAAAATACATTAAAACATCAGCCACTAAAAACTTCCCTAAACAGGGCTGCCTTCAGATGTCTTCTAAAAGTCAGATAGTTGTTTATTTCCTTGACATCTGATGGGAGGGCATTCCGCAGGGCAGGTGCCACCACCGAGAAGGCCCTTTGTCTGGTTCCCTGTAACCTTGATTCTCGCAAGGAGGGAACCTCCAGAAGGCCCTCAGAGCTAGACCTCAGTGTCCAGGCTGGACGATGGGGGTGGAGACGCTCCTTCAGGTATACTGGGCCAAGGCAATCTTAACCAGCTGTAGATCCCATTCTTTGGAGGACGCCATGATGGTTAAAGTGATATGATATTGCTATAAACGAATAGTCAGGATGGGGCAGAGGACTCTTCATCAGTCAAGGCGTTACACAAAGCAAGGAGTGGGTGGCTGGGGGGAAGGCAGAGCAAGGATTTTTCTTTTAAGTACAGAGCTCAGTCGGGTTAAACATGGCGCTGATAACGCCAAGGTTGCAGGTTTGATCCCCGTAAGGGGCAGCTGCATATTCCTGCATTTCAGGGAGTTGGACTTCTAGATGATGCTCATATTCCCTTCCAGCTCCTTGATTCTTTGAAATGAGGATTCTGGAAGCTGTGGCCCTGAGGTCAATTTGGAGACCAAATTCCGAGGCGGAGGCTGCAGATGGCACTCTTCAACTCAGTGGTTCCTAAACTTTATTGAGGCAAAGCCCTTCCTGTTCCATAAACTCACCCTCAGTGCCTCCTATTTTACCCTATTAAAATGCATAATTCAGAATGCTGGCTTGCACAACCCACTAAGGAAGATCATGTTGTTGTTTAGTCGTTTAGTCGCGTCCGCCTCTTCGTGACCCCCTGGACCAGAGCAAACCAGGCACTCCTGTCTTCCACTGCCTCCCGCAGTTTGGTCAAACTCATGCTGGTAGCATCGAGAACACTATCCCACCATCTTGTCCTCTGTCATCCCCTTCTCCTTGTGCCCTCCATCTTTCCCAACATCAGGGTCGTTTCCAGGGAGTCTTCTCTTCTCATGAGGTGGCCAAAGTCTTGGAGCCTCAGCTTCAGGATCTGTCCTTCCAGTGAGCACTCAGGGCTAATTTCCTTCAGAATGGAGAGGTTTGATCTTCTTGCAGTCCATGGGACTCTCAAGAGTCTCCTCCAGCACCAGAATTCAAAAGCATCCATTCTTCGGTGATCAGCCTTCTTTATGGTCCAGCTCTCACTTCCATACATCACTACTGGGAAAACTATAGCTTTAACTATATAGGGCCCTTAGTTGGCAAGGTGATGTCTCTGCTTTTTAAGATGCTGTCTAGGTTTGTCATTGCTTTTCTCCCAAGAAGCAGGCGTCTTTTAATTTTGTGACTGCTGTCACCACCTGCAGTGATCATGGAGCCCAAGAAAGTAAAATCTCTCACTGCCTCCATTTCTTCCCCTTCTATTTGCCAGGAGGCGATGGGCCCAGTGGCCATGATCTTAGTTTTTTTGATGTTGAAGGAAGATCATAGCACAATCAAATTCAAGACACGAATGATTAATAGCACTTTTTTTTCATACTAATCATTACGTACATATGACGATACGGTTTTCTTTGTAGATGGGTGTTCTCCCCCCCCCCTTGTTTGTACTGCTTTGTTTTGGACTTTATGTTTGTAATTTTTGTTGTACTGTTGCATTGAAAATTTAAAAAAATTAATTGCACGTTTTTTTCAAAACCCAATCGAAACTACTCAGTTTAATTGATTTAACAAAACTGAAGAAATTGATCCAGCAAGACTAGCTTTTCAAAACCTGAAAGCCACCCCCTTGCTGCCCTTGTCCCCCCCCCCCAGCCCCCGGGAATCCTACTGCCCCCTTGTGGGGTGCTACCTCCCATTTTGGGAATCCCTGGTTTAAGTTATTGACGGAGGTGGTTTTCCCATTCACCTTTCAGACAGAATTTGCCACTCCTGGTCCCCAGGAGCAAAGGATTCCTGTCCCGCCTGTTGCTGATGGAATGTTGCTCTGTGCCCTCTAGGGATGAATGCAAAATCCAGCCCTGCTCTCGATGACTTTGCAAAAGGCCGCCCTGATTTTCTTGTGCAACTGTGCTATTACCTCCTACACCTCGCCTTAAATCTGCCAACAAATACAGACTTTGTGGCGTCAATGGCAAACCTCCCCCCCCCGTTGGTATCCCCAGTTGTGACTTGAGTGGCGCTGTGAGTTAAATCACAGAGCCTAGGACTTGCTGATCAGAAGGTCGGTGGTTCGAATCCCCGCGACGGGGTGAGCTCCCATTGCTCGGTCCCTGCTCTTGCCCACCTAGCAGTTCGAAAGCACGTCAAAGTGCAAGTAGATCAATAGGTACCGCTCTGGCGGGAAGGTAAACGGCGTTTCCGTGCGCTGCTGTGGTTCACCAGAAGTGGCTTAGTCATGCTGGCCACATGACCCGGAAGCTGTAAGCCGGCTCCCTCGGCCAATAAAGCGAGATGAGCACCGCAACCCCAGAGTCGGCCACGACTGGACCTAATGGTCAGGGGTCCCTTTACCTTTACCTTTATCCCCAGTCGCTTCTTTGGTTGACATGCAGTCTGCTGAAGACATTACAGTCATACCTCGGGTTACAGATGCTTCAGGTTGTTGTTTTTTTGGGATACGGACCCACCGAAACCCAGAAGTACTGGAATGGGCTACTTCCGGGCTTCGGCAGTTGCACATGCGCAGAAGTGCCAAATCGCAATCCGCGTGTGTGCAGGCGTGCTGCTGTGGGTTGCGAACATGCATCCTGCACAGATCACATTTGCAACTCGAGCGTCCACTGTATTGTATTATTATTATTTAATGAGTATACCGCCTTTCATCCGAAGACCACAGGGCAGTTTACAAAATAAAAATACGAAAACGTAGCTGCCATACATCTGTGGCAGGTGAAGGTTTGTGCATGTTTTTAATGTTTAATTATGTTTCTATATATATGCTGGAAAAAGTAGAGACATCACCTTGCCGACAAAGGTCTGTATAGTTAAAGCTATGGTTTTCCCAGTAGTGATGTATGGAAGTGAGAGCTGGACCATAAAGAAAGCTGATCGCCAAAGAATGGATGCTTTTGAATTCTGGTGCTGGAGGAGACTCTTGAGAGTCCCATGGACTGCAAGAAGATGAAACCTCTCCATTCTGAAGGAAATCAGCCCTGAGTGCTCACTGGAAGGACAGATCGTGAAGCTGAGGCTCCAAGACTTTGGCCACCTCATGAGAAGACTCCCTGGAAAAGACCCTGATGTTGGGAAAGATGGAGGGCACAAGGAGAAGGGGATGACGGAGGACGAGATGGTTGGACAGTGTTCTGGAAGCTATGAACATGAGTTTGACCAAACTGCGGGAGGCAGTGGAAGACAGGAGTGCCTGGCGTGCTCTGGTCCAGGGGGGCACGAAGAGTCGGACATGACTAAACGACTAAACAACAACAAATATATGCTGGAAGTCTCCCAGAGTGGCCGGGGCAACACCCAGCCAGATGGGTGGGGTACAAACGACAAAATCATCATCAACGTCACCACCATTCCACTATTTATACTCCGCCCATCTGGCTGGGCCTCCCCACCAGTTTGGGCAGCCCCCAGCAGAATATCAAAACATAATAAAATTTCAAGAACCTGAAATCTCACTTGCTGTTTATTTAATTTGTCTACTGTCCTTCGTCTGTAGACCTCAGGGCGGTTCGCAACATAAAAATGCAAGGTAGAAAACACAAAGTACACAACAAAAACCAAAGCATACCAGTAACCCCTCCCACATCACATTTAAAAGTGCATCAGGTGTCAATGAGACAAAGGCCTTGTTGAAGAGGAACGTTTTTGCCTGGCGCCTGAAGGTGCCAGGCGAGCTTCCCTGGGGAGAGTGTTCCACAGAGAGGGAGCCACTGCAGAAAAGGCCCTGTTCTTGTGTTGCCAGCCTTCCGGGTCTCTCATGGAGGAGGCACACAGAGAAAGGCCACAGGAGTTGATCGCAGGGTCTGGGCCAGTTCATCTGGAGAGAGGTGGTCCTGGAGCTATTGTGGTCCTTGCAGTACTCACTACTTTGTGACTTTTTGGTTGACCCTCATAAAAGGGAGAGGACGAGATTCTGCGTCTGTGATGTGGAAGGGCAAAGGGGCAGGCTGATGGCACCAGAAACTGAGGAGGCTGACCACAGTCATAGAAGGAAGGTTATAATAATAATAATAATAATAATAATAATAATAATAATAATAATAATATATTGTTTATACTCCGGCCATCTGGCTGGGTTTCCCCAGCCACTCTGGGCGGCTTCCAACAGAATATTAAAATACAATAACCAATTTACATTAAGAGGTGATTCTGTGCTGGGACTGGACACACTGATGGGAACTTAGCCTGGGGTGAGTTAAGACAAGCCCTGAGCTCTCCTGGATGGTGGAATTGCTTTCCGCTTGGACTGAAATGAATCCTGTGCTCTCCAAGGTCTCAAAACGCTCACCTATGAATTCTGATGGCAAATGCACCTTTGCCCTTGCATGGTTTTCTGATCTCACAGGAGTACAGATCTCTTGTTTTTTATTTATAAAAGCATTGATATGCCACAATCACAAAACACACCAAAGTGGCTCACCGTGCTAAAAAACAGAAGCCCTACAATAAAAGCATGAAAACAAACTTTAAAAAAGTTTAAAAGTAGAAAAAAGGTTAAGCATCAATAAACTGTTGCCAGGAGATGTATTCTTAACTGCCTGCAGAGGCCTGACGGAATAAAAAAATAATATTTTTTTAAAGGTTTTAAGTTTAAGGTTTTAAGTTTGCTTGCTTTGTTCCTAAGCACAGTATATGTGTCTGTAGCCATTTTCTTTCTCCCCCCTCTTCCTTTTCCTCCAGGGCTCACTCTGAGGAAATTGTCAAGATCCAGTTTTTCCCAAACCAGAACAGGGGGCTTTTGGAGAGGGCGAGGAAAAGCCGATCGCCGTCTGGGCGATTCCTGACCGTGAGCAGGGACGGGATCCTGCAATACTGGAGCGACACCTTTAAAAGGCTTCGTACTGTTGTGGTAGGTAGCCTGGCCATCCTGGGATGGTGGTTTGGTACAGAGGACTCTCCTTTTCTCTTGAGTCTCCCAAGAAAAGCCAAGAAAAAAAATATGTAAAGTTGAAGTACTAAAGCAGGTGAAAATTCACATCAACTTTCTAAGCCCCTGGGCAGGCTTGTCTGAGCAATAATGTTCTTAGCAGACGCCGAAAGGAATACAGCGAAGGCACCGGCTTGGGATCAATAGGCAGGGAGTTCCAAAGTCTCGGTGCTGCCAGACTAAACAACTGAGTTCTTACAAAAAGGGTTGCAAGTGGGGCCTGTCGGTCGTGCTGTTTCCGCCGATTGAAGCCTTTGAGGGGTCGTATATGGGGCAAGGTGATTTTGTAGGTCAGTTGGTCCCAAGTGGGCATGTTCTGCTATGGCTGGTGGCATTCAGAGCCAGGATTTTAAAGCCAGGATTTGCTCCAAGGTGGAGTTGAGTGAGTGGAGAGCAAATGAAATCGCACGGTGGCTTAACATGTTTCTCAGGACCCCTCTAGAACAGTGTTTCCCAACCTTTTTTGGGCAAAGGCACACTTGTTTGATGAAAAAAATCTTGAGGCACACCACCATTACAGCCCCGTGACGTCAGCGCGCAGCGTCACGCTGGGAGGGACGCACGAAAGTGTAAAGTTTCAATTTTTTTCCCTCCCCCTTGCCGGGGAACCTCCAAGCTTTGGGGGTGGGGGGGAGGAGGCAGCAAAGCGAGGCAGGAAGGAGAGCGCGGCTTGGCTGGGTGAGCTTTGGCAGGGGCAGGGAATGAGAGCCGCGAGGCGGGCGCTGCGGACGGAGGCGCTGCCCGCCGAGCTCGCAGGCAGCCAGGCAGGCAGACGGCGAGAGCCCCGCGCTGGGCGGCCTCTCCTCGCCGCCGCCGCCCCGCCTCTCGCCGCCCGACTCGCCCGCCTCCCTCCAGGCAACATCTCGCGGCACACCAGGCAACATCTCGTGGCACACTAGTGTGCCGCGGAACAGTGGTTGGGAAACACTGCTCTAGAAGACCTACTTACAAAACCCAGGTGAAGGTTAGCTTGCATCTGGTCTTTATTGAACATTTGTTCTGATCTGAATGTGTGAAGGTTGCATGACAATGTTCACCCATCCTGATTTGCATGAGGGGCGTTTAAGGCTTCTTTGCGTTAGTCATCCTGCACTCGCCAAAACATTTATCCTTTATTTTCCAAACACTGGTCTTGAAAGACCTACACTGGCTCCCAGTACGCTTCCAAGCACAATTCAAAGTGTTGGTGCTGACCTTTACCCTAAAAGGCCTCGGTCCGGTAGACCTGAAGGAGCGTCTCCACCCCCATCATTCTGCCCGGACACTGAGGTCCAGCGCCGAGGGCCTTCTGGCGGTTCCCTAATTGTGAGAAGGGAGGTTACAGGGAACCAGGCAGAGGGCCTTCTTGGTGGTGGCGCCCACCCTGTGGAACGCCCTCCCACCAGATGTCAAAGAGAACAACTACCAGACTTTTAGAAGACATCTGAAGGCAGCCCTGTTTAGGGAAGCTTCTAATGTTTGATGCATTACGGTATTTTAATATTTTGTTGGAAGCCGCCCAGAGTGGCTGGGGAAGCCCATCCAAGTGGGCGGGGTATAAATAAATTATTATTATTATTATTGTTATTATTATTATTATTATTATTATTATTATTATTATTATTATTTAAAAGCAAACAAAAAAGCAACCCTCAAAAGGCAGATTTGCTGTGATAAGGCAATAGAAGTGCTTTAATATACTTTAAATATGCAAACCTAGCCTCTCCCTAAATGCAAGTGGGAAACTTCTCTTCTCCTCCTGTGGTTTCTGGTAAACTGGTATTCAGAAGCCTCTGTGGAGGCAGAGCAGAACCCTCCCAGCTAGTAGCCATCAGTAGTCCTCTTCTCCATGAATTACCGTATTTTTCGCTCTATAACACGCACCCGACCATTACACGCACGTAGTTTTTAGAGGAGGAAAACAAGAAAAAAATATTCTAAATGAAACAGTGGATGTATGATTTTTGTGGTTCATGCTGTGGCCACAGACATGTGATCTGATGGTGAATTTGGGGTGACCCAGTGCAAAAATCCTGAGGATCCATGTGGATCCGTGCTTTGTAACCACGTTTTAAGTGGGGAGGGAAGGAAAAGCACTCAAGGGACAAGGAGCAGCGTGGGGGTGTGGAGAAGGAGATTTTTGGGGAGCTGAGTGGGGAGGAGGGAGGGAAAGAGCACTGTTGCTTTAAAGGTATACTTAAGGTATTTGCCCTGTGCCTGGTTTTTTTTTTCCATTTAACAGTTTGCAGCCTTTTCCTTCCGCTCCTTGTTTTGAGGCAGAATAGATTTGAGCAAGTGAGGAGGACTTGGATTGCAGGGGATTCGCCATTAGCTGTGTAAAAGCGCTCCTCCTTGCAGCCTGAGTGATAAGCAGCCACCAGCAGCAATAGAATGGAGAACAAAAAAGAGATAGGGGCACTAGGACCCAGACAATGCTCAAATCTATCCTGCCTGAAAACAAGCTGCTCCGTCCCAGCGGATCAGCTGAGACGCGGGGGATTTGCGAAGTTTTCCCCTCTCCCTCATCCCCAGCCTTTTTTTTAACTTCCTGGTTTTCACTGCGTGGCTCAGAGCTAGAGGTTGGTTTTATTTTGCTGCTGGTTGCTTAAATTTTATCTTTCCTGCTGTCCCTCTGCAGCCTCATTGCTCTGTTTAGAGAGCGTGCAGACCTTTGCTAGCGTCTGTCCCTCCTCCGTGTCCGCTTTGCTGCCATGGCTCTCCTCCCCTCCCTCCTCCCCGGCTCCAGGTCGCTTTAAAGCAAGCAAAGCGAGAGCCTCATAGAGCGTGTAAACGGCTCCCGCTTTGCTTGACTGACGGCAGCCATGGCTCCGATCCGTGCATTCGCTCCGTAACATGCACAAGCATTTTCCCTTACTTTCTAGGAGCAAAAAAGTGCGTGTTTTGGAGCGAAAATTACGGCAGTCTAATCCTCTCTTTAAGCTGTCCAAGTTGGAGAGAGACCATTGCTGCCTTCTGCGGGAGGGAGTTCCCTAGATTAACGCTGCACTGCTTGAAGAAGGACTTTCATGACAATAATGCCCACTTACACCTCAAAGAACTCATAACCCACCTACTTTCAGCAGCCAGAAGCATCATAGCCAGACACTGGAGAGACCTGTCAGGAGTAAGCATGGACCAGTGGTACCAAATAGCATGGGAAACAGCCCTAATAGAAAAATTAACCAATAAACTGAAACTGCCACGGGGACAAATAGAAGAAGACACCTTTACCCCGGTATGGCTCCCCTTTATCACATACACAGCCCAACAAGACAACGACAATAATCCACCAACAGCATACTGATCAATATGGCTAACCTGATCCAAAACATCCACCCACCCCACTCACACACGAAAACAAAGATCACCACAGCCAATCACAAACAAACAACCACACCATAGGCCAACCCCAACCTCTCTCACCACCAAAGGAACACAAGTGAACAGCAGAGAACCTGCACAAGAAACGCTGGCACCAAAGCCCACATATAGTAAGTAAAATAGAAACGTCGCCACCCGACCCCATCCCCACTCACATTTTCCCCCTCCACCTCTTTCCCCTTTTCTTCCTAATATCTCAACAAATGAAACTGAACTGTAAAAAATGTTACTTGGGAAAAGAGAGAGAGAGAGAGAGAGACATTGCACACACTTTTGTAAATCAATAAAATCTTTGAAAAAGAAAAAGAAGGAAAGGACTTTCATTTCTATGTCCTGAATCTTTCAATGAAAGCTGAGAAGCTGAGGTTCTCTGCTCCACAGGAAGGTTGGAGGAAGCATCCCTGCTTCCTCGTTTCCTTGCCCTCCGAGCCAGGTCCACCCCCCCCATCATACGCCCCCCCCCGGTTCTTCTTCATCTTCCTCCTCCTGTCTCGGAGCCTGCCAGCAGTATGAGGCTCCAGACATGAAATACGTGATGTGCAAACAGCAAACCTTCCTTCCTTCTGTCTCCCCCATCACTTTCTTTGCTCTGTGAACCCCCCCTCTCTCTATGCAGCTGGACCAGAGCAAAAGACGTCACAGTTTGAAACTCTGGGTGATTGACATGGTGTGCCTCACCAATATCAACTTACTAGCGGTTGCAACGACAGACCAGGATATTGGTAAGTGCAGAACGCAAAGGGCAAGTTCCCCTCCGCCGCCCAATTGCCTTGCATTCCTTCCTCCCCAAATCAAGTGTGTGCCTCTGTATGCTGAGCTTGCAACCCTTTCCCTCAAAATACGCACCATGCAGCCGTGAGTTCCACAGGTTGGTTCCGTACTGTGCCCAGGGGAACTTAGTTTTAGTGTTCTGGACTTCTGAGTCAACTTCCCATCAGATTCACAGGGGAAGCTGTGTTACGGGGAAAGGGAGAAGATGTTTGACTGGCGCATCCAGTGGTGCTTAGAGTTTGCGAATAGAGACTCTGGAGGTCAAACTGTGATTCAGCTTCCATTATGTCTTCAAAGCGCAATGCCTTTCAGTGGAGTCAGTTCAGATCTGCAGGCTGGGAAAGGGAGCGATGCACGCACAGCCCTCGAATAAAGTGTTCCGCTTTCCCTCTTTCCACCCAGAGTTCTTTGACATTGGGGGCAATAAATGCGACCGGATCTTCACTCTCGTCGACTTGGAAGGGTGTGCCACGGCTATGGACTACTGGTACGTCAAGAGAAGACCCTGGGGGCGTTTCCCCTCTCACCCCCCTCTCAGCATCTCCCCAGACGCAGGCTGGACCAGCCCCAGCCACAACCAACACTCTGTTTCCAGACCCGGCCCACACTAACCATCGATACAGCCACACTTGGCAATTAGAATTACGGGGGCTGCCCAGTTGCTGGATCCCCTATTCATTTACGGTGGGAATGGGGAAAAGCACAAACCTTTGGTTCTGCAGGGTTTTTTTAAAAAAAGAAATCAATACAATTTTTGAATTATTGTCTTATCCCTTCTCCCCAGCTTCCACTGTTATCTATTTTTGAGGAAGCTGATCTTAATATACATAACAAAGAGCTAATTGTTCCTTCTTCTTCTTTGGTTTTTTTTTGGGGGGGGGGGAGGGGACGGCCACTAAAGATGCAATGGCCCACTTCAGGAGAGATCTAAATGGAGCCAATATTTAATTTTGGCATTTCACAGTTTGGCAACTTGCTTTACAGTATTAGAAAAGTTGAGCGGCAAACAACGCGTCTCCAGGGGACAATGCAAAAAAGGATAGATTTGCAGAAGTCTGGTTTGAGTTTATTGCGCATGTCAATACAGAAGAGCAAGGCTTGTCCCTTCCCTCTGCTTATCAGTGGATTTGGTTGATTCAATAACATGCTGATATTCCTCTTTAAGATTCTTTAAGATGTATATACCACCCTTTACCCGAGGGTCATAGGTCAGTTTACAGTATAGAAATGCAAAAATGCGTAACATGATTCTAGATTCAGGTAGGTGGCCGTGTTGGTCTGACGCAGTCGAAATAATAATAATAAAAAAGTCCAGTAGCACCTTAGAGACCAACTAAGTTTGTTTGGTGTATAAGCTTTCGTGTGCATGCACACTTCTTCAGATACTGAAACAGAAGTCACCAGACCAGTATATATAGTGGGAGGGTGGGGTCATCTGCATACTATCCCTTCCTTTTTTCTGTAGGACTAATTGCAGTCGTTAACAGTCGTCCACAGGTTTACCATACCCACTGAGTCAATCACCCATCTCTTACCACCCTCCTGATAAAAACCCCACCCTCCCACTATATATAAGGGTCTGGTGACTTCTGTTTCAGTGTATCTGAAGAAGTGTGTGTGCACACGAAAGCTCATACCAAGAACAAACTTAGTTGGTCTCTAAGGTGCTACTGGACTATTTTTTAATAACAACAACAACAAACAAAACAACTCCCCCCCCCCGGACTGTATGCTCCTGCCTTGTGGCCAGAGGAAATCTGGAGCGATGCCCATTTTGGATCCCAATTCCAGCGCTCTGCTCTGCTACCTGGAGCAAAGAAGCAGGCAGAGCTTCCGTCCAAGGCTGACCTGCTTCCCAGGTAGGCCAAGCTCTCACCTGTTCCGCACCTGTGCTGCACTTGCAGCTTTTGGCCTTCATCCCTTTTCTTTTCCTACCTGAACTAGGACCGATGGCCGCAAAGCGATCTTCTCTGTTGGGGACGTGAAAGGGAACGTCCTGATCTTCACCTCATCGGATGTCGTGGTGAACGGGCTTTTCAATGTCCGCAGCTACATAGGTGAGCCCAGTTGGTCCAGGCTGGTGTGGGGGGCAGCTCACAACACTGGCCAGGCAGAGGGGGAGCTGCTGGTCCCTGAGCCTCCACAAAAGGGGTGCAAGTCGACCCTTATTGCGATGTTTGATCTTTGGTGCTCCCCCTTTTGCTGAGCTTTCCTTTCAGATGAGAGATTGAGCGGTAGGGATGCCTTTACAATATTTGCTTTATTCATATGCTGAGCATCAGTGGTAGCAAATGAACGCCAAGTAAGGACTCTGTTAAGGTTGTAGATCCATTACTCCAGATCAGACCTTCAGAAAGAGATTCGTTTTGCTTACATGAAATGCTATGCCATGGTTTACTAAGCTACAGGTCTATGGCCCAACGTCATATGGGAACCCTTGCCCATGCCTCCTGCATGGATCATGTTCGCAACCTGAGCATCCACTGTACTTATTTTTTCCAGTTTGTCACCCCCCTCAGGGTGACACCCGGGGCCAGCCACCCCTACCGCACCCCCCTTCCTACGCCACACAGATACCCCACCCCAGACATTCACTAAACCAAACTACAAAGGTAGTTTAGCAGCTGGAAAACAAAGCAAACTCTGGAGAAACAAGCCAATGTTTCCTCAGTCGCCTTTAGGGCAGCTCATAGTTTGTGAAACAGACCATGGCTTAGTGGAATGAGCGAACTATGATGTCCAACTTGTGCTTTTAGCCAATTCTCAGCCCCCCAGTCAGATGTCAGAGAGGTAACCCATTATTCAACCTTTTGTGGTCATCCGAAGGCAGCTCTGTATTGGGAAACATTTAATTTCGGATGTATCATGTGTTCTTTTATATTCTCTTGGAGGGTACTCAGAGTGGCTGCGGCAACCCAGTCAGGTGGGTGGGGTAAAAGTAATACATCATCATCATCATCATCATCATCATTATTATTATTATTATTATTATTATTATTATTATTATTATTATTATTATTCTGTTGTGGATTAACTGTCACAACAGAGGGAGTAGAACCAATGCATTATATTTTGGCTCTGCTGGCGCACAATGTTTTTCCCTGGATCTTGTCCTCACAGGTGGCATGTCTAGAGTCCCCGTCCACATCCTCCTGAAAAACAAGGCTGAACAATACAGGAATTTCCATGTCCCTGTGAGTTTTTCTCATGAATCTGCCTGCTCCAGAGTTAGGGTGATTTCTGCCAGGCGCTCCCTGCTTTTAATATTGATTTATTAAACGTGTTTCTATCCTAACCTTTAATATATTTTTTTAAGGACCGCAGTGAAAACGATCAAAATAAATAAAAAAGAGTGTGTGATAAAACCCCGAATTAAAAGATCACAATTAAATAGAATAAGGCGGCAGACTTACAGTGGTACCTCGCAAGACGAATGCCTCGCAAGACAAAAAACTCGCTAGACGAAAGGTTTTTCCGTTTTCGATTTGCCTCGCAAGACGAAATTTCCCTATGGGCTTGCTTCGCAAGACGAAAACGTCTCGCGGCTTTGTTTCCTTTGTCTAAAAACAAAGACATGTTTTGTTTATAAAGTTAATTTATTTTCCCTTCAATTTTTGAACTGCTCTTTACAGTATGTGTGACTTTAAAGAGCAGTTAATAAACTGTTGTTGTACCAAATTTGGCTTTGTTTGGACTTTTTTGACCATAGGAACGCATTAATTGATTTTCAATGCATTCCTATGGGATTTCGTGATTCGCAAGACGAAAAATTCGCTAGACGACAAAAATTGCGGAACGAATTAATTTCGTCTTGCGGGGCACCACTGTACAACTAAATTTTGCAGTTCTCTTTGCTAATTCAAGTTCCCTGTAAAATCTTGGAAGAACAGGTACGATGTTGGCATCTGCTGTACCTCAGAGGCGGCTTAAATTCCATTAAGTTTTTCACTGATGGGCAAGTGGTGGTTGGAACCAGTATTCATCCAACCTGCAGGCCTTTGGCTATTCCAGGTACCTGCTCCTAGCCTTGCCATTATAATCTGAATTGCCAAATCATGGAAAGGTCCTGAGGAAGTGAGTTTTGCTTAGTTCTCCTCTCTGTCTCTCGTTCAGGCTCCCACTCCCAGTTTTCAAAGATCTTGATTATTGTGTCTGTGCGGTTCAAGCCAAAACGAATACACCTTTTACAAATTTGCCGAGACAACAGATGATTAAGGCTGGAGACAGACATTAGCTGTCTTCCAGGGAGTTTGAAATGGGGATCTTTGCTCATGCTCTGCACAGACTCTTGCCTCTGGCATACGGGTTTTGCATCTTCTGGAATTGCTTCAAAACCCTGCAAAACCTATATGACCAGGCATGAAAATTGGAGAAAAGCGGGCGGGGGGGGGGGACAGGAGACGAAGACGCATTAATTTCTATTACCATGAAAACAGCAACCTTTCTCCTTCCTGTTAATTTAGAAAGCGAGAGGTTTCTGGTCAAGGGAGGACTCTAAAGGGCTGTGTACACACTTCAATTAATCTGCATCTTTGGGAAGAGGCTCAGGCACGATGTTAGCCACAATGCATGTCTTTTCTTATGGAATACTGCATTTTGTTGCATTTGCCTCCAAACCAGCTTTGAACTGAATTGAGAAAAAGAAGGACCAAGCATGCATTTTAAGCAGGTTAACGCGTACACATCTCCTTTGGGATTTCCAAAAGATGGTATGCGGGCAGATAGAGCGCTCCTTTTAGTTAACAGCTCTCTGGCCTTTCTATTTTTGCAAAGTTTAGTTGTCGTCTTCTTCTTCCTCCTCCTCCTCCTCCTCTTCCTCTCCCTCCAATCCAGGCTTTGCACGGAGACTGGTGCCAACAGATCAAGTACATCCCGCAGCTCAACCTGGTCGCCTCCTGCACGCCAGCCGAGAAGACGGCCATGGCCCTCACGTCTCTCCCGCTGCATAACATTGGTAAAACCCAGTAAGAGAGGCCTTTTTCTCTCTGCTCTGGAAATGAACCCAAGGTGGGATTGAAACGCCATTACTGTTTCCACCGGAAGGTGGGTAGGGAAAGGGTCAGAAACTTCAGAGAGCCATAAAATATGGGAAGTATAATAATAATAATAATAATAATAATAATAATAATAATAATAATAATAATTTCTCATTTGTACCCCGCCCATCTGGCTGGGTTTCCCCAGCCACTCTGGGCGGCTTCCATAGAAACCAAAAAAACACTAAAATATCATACATTAAAAACTTCCCTGATGCCTTCAGATGTCTTCTGAATGTCAGGTAGTTGTTTATCTCTTTGACATCTGATGGGAGGGCGTTCCGCAGGGCGGGTGCCACTACCGAAAAGGCCCTCTGCCTGGTTCCCTGTAGCTTTGCTTCTCGCAATGAGGGAACCGCCAGAAGGCCCTCGACGCTGGACCTCAGCGTCCGGGCAGAACGATGGGGGTGGAGACGCTCCTTCAGATATACTGGACCGAGGCCGTTTAGGGCTTTAAAGGTCAACACCAGCACTTTGAATTGTGCTCGGAAACGTACTGTCCATCAGGAATTTGTGGCTGAGGCTGTAAATGCACAAGAGTTTCCAAGGGACCTTTCAAATGGGAAACCTGGGTCCCAGAAAGGCCCCTGGGAAATAATAATAATAATAATAATAATAATAATAATAATAATACTAATAATAATTTTATTTATATCCCGCCCTCCCCAGCCGAAGCCAGGCTCAGAGTGGCTAACAACAATCAAAGTAACACAGCATTCTAAAATCCATTCATTTTAAAATCAATTCAAAATCAAATTAATGGCAACCATTGGGCTAGAGTTCTATGGGGTTTACAGAAGGAGAGAGGGGGTCAGGCTGTGCCCTGGCCAAAGGCCTGGTGGAACAGCTCTGTCTTGCAGGCCCTGCGGAAAGATGTCAAGTCCCGCAGGGGCCTAGTCTCTTGTGATAGAGCGTCCCACCAGATCAGGGCCACGGCCGAAAAAACCCTGGCTCCGGTTGAGGCCAGCCTAACCTCCCTGTGGCCCGGGACCTCCAAGATGTTTTTGTTTGAAGACCGTAGGGTCCTCTGTGGGACATACCAGGAGAGGCGGTCCCGTAGGTACGAGGGTCCTAGGCTGCATAGGGCTTTAAAGGTTAAATCTTTAAATCTGGAGGTCTTTTTTTTTAACGTTACTTTGGGGAGGACAGAACCTCCCAGGATTTGCAGGTATAGCCAGGTTCTCCTCCACTCTGATTTCAGCCGGGGAAGTGAAATCGACAAGGTGCTGGTATTCTCTCTCTGAGAAATGCTTGCATCTCCTATGGGGAGGACGCATGAGCTGGCCTCCCGCCCCCAAAGGACCTGTGGGAAGAGCTGCCCTCTCCTCTCCCCTTCTCTGCAAAATCAGGACAGGGGTGCCTGTTCCGCAAGAAGGCATTACCTTTCTTGTCAGGGCACAACATGAGGAGAAGGAGCGATTGAAGATCTACCTTGGGAACAAGCAGGGAATAGAGATCAACCTTGGGATCCGCTGTCTCTCCGGAGCCTGCCTCCTGAGGCATCCTCCTCACCTTGCCTCCTGGGCGGCCCTGTTTCTGGTTTACATGGGCAAAGCAGGGCAAATGATTCCCTTGGACAAACTTGGTTAGGGAGTTTGGTGGTGGTGGCGCTGTGAGTTAAACCACAGGACTTGCCAATCAGAAGGTTGGCAGTTCGAATCACTGCAACGGGCTGAGCGCCCGTTGCTCGGTCCCTGCTCCTGCCAACCTAGCAGTTCGAAAGCACCTCAAAGTGCAAGTAGATAAATACCGTATTTTTCGCTCTATAAGACGCACCAGACCACAAGACGCACCTAGTTTTTGGAGGAGGAAAACAAGAAAAAGAATATTCTGAATCTCAGAAGCCAGAACAGCAAGAGGGATCGCTGTGCAGCGAAAGCAGCGATCCCTCTTGCTGTTCTGGCTTCTGGAATAGCTGCACAGCCTGCATTCGCTCCATAAGACGCACACACATTTCCCCTTACTTTTTAGGAGGGGAAAAGTGAGTCTTATAGAGCAAAAAATACGGTAGGTACCGCTCCGATGGGAAGGTAAACGGCGTTTCCGTGCGCTGCTCTGGTTCGCCAGAAGCGGCTTAGTCCTGCTGGCCACATGACCCAGAAGCTGTACGCCAGCTCCCTCGGCCAGTAAAGTGAGATGAGCGCCGCAACCCCAGAGCCGGCCATGACTGGACCTAATGGTCAGTGGTCCCTTTACCTTTACCTTTAAGCCAGCTTTGAATCTTAAATTCCCTGGTTTGAATCTAATCTTTCCCACACACTCAGCGGTCTTAGGCGAGCTCCGTCTCAGCCGCCTCCCTGGCTTGAAATAGGGGGGGATAATGTCAGTGGCCTTCTGCTTTACAGGGTTGTTCCAAGGATTGCAACGAGATTATGCATATGATATCCTTCGCAGCCTGGAAGTGCCAGGAATTATGATCACCAAAAGTTCAAGGTTGCAGTTCCAAGAACTGGGCAGCAGATGGTGGTGTTGCACTTCATTGTTCTCTTTAGGAGCAATGATTTGTTTTTTTTAATGTTTTTATGAAAAGGATTTTCATAGTTAACAAGGGTGCATCCAACATCTCTGTTTTCAGTTCATAGTAGAATAGTGTGAAATGAAAGCATTTAAAGCAGTGGTTCTCCACCTGTGGGTCCCCAGATGTTGTCATGCTGGCTAGGAATGATGGGAGTTGTAGTCCAACAACATCTGGGGACCCACAGGTTGAGAAACACTGATTTAAAAGATAGCAGGGTTAGAGCTCATCCAGACTCCCACTCGCCCTGCATCTTCCCCCTTGGAAAACCTCATCTCTACCGCTGAATCAGAGAAAACTTCAGCCAGATTTTCCTCAGATTGACGTTTGCTCCAATTCAGCAGTAAAGAGTGGGTTTTCAGACAGGAAAGGGAAAGGGTTTGGCCCCTTGGTTTCTAAACACAGGACAGGCCTCACGTCGCCTTGAGGTTTCTTAGGCAAGCACCTACTTGGTCAGCTGCGCGGTGGTGCACTTTGCAATCTGCAGACTTGCTGCAGAGATCCAGGTCGAGCTCTGCGCCTCTGCTGCTTCCTGGATCATGGTCGGGTGTCTCTAGCAAAACGTCCTGCAGCCCACCATGCTTTGGGCAAATGTCTTTCTGGCCCATTTCTTCAGAAAGCCAGCCAGCCATTTATTTTTGAAAGAAAAAGAAGAGAGACGGGCGTACTTAATCGACACCTCCCCTCTTCCATTTGTCCCAGATCAGCGGTGATCGTTCTGAAGAAAGGCATCCTTTGCTTTGACTATTCCTCGGAAATGAACATCCTCGGTACGTTCTCTAGAAACGGCTCCTTAAAACCGCCTCCTTCTGGAGCCGGTATCCTCTTTGGGGACCAGGTGCCTGAGAGAACGGCACCTCCAGGTATTCTCAGTTGGCAACAATTTACCTGCATCCGGTCAAGTCTTGTTTCTAACCCAGTCGAGGCACCGAAACGGCCTTGCTGCCCTGGTGGTTAACTGGGAAGAAGGGTGTGACCCAGTTAGTTTATTATTTTATTTTATTTATTGAATTTATATACACTGCCCTATGAGCTCTCAGGGTGGTTCACAGAACAAAATCAAAATATAAAACCGCAAATTTATTCTCCAAATGTCTCAGCATCCCTCTGGAGGTCTGAGATGATGGAGAGCAGAGGCAAAACACTGCCCTTGAAACAACTGAACTGGCTCCTGGCTCCTTTCTGTTCCTAATCCAAGGTGTTTGTTTTAAATTTGAAGGCTCTAAATAAGGGATGAAGGACCGGTGTTGTTCTGATGTGTCTGCTGCAATCCTTCTGCACTTTTGCCATCAGCTTATGCTTTGCGATGGCTGCCCCAAGAAAGCGATGCAGACGGTTCCGCAGATCGATCAGTCAGTGCACCCCGCAAATGATAATAGTAATAATGATAATAATGATGATGATAATAATAATAATAATAATAATAATAATAATATATTTATACCCCGCCCATCTGGCTGGGCTCCCTTAAAAGTGGCTGCAGGTCCCGCTAACGGTGCCACTGATGGGATGTATTTTCTAATGCAATGGCATGATTAGCTGCAAACATCATTGCATTATAAAATATGTTCCCTCAGTGCTGCAGTTAGAACATAAAACAACAACAACAACAACAACAATAATATAATCATCATCATCATCAGTGCTTTTATTCTGGGGGTGCGCATACCCCTAAACATTTTGTGAACCTAAGTTTGGCCTCATTGAGGGACAGTATTTCAATATGAGTAGGAAAATGAGAGTACCCCTTAACATTTTTTTAAAGAAAAAAAGTACTGATAATAATAATTTATTACTTATACCCCGCCCATCTGGCTGGGTCTTCCCAACCACTCTGGGCGGCCTCCAACAGGATATCAAAACACAATAACCTATTAAACATTAAAAACTTCCCTAAACAGGGCTGCCTTCAGATGTCGTCTAAAAGTCTGGAGTTGTTCTCTCTGACATCTGGTGGGAGGGCGTTCCACAGGGCAGGGGCCACCACCAAGAAGGCCCTCTGCCAGGTTCCCTGTAACTTGGCTTCTCGCAGGGAGGGAACCGCCAGAAGGCCCTCAGAGCTGGACCTCAGTGTCCAGGCTGAACGATGGAGGTGGAGATACTCCTTCAGCTATACAGGACTGAGGCCATTTAGGGCTTTAAAGGTCAGCACCAACACTTTGAATTGTGCTCGGAAACGTACTGGGAGCCAGTTTAGGTCTTTCAAGACCGGTGTTATGTGGTCTTGGCAGCCGCTCCCAGTCACCAGTGTAGCTGCCGCATTCTGGATTAGTTGTAGTTTCCAGGTCACCTTCAAAGGTAGCCCCACATAGAGCACATTGCAGTAGTCCAAGCGGGAGATAACTAGAGCATGCACCACAATAACCTATTAAACATTAAAAACTTCCCTAAACAGGGCTGCCTTCAGATGTCTTCTAAAAGTCTGGTAGTTCTTCTCTTTGACATCTGGTGGGAGGGTGTTCCGCAGGGTGGGCACCACCACCGAGAAGGCCCTCTGCCTGGTTCCCTGTAACTTGGCTTCTTGCAGTGAGGGAACCGCCAGAAGGCCCTCAGCGCTGGACCACAGTGTCTGGGCTGGATGATGGGGGTGGAGATGCTCCTTCTGGTATACAGGATATGGCAAAAGCGGAGCGATTCCGCCGGAGCTCCTGAAATGCATTTTCTCTTTTGCCAGTGACGGGAGGGTATGAGCCGCTGGTCCGCATCTGGAACCCCTATGTAACCAGCAGCCCCATCACGCAGATGAAGGGCCACTCCACGGCTGTCACCCACATCATGATCAACGGGCAGAGGAACACCATCGTCAGCGTCTCCAAAGACAAAGTAGGAGTTTGGGTGCGAGAGGCGGGGAAAGGGAATGCCCCTTGCACCTGCTTGGAAATGTGGGGGATCCCTGTCCCCCCGTCCCCAGGAAGTGGAAGGGTGGGGCTATATGCCACGACGGCGGCAAGAACTATGTTGGCCCAGAACTGGAAAACAGATGTAATACCTACCATTAAGGAATGGCAGGTCAAAATGATGAATTATGCAGAGCTGGCTAGAATATCAGGAAAACTAAGAGACCAGGATGAACAGAAGTTTCAAGAAAGCTGGAGTAAATACTTGATGTATATAAGAGACAATTGTAAAACATTAAAGACACTGGCAGGGTTAGAATAACTCTAACAGCGTATGATAGACAAAGCAAAATATACAAAATGCGCAGTGTTAGAAACTATATGATACTTACCGAAGGAATGGAGGGAAGTCCGAAGCTCGGCAGAGCTTAGATAAATATGAGATTTATTTGTACAAGGTATGTATGTATGTATGCATGTTTAATGGAAAATCAATAAAAAAATATTATTTTTTTTAAAAAAGGAAGGGTGGGGCTGGAGGCCTCTAGAGCTTTTAACTGGAGGTTAATTTAACCCGCCCTGGAGCAGAGTTCGACTGTTCCAACAGCTGCTGTGAGAACTCTTGATGAATTCTCTTGAAAACATTCTATGCATATTTTGTGACTTTCAGAGACTTAGAAGGTTTCTGTTTATTTTGTTCTGCAGAGAGTACGTATTTCATATGGTTCAATGTTATGTATGATATAAAGAGTTTATATTGACTCCCTGCTCCAGCCCCTTCAGGCCCTCTGCCTTCCCCTCTCCTCTCTCTCTCTCTCAGAACATCCGCGTCTGGGATCTGCTGGATCACTTCTGCCTGCAGTCGATCCACGGCAGGAACGTCCCCCTGGGCAACTACCCCATCTCGGCCACCTACTACAACCGGCCCTGCAATTACATCATTTGTGCCACTTACACGGTGAGGAGGGGGCCGGTGAAGGACCATGGGATCAGAAGGCGAGAAATGGCTCCTCTCTCGACTTGGGCTGCTGCTGCTGCTACCTCATAGTTTGCAAACTGAGTTATTAGCATAATTTTGGGGTTTCTTTTTTATTTTTTTTTAATTTTCAATGCAAAATTACAACAAAAATTACAAACATTGAATCCAAAATAGAGCAGTACAAACAAGAAAAAAAACACAAGAAAAAAACCCAAAACTAAAACACACATCAACAAATAAAACCGTATCATCATTCTAATCATTACGTACATATTGACTTCCTTCCTTTGTTCTAAGACCTCGAAATTTTTACTCTTTCTAAATTGTTGTGTCTAATGTAGATTACTTCTATCTTTATACTTTTTGCACCATTTTTTTCTTTCTTTAACCCTGCAAACCATCATTCATTACATATCGATATACTTACTCCAGAACAATGTTTTTTTCATATACTCTTTAGCACATCCCCATTCTTTTAATAATTTTTGGTACGATTGTCCCCTTATGAAGCTGTGAGTCTTGCCAGATGTATATATATTCACAAATTTTAATTTGCCATTCTTTCGTTGAAAGAAGAAAGAATTTTGGGGTTTCTGCCGCCTGTCTGTTGCTTGCAGGGCACAGTTTTTGCGTGGTGGGTGGGGCTTGTTGGCATCAAATGGCGAACGGTCACCTCTAGGCAATTTCTCCTGTCGGAGAGCTGCTCCGAGGTGCCTCTGCCCATGCTTGGCTCCTCTGGGAAAATCTCCTGTGTCGTTTTGCTGCAGCTTGGCTTTTTCTACGGCGTGGAGTATGTCGACTTGGATGCCAAGACCCAGGACCAGCCGGTGTGCTGTGCACTCTACAACAAGAACTTTAAGCAGGTGAACACCTGGCTGGGAAGAGGGAAGCACCTGGGGAAGTTTACCTGGGAGGAAAAAGTGTGGACCATCTAGGTGGACCAATGATGTGAGCTGCTGTAAGGCAGGTTGGTTCGTTCTCAGCAGGAATGGTGGCAGAGAGGAGAGGGACAATAAAGGGGCATGTCCAAAGTGTTCTCTACCTGAAGCAAAGTTCTTAACCTGAGGTACTATTTCTGGGTTAGTGGAGTCTGTAACCTGAAGCGTGTGTAACCTGAAGTGTAGGTAACCCAAGGTACCACTGTATTATCTTTCGCTTGGACTACTGCAATGTGCTCTCTGTGGGGCTACCTTTGAAGGTGACCCAGAAACTACAACTAATCCAGAACGTGGCAGCTAGACTGGTGACTGGGGGCGGCCGCCGAGACCGCATAACACCGATCCTGAAAGACCCACATTGGCTTCCAGGACGTTTCCGAGCACAATTCAAAGTGTTGGTGCTGACCTTTAAAGCCCTAAACGGCCTCGGTCCAGTATACCTGAAGGAGCGTCTCCACCCCCATCAGTCTGCCCGGACGCTGAGGTCCAGCACCGAAGGCCTTCTGGCGGTTCCCTCACTGCGAGAAGCCAAGTTACAGGGAACCAGGCAGAGGGCCTTCTCGGCAGTGGCACCCGCCCTGTGGAACGTCCTGTGGAATGCAGTTTCTCTCTGTATGAACCTACCTGCAGTTTAAGAGCTGCGTAAGGATAGAGTGAGCATCTTCTCAGTGGCGGTTCCCTGTTTGTGGAATACACTTCCCTGAGAAGTCAGGCAACCTCTCTACCATTCATTTAGAAGACACCTGAAGGCAGCCCTGTTTAGGGAAATTTTTAATGACTGATGTTTTAATGTATTTTTAATCTTTTGTTAGGAGCCGCCCAGAGTGGCCGGGGAAACCAAGCCAGATGGGTGGGGTAGAAATAAATTATTATTATTATTATTATTATTATTATTATTATTATTATTATTATTATTATTCAGGAGAACAATGCTTGCTCCCCTAGGCTTGAAACAGCTTTGCGACTTTTCGAATTGCAATGGTTTCTTTTAAATTGTCCCCTGCTGCTCTCTTAAGTTTTTCCGGATGATTGCACCTATCTCGTATCCTCCTGCTTTTCTCGTTTTAGAGTTGGGAAGAGCAACAAAACATTGCCGTGCCGTGCATTTCTGAAGGCCGGCCTGCCGGCGTGTTTGTCCCTGAAGGTGGACGGCCTTGCTTGCTTTAAATTCTTTTTCTGGTTGCGAGAACTCTCAACGAACGGAAAGTGCGTGTGCAAACGCACATTGTGAATCTGACCAACCTTCTCGAGTTAACCGTCCCCTCTGGTTTTCTCCCACAGGTGGTCAGCGGCTGCTACAGCGGGGTCATCACCGTTTGGGATATCATGACCGGGCAGAAAGTGATGGAGTTTTCCACCTCGTCAGGGCAGCCGGTGGAAATCACGGCAATGACCTTTGATACCCCTGAGAGGCGGCTGATCACAGCCCTGAAAAACGGAACCATCAAACTCTGGAACTTCAACAACGGCGCCTGCCTGATAGAGCTACCTTTTGACGACAAGGCTGAGGTCAGCGCAGGGGGCGAAATGAGAATCTGCTTGGATAACCCTTCTCTCTCTCTCTCTCTCTTTTTTAAAAAAATCATTTTTATTAGGTTTTCCATTTTAACAATCCAATCAAATCACATTAAATATTCCAGATTATACCTATACATATCGAATAATCCAAATATTCTGCTGAATTATAAAAAAAATTATTGGGACTTCCCATGCTTCAAGTTCAGGGGGGCTCTGATCATCTTATATCTCTACTGCTTTTGATAGTCGTTTCTAATAGTTCCTTTAAATCTCCCTGTTGTTAACCTTCCTTCTTTCACGGCCTCTGAGTTGTTCCCACAAGCGAGTTGAAGTAAAATGATGCGTTTCTGTGTGGATTTTAGGTGTATGATTCCCCTCTGTCTGTTGCAACATCTCCTCACACACTGGTGTCTTTTCGCTGCTGGCAGTCGCCATCTTCTCATTAATTCTGGTTGGATGACCACCCTTCGCAGCCAGAGAAACCTTTGCTGCTCTGGAGGGGATGCACAAGGCAGTAGGCAGTGACTGGCCACCTAATAATAATAATAATAATATTAATAATAATAATAATAATAATTTTTTATTTATACCCCGCCCTCCCCAGTTCAAAAACCGGGCTCAGGGCAGCTAACAACGAATTTAATTGTAAAAGCAGCATAAAATACAGTATAAAAACATGAATAACGATAAAATTCAAAATTCAGAAATCAATTTAGGGGAAATAAACATTAGATGATCACCAGGGCTAGCTGGCTAAATCAGTCCTATTTGGGCCAGTGAGGAGACCAGGGGAGAATTAGCTGTGGGGTCTCAGAGCGGGTAATCTTCATAAAAAGGGGAGAGGGAGGGAAGGAAGGGGAATAAAAGATCAGGCTGAATTTAAATTAAAGGCCAGGTGGAATAGCTCTTTCTTACAGGCCCGACGGAAGGAGGTTAAATCCTGAAGGGCCCTGGTCTCATGGGACAGAGCATCCCACCAGCTCGGAGCCATCACTGAGAAGGCCCTGGCCCTGGTGGAGGATAATCTGACTTCCTTAGGGCCTGGGACCTCTAAGCTATGGTGGTTCATGGACCTTAAGGTCCTCTGTGGGGCAGACCAGGAGAGGTGGTCCCATAGATACGAGGGGCATAAGCCTCGGCCACAACTCCCTCCCAAGTGCTCTGGGGATACTGGGAAACCTTTTCACGAATCCCTTCAAACTCTACACTTTTTTGATTCTATGAATCTGCTGCATTTACAAGTCGCTGCCCAGTCCATGCCCCGCAGTATTCTGGGCAATGGCTGATCTGATCTGCAGGAGCTGCCCTGCCCTCTCAGCAGGAGCAGTGGCACCCTCTGTTCTGCTCCTGGGTCTGACCTGGCAGGGAAGAAGGGGTTGGGCAAGGCGCTTTATCCAGAGCGAGACACCCAGAACTGCAGCTGACATTGGTGAGGAATTCCTGCTCTGAACTGCACCGCCATACTCTCGTGCGCCACCCCAATCTCCGGGCAGTGCGAGATTCCAGGGGTTCCTGGCGTTTTCCCCAGAATGAGGGACAGGGGAGACTGTGGTGTCTTTAGGATATACGATATGATACGATACGATAGTCTTTATTGTCGTTGTCCCATACAGAACAACAATATTGAAAAATCTACACTAGACATTCAAAAACCAACAAGCCTGCTATCCCAGCTATCCCAGCCTGGTTAGCCCCCTAAAAACTCTGATACCCCATTTTTAAATACAATATACTCCCATACAGACTCCTTACACTGCGCTTAAAACCAAAATTGCATTCGGGTAGAAACTGTTTCTCAGGCGGCTAGTCCAGGGGATGCGGGTGGCGCTGTGGGTTAAACCACAGAGCCTAGGACTTGCCGATCGGAAGGTCAGCGGTTCGAATTCCCGCGACGGGGTGAGCTCCTGTTGCTCGGTCCCTGTTCCTGCCAACCTAGCAGTTCGAAAGCATGTCAAAGTGCAAGTAGATAAATAGGTACTGCTCCGGCGGGAAGGTAAATGGCATATCTGTGTGCTGCTCTTAGTCATGCTGGCCACATGACCCGGAAATTGTACACCTGCTCCCTCGGCCAATAAAGTGAGATGAGCGCTGCAACCCCAGAGTCGTCCGCGACTGGACCTAATGGTCAGGGGTCCCTTTACCTTTACCATCTTCCAGAAGGCAGAAGCTGAAAGAGATAATTTCCAGGGTGCGCACTATCCTGTGCTATCTCTGCAGCTTTCTTATAGCACCTGGAAGCATAGATTTGATCCAAGGTGGGAAGACTGCACCAAATTATTCTCTCCGCTGTCTTTACAACCCTAGACAGCATTGTTTTTTCCCTGACCGTGCAGCTCCCAAACCACACACACAGACCATAAGTTAATACACTCTCCACAGTACAATGGTAAAAGGCCATCAACAGGTCCTTTGAGAGATTTTTTTTTGCACATGTATACAACCCGCACTGTTGATGCAATAACACCCCAAAAGGGACTGGCTTCTCCCATAGCCAAAGCCTTGGAAATTTCGGCAGAAATCAGGCGTAGCTCTGTCTCTCATCTGCCCAGCCTGATTCTTACTCTCCAACGCCTCAACTCGGGCTTTTGTGTGCACCTTGTTTGTCTGCATAACCGGCTTTCTGCACTTTTGCGTCTCCTCAATAGATCGGCTGCGTCTTGTACATGAACCAGAAGATTTTCGTGGCTGGGTGGAGCAAGAGAGTGACCTGGTACCTGTAAGTAGAGACCAAGTGCTGGTGGGATGGGGGGTTTCCAATGTTCTCCACTTCAAGGCCAGGCCATTGCTAGACACTTAAAGACCTGGGCAACACCGTATTTTTCGCTCCATAAGACGCACCTGACCATAAGACGCACCTAGTTTTTAGAGGAGGAAAACAAGAAAAAAATATTCTGAATGAAACAGTGGGTGTATGATTTTTGTGGTTCATGCTGTGGCCACTGACATGATATGTGATTTGATGGTGAGTTTGGGATAGCCCAATGCAAAAATCCTGACAATCCATGTGGATCCGTGCTTGGTAACCACGTTTTTGCGCCATTGCAGCCCCACGAAACAGTGGGTGCGTGATTTTCTTTGGTGCAGGCTATAGCCATGGACATGCTACGTGCAGTGGCATAGCGTGCGGGGTGCAGGGGGGCCCGGCCGCACTGGCCGCAACATCTGGGGGGGGCAGCGCTCGCACTCGAGTGCTAAAATCCACGGGTTAGGGGGCGCAAATTACTTGCCTTGCCCCGGGTGCTGACAACCCACGCTACGCCACTGGCTATGCGATCTGATGGTGAATTTGGGGTGAACCGATGCAAAAATCCTGAGGATCCATATGCTTTTACCTCCCTCCTCCCAGGCAGCCTCCTTTATCTCTAGAGTCCCTTATCTCCCTCCTGGTCGCTTGCCAATCAGCTGCTCAGCAGCTTTGTTTCAACACCCCCTCCCCTCTTTCTAAAAAAAAAGCACAAAAAACCACGGTCTGCTTTTTGCCCCTGGGCAATTCAGCTCTAGGGACCACACATTCGCTCCATAAGATGCACAGACATTTCCCCTTACTTTTTAGGAGGAAAAAGCTGCGTCTTATGGAGCGAAAAATACGGTATAAATTAACATTTGCATAAAACCCTCCAGTATGAGAAAGGAGACGTTTGCTGGTATACCTTTCTTCCCCTCTGAGGTCAATAGCAGCTTCGGGGGGGGGGGGATTTTGATTGGAAGAATGACATGCAGATGAAAGCCTGTTCATACTTGCCCTGTTTTCGTGCCATTTGCAGGGATGATAACAGTTCCCCCATTATGCACATGGGGCTACTCTAAGATCTTAACAAAGAGCGAATATGGGGTAACTGTGCCCCTGAAGGACCAGGTGCGCGGCCTGGGAGTCATTCTGGACTCACAGCTGTCCATGGAGGCGCAGGTCAATTCTGTGTCCAGAGCACCTGTCTACCAGCTCCATCTGGTACGCAGGATGAGACCCTCCCTGCCCATAGACTGTCTCTCCAGAGTGGTGCATGCTCTAGTTATCTCCTGCTTGGACTACTGCAATGTGCTCTATGTGGGGCTACCTTTGAAGGTGACCTGGAAACTACAACTAATCCAGAATGCGGTAGCTAGACTGGTGACTGGGAGCGGCTGCCAAGACCACATAACACCGGTCTTGAAAGACCTACACTGGCTCCCAGTACGTTTCCGAGCACAATGCAAAGTGTTGGTGCTGACCTTTAAAGCCCTAAATGGCCTCAGTCCTGTATAGCTGAAGGAGTGTCTCCACCCCCATCGTTCTGCCCGGACACTGAGGTCCAGCTCCGAGGGCCTTCTGGCGGTTCCCTCACTGCGAGAAGCCAAGTTACAGGTAACCAGGCAGAGGGCCTTCTTGGTGGTGGCGCCCTCCCTGTGGAACACCCTCCCACCAGATGCCAAAGAGAAGAACAACTATCAGACTTTTAGAAGACATCTGAAGGCCTGTTTAGGGAAGCTTTTAATGTTTAATAGGTTATTGTGTTTTGATATTCTGTTGGAGGCCGCCCAGAGTGGCTGGGGAAACCCAGCCAGCTGGGTGGGGTATAAATAATAAATTATTATTATTATTATTGGCTTCCCCCCTTTTCTGTGATGTAAGGGGAGGATTCTGCCTCCTGCTCCTCTCCTCTCCCTGGACAGCTGTGATGGGGCTACTTAATTTCTCCTAACCAGAGACAACAAGGAAGACGAGAAAGTGATTGAGTGCAAGCACTGGAAGTCCTACCACTCTGACGACATCTCGTGCATGGACAGCTACGGCAAGAATCTTTTGGCGACCGCATCCTGCAACGGAGACATCGTCCTGTGGAGCGTCCACTCTGGGCAGGCGTTCTGCCGATTCAACGCGTCCGAGAGCCCCTTGATTCTTGCTCCCCAAAGGGTAATGTTCAAAGCCCCATACGCCACAAAGGCTCTCTTTTGTAAATTCCCAAGGCGGTTGGCATTTCCCTGGGGCTTCAGAGGAGTTAAAACTCCCACTCCAGAAGAGCAGTAGCCTTTTCCGCCTGCCACTGCTGGCTGCTGTGCAGTTTTGCTCAGGGAAAATGCCCCACGAGACAGATTTGAGAGTAGATCTCTGGGCGGCAGGTTTGCCGGAGATCAGGAAGAGCATCCGACTCCCAGTTGTTTAGCAATAACAAAATGGTTTATTCCACCTGAGCTCATTTCATTTCTGAAGACCAATCCCTGGGCTCAGAAAATCTCCTGAAGTGCCCTGGTCTCTCATTTCCATGGGACCTGAGATGCTACCTGATTAAAGGAAACTTTATGAAGATGATATACAGGTGGTATTTGACTCCATCAAAATTGGCAAAGATTAACACAAAATAAATAAATAAATAAATAAAACAGCAGCAAGTGTTGGAGGTGTCAGCATGAAAATGGAAACTTTTCCCACATGTGGTGGACATGTCCCAAAATTAAATCATTTTGGGACATGATATATGATGAATTGAAGAAAATGTTAAAATACACATTTACAAAAGCACCAGAATTATTTTTACTGGGTATTTTTACAACAAACATCCCAAAGAGTTTTTCTTTATGTCAATATGGCCGCCAGGATTCTTGTAGCAAAATATTGGAAGAGGAGAATGGCGTCTAAAGCTATATGAATATCTTGAACTAGCGAAACTAACAGCATCAATAAGAAATTCGAGAAATAAAATTTAGAAAGAATGGGATGTTTTTTAAAATTACATGATGTCGTATGTTTCCAGTGATTGCTCTTGGTTGAGCATAGACTAAATTCCACAGAGATAAGAGAAAAGGTTCCCGCAGAACAGGAAAGGACACAGAAAGTCTAAGAGATGAGAATGTAGGAAGCGCATAGTGGTAGAAGGAAGTCATTAAACAAATCAGGGAATAAAACCAGAGAATAGGCACAGAAAAGAGAGTAAGAGTAGTGAGGAGAAATCGCTAAGGTGAAGATAAAACGAACTCTTATTAGATTTATATGTTTAAAAGAATGTCGATGATGGTTTGTAATTCCTAAAAACCTGTATGTCGTGGATAATATTTTTAGTTAAACTTTCTATTTCCCCCCATCTTTTTTCTTGTTTTTCTTTTCTATTTTCTCCTTGTGTACATTCGTTTTCTTCCGTAACAGAACAATGTGTTTGATTATGCGTAGTTTTTAATGTGTAAATAAAGATGATTTAATAGTGACAAAAAAGTAACAAAATCCATACAATTGCTTCTACTATTGCATTTGGATTTCTAATCTTTCTGCGTTGGAAATCTTGAAGGCCCCTTTCCAAAATGAAATTTCTTTTCCTATGTCATGGGATGCATCTGGCAAGATGCTCTCTCTCACACCAACCATTTAAAAGTCCACCAGTTGACCCAACGTGGGCTTTCCTGATGGTGGGAAGAAACACCACATCCCTTTGCTGGGATGAGGCCAAGGGATCTCAAGCCCTCCTCTTCCAAGGGAGAGCAGCTGGCCTGGCCTGCTCCCACCCTTCAATATTTGGGGGTGAGGGCGGTGGGGCAAGCGGTGTGCCTGATTGCACTGAAATGGCGTCCCCTTTCACCAGGAGTTCTCCTCGGACCCAGACATCCCCTTGCTAAACAAGAGCCCCAAGAAGACAGGCTGCAACCATCGGCAGGCGATGAAGAAGTGCTTCGCCTGCTCAAGAAAGGCCACCGCCTTTAAAACTGCCATCCCTCAGCGGCCGGCCAGCGCAAAGACTCACCAGGTGACATCTCTTTTATATATATATATATTTTTATTGGTTTTTTAACGTATCATTTCCAGCAATTATTAAACACACTTTTATATCTTATACAGTCATACCTCGGGATGAATACGCTTCAGCTTACAATATTTTCGGGTTGCGCTCCGTGGCGACCTAGAAGTCACGGAGCGCATTACTTCTGGGTTTTGCCGCTCGCGCATGCACAGACGCGCAAAATGATGTCGCGCGCATGCGCGGAAGCGGCGAAATGCGACCTGCGCAATTTGCGCAGTCGCGTCTTACGTTCGCTTCAGGATGCGGACGGAGCTCCGGAACGGATCCCGTTCGCATCCCAAGGTACCACTGTACAATTTTTTTGACTTCCATCAATCACATCTGAAAATTTTCCAATCTTTCCACTTAATTTACATTTCTTGCTTTCACTATTACATTTCAATCTCATAACTAATATCTTTCTTCTTTCTCGTCTTTGCAATATTTCATATATTCCTCCTTCTTGTAGTCCTACTAGCGTAATTTGTTGATTACAGTTGCTCTTCAAATAATTTGTAAATTTCTTTCAATCTTCTGTGAATCTCCGGTCCCACAGGTTTCGAATCCTTCCTGTCATTTTACCTAATTCTGCGTAGTCCATTAATTTCGTCTGCCATTCTTCTTTTGTCGCACCAGGTGACATCTCCTATTCCCCAGAGGCGCCCGGCTTCAGCCATGCCCGGAAACCGCATCATGCGCCCAGCTACGTCCGTTCCCGGAAGCCACATCATGAAGACCCAGGTAGTTTTTTTTTGGGGGGGGGAACCTCCTTGGGGCTGATGTGGGGGGCAAGTGGAGTGGGCAGCCCTGCTTTTCTCTGCTCAGCTAATGTGCAAAGTGTTGGCGAGCACATGGCATGGTGCATTATGCTGCCGGCTTGTGCCTGAAGACAGGGAACCCAGGCAGGTCTTTCTCTCTTAGACACCCTTCCCTTCTCAGTGCGTTTCCTATCTTGGCCTGGAGCCAGACCTATGTGCATTGTGCAACCTCCAATTGTCTTCTCCACCTCTGGCTTCTTGTATACAGTCATACCTCGGGTTACAGCCGCTTCATGTTGCATTTTTTCGGGTTGTGGACTGCCGAAACCCAGAAGTACCAGAACGGGTTACTTCCAGGTTTCGGCAGTCACGCATGCGCAGTAGTGCTAAATCGTGCTTTGCGCAGAAGCGCTGAATTGCAACCCACGCATGCGTAGATGAGCAGATGCAGGTTGCGAACGCTGCGGGTTGTGAACATGCATCCCGCATGGATCACGTTCGCAACCCGAGTGTCCACTGTATTTACTATTGGTCCTTAAAGATCTTAAGCACGAGTGTGTGAGTCTGCAGCTGTTTTTTGGCTTTGCTGGTAGTGGGTTTTTTTAACCTCAAGATTCCTTCTTCTCGTCTGCCTTCTTTATTTTCAGCTGATTAATTGCTCTTCCCATGGCTAGATTTCCATGGAAGAATTCTAATTTCATGGAATCATAGAATTGTAGCATTCGAAGGGACCCCCACGGGTCATTTAGGAATCTCAGCTAAAGTGTCTCTGACAGACGGCCATTCAACCTCTGCATAAGAACATCAAAGGAAGGAGAGAAACGCAATGCAAATAAATTAATAAAATTAATAACAGCCCAATATCACTTTTATGATCTCGGCAGGGTGCAACAGGGTTAACCCTGTATGTGGTGGAATCTATAAAATCTGCACCAATGGTGCCTGGTGAGGCACATGCTGCGGATTTGAGATGTCTTCACAAGCAGCCAGGCCAGAGCACTAGCGGACCTTCTTAGAAAAAGCCTGATGATGTTTCTCTCGACTTTGCAGGTAGCCTGGGAACCCGAAGGAAGCGACAAGATTGCCGCTGGTTCTCATGCTCACGCAGCCCCTGAGACTGGCTCCCCAAAGGCCGAGACCCCTACATGGCAGGAAGAAGTCATCGCCAGCCGGGTTGGTGTAGAGAAGGTTAGTGCCGCCGGTTCCTCTGCCATGGGTCCAGTAGCATGGGGTCTGGGTTCAGCCAAGAGCAGCCCTGCGCAATCTCCAATTTTTAATAGCGCTCATTTCTGCACTCGTTTCTTTACTCAAGGAAATAAATTTTTCTATCAACGTGGGATTGCCATTTCCCCAGAGTGCATCACAGTCTTCCACCTTGCCCCTTCATCCGCTAAATGCTTCTTTTCACTCTGAATGGAGTGTTCGTAACCTGAAGGAGCGTCTCCATCCCCATCGTTCTACCCTGACACTGAGGTCCAGCGCCAAGGGCCTTCTGGCGGTGTAGTGTGGTGTAGTGGTTAAGAGCGATAGACTCGTAATCTAGGGAACCGGGTTCGCGTCTCCGCTCCTCCACATGCAGCTGCTGGGTGACGTTGGGCTGGTCACACTTCTTTGAAGTCTCTCAGCCCCACTCACCTCACAGAGTGTTTGTTGTGGGAAGGAAGGGAAAGGAGAATGTTAGCCGCTTTGAGACTCCTTAAAGGGAGTGAAAGGCGGGATATCAAATCCAAACCAGGCAGGGGGCCTTCTTGGTGGTGGCACCCGCCCTGTGGAATGCCCTCTCACCAGATGTCAAAGAGATAAACAGCTACCAGACTTTTAGAAGACATCTGAAGGCAGACCCGTTTAGGGAAGCTTTTAATGTTTGATGCATTACGGTATTTTAATATTTTGTTGGAAGCCCAGCCAGAGGGGTGGGGTATAAATAAATTATTATTATTATTATTATTATGGTTTTTGCCGAAAAGCCACATAAATTTGAGATTGAGATGTATGGCGAGATCAAGGAAGGGAAGGTTTACAACGAGGGCAGCAATAAAGCTGTCAAACTGGAAGCAGATGGAAGCACTGGGCAATGATGCTAAGATGCAATTGCTCTCGTTGCTTCAGGCGTCATCCATATTGACGCCTGCCGTGTCCAAAACGGTGTGAATATTTCGCACGGTGCAGGAATGAGCTCCACACTTACGGTTCTCATTGGCTGCCGCCATTGTATGGCACTGTCACATGGAATCGCAGAGTTGCAATGGGTTCCAAGGTCCAACCCTGTGCACTCACAGCTGGAGAAGTTTTCCTAGCAGCTTCCAAGAGGGTGTTAGCCAAAGAACTGGGCCCCTCCCTGAGACCAATTACCAACCACCTGGTGCCCGCCAGATCCTGTGAACTATCACTCCCATCGGCCACACCCAGTGTGGTCAAGGATGTGGGCAGTTTTGGACCACATCCTCTGCAAAGCATCACACTGGGAAAACCCCCGCAGTCACTGCGATTCTGAAAGGTCTCTCGCTTTACACTTCTTTGCCTTTCTAGATCCTCTTTCTGAAAGCTCGCGAGCGAGACTCTCACACAGCCATTTTGCTGACCAGCTGCTCCGACGGGAACATCTACGCTTGGACGTTCGGCGGCAAAGGAGGGATGCTGGGCAAATTCCGAGGAGGCCACGGACATGCCCAGGACACCGTGGTCTGTTCCATGAGCACGGATGACAAGAACCTAGTCCTCTTCACTGGGGATTCCTTGGGTTACTTGAAGGTCAGTGCTCCCACTTCCCTGTGGATTAGGGCAGTGTTTCCCAACCACTGTTCCGCGGCACACTAGTGTGCCGCGAGATGTTGCCTGGTGTGCCGCGAGATGTTGCCTGGAGGGAGGCAGGCGAGTCGGGCGGCGAGAGGCGGGGCGGCGAGGAGAGGCCGCCCAGCGCGGGGCTCTCGCCGTCTGCCTGCCTGGCTGCCTGCGAGCTCGGCGGGCAGCGCCTCCGTCCGCAGCGCCCGCCTCGCGGCTCTCATTCCCTGCCAAAGCTCACCCAGCCAAGCCGCGCTCTCCTTCCTGCCTCGCTTTGCTGCCTCCTCCCCCCCACCCCCAAAGCTTGGAGGTTCCCCGGCAAGGGGGAGGGAAAAAAATTGAAACTTACACTTTCGTGCGTCCCTCCCGGCGTGACGCTGCGCGCTGACGTCATGGGGCTGTAATGGTGGTGTGCCTCGAGATTTTTTTCATCAAACAAGTGTGCCTTTGCCCAAAAAAGGTTGGAAAACACTGGATTAGGGCAGTGTTTCCCAAACTTTTTTGGGCAACGGCACACCTGTTTACTGAAAAAAAATCTCGCGGCACACCACCATTAAAGCCCCGCCCCGTGACGTCAGCGCGCAGCGTCACGCCGGGAGGGACGCACGAAAGTGAAAGTTTTTTCCCTCCCCCCTCAGTCCCTCGCTCGGAATTCAGCTCATTTGGGGCATCGCTCCGGCTGCTCCCTCTCCCGCCGCGCAGGAGCGATGCCTCTCTCTGGCTCTCCCTCCCTTTCTTCATCTCCTACACAGATAACTGAAAGCTCAGACAATTCGGAGGAGTGTGAATCTCAAAGGATGGTTGTGTTTTCAGTTTGCATGGTGTGAATTAAGTAGGTTTGCCTTTAAATGTGAATAGAATCAAATTCTCCTTGTCCTTCCTCTGCTCCCAAACTCCATGGTGCTTTTGTTGCCTCCAGTCCCACAGCTTCCCTATGGGTTCCTGCAGGGGCGTTGCATGAACCCACAGTGGGTGGGGCCCAGAGGGTGAAGGAGCCCACAGAGGCAGCCCAGCCTTGCCCACCTGGCATGCCGAGGGAGAAATGAGCTCCCTTGGCCACAATGCCTCATGGGGTTGGGGCTAATGGAGCTCGTTCCTCCATGCTCTGGGTGCTGGCAGCCATCCCTGCCCCCTCCTCAAAATGTGCCCGGGGCCCCGGCCCCTGCTGCCCTCCCCACTCGCTACGCCACTGGGTTTCTGTGCTTGACACAGCTGCTCAGGTATATATAGTGAAGGGGGAAAAAGTATTTGCTCACCTGCTAAATTTGCCCGTTAGCCCTCTGACGAAGAAATGACCAGAAATGACAAAATACCTCCTGAGATGTGTGCAAACCTGGTGGTCACCTACAAGAAACTTCTGACCTCTGTAATTGCCAACAAGGGTTTTGCCACCAAGTACTAAGTCATCTTTTGCAAAGGGATCAAATACTTATTTCACTCATTATAATGCCCTCCAATCTCTGACTTTTGTCTTCTGGGTTTCTGGGGTTTTTCCTGTTGTCATTCTGTCTCTCACAGCTACAATAAACCTACCATTAAAATTATGGACTGGTCATTTCTTCGTCAGAGGGCAAACGGGCAAATTTAGCAGGAGATCAACTATTCCCCCCCCCCCACTGTAACCTTGTGAAGGCAGTTAGCAGGATATGAAATGTTTGCTCAGGTACTGGCCATGGCTCCACCCTCTGAATGTCCCCTGTGGAAAATGAAAGGAAGGTGGCTTGCACCAAGGGTGGCCGTGCCTGTGGCTATTGCACAGCCGCTCTGCCCTTTTTGAAAATGCCAGACGTTCTGCGTTGTCAGAAGGGTGGCAGAGCCAAGGGGCAAACACAAAGCCGCCACGATTTGCTTGCTGAGTCACGTGGATGCGCTTCAGACAGGGAGCGAGCAAAGCACACCATAGACATTTCTATTTTAATGGGATTGTTTTCATTGTGCATGTTAATTGTTGTGCATTTTAATGATGCACAGTCATAATTTGCAAGCTGCTTTTTGAAATACAGTCGTACCTTGGCTCCCAAAAGCCTTGGGAGTCGAATGTTCCAGCTCCTGAATGATCGAAAAACGTGAGTGAGTGTTCTGGTTTTTGAACTTTTCTGGGAAGCTGAGTGTCTGGTGTTGCTTCCGCTATTGTTTCTGGTGCACCTGCACAATTGGAAACTAATTGGAAGCCGCGCATTGGTTTCCGAACGTTTTGGAAGTCAAATGGATTTCTGGAACGGATTCCGTTCGACTTTTGAGGTACGACTGTATTTCGTATCCTGCCCTTCCTCCTGATGCAGTTTCAAAACAATTATTTATTTGCATTATATTTGCTCTTTTTTATTTTGTACCATTCCTCTGGGTTTTCTTGCAGGGCATTCACACACCTCTCTGTTAGCCTCTTGTCCTTTGCACATTTCCCAATACATTTCCCTGTGGCTTTCCAGACTGCAAACAGTCCTATTCTTTTTTTAAAAAGCGGATTTGTTGCACTAGGGCAACAGAGACCTTTTATTCCACTTTTAGCTGTGCAAGCCTAAAGTTCTGGCATTTTCTTGAATCTCTCCTGCAACGTACCAAGAAGGCTGGAGGCACGCCTAGTGCAGAAAGATCCCGAGTCAGTCTCCTCTGATCACCATTCCCTCCCTTTTTCCTAGATCTGGGATATCATGAATTACTGCACACCGAGAGGGGAGATCGACCCTGAGTCAGAGATTAGCGACGAGAATCTTCCGCAGCCGAGCCAGAACGCTTTTCGCGGCTTAATCCCTGATTACTGCAGAATTCCCTCGGACTTCAGTTCCTCTGGTATAACCGAAGAGGTTAGAAGCGTGACATCCTTTTTCCAGAGAGGTACCAACGGGACTGCGTGAGAGGAAGTGTTTGGGCAACATGGCACACGTTGGATTATTTAATAACGACACCTTTCTACATTTTATTGTTAATTCTGCTTCGCCATCTGACCCCAGAACACTCCTTTAACTCATGCATCCCAGACATAAAGTCTGCAAGTCTTGGTAGCTTTCATCCCATCTCCCACAAGACTCAGAAGGGTCCTCCCTCACCCCACAAGATTTCCTTCCAAACCAGGAACCATTCCCAGCAGCAGCAGCAACAACAACAACAACAACAATTTATTATTTATACCCCGCCCATCTGGCTGAGTTTCCCCAGCCACTCTGGGCGGCTTCCAATTGAGTGTTAAAAGCAATACAGCACTCAATATTATTATTATTAATAATATAATAATAATTTATTATTTATACCCCACCCACCTGGCTGGGCTTCCCCAGCCACTCTGGGTGGCTTCCAACAAAATATTAAAATACCGTAATACATCAAACATTAAAAGCTTCACTAAAAAGGGCTGCCTTCAGATGTCTTCTAAAAGTCTGGTAGTTGTTCTTCTCTTTGACATCTGGTGGGCGGGAGTTCCACAGGGCAGGCGCCACCACTGAGAAGGCCCTCTGCCTGGTTCCCTGTAACTTGGCTTCTCGCAGTGAGGGAACCACCAGAAGGCCCTCGGAGCTGGACCTCAGTGTCCGGGCAGAACGATGGGGGTGGAGACACTCCTTCAGGGATACAGGACCAAGGCCGTTTAGGTCTGCCGCCTTCCTGACGACGGGCTTCAGTATCCGGTGTAACAGGGGCCTCTTTAATTTTCTGCGGCAGGAACACGAGGGCTGGTTCACCTCTCTGATTCCCCCCGTCTGCCTGAGCTCCTGGAGGGGACACTTGAAGAACGTGGGCAGCATCAAATACGTGGAGAGATTCAGGGCGATTCTCACTTCCAGCCACGACAGCACAATCAAGCTCTGGATGCTCTCGGGGAGACACGTGGGTGAGGCATTTTCTCTCGGATGGTGTCGTGGGAGACCAGGAGGCTGGTCCGGGGCAGGGGAGAAGAGCGACAGAATCATTGGGAGGGACCCCAAGGGTCATCCAGTCCAGCCCGCTGCAATGCCAGAAGTCCATTCGCCCTGAGCTGCTGCAGTTGGGCAGCAGAAAGAAAGCCCAAATCTCCTCCTGGCTTCCCCCACAGGGACGTTTGGGCAGGCGGTGTGGAGGCTGGAATTGCAGTCCATGATGACGGCAGAAGTGCCTGAGGACATCCGCCGAACGGGCTCCCTGCAGACCCTGAAGGTCCTGAACGAAGGCCGGCAGCCCCACTGGGAGTGAGTAAACAGAGGCGGACGCCTTTTCTTGGCCCTGCAGCTGCAGCTGAGGGGCCCCTTTGCTGCAATCTTGCATCTGCAGCACGGAAAATAGTGCCCCCCCGAGCACTATGGAGAACACAGCAGCTAGTTGCTGCTAGAAACAGCATCCCCTCCAACATTTTTCCAATGAAAAAAGGAAAAGCGAGACATTCCGGGATCAAATTGTGGGAATCTTGGGACATCCGGTCCGCTGCCAAGGGAAATGGTGGCAAGCTCTGTGTCGTCCTATTAAGGAAGGACATGGTCCAGGGTGTCATGGCTTTGGGGGTGAGTGCCAGGGCTAGGCGCCCCCCGAAAAATCCCCACGGAATAGTGGGGGCTCCGGGGGTCCAGCGGAGCGTTGGTAACTCGCCATAATCCAACCCCCCGGCTGCCGGTGCTGCGTTGGGGAATGAAGAGGCTTGAGTCTGCTCAAAGCTCTAACACGCCCTGCAGCCGAAGCCACACACCATCACCGCAAGCAGCAGATTTTTCAATTAAGAGGTAAAGGTAAAGGGGACCCCTGAACATTAGGTCCAGTCGTGGACAACTCTGGGGTTGCAGCGCTCATCTCGCTTTACTGGCCGAGGGAGCCGGCATACAGCTTCCGGGTCATGTGGCCAGCATGACTAATCCACTTCTGGCGAACCAGAGCAGTGCACGGAAACACTGTTTCCCTTTCCGCCGGAGCCGTACCTATTTATCTACTTGCACTTGGACGTGCTTTCGAATTGCTAGGTTGGCAGGAGCAGGGACCGAGCAATGGGAGCTCACCCCGTCACGGGGATTCGAACCGCCGACCTTCTGATCAGCAAGCCCTAGGCTCTGTGGTTTAACCCACAGCGCCACCCGCACCCCATTTTTAAGAGGTACAAACCGAAAGTTACATTACCTAAATGTAACCCGAGGATCCACTGTAACAAGAAGTTTACTCACATTTCAGTTCACCATTTGATTCCTGAAAGGCAGGCTTTACTTGGTAGTTACAGTGTGAGTTCATCTCATACAGTAGGGATACTGAACTCATGTGCTGCTGGCTGAGAGCCAGCAGACAGCAAAATTACATTAGTAGAATAAAAAATGGCTGCAGGAGAGCAGCATGGCAGCAAGAGAGAGAACAAGACAACTTCAAGAAGACAAAACTGTAAGACTAAACTAGACTAAAACAGCTGTGTGACCTGGCTCTTTTATGGAGTCAGCCCAGCCCATGCCCATCTCCCAGGTCACATGCAGGGAATGTTGCATTTGACTGTACCAATGCATCACATCCCACACAAATCAGAAAGCAGGATGGGTTCTGGAAAATAGGGACACTTGGAGGGTCTGGGATTAATAGTTAAAGGCCTGGTTGAAGAGGAATGTTTTCCCCTGGTGCCTAAAGACAGGTAACAAAGGTGTCAGAGCATCCCACAAGTGAGAAGCCACCACAAAAAAAGCCCTGTTCTGGTGCTGCCACCGAGGGACCTCTCACAGAGGCGCATGGAGGAGGTGCTTGTTTGCATGCACCAGGGTCATTATTTCTCCCCTCCCCCGCCCCGTTTCTGCTTGCAGGAGCACCCGCAACATCGTGCAGACGCTCAGCCAGCAGAGGAGGCAGCAGTCCATGCTGATGGATTTCCTGCACGTCAAGTCGTCCCACGACGCTGCCAGCAAGATGCAGGAAATGATGCATAAAGAGACGCGAATCATCCAGATCACAGACGAGCAAATTGAGGCCTCTTATCAGCAGTGGGAAGAGTTTGGGAAGCTGGTGAGGAAGATCTCTTGCTTCTTGGCGGGGTGGGGTGGGTCATCTGCTGTCTAAAAAGTGACCAGAGCACATGGGAGAGGGCAGGGTACCTGTTTGTCCTGTTCCAGAACCGAGCTGCCTGCGACGCGATGGGTCAGTTGGCGTAATCCACGCCTATCTCTCAGTCGGGTTGTCAGTGGCATCGCTAGAAGGCGCCACAATAGCATCCGAGTGGCCTGAGCATTTTAATTTCAAATATTCTGATTACTTCCACTTTTAGTTAAGTTTTTATATTTATTTACTTGATGGGGGCGGCAGCTGCCCCCCTGGCTACACCCAGCCAATGAGCGCTAGAACGTCACTCGATGCCATCCACCCATTGAAATTTACAACTTACGGAGCTGGACGGGGCTTCCAGATGAAGGCCTTGATGTGGCATAGAATTGAAGAGTTGGAAGGGTCCCCTGGGGGTCATCTAGACCAACCCCTTGCAGTGCAGGATTCACAACTACAGCATCCATGGCAGGTTTGTTTAAATCTTTGTTTAAAACCTTCGAATAAAGCCCACCACCCTCTGAGGGAATCTGTTGCGCTGTCAAATGGTTCTTGTGGTCAGAAAGTTATCATATTCATATATATATATATATATTATTCATATATATATATATATATATATATATATATATATATATGTATTATTCATATATATATATATATATATATATATATATATATATATGCTTTCGTAGATTTTCACGGGTACAGGAATGCAGGTTTTGGTGTCTTCGGGTGTCTTCCCGTGTAAGAGTTGGGGTGTCTAGGCGACGTTTCGACGAGGTCTCACTCGTCATCTTCAGGCTGGTGCTTTCGGCTTCTTGTTACTAGAACAGAGCAGGGTCTCAGTGTTTGAGTTCCTATAAATACTGTTGAGGGGGTGTGGTGTATAGCCTCCAACGTTCTGGGCAGAGAGGAAGTTCCCAGGTTAGTGTGCCTTTTCTTCTTTTGTTCATTAATTACTTGAGGGATATCTTGAGTGATTTCTTGAGTGATATTCTGAGTACCACTTAGGAGGGTCATTAGGTGTGGATTAGTTGCTAAAGCTTTCGTGTCTTGACCTCTTGACCTTGTGAAGAGTTTTTCTGAGAAGATAGCTGTACTGCACTTAGTTGTGCTCTGGCTTGGCTTCGTGTATAGGGGCGAGCTGTGGTTTTGTGCCCTGTGCCAGCCAGATCTGTGTAGGGATTGCAGGGGGGTGCAGCATCCGGAGGTGCCACTATGGTTTGGCTACTGGATGGTGTCTGTAATTTATCTGTGGAGAGGGTCTGGGTTTGGGTCTGGTGTGGTTGATTGGAGATGGCGTTCTGTGTGCCTCTGGTTCTGGTGTCGGTTTTTGTGGGGAGGGCTAATTTCCAGATGTCTGGCAGGCGGGACGTGTCGTCACGCTTGTTCATGTTGTGAGGGTGTTTCTCTATCTCGATGGCTTCCATGATTATTCTCTTGTGGTGATGTTCCATGTTAAAGAGCAATTTGGAATCTGCAAAATTAATTTCGTGTCCTGTTTCTTTCATGTGTTGGTAAAGAGAGGAAGTTTTTTCTTCTTTTTTGACGGCATTCTTGTGTTCTGCGATACGTGCATTTATTCGTCTGTTTGTTTGTCCAATGTACGTGGCTGGGCAGACTTTGCAGGGTATTTCATAGACCCCTTGGTTTTCTAACTGGATTTTATCTTTTGGGTTTCTGAGGATATTGGCTATTTTTTGGTTGGTGCAAAAGGCTGTTTTGATATTGTGTCTTGGTCACACCACCACCCTGCACAAATAAACTCCGTAGCCAAGACTCTCATCTCCAGAACCAAACGCCTGGCTGACAAAGACCACTTGACAACTGAGTTACAGAATCTCTCAAATGTGTTAATCGCCAACGGATACCAGCAAAACAGGGTTACGAAGCTAATCCAAAAAGAAACACCCCCCAAAAACCAAGACACAGAAGAAAACAATGGCATGGCCCTCCTTCCTTATATCAAGGGCACTACAGATAAAATTAGCAAAATCCTCCATAAACACAATATCAAAACAGCCTTTTGCACCAACCAAAAAATAGCCAATATCCTCAGAAACCCAAAAGATAAAATCCAGTTAGAAAACCAAGGGGTCTATGAAATACCCTGCAAAGTCTGCCCAGCCACGTACATTGGACAAACAAACAGACGAATAAATGCACGTATCGCAGAACACAAGAATGCCGTCAAAAAAGAAGAAAAAACTTCCTCTCTTTACCAACACATGAAAGAAACAGGACACGAAATTAATTTTGCAGATTCCAAATTGCTCTTTAACATGGAACATCACCACAAGAGAATAATCATGGAAGCCATCGAGATAGAGAAACACCCTCACAACATGAACAAGCGTGACGACACGTCCCGCCTGCCAGACATCTGGAAATTAGCCCTCCCCACAAAAAGCGACACCAGAACCAGAGGCACACAGAACGCCATCTCCAATCAACCACACCAGACCCAAACCCAGACCCTCTCCACAGATAAATTACAGACACCATCCAGTAGCCAAACCATAGTGGCACCTCCGGATGCTGCACCCCCCTGCAATCCCTACACAGATCTGGCTGGCACAGGGCACAAAACCACAGCTCGCCCCTATACACGAAGCCAAGCCAGAGCACAACTAAGTGCAGTACAGCCATCTTCTCAGAAAAACTCTTCACAAGCTCAGGAGGTCAAGACACGAAAGCTTTAGCAACTAATCCACACCTAATGACCCTCCTAAGTGGTACTCAGAATATCACTCAAGTAATCACTCAAGATATCCCTCAAGTAATTAATGAACAAAAGAAGAAAAGGCACATTAACCTGGGAACTTCCTCTCTGCCCAGAACGTTGGAGGCTATACACCACACCCCCTCAATAGTATTTATAGGAACTCAAACACTGAGACCCTGCTCTGTTCTAGTAACAAGAAGCCGAAAGCACCAGCCTGAAGATGACGAGTGAGACCTCGTCGAAACGTCGCCTAGACACCCCAACTCTTACACGGGAAGACACCCGAAGACACCAAAACCTGCATATATATATATATATATATACATACAGTGGTACCTCGCAAGACGAATGCCTCGCAAGACAAAAAACTCGCTAGATGAAAGGTTTTTCCGTTTTTGATTTGCCTCGCAAGACGAATTTCCCTATGGGCTTGTTTCGCAAGACGAAAACGTCTCGCGACTTTGTTTCCTTTGTCTAAAAACAAAGACATGTTTTGTTTATAAAGTTAATTTATTTTCCCTTCAATTTTTGAACTGCTCTTTACAGTATGTGTGACTTTAAAGAGCAGTTAATAAACTGTTGTTGTACCAAATTTGGCTTTGTTTGGACTTTTTTTGACCATAGGAACGCATTAATTGATTTTCAATGCATTCCTATGGGATTTCGTGATTCGCAAGACGAAAAATTCGCTAGACGACAAAACTTGCGGAACGAATTAATTTCGTCTTGCGGGGCACCACTGTATATATATATTACAAATAAAAATATATATTGATTCTATCCCATACTGAAATGTTTAAATGTTTCTTTGATTATCCTTGAATCTTCCTGCCACACTTGCCATCCTCTGCTGCCACGCCAGGGTGGCACGTCACACCCTTTGAGAACTGCTGCTCTATGGGGTTAACCCCTTCATGCAGTAATTGGACTTAAGCACGTTGGTTATCGGACGCTGGCTATCTCACAGAAAGGAGATTCCAGCCCAAGCATTAGGAAGAGCTTTCTGACGTGGAACGGACTCGCTTGGAATAATAATAATAATAATAATAATAATAATAATATAAAAATAAAAATAAAATTTTATTTATATCCTGCCCTCCCCAGCCGAAGCCTGGCTCAGAGCGGCTAACAACAATAAAAGTAACACAGTTTACATAAAATTGCAATCAGTTAATTGAAATTCATTCTAAAATCAATTCATTCCAAAATCAGTTCGGAAGGTGGAAGGTGGTGGGCTCTCCTTTGTCGGCGTTTTTAAAGCAGAGGTTGGATGGTCACCTGTCAGGGATGCTTTAGTTGTCGCTCCTCCATTGCCGGGGTTGGGCTGGATGGCCTTTGGGGTTCCCTTCCAACTCTGCGGTTCTATGGCTCCAGGGCATGCAGGGCAGGGATGGGAAAGGCAGGTGGGACCATTGGGTAGCTCAGGGGAGGGGAGCCAGAGGCAGGGGAAGGGAGGAGGGCCCAGCTAAGCGACTTCTCTGGCTTAAATCCCTCGGTGAGCGCAGAAGAGCGACATCCTGGGCAGTGCCTACAAGCAGAAGTTTCCACGCCCCGTCTTGAAGCAGCTCCCGGAAATGAAGGCCTACGTAGCCCACAAGGACCAGGTAAGTGAGCTTCAGGAGAAGATGAGAGTCGGCGGGGTGAAGGGGTGGTGGGAGCTCAAATAACCCCATGCCCTCTAACATGTCTCCAATGAAAATAGCGACATCCTAAAGAAAAAGTCGTATGGTTCAAGCCATGGTTTTCCCAGTAGTGATGTACAGAAGTGAGAGCTGGACCATCAAGAAGGCTGATGGCCGAAGAATGGATGCTTTTGAATTCTGGTGCTGGAGGAGACTCTTGAGAGTCCCATGGACTGCAAGAAAATCAAACCTCTCCATTCCGAAGGAAATCAGCCCTGAGTGCTCACTGGAAGGACAGATCCTGAAGCTGAGGCTCCAAGACTTTGGCCACCTCATGAGAAGAGAAGACTCCCTGGAAAAGACCCTGATGTTGGGAAAGATGGAGGGCACAAGGAGAAGGGGACGACAGAGGACGAGATGGTGGGACAGTGTTCTCGAAGCTACCAGCATGAGTTTGACCAAACTGTGGGAGGCAGTGGAAGACAGGAGTGCCTGGCATGCTCTGGTCCAGGGGGTCACGAAGAGGCGGACACAACTAAACAACAACAACAAAGAAGAGCGGGACATTCCGGGATCAAATCGGAAACCGGGACGGCTTCTCTAAATCCAGGATTGTCTGGAAAATAGGGACACTTGGAGGGTCTGAGTTAGTTACTGCCTAGGAATTTCCTGCTTTACCACTTGTTTCCCCAATGTCTGGAACATCGCTGCGTCAGAACGTTTGGCCAGACATGGGCGGGTGGCTCTGGGGCGAGGCTAAAATGGATAATATGGATTATTCAAATACAGCAACAAGGAGGGAGCTTCTCTTATCCCTCTGGCTTCTCATTCTTTGCTGGGGGTATCTGCATTCCACCTGAAAGTCAGTGAACTGTGATTGCAAATTGATATGCTGATTGACGGAAATGGGTAACTCTGCAGAAAAGGTTCAGTTCGCTTTGAGTGACTCTAATAATTTTTTGACACATAAAGTGGCTGTTTGTGCACTGGCAGCAAAAAGAGAGAGAAAGAAAGAAAGAAAGAAAGAAAGAAAGAAAGAAAGAAAGAAAGAAAGAAAGAAAGAAAGAAAGAGATGAGGAATGGGAGAGTTGGATAATACAGTGTGATTCTTAATGAAGTATACAGTTTCAACGCACTATAAAAAGAAGAAGAATGTAATATATCTTATGTTACCTGTAACAGAATTGTAGGGGAATGTTTAAAGTTTTTTTTTTTTTTTAGAAACAGTCAGAGATGTTCTATGTCTGCAGCCTTTGTCACACGACACACATCGAATCAGTAATCCATTTCTGCCCAAATGTGACTCACCCTACATGTTGATTTTCCTGGGCTTCATTGAATGGTAGCGCAAACACTATTGATGACTTCTTCCAATACACGTGGTCGTCCAGGACTTCTAAGTTTGCACAAACAGCCCGTAGTTTCAAACTTTTTATGCCAATCGTAGATACATTTTCTGCTTGGATGTTTTCTTCTGAATCGCGATCTAAAATGCTGTCACACAACAGTTACAGATTGCGTTTTTCAAACTTTTTATGCCAATCGTAGATACATTTTCTGCTTGGATGTTTTCTTCTGAATCACGATCTAAAATGCTGTCACACAACAGTTACAGATTGCGTTTTGCTCAGTTCAAGAACACAAAACGCCCTCTCCACTGCAGACGCAGCAATTTTGCCTGACTAGTCATGGGACACGCGCGCTATCACCTACGTTACTTCCCCCAGTAGTGGAACACAAATTTATGAGTACATCTCCCTCATGGTTTGCAGTTGTGGTCCGTGTCATCGCCTGTTACTGTCTTACAGCATCTGGAAACCGTATACTTCATTATGAACCACCCTGCTTTGCCATAAGTGGCTTTCGAAATTCTGAGGTTTAATCTGAAGCTGAGCTAGGTTTGAACTTGTTGTTGGCAACACTGCTTCCATTCCCTCATATTACTGATGTAATTATATAATGCATATATATATATATATATATGTAGGTTTTGGTGTCTTCGGGTGTCTTCCCGTGTAAGAGTTGGGGTGTCTAGGCGACGTTTCGACGAGGTCTCACTCGTCATCTTCAGGCTGGTGCTTTCGGCTTCTTGTTACTAGAACAGGGCTCTGTTCTAGTAACAAGAAGCCGAAAGCACCAGCCTGAAGATGACGAGTGAGACCTCGTCGAAACGTCGCCTAGACACCCCAACTCTTACACGGGAAGACACCCGAAGACACCAAAACCTACATTCCTGTACCCGTGAAAATCTACGAAAGCATATATATATATATATATATATATATATATATATATATATATATATAATGTATATGTGTGTGTGTGTGTAATTATATTAATAAATAATAATATTTTTTAAAAAATTTATATCCCACCCTCCCCAGCCAAAGCCAGGCTCAGAGCGGCTAACAACAGTAAAAATAGCACAGTTTACATAAAAACACAGTCAATTAATTGAAATACATTCTAAAATCAATTCATTCTAAAATCAATTCAGAAGCAAATTAATGGCAATCGTTGGGCTAGAGTTCTGTGAGGATTACCAAAGGAGGGGGTCAGGCTGTGCCTTGGCCAAAGGCCTGGTGGAACAGCTCTGTCTTGCAGGAAATATGTCAAGTCCCGCAGGGCCCTAGTCTCTTGTGAAAGAGCGTTTCACCAGATTGGGCCGAAAAGGCCCTGGTCTGGTTGAGGCCAGCCTAACCTCCCTGTGGCCCAGGATCTCCAAGATGTTTTTATTTGAAGACCGTAAGGTCCTCCGTGGGACGTACCAGGAGAGGCAGCCCCATAGGTACGAGGGTCCTAATTCTAGGTTTGTAGGTTTCTGTACTGCAAAATTGCAATGAAATCGTTGTGACCTTTGGCTTGTGCAATGATAAACCGATTGAATTTTTAAAAACAAAGAATTAAATAAAAAGAAGGGGAGAAAACACACATTTGGGGTAAAACAGGGTTGGAGATCCGCGTGGTCCTCTTGGGCTCCCTGACTGAGTCCTCCTCTCTCTGCAGCCCCGCATCTATCGCTGCATCCAGTACACAGACCTCCAGCCCATGTTCCAGGCGTACACCCCGGACCTGGTGACCGAGTCCCTGCAGACCCAGGCCGCGATAGATCACCGGGCAACCCGGAGAGCCAAGCGCTGGGCAACCCTCAAAGGCGTCGTCAAGCCCACCCTCAAGAGCTTCCTGTTGCGCAAGCGAGTTATGGAGCCCAAGGAATGAGCTGCCAGTTGCGGCGAGCGCTCCGAGGCGTGAGGCAACGGCTTTCTTGTCCCAAGGGCCGCTGTTGGCTTGGCGGGGCCAGGAGTGATTCGAGGCCCTCGTCCGTCTTCGGCTCCCCCCGATTTCCAGATCCTCCTAGAAGCTAGCATTGGATGTGTCCGACACTTCGAAATAAACAAATTGTTGGAAATTTATGGCTTGTTCTTTTCCCTGTTAGGTATGTGGTGGGGAGCTTTCTGCAATGGAGGGGTCTGGTGACAAACAGATGATACGCTTCGATATAGAAGGCTGTGGAGCATGTTCCAGGCAGGGGGGTGCGGTGGGGGCAGATTGCCCCGGGTATCTTTGCTGAGGGGGGTGACATTGGCGCACCGCCCGCCTGTGACTTCCAAGCTTACCCTAAGCTGTCAAAACGACCCCAAGCTGTCAAAATGTCCGCCATAATAATAATAATAATAATAATAATAATAATAATAATAATCTATTATTTAAACCCCGCCCATCTAGCTGGGTTTCCCCAGCCACTCTGGGCGGCTTCCAACAGAATATTAAACCACAACAGTCTATTAAACATTAAAAGCTTCCCTAAACAGGGCTGCCTTCAGATGTCTTCTAAAAGTCTGGTAGTTGTTTTTCTCTTTGACATCTGGTGGGAGGGCGTTCCACAGGGCGGGTGCCACTACCGAGAAGGCCCTCTGCCTGGTTCCCTGTAGCTTTGCTTCTCGCAGTGAGGGAACCGCCAGAAGACCCTCGGAGCTGGACCTCAGTGTCCGGGCAGAACGATGGGGGTGGAGAGGCTCCTTCAGGTATGCTGGACCGAAGCCGTTTAGGGCTTTAAAGGTCAGCACCAACACTTTGAATTGTGCTTGGAAACATACTGGGAGTCAATGTAGGTCTTTCAAGGCTGGTGTTATATGGTCTCCCAGTCACCAGTCCAGCTGCCGCATTCTGGATTAGTTGTAGTTTCCTGGTCACCTTCAAAGGGAGCCCCACGTAGAGCGCATTGCAGGACTCGAAGCGGGTTTGCTCCGCCCCCAGCTGCAGGGCGTGCACGCTGTTCTGTGCACCCTAGCGGTTATCCCGCGCCTGGGAGGTCACCCTCCATGCCCTGCCCCCCTCGGGAGTGCGCCTGCCCTGGGACCATCTCCTAGGGGCAGAGTCCTTTTGCCCTCCCCCCAATACTTTGGGGGAGGGGGCTGCCCCTAATGTTCAAAAAGGGTGGAGGAGGCCAAGCTGAACAAAGCATGGCATTGGCAGCCAGCTCCTCCTCTTCCTCCTCCTGCCATGGCAGGAAACGAAAAGGGAAGCAGCCCGGTTGGTGGTGGCAGAGGAGGAGCGCTGACGGACCGTTGAAGCTACGCTGCCGCTGCGTTCAGCTCCTCCAACATCCGATGCCATGCCCACGGCGTCATGCGCTAGGTGACGTCGGCCCCATACATTCTACCTGGGAAGCTGGCGCCTCAGCTCCTCCACAAGGGCGAGCAGCCACTTCTGCGAGCTGAGACTGTGCACGGCACGAAGAGAGTGGATGGAGCATTTTTTCTTTCCTTCTCTCGTAACGGCAAAAGCTGAATGAATGAATGAATTTTATTATTACACTCACAGACCGGTTCCGGCTCACTTACAATATCAGGAAAATCATAAAACACAACAGGAATACATTGAATTGCAATTGGGTATAACAGAGACAATACAGATACAGTGGTACCTCTGGTTGCGAACGGATCCGTTCCGGAGCCCCATTCGCAACCTGAAAGGAACGCAACCTGCGTCTGCGCATGCGCGGGTCATGATTTGCTGCTTCTGCGCATGCACGTGACGTCATTTTGCATGTCTGCGCATGTGTGAGCGATGAAACCCGGAAGTAACCCTTTCCGGTACTTCCAGGTCGCCGCAGAACGCAACCTGAAAACGCGCAACCTGAAGCAAACGTAACATGAGGTATGACTGTATAGCAGTTAAAAATATATATAAAATCTTGATCACTAAAATATATCCTAAAATTGTCATTTAGAACCTTAATCATTTTGGTAGTACAGCTTGTTCCTAAGTTTTATGGCAGTCGCACAAAATTTGGCCACCCTGAGCGTAATCTCTGGATCCTTGTCCTCTAAAAGCTGAATGCTGGAAGATTTGGGGAAGACAAAAGGAAGTAGTTTTGCGCGTAGCGCATGGTCAAAGTAGGGAACTTGCCTCAACCAGGAGGCAGAGGTGGCCACCAATCTAAGGCTCCTCTGTCAGGAGTTCAGCCTACACTCGAGTAGGACCCTGGCAGAGACACATGCCCGACTGGCATGTTCCCTCCCTCCTGGTCGATCGTTTGGGAGCTTCAAAAGCTTTCTTCAGCCTGAACATCACAGCGACCGATGCCAACAGAAATTGGCACACTTAGGGATCCGCAAAGTTTGCATATCATGTGTAACAGACCTCAGCATTTTGGCTAATCTATTTACGTATAAACACACACGGAGCACTGCAACATGGCTCCCTCTCTCTCTAGCATCAGACAGAAAAGAGAAAAAGAACAAAGGACAATAGTCCCACTTCACGGAACACAGGAACACAAACATCCTGTCTCCGTCACTTCCCACTCTGTGGAGTCAAAACATACACCGTCATGTGATAGACAACAATCCCATGACTGCAATCACGGAGCAGGAATTCTAACATCCTCCACACTAACACTAATCCTGTGCTTAGAAAAAGGGGGTCTGAGTGGCTTTGCATTTGCCACTCTGCTTTCCCCTGGAAATCCTGCTCTTTGCTCCTGAATTGGTGCAAATGTCAATCCAGAGAAACCCCAACTGATGGAGCAGGTTTTCCCTGTGCTAAGGGGGGGGGGGTCTACTTTGTGTAGTTTTTTTTAAAAATGTGTCTGCTGTTATTTTTAAAATTAATGTTTTAATTAAGTATTGCAAATCACCTCGAGACATCCATTTGGAAGGCAATAATCACAAAACAGGGCAGTGATGTAAAATGATGCCTGGGAGCAGAATCGGGGTGAACACAGTCCTTACCCTGAACTGCCTCCACAAGCAACCTCCCCCTTCCAGGGCTCCCCAACTCCAACATCTTTTGCTGGGGGAAAAGGCAGCTTCAGATCTTCACACACTTCCCCCTAGCAAGTATTGCACACTTTACACATCACACACAGGTACTAGCCTATGCAAAGAGGAGAGGAAGGTCAGCTGCTATCCATCCCTGATTCGGAAGGCGAGGCCTAAACAAAGGCTGGGGGGGGGGGCAAGGGCCTGGCAAGTGCTGATGCGCCTCTATGGCTGCCGCTGCCACCCCAGATGAGGAACGGTTCAGTGGCCAAGGGGGCACAGAATTGTGCAGATCTGTAATGGAGAAGATCCATTTGGGGCAGCCAAATTTGGGGCTTGCACAGGGTGCCATATTTCCCCACTGGGATGTTGTCTGGCAGAAATTCCTGCTGGAAGGTCCTCCCTCTCCCAGTGGCATAGCAAGGTCAGGTGGTACCCGGTGCGTGGCGCCATATTGGAGGAATCAAATGAATCAAATGGGATTTAGCTGCCCCAGCGTCCCTGGCATCCCTTCACCCCCCCCCCCAACTCCTGTGATGGGTGAATCATTGCAAAAGACAGCAGTTTACTGGAAAGGAATAAGGGGGTGATCTTGAGAGGGGGACTAATCTTGAAATTTGCTTATAAATCATGCTCCCCAGCGGAGGAACCAGTGGGGTGTAATTCTTGTGATCTTCTTCCTTGCTTGCAAAAATGTTATAATCTTGCCTTGGAAATGCTCATATATCATGCAACAATATTACAAAAGATTACCTCCCCCCCCCTTTAAAATTTAAGGGCCAATATTTGCAGCCTATTAAAGTGCTCAAGGAAATGGAATCTGTAAAATATAGCCACTAATTTTACCCTTCGGAACAGTGGAAGAACCATTAACTAGTGCTAGAAAAGCACTAGAAAGAATAGAACAATTCGGACAAGTAGCAGGTTTCAAATTAAATAAGAAAAATCCAAAAATGTTAATGAAAAATATGAACTGAGATTTGATTGATACATTGCAGCATCAGAGTGGAATAGAGGTTGTTAAAAAAGTTGAATATCTAGGAATCTGGTTAACATCGAAAAATATAAATTTATTTAAAGAGAATTACACACTGGTATGCAATGGTACTAAAAGTGACTTAGAAGTGTGGGGAAGAATGAAACTATCCTTAATGGGTAGGATTTCAGTTATTAAAATGAGTGTGCTACTGAAAATGTTGTTTTTATTTCAATCAATCCCAATAATTAACGGAGTTGGTATCTTTAGAGAGTGGCAAAAAGCAATTTCAAGATTTATCTGGCAAGGGAAGAAGCCAAGAATTACCGGTAAATTTAAACTGTTAACAGATATAAAAGAAAGAGGAGGCTTCTCCCTACCACATTTGAAATTGTATTATGAAGCATCATGCCTTTGTTGGTTAAGGGACTGGATATTGTTGGAGAATACAGATCTTTTAGATCTAGAAGGATTTGACAACAGATTAGGATGGCACGCATATCTATGGTATGGCAAAGTAAAAGTTCATAAAGGATTTGGAAACCACATATTTTGAAAGTCATTGTATGAGGTGTGGGATAGATATAAAAATCTATTAGAACGTAAGACACCATGGTGACTCTCGCCACTTGACATATTTGGAAAACAACTGTAACCAATTGACATCGCTTGTAGGCTTAAAAGAAGTTTTGTAAGGAGTAATATAGAAATTATTGTGAAAAGAATTAAGAATAGGTATTAAGATTTGAATTTATAGCAATAACTATAGTAACAAAATGCATAATTAGAAAGGATTTTAGAAAACCATCAGTTGAGGTTGAAGGCTGTGATAGCCAAAAAATTTGTAATGATGTTTAAAAGGATGATATGCTGGGAAATATGAGGAAAAATCAATAAAAAATTATTAATATTTTTTAAAAGTGAGAAACACTGGACAGAAACTGTAAAATGAGGGCAGGGTCATAACTATGGCGTGGTCTGCTCAAACAATCTATAAAAAACACACAAAATTTTTCCCTTCCGTTTAATTTGCACGCAAAAGGCAGGAAAATGTCATTAGAAACTCTAGACCCTGCTCCTCCTGGTGACTCATTAGATGACCTTGTCGAGGACAGGAATAACTGGCTCTTGGCAGCCATCAATAAGATCGCGCATAAGCACCCTCTGTGACCCCGTCGAAACCGGGCCCCTTGGTTTACCGAGGAGCTCCGGAAAATGAAGGGGGATCTCAGATGGCTAGAGTGAGTATGGCGATGGACTTGTGACAGAGCTTCAAGAACATCTTATAGGACGCTTATGAAAGCCTATGAGATGGCTATGAAAGCTGCTAAGAAATCTCACTTCGCAGCTTCCATTGCATCCGCTAGCTCTCGCCAGGCACAACTTTTTAGAATAATTAGGTCAATAACGTCCTTAGGAGGACAACCAAATTTAAGCACAAATTCGACCCACAGCTGTGAGGCATTCGTGAACTTTTTTGTGGAGAAAGTCCTGTTGCTCCACTGTGACCTCCCTGCCAATTTAGATACAGTGACAGAACTGGAGGCCCCTCAACTGTCTTCGGGTCCAGTGTCGGACCATTTTGATTGGATACTCATTTCTGATGTGGATAGATTCCTCCTAGCTGGTAGACCCACCACCTGCCTCCTTGATCTGTGCCCGTCTTGGCTGATTAGGGCGTGCCCAAACGTCGCGTGGACCCCCCTGGTTGAAATTATCAATTTGTCCCTTGGCACGGGGACATTCCCAGGGGAGTTGAAGGATGCAGTGGTGTGTCCGCTCTTAAAGAAAACTTCACTAGATCCTTTAGACCAGGGGTGTCAAACTCAAATTCATCAGGGGCCGCATCAGCAGTTTGGTCACCCTCAAAGGGCCGGTTGTATCTGTAGGACTTACAGCACAGTAGAGAAGGGTTCAGGCAGCCGTTGGATCTGTCACATCACAGGATGGCATGCGCTCAATATAAAAACAAATGGAGGTTTTCTGAATGCATGTGAAGTGGAGGTTTCCTGTGTAGAACGGCCGGCGCCGCTAGAGGGCAGACGTTCTCTGGCCTGTAGGCTGCCGCGCATGCGCTGAAGAGGCGGCTTTCTTGTGTCAAAAAAAAAGAAAGCGAGAATAAAAGGTGAAGGCTGGCGGCCGCCGGCGGCTACACGGGCCACATGACGAGGTCTGGCGGGCCGGATTCGGCCAGCGGGCCTTGTGTTTGACACCCGTGCTTTAGACCTATCCAATTACCGCCCAGTTTCAAATCTTCCATATTTGGGTAAGGTAACTGAGAGCAGTTGCTGAACAGCTTGGTAGGTTTCTGGAGGAAACATCGGCTTTAGATCCAATTCAGTCCAGGTTCCATCCTGGTTTTGGGACCGAAATGGCTCTGGTTGCTCTAACAGATGATCTCCGTAGACAACTGGATTGAGGCGGGTCGGGACTTCTGAGTCTCTTAGATTTGTCAGCAGCCTTTGACATGGTAGATCATGAACTTCTGGACCACCGCCTTGCCAACGTGGGGATACAGAGCATAGCCCGTCACTGGCTGTGCTCTTTTATCTCTGGTCGGGGACAAAGGGTGGTGCTAGGGAGGGAGATGTCATCGCGCCACTCCTTGGTGTGTGGAGTGCCGCAGAGCGCAATCCTCTCCCCGATGCTTTTTAACATCTTTATGCGCCCCCTTGCTCAGATTATCTGGAGCTTTGGGCTGGGCTGTCACCAATATGCTGATGACACTCAGTTGTATCTGCTGATGGATGGCCACACCGACTCGGCCCCGGACACACTGACTAGATGCTTGGAGGCTATGGCTGGATGGTCTCGTGGGAGCCGACTGAAACTAAATCCTTTGAAGACAGAGGTCCTATGGCTGGGTCGGGATAGTATGGGGATGAGGGACCAACTCCCTTCTCTTGCGGGGGCCCAATTAGTGCCATTGCCTTCTGTTAAGAGTTTGGGTGTAATCCTTGACGCCTCCTTTTCCATGGAGGCACAGGTTACAGCAACAGCCAAGGCAACATTTTTCCACCTTCGCCGCATCAAGCAGTTGGTCCCTTACCTTTCCCGCCCCGACCTGGCCACAGTGATCCATGCGACGGGCACCTCCAGGCTTGACTACTGTAATTCGCTCTATGCGGGGCTGCCCTTGAAGCTGTCCCAGAAACTCCAGAGGGTGCAGAATGCTGCAGCGAGGCTCCTCACGGGGTCTCTGCCACGGGAGCATATTCACCCAGTGCTTTTCAAACTGCACTGGCTCCCGGTAGAGTACAGGGTCAGATTTAAGGTGCTGGTTTGGACCTTTAAAGCCCTTAGGACCCTCGTACCTACGGGACCGCCTCTCCCGGTATGCCCCACAGAGAGCCTCAAGGTCCATAAATAGCAACACCCTAGAGGTCCCTAAGGAAGTCAGATTAGCCTCAGCCAGAGCCAGGGCCTTTTCAACACTGGCCCCGGCCTGGTGGAACGCTCTGTCTCTTGAGACCAGGGCCCTGCAGGATCTGATTTCTTTCCGCAGGGCCTGTAAGACAGAGTTGTTCTGCCTGGCCTTTGGGAGTCAGTTTGATTCCCTCCCACTCTTTCTTTTTTCATTTCTTCTCCTGTGATGAGGCTGCATTTTAATGTTTTGATGTTTTAATGTTGTATTTTAATCTTGTTTTTAAGTTGTATTCAATCAACTTGTTTTTATTATTGGTTGTTAGCCGCCCTGAGCCCGGCCTTGGCTGGGGAGGACAGGGTATAAATAAATTGTATTATTATTATTATTATTATTATTATTATTATTATTATTATTATTATTATTATTTTATTATCATTACCCAAGAAACACACCAAGCGTTGAGCTACCTTGGGGTTTTCTGCAAAATAAATAAATGGTTGGCTTGCGGATTTTAAGTGGCACATCCACAGGGCCAGATTCCCTTACAGTTTTCCAGCCCGGTTTGAGAGACTCTGCAGCCACTGATGCCCAAGGCGCCATGGAAGGAGAGGACGACACTCAGAAGGGCGACACTCAGCAGGATGGTCTGGGCCATGGCGGCTTCTGCAGCAACCTGGAGAAAGAGAGACAACCAAAATGCGTCAAAGGGCTTTGTCTGGCCTCCTTCATTAAAGCAGCACGTCTCTAGCTCACAGTTCTTCCAAGCAGAATTTGTTCACAATTTAAAATACTCATTTTAACATCCTTAAACTATCAATGACTTCCCTTCTTCTCTTCCCATGGTCCTTTTTGCATATCATATCTCTGCATATTCTACAAAAACTATACCCTTCAGTATTCCATTTTTGTGTCCATCTAAACTTATTTACACTGTTGAATTTATCTTAATGCTGCTGTAGCAAGAACCCCCCCACCCCAATCATTCTGTTTGTACAAACTTCACACACACTCACACCAGCGGCGTAGCGTGAGTTGTCAGCACCCGGGGCAACGCAAGTAATTTGCGCCCCCTAACCCGGGGCAAGGCAAGTAATTTGCGCCCCCCCAACCCCAAATCTGCGAATTGCCGCTGGCGCTGCCACGCAAACAACGCTGCTTGCCCGGAGGAGGATGGAGGCAGAAGCAGCCGCCGCCTGTGGCTGGGCCGAGGGGATGGCGGCGGCGGCAGGGTGCAGAGGCTGCCCGTGCCCGGCCAGGCGTCGGTGGCGGCGTCGGCGCTGCTGCAGCGGCTGCTCCTCCTGCGAGCAGTGAGCGGAGCGCAGCCACAGCGATGGCGGGGGGCGCGCGCGCTAGGGCGCAAGGCTGGCGGTGGCGGCGGGGAGCCCGGCGGAGGAAGGAACTTGTCCCTTCCCTCTGGACTCGCGCCCCCCCAGATGTTGCGCCCGGTGCGGTCGGCACCCCTGGCACCCCCCACGCTACGCCACTGACTCACACTCACACCCTACATACGCCACATTTCTGTTATAAATTCATAGAAAATCAACCATACATCGGATTTGCACTGTTCCATTTTTATTTTACTCCATATGACAAGGACTATCAAAGGGGGGTGGCTTGGTTCTGGTCAGCCATAATCCCTTCACCATCCCAGCACATCCACAGGAGCCCTGCCCAGTTGCTATGTCAACCCTGATGATCCCAGACAGAAGACAATCAGGATCACAAAGAACTTGCATATGGGAGTGGATTCAGCATGGACTGGAACAAAGGACAATGATCAGCTCTTCCCTCTGGGGGCAGGAAACTGCAAACTCCCCTTTGTCTCCTGGAAGTGACTCATAGGGAGGGGGAAAGGAGGAACCAGCCAGGTGACAGGACACTCAGGTTACCACCACAACTCCTCCCTCAACCCCTCCTTTCTGTAATGTATGCATGATGTTTCTGGGGGTGGGCTTGACCTAGAGGATGGGAATTTCAAAAGTTTTTATAAGGTCTTGCACACCATCTTTCTGGGTCTTTCCTCTCTCCTGCGATTGAGGGGAACACCCTGTTGCAACAGTTCAATAAAGGCCAAGCCTACAGGCTGCTGTTTTGCTCCAAGTTATCCTGGTTGGTGTCTTTGTTTTTGTCCAAGGGAGCCCTCGGATTTTTCCGGTAACACTGCCAACATTTTCGTGTGTACACAATTTCCCCCCTTATATTCAACAAACTTTTTCCAATCTTCTCTTTTTTTATATAATATTTTTTATTAATTTTCACAATTAAACAGTAAATATAAACCATGGGGAAAAAGAAATAATAATAATAATAAAATTAGAAAAGAAAACGTTTTCTCACCGTATTAGATCCACATTTTGGAATTGCGCGGATCCGATCGACTTCCCTCCATTCCCTCCCTGGTTCTTTTGGGGCATCTTATATTATACATGTCTATAATTTACTTATCCTTAATTATTTCCAAATTTAAACATTCGCCTTAATATTACAAGTGTTTGTTTTTTTAAAAAAACCTGCTATTGTGTTAATATATTCAATAAACATTTTCCAATCTTCTCTAGACGTACGTTCTTCTTGTTCTCTTATTCTATATGTTAAGTCTGCCTATTCTGGCCTGCAAGTTTTTATGGAGTGTGCATTTGAGCTGGTGGCGTGCACTGCTCCCGGCTGGAGATGCTATCAGTCGTGTGGCCTTTTCTGGCACATTGCTAAACTCCAAGGATCAAAGTCCAATCTGTCTGGAGAGAGACACTTGTGGCTAATGAAAAACTAGCATGCGCCACCTTGAGCAGGGAACTACGTCAGCTCTGGAAGCTGCTAATAGAATCCGGTCCTACCCCATTCATTCCCCCACAATGAAGCATGCCTGGCCGGTCACACCGTAGGGCTAAAGATCAACATCAAAGCAGGTGTGATGCAGAAGGTCTGCAATCAGATTCCAAACATTTCTTCCTTTTTTCCAAAATATTCTCTTTTTCTTTTGGAGCTGACATGCTTATAACTTTATTGAACAATGATTGTGCAAACTTCAACTGCACTCCACAGGAAAGGTTAAGTGGCTGAAGGTATTGATCATAGCTGGATTCTGAAAATATTTATTGAGGGTGTTCAAGAGATCATAGAATCATAGAATCATAGAGTTGGAAGAGACCACAAGGGCCATCGAGTCCAACCCCCTGCCAAGCAGGAAACACCATCAGAGCACTCCTGACATATGGTTGTCAAGCCTCTGCTTAAAGACCTCCAAAGTAGGAGACTCCACCACACTCCTGGGCAGCAAATTCCACTGTCGAACAGCTCTTACTGTCAGGAAGTTCTTCCTAATGTTTAGGTGGAATCTTCTTTCTTGTAGTTTGGATCCATTGCTCCGTGTCCGCTTCTCTGGAGCAGCAGAAAACAACCTTTCTCCCTCCTCTATGTGACATCCTTTTATATATTTGAACATGGCTATCATATAGTTTGGGGGATGGCAAGAAAAATTGATGACGTATGCAGAACTGGCTAAATTGACATAGAAACTGCGGGACAAGTTCAACTGTGACTTTAAGGAAGAACGGGAGCTTTTTTCAAATTATCTAAAAAGACAACAAAATGAATTGGACTTCTTGGCAGGGTTTGAATAAACATACACCAATTTATTGGTTGATAACATGATAGATAGATAACGTAAGGTACCTCTGGTTAAGTACTTAATTCGTTCCGGAGGTCTGTACTTAACCTGAAACTGTTCTTAACCTGAAGCACCACTTTAGCTAATGGGGCCTCCTGCTGCCGCCAGAGCACAATTTCTGTTCTCATCCTGAAGCAAAGTTCTTAACCTGAAGCACTATTTCTGGGTTAGCGGAGTCTGTAACCTGAAGCGTCTGTAGCCCGAGGTACCACTGTATGTACAAGTTTATAACATGCAGAGAATAATATATGCTGAGAAATCAAAGAGGGGAGCTGAGGGAAGTTTTGGGGGGGTTGATGGGGGTGGGAAAAAAGGGGGAAAATAATGAATATGATATGTTTTGAAATTTTGTTATGCTGAAATTGTTAATAAAAAATATTTTAAAAAAGAAGAGATAGTTTGGGGGGTACCACCCGAGGTACCACTGTATGTAATTAGGGATGGGTGAATCTTTCTGACTTTTCAGTCTTGAATTTAGCTGTGCACATTTCCATGTGATCTTTTTTTAAGTCCTCATGAAAATACATCAACCTTTTAGCGCCAGTTTCTCCCACTGTGCACATTTCCCACTCATATATTTTTTGCATGTAGTTTTTACTACTGCATGCATTTTTATGCACCGTTTGCCCTGGTATATTTGTTTTTGTACGCATCCCTGGGCTGGCAAACAGCACTGCAACGGTCAGGAAAGCGCGAATTCCAAAGGCTGGCTCCAGCCTTTCTGTTTGCGCATTGTCTTGGAAAGCGCGGATTCTATAGGTTTGCCTTTAACTCAGGAATAAATGGAAGCTCTTCCCTGTCCTGCTTGCAGCGCTTGGTGATGCCACCTCAGAGTTAAACTGCTGCTGGTTCTTATCTAGAACAAATGGCGTCAAACTGGAAGCTGAAAAATAACACATTTTCAGGCTTAATGGATAGAAATGTGTTTTGCAGATAGCAGCCAAACAACCTGTAGAACTTGGGGGAGGAAACTTGTTTAAAAAACCCCTGACTTTCCTTCCTTCCTTCCTTCCTTCCTTCCTTCCTTCCTTCCTTCCTTCCTTCCTCCCTCCCCTAAGCTCACCAAAGACAGCACACTCAACAAGCACTGAGTTCAGAGCCCATGTTGTGCACCAGCCAGGCTGCTCCTGGTCTGAATGGCCTGTTCATAGCTAAGGAGCGCATTCCACCTTTGCTCACAGTCTGAAGTGGCTTGGCTCTTTGCAGCGCGACCCCTCTCTCTGAGCTATTATTTTGGCCACGCCTTCCTAATTTTAGGCTCCATTGGCCCTGCCTGGCTGGTCTATATAATGCACACCTTTTGCCACCTGGGGGAGGGCTGTCCAAGGCAGCCACCAACCACCCAGCCCAGATCAACCAGCAAGAGAAGGTAAGGAGACTGGGAGGAGGGGTGGTTCGAGATGAAGTGGTGGGGTAGACTTGGAAGGGGGTCTTTTTAAAAAATATATAATTTTTAATTAATTTTTCAACATATCATTTTCAACATTAATTAAACATTCTTTCATTTCTTACACCTTTTTTTTTTACTTCCATCAGTCACACTTGAAATTTTTCCAATGTATTCACTTAATATACATTTCTTTCTTCCACTATTACATTTAAATCTCAAAACTAACACCTCTCTTCTTTCTTTACTTTGCAACTTTTCATATATTTCTCCTTACAAAACTTCTTGTAGTCCTACTAGCGTAATTTGTTGATTGCAATTGTTTTTCAAATAGCTCGTATATTTCTTCCAATCTTCTGTGAAGCTCTGGTCCCACAGGTTTCGAATCCTTCCTGTCATTTTATCCAATTCTGCGTAGTCCATTAATTTTGTCTGCCATTCTTCTTTCGTCGGAATTTCTTCTTGCCTTCATTTCTGGGCTAACAATACTCTTGCCGCTGTTGTTGCATATAAAAACAATTTCACAGCTTACCTATTGATATCTTCACCTATAATACCAAATAAAAATGCTTCTGGTATATTTCAACATCTTTTTCAACTCATTATATATCATTTCCCAGAAGATTTTTACTTTCTTACATTCCCACCACATATGAGAAAATGTTCCTTCTTCTTTTTCTTTACATTTCCAACACTTATTACTTGTCTTATACATTTTAGCTAATTTCACAGGTGTAATATACCCGGAAGGGGGTCTTGTGTTTGATTGCACAATCATAGAACTGTAGCTTTGGAAAGGACCCCCCAGGAGCCATTGCATGTCCCACCCCCTGCAGTGCAGGAATCGCAGCTAAGGAATCCCTCACAGGTGCTCATCCAAACTCTGATTAGAAACCTCCAGTGAAGGGAGCCCTTTCCAAGCAAGTCCATTCTGCTGCTGAGCAGCTCTTACCACCAGAAAGTCCTTCCTGATGTTGAGCATAGGCGCCGACTCCCTGGGGCCTGAGGGGGCCCGAGCCCCCTCAAAAATTTGTTTGGGGGGGGGCTCGGCCCCCCCAATAATCTCGGGCGCCCCTCCAGCAGAGCGCCACCGCCGCCCTTCCCCCAGCCCAAAATGCACAGGGTCGGGCTGCATGCCTCCTGCCCTCCCTCCCGAGCAAAAGCTCCACCCAATTTCCTTCGGAGCTGATTAATAGGCGCAGCACGCTCTCCCCTATTCGCTCACGAGGAGGTGGCGCCACTTTATTTGCATATTCATGAGCTTATTTATTATTCATGAGCTTTCATTTATTATTTATTATTTATTATTCATGGGCTCCCCCAATATTTTTTATAAGTCGGCGCCCCTGATGTTGAGTCTTGTCATTTGAATCTATCGGTCCTGGTCCTCCTCGCTGGAGCAGGAGAAAACAATTTCTCCTCCATTTTCTGTGTGGCAGCCGTTCTCTTGTCCCCTCTCAAGTCTCCTCTTCTCCACCCAGAACCTACCCAAGATCTAGTCAGCCATTGTGGTGTAGTGGTTAAGAGCAGTGGACTCGTAATCTGGTAATCACTTCCCTGCTCCTCCACATGCAGCTGCTGGGTGACCTTGGGCTAGTCACGCGTCTCTGAAGTCTCTCAGCCCCACTCACCTCACCGAGTGTTTGTTGTGGGGGAGGAAGGGGAAGGAGATTGTTAGCCGCTTTGAGACTCCTTTGGGTAGTGATAAAGCAGGATATCACATCCAAACTCCTCCTCCTGCTCAGTGGAGGAGATCTAGAGCTGGAATATCCCCAACAGACAGGCAAAACCAAGCTGCAGACCCTGTTGAGATTAACCTTGGAGACTGTCAAGACCCAGGGCTCACCCACACTTGCCTCTAGCCATAGCTGTCAACTTTCCCCTTTTCTTGCGAGGAATCCTATTTGGAATAAGGGAATTTCCCTTTAAAAAAGGGAAATGTTGACAGCTATGGCTTCTAGCCCTGCTCTTTCCAGGCACAGGTCTGAGCTTAAAGGTTCCCCCGGGTCCGAGGCTGGTGGTTGTTCCCCCATGAAAACAAAATCTCTCCTTCTTTTGTCTGTCTTATTTTCTTCCTTTATCTTGCTGAAATTACACTCCACCTTTTCCTCTAAGGAGTTCAAGGTTTCATACCTGGTCTCACCCAGGTCTCAGTCTGACACTCTAATCACCACGTCCATTCCCTCCTACAGTCCTCAGGTGAAAAGAGGGACATTGTATTCGACATCAGTACAGTGGTACCTCAGGTTAAGAACTTAATTTGTTCTGGAGGTCTGTTCTTAACCTGAAACTGTTCTTAACCTGAAACACCACTTAAGCTAATGGGGCCTCCCGCTGCCGCCACACTGCCACTGCACGATTTCTGTTCTCATCCTGAAGCAAAGTTCTTAACCCGAGGTAATATTTCTGGGTTAGTGGAGTCTGTAACCTGAAGCATATGTAACCCGAGGTACCACTGTATCACTGCTGCCCTGCTTTTTTGCATGTTAAATGATTTAAATTTAAGTTTTCCATGATACAGAAACCTCCCAAAGCCCAGCTAGCTCCAGCACCCACGCTGGACTCCAATTCCCTCCTTGCTAACTTGTGCAAAGGACATCGCAAGTTTCCTTTGAAATGCACCATTTAATGCTTGCTTCTTGCAAATTGCCATTATGCCTACACGAGATACGTTTTGGGCTAAGAGAGCGAACCTTACATTTTGGGGAAAGCAAGCCGTATCCTGATTTGCAAGTGAAATCTACTCAGAGTCGAGAGTGGATTTCATGCTCTTTATTCAGCTCATAGTGGTGAGGAGGAATGGAAGTTCCCCCCGAATGTCTGCTTTATATACATTATTTACACAATGGGCCCCACATGATTGGCTAATTCTGGAATTCACATGTGAGCCAATCAGGTTGCGGATTCACTTCCACCTGGAGTTGGGTTGGGTGGCTCTTGTGGACCAATCAGACTGCTGCATTCTGGATCCTATTGTTCTAGGACCAATCAGACTGCTGCATTCCGGATCCTATTGTTCTAGGACCAATCAGACTGCTGCCTTTTGGATCCTATTGTTCTGGGACCAATCAGACTGCTGCATTCCGAATCCTATTGTTCTAGGACCAATCAGACTGCTGCATTCTGAATCCTATTGTTCTAGGGCCAATCAGACTGCTGCATTCTGAATCCTATTGTTCTAGGGCCAATCAGACTGCTGCATTCTGAATCCTATTGTTCTAGGACCAATCAGACTGCTGCATTCTGAATCCTATTGTTCTAGGGCCAATCAGACTGCTGCATTCTGAATCCTATTGTTCTAGGAACAATCAGACTGCTGCATTCTGAATCCTATTGTTCTAGGACCAATCAGACTGCTGCATTCTGAATCCTATTGTTCTAGGGCCAATCAGACTGCTGCATTCTGAATCCTATTGTTCTAGGGCCAATCAGACTGCTGCATTCTGAATCCTATTGTTCTAGGACCAATCAGACTGCTGCATTCTGAATCCTATTGTTCTAGGACCAATCAGACTGCTGCCTTTTGAATCCTATTATTCTGGGACCAATCAGACTGCTGCATTCTGAATCCTATTGTTCTAGGACCAATCAGACTGCTGCCTTTTGAATCCTATTATTCTGGGACCAATCAGACTGCTGCATTCTGGATCCTATTGTTCTAGGGCCAATCAGACTGCTGCATTTTTGATCCTATTCAACTCAGTACAGTGGTACCTCAGGTTAAGTACTGGTACTTAATTTGTTCCGGTGGTCCGTTCTTAACCTGAAACTGTTCTTAACCTGAAGCACCACTTTAGCTAATGGGGCCTCCTGCTGCCGCCGCCGCGCGATTTCTGTTCTCATCCTGAAGCAAAGTTCTTAACCCGAGGTACTATTTCTGGGTTAGCGGCAGTGGCGTAGCGTGGGTTGTCAGCACCCGGGGCAAGGCAAGTAATTTGCGCCCCCTAACCCGTGGATTTGCGCCCCCTAACCCCCACATGTTGCGCCCGGTGCGGCCGCCCCCCCCTGCACCTCCCACGCTACGCCACTGGTTAGCGGAGTCTGTAACCTGAGGCGTCTGTAACCCGAGGTACCACTGTATATAACAGCAAGTCAGGAATAAAACAGGCTTTATTGTTTATTGTTAGACAAATATGTCATGTGACAAAGACACCTGAGAGCCGAAGCAGCCAAGCAGGCTGGGAAGTGCTGGGACTGCACAATCATTTGGGCCGAGTCCAGTTATTCAGGCGTAACTGCTAACTGGGGAGTCATTCTGTCATGTGACAGTTTCACTTTTGTGTTTTCTGTAAGATGTCAGTGAGAGTCTGTCTGCTTCACCTATGAACAGAGTCTGTATGGAATCTCAGTCAAACTGTTTGGAACCATGTTGTTTATGAAGAAGTTTATTTTAATTCAGTAAAGCTCTTATTCTTTAAAACTCTGCATTATTAATTTACGCTGCGCGTCAAAATAGTCATCAGTTTGATCCAGAACGTCCATGGCCTTCTTGCATGAGAAACAGCATAAAGGTTACAAATATAGTAAGAATTCCAGAAGGTCATGAAGGGCCACAGTGGCTTTTCTAAGTATAAAAATGTAAGCGGGACTGACACTTTGAAGCAGGGTCAGCAAACTTTTTCAGCAGGGGTCCAGTCCACTGTCCCTCAGACCTTGTGGGAGGCTGGACTATATTTTGAAAAATAATAATAAATGCACGAATTCCTATGCCCCACAAATAACCCAGAGATGCATTTTAAATGAAAGAACACATACTACTCATGTATGAATACACGCATATTCCCAGACGGTCTGCCCGCCAGATTTAGAAGGTGATTGGGCCACATCCGGCCCCCGGGCCTTAGTCTGCCTACCCATGCTTTGAAGCATCAGTATGGACCAGCTCAAAGGCAGACCCCATAAAAACTTGCACCCCTATCACCACCTGTCTTTTCTGCACCTGGTCTTTAAGTTTCTGCTTGGAAGAATTGTGAGCTAGAGACGTGCTGCTTTAATGAAGGAGGCCAGACAAAGCCCTTTGACGCATTTTGGTTGTCTCTCTTTCTCCAGGTTGCTGCAGAAGCCGCCATGGCCCAGACCGTCCTTCTGAGTGTCGCCCTTCTGAGTGTCGTCCTCTCCTTCCATGGCGCCTTGGGCATCAGTGGCTGCAGAGTCACTCAAACCGGGCTGGAAAACTGTAAGGGAATCTGCCCCTGCGAATGTGCCACTTAAAATCCCCAAGCCAACCATTTATTTATTTTGCACAAAACCCCCAGGTAGCTCAACGCTTGGTGTGTTTCTCAGATGCAACAACCACCCATACGAACAGGTTCCAGACACGGTTCCTTGCCCTGCCTCCCCTCCCTCAGAGAACCAGGGGAACTGTAGTTTTGCGAGGGCGCAAAGAGTTCTTGGGCCTGCACCTTTCCTCGGATTCCTTCCTTGTGCACCACCAGCTACGACCTTTAAGACATTCTGGAGCTGTGTGGCATCTATAGGGCTGTGGTTGGCATCTGTCTGTCTTCAGAGACATTGGAGTGTGCCTCCGGGGGTGAAGTCAAGCTGCTGCACTAGGAGCACCAAAGTGACCTCTCTGGGGCACAAGCCTGGGCAGTGTGTCCGGAGGTCCTGGGATGCCCAGAGGCCCCACTGATGTGGTCCAGAGGAAAGCAGAGCAATGTGATGGAGCCTTTTCTTCTCCCAAAGATTCCCTGCAAGGCAGTGGGGGTTTCGGATGAGCACTTTCCTTCCCCTAGATGGGTTCCCTTCCCAGGCGGGCAAGGTTCAGCCAGACGTTCCAACTTCCAGATACCTGCTGAAAACTTTTGCAATTATTCCATCAGGCTTGAGCAGGCAATTAAGAACGGCATCTTTCTGTAAGAGCTAGCTGACCTCTGATTATATTTTTTTTATACAACTTTATATACAGTGGTGCCCCGCAAGACGAAATTAATTCGTTCCGCAATTTTTGTCGTCTAGCGAATTTTTCGTCTTGCAAAGCACGAAATCCCATAGGAATGCATTGAAAATCAATTAATGCGTTCCTATGGTCAAAAAAAGTCGAAACAAAGCCAAATTTGGTACAACAACAGTTTATTAACTGCTCTTTAAAGTCACACATACTGTAAAGAGCAGTTCAAAAATTGAAGGGAAAATAAATTAACTTTATAAACAAAACATGTCTTTGTTTTTAGACAAAGGAAACAAAGCCGCGAGACGTTTTCGTCTTGCGAAGCAAGCCCATAGGGAAATTTCGTCTTGCGAGGCAAATCGAAAACGGAAAAACCTTTCGTCTAGCGAGTTTTTTGTCTTGCGAGGCATTCGTCTTGTGAGGTACCACTGTACAGTGAAACATGGAAAATTAGAATATCGTGGAAAAGTTCATTAATTTCAGTAATTCAACTTAAAAGGTGAAACTAATATATGAGATAGACTTATGACATGCAAAGCGAGATATGTCAAGCCTTTATTTGTTATAATTGTGATGATCATGGTGATGAAAACCCCAAATTAACAATCTCAGAAAATTAGAATATTAAATGAAATCAGCAAAACAAGGATTGCAAATAGCTGTACACCATGATCATCACAATTATAACAAATAAAGGCTTGACATATCTCGCTTTGCATGTCATGAGTCTACCTCATATATTACTTTCACCTTTTCAGTTGAATTACTGAAATTAATGAACTTTTCTCATGGCCACGACTTTCCCAATGCTGAAGGTGGAAGACTGCTGGCTTGCACCAACCCTGGCTTGTTCCAGGGCATTGAAGAACCTGGTCCTTGCCTCTCCCTTCTCCAATAATCTCCTGTTTGTGTTGTCTTTACAGATTGCCGTTCCACAAAAGCTTACTGGGTGCAATTAATGCAAGGTCCTATCCAACAGCTCCCTGTCCCCGCCCTTCCTGGTCTGGTTGGGTGAGTAATGATCTTCCTGCCGGGAAATGTTTAGATGCTTTTATGGGAGACAAGTTCACCTCTCCAAGTTGCTGTGGGTTCTTTTTTCTCTTGGAATCCTGGAAGCCAAGACCCAAGTTTGGGGCAAGCGCTCTTTGGTGAGAAGACTCTCCAGCAGAGATGTAGCATGGCAAAACACACAGCAAAGAGAAGTGTAGAAATCTAGGCTGTGAAACCTTTCAAATGTGTCCTTCTGGTGATTCGCACAATGTCCCCTTTTAAAAGCTTTCCCCAAGCTATCCCACTTCCCTAGCACAGAGAGAGGCCACATATCCGGTAAGTCATAAAGTACTTTACTTACGAACTGTCCAAAGGTCAGGTTCATGTGCTTTTCCATACAGCAATCAGAAAAGCTGCACAGGCAGTTTAAAATGTTGCTTAGTTATAAAAGGTAAAAGTAGAGGAGAGAAATGCTAGTTTCAGACTCCATTCTTTCTGAAACAAAAGAGGCTGGTTAAAGCCATGCGACTGGAGCAAACAGCTCAGACCTCCTCACATGCTGTCATCCACACGCTTCGTCTAAATCGGTGGTCCCCATACTTTTGGGGGCTACTGCCCCTTTGGTTCCATAAACCCATCTCCAATGCCCCTTGCCTTACCCTCTAGAAAGCCTTATTCAGAATGGTGGTTTGCATGACCTACTAAGAAGAACCACACAGTGAAATTCAAAACTGTCATGGTGACTTGTACATTTATTCAAAATCCAAATGAAACCGTTCAATCAAATGGATGAATGTTATCCAGTGATGCCAGATTTTCAAGGTCTGATAAGTTTTTTGCAACTCCAGCACCTCCTTGCCTCTTAGCGCCCCACCCTGGGTAATCCCACTGCCCCCCCCCCGGTGGCAGTACCTCTCCTAGCATCTATACATATCCGTACAAAGACTATGAGCCCAGAATTGATTATTGATGGATGCCAGTAGAGTCTCTTAAGAAGAGAGACCGAAGAAAAGGGAAATACCAGGAGAATCTAGCCTGCCTTAAAACATCCTGGATTACTTAAACTACAAGGCTAAAGCTAGCCTATCAAAGCTTCCCTTTTAAGCTGCAAAGTGATGGCACTCTGCTGAACTCACAAATGTGAGCAAGGAAGGATAATATCCAATAAATAGATCCTCTCCTGGCATCTATAAACATTCCTACAAGTACTGCCCACTTTGGAAACCATTGGTCTCTAAAACAATGGCTGTCACCCACCTCAATAGAACTTTGCCAATTAATCAGATTCCTAATAATAATAATAATAATAATAATAATAATAATAATAACAACAACAATAATTTATTTATACCCCACCCATCTGGCTGGGCCTCCCCAGCCACTCTGGGCGGCTTCCAACAGAATATTAAAATACAATAATCTATTAAACATTAAAAGCTTCCTGAAACAGAGCCGCATTCAGAGGTCTTCTAAAAGTCTGGTAGTTGTTTTTCTTTTTTAACATCTGGTGGGAGGGCGTTCCACAGGGCGGGCACCACTACCGAGAAGGCCCTCTGCCTGGTTCCCTGTAACTTGGCATCTCACAGCGAGGGAACCGCCAGAAGGCCCTCAGAGCTGGACCTCAGTGTCTGGGCAGAATGATGGGGGTGGAGACGCTCCTTCAGGTATACGGGACCGAGGCCGTTTAGGGCTTTAAAGGTCAGCACCAACACTTTGAATTGTGCCTGGAAACATACTGGGAGCCAATGTTGGTCTTTCAAGACCGGTGTTATGTGGTCTCGGCGGCCGCTCCCAGTCACCAGTCTAGCTGCTGCATTCTGGATTAGTTGCAGTTTTCGGGTCACCTTCAAAGGGAACCCAATGTAGAGTGCATTGCAGTAGTCCAAGTGAGAGATAACTAGAGCATGCACCACTCTGGTGACACAGTCTGCCGGCAGGTAGGGTCTCAGCCTGCGTACCAGATGAGTCCAAAATGTCTCCCAGGCTGCGCACCTGGTCCTTCAGGGGCACAGTTACCCCATTCAGGACCTCCACACCTGCCTACCTCCTGTCCCCCCAAAACAGTACTTCTGTCTTGTCAGGATTCAACCTCAATCTGTTAGCCGCCATCCATCCTCCAACCGCCTCCAGACACTCACACAGGACCTTCACCGCCTTCACCGGTTCTGATTTAAAAGAGAGGTAGAGCTGGGTATCATCCGCATACTGATGAACACCCAACCCAACCCCCCTGATGATCTCTCCCAGCGGCTGCATGTAGATGTTGAAAAGCATGGGGGATAGGACAGAACCCTGAGGCACCCCACAAGTGAGAGCTCAGGGGTCTGAACACTCATCCCCCCCCACTTTCTCAACATGGCCCAGGATGAAGGAGTGGAACCACTGTGTGACAGTGCCCCCAACTCCCAGCCCCTCTAGACGGTCCAGAAGGATGTTATGGTTGATGGTATCAAAGGCCACAGAGAGAAACAGCTCTCATCTTTGTCCCTAGCCCACCGGAGATCATCGACCAGCGACCAAGGCAGTTTCAGTCCCATGATGAGGCCATGATGAGGCCTGAATCCCGACTTGAAGGGATCCAAATGGTCCACTTCTTCCAGGCGTGCTTGGAGTTGTTCAGCAACCACCCGCTCAATCATCTTGCCCAAGAATGGAAGATTTGAGACTGGGCAATAGTTGGCCATCGTGGCCGCATCTAAAGATGGTTTTTTTAAGAAGCGGTTTGATTACCGCCTCTTTCAGCGGGTCTGGGAAGGCTCCCTCACAGAGGGAAGCATTCACCACCCCACGAAGCCCATCGCCCAGCCCTTCCCGGCTAGCTTTTATAAGCCAGGATGGGCAAGGATCAAGGAAACAGGTGGTTGGTTTCACTCGTCCAAGCAGCCTGTCCACATCCTCGGAGGTAACAAATTGGAATTGATCCCACGCCACTTGACTAGACAGGTATCTAGCACTCTCCTGCCCCGGCCCTGCTCCCACGGTGGAGTCTACCTCTTCCCGAATCTGAGCGACTTTATCTGCAAAAAACTTTGCAAAATCAATGCAGGAGTTCATGTGGCCCGTATCTCTTAATGAATTGCTTCAAAGGTGCATATATCTGCATGGGGGTAAAAACCCCAAGACCCCAATACTTGGGCAGCCTCCTTCCTTTTTTGCTTTTGATGGTCACACGCAGTCGCATAGTAGTAAATGCTGACACGCCGGAGCTTGCGGTGACCTTAGCCAGAAGATCCCTTGTCCACCATGGAAATGGCTGGCAAAGGGTTGTGTCGCAAGGAGTGTGTTTTCCTTGGGTCGTGGAAACTTCAGCTGGCGCTGCTCAGCCCCCTCCTAACAGCTCCTTTTCCTTTTCTGCAGCTGCCGATTCACTGTCCTGACATTTGAGAGTGTGAGCGTGGCTTTCAGGCCGCCCTATGGAGTGGACATTGTTGTGTGCTTCATGGTCCAGATCAAGTGCTCTTTGCTGTGAGTAAGATGCATCCTGGGTCGCTGGGCAGATTTGGGAGACCCTTCGTTGCCGAGAGTTGTCAAGACAAAACCGCAAAAGCCTTTGCACCCGCTCTGCCCGGCTGCTCGCGCACGGCAGGACTCTCCCCTTGGCCGTGAGCTCTGTGGTTTGAGGACAGGGGGGTGCTGATCTCTTGGCACCCCCTTCCCCTTGGCGCCTGCTGGGCGTAAGGGGCCAGTCTATTCTGGCTGGGTGGGAAAGGGAACCCCAGAGGTGAAAAGGGGCAGATCAACAAAGGCAAACCTGGCCTTTGCTCACTAGGCAAGTGAAGGAACATCTCCACACGCCAAGATGAAATATGCAGGAGAATGAATGAAAGGAACACGTGGCCTGGCTCATGACATCCTCTGTCTTGCATTTAAGAGCGCTAAAGAAAAATCGGATGGGAGGGTGGCTCTCCAGATGATTTGTCATTTCACATCGTCCCCTGACAGCATGGCTAAGGGCACATAGGAACATCGGGGGCTGCTTTTTGCCTGCTCATCTAACTGCATGCTGTCTGCGCTCTGGATGGACCTTCATAATATGGCCATCGTTCTCTTCTTTCTCTTTCTCTTTCTCTTTCTCTTTCTCTTTCTCTTTCTCTTTCTCTTTCTCTTAAGGCCTTTCTTTTCTTTTCGTTCTTTCTTTTTTCTTTTTTTTATAAATTTTTTATTGGTTTTCCACAATTTTTATAAACACAAACAATACACAATACAAACAAACAAACACATAAACAAACATGTATAATTTCAAATCCTTATTTCTTTTTTTTTTTATAAAATTTTTTATTGCGTTTCTTTCCATAGGTTAACAGATTTGTTTACATAGCAACATGCAAGAAACATTTTTTTTTTTAATATATGAAGAAAAATAAGAAAAAGAAGAAAAAGTTAAGTAACTTTCACAACGTCCTTCAACAGTTCGCTTTCTTTTTGGACCTCCTCACATCCTCTCAACATTGCATTCATTATTCTAGCCAGTTCAGCAATTTGTTATCTTGTTTCACATCTTATTGTACCTTTGAGTTTATTATGTTACCAATTTCGGAAGTTTGTAATTTAGTTTTAGCACTCTTAATAGACATAATATTTTGTTTCTAATTTATCTCGTTTTTTCATCAATACTTACTTTATCATTTACTTAGATAAATTGCAGAAGCATAACGTTTCTCAAATCCTTATTTCTTAAACCTTACTTCATCGACTTCCCCATACTGCCCCTTTCGACATCCCAATTTCCATTTTAATTTCAGCAAATCCTCCCCTTTAAGTTTATCAAATTTTCCCTTGTTCTTTTCTTTTACTTAACCTTTTGCAGCTGTAATCCCCTTTTTCCAATACCATCAACATTTTAGCATTCATTAATTTTACAATATTTCTTAAGATAAATTTTGAATTTCTTCCAATCTTCCTCCACCGTCTCTTTCCCTTGGTCTCGGATTCTGCCAGTCATTTCAGCCAGTCCCATATAGTCTATCACCTTCGTCTGCCATTCTTCCAGAGTGGGTAGATCCTGTGTCTTCCAATACTTTGCGATGAGTATTCTTGCTGCTGTTGTAGCATACATAAAGAATGTTCTGTCTTTCTTTGGCACCAATTGGCCGACAATACCCAAGAGAAAGGCTTCTGGTTTCTTGGGAAAAGTACATTTAAGTACCTTTTTCATTTCATTATATATCATTTCCCAGAAAGCCTTAATCTTCGGGCACGTCCACCAAAGGTGGTAAAAAGTACCTTCAGTTTCTTTACATTTCCAACACTTGTCATCAGGCAAATGGTAGATTTTTGCTAGCTTGACTGGGGTCATGTACCACCTGTAAATCATTTTCATAATATTCTCTCTTAAGGCATTACATGCCGTAAATTTTATACCGGTGGTCCACAACTGTTCCCAGTCAGCAAACATAATATTATGACCAATGTCTTGTGCCCACTTAATCATAGCTGATTTCACTGTTTCATCTTGTGTATTCCATTTCAGCAGCAAGTTGTACATTCTTGACAAGTTCTTAGTATTGGGTTCTAGCAGTTCTGTTTCTTTTCGTTCTTTCTGCCTTTGTTCTTTTTTCCCAATTAAGTAGCTGTTTTAATTCCGTATATTATAAAAATATACTTTGCTGTGGGTTTGTATTTTTGTATATCTTTGAATAGGTATCTCTATCTATCATCTATCTATCATCTATCTATCTATCTATCTATCTATCATCTATCTATCTATCATCTATCATCTATCTATCATCTATCTATCTATCTATCTATCTATCTATCTATCTATCTATCTATCCATCTATCATCTATCATCTGCTGCTGCTGCTGCACTGTGAGTTGGGAAGGCCGCTCCCTCCTCAGGCTGATTCCACCAGGCCCAGGGGGCGGGGCCAGACTGACTCACCACTGCCACAGCTTAAGAGGCCGCACGAGGCACCGGAACACCACTGCTGCTGCTGCACTGTGAGTTGGGAAGGCCGCTCCCTCCTCAGGCTGATTCCACCAGGCCCAGGGGGCGGGGCCTAGACTGACTCACCACTGCCACAGCTTAAGAGGCCGCACGAGGCACCGGAACACCACTGCTGCTGCTGCACTGTGAGTTGGGAAGGCTGCTCCCTCCTCAGGCTGATTCCACCAGGCCCAGGGGGCGGGGCCTAGACTGACTCACCACTGCCACAGCTTAAGAGGCCACACGAGGCACCGGAACACCATTGCTGCTGCTGCACTGTGAGTTGGGAAGGCCGCTCCCTCCTCAGGCTGATTCCACCAGGCCCAGGGGGCGGGGCCTAGACTGACTCACCACTGCCACAGCTTAAGAGGCCGCACGAGGCACCGGAACACCATTGCTGCTGCTGCACTGTGAGTTGGGAAGGCCGCTCCCTCCTCAGGCTGATTCCACCAGGCCCAGGGGGCGGGGCCTAGACTGACTCACCACTGCCACAGCTTAAGAGGCCACACGAGGCACCGGAACACCATTGCTGCTGCTGCACTGTGAGTTGGGAAGGCCGCTCCCTCCTCAGGCTGATTCCACCAGGCCCAGGGGGCGGGGCCTAGACTGACTCACCACTGCCACAGCTTAAGAGGCCACACGAGGCACCGGAACACCATTGCTGCTGCTGCACTGTGAGTTGGGAAGGCCGCTCCCTCCTCAGGCTGATTCCACCAGGCCCAGGGGGCGGGGCCTAGACTGACTCACCACTCCCACAGCTTAAGAGGCCACACGAGGCACCGGAACACCATTGCTGCTGCTGCACTGTGAGTTGGGAAGGCCGCTCCCTCCTCAGGCTGATTCCACCAGGCCCAGGGGGCGGGGCCTAGACTGACTCACCACTGCCACAGCTTAAGAGGCCACACGAGGCACCGGAACACCATTGCTGCTGCTGCACTGTGAGTTGGGAAGGCCGCTCCCTCCTCAGGCTGATTCCACCAGGCCCAGGGGGCGGGGCCTAGACTGACTCACCACTGCCACAGCTTAAGAGGCCGCACGAGGCACCGGAACACCACTGCTGCTGCTGCACTGTGAGTTGGGAAGGCCGCTCCCTCCTCAGGCTGATTCCACCAGGCCCAGGGGGCGGGGCCTAGACTGACTCACCACTGCCACAGCTTAAGAGGCCGCACGAGGCACCGGAACACCATTGCTGCGGCTCCACCGTGGGGGTTGAGGAAGGCCGCTCCCTCCTGTAGGCACACTCCTCCAGGCCTAGGGGGCAGGGCCCACACTCGCCACCGCTACTGTTTTAAGGACACTGATGTTGCCGCGGCAAATGCTTAATATGTTTTTATATATTTTAAAATGTTTTATAGGGGTTTTTATTTTTTACTTTGTTGTCCCACCGTGAACGGTGGTTTTTATTGATGTATTTCTATTTTGTTCTGTTTTAGTTTGGTTTGGGGTTGGCTATTGAGTGAGGTGGGGATTTGTTGTGTTGGTACAATTGTTTTGATTTGACTTGTTTCTATTCTGTAAATGGAGGTTGGTTTGAGGCTTGGGATTGCGACCGTGGAGGGGCGAGGGAGGTATGGCGGTGGGGGCAGATGTCATAGGCGAAGGGGATCGAGATATGGATATGCTCGTACCCCTTCCAATCTGCGCCCCATCCCGAGGGACGAAGGTAGGGTGAGCAAGGATTACTCACCTCCGTCACTGGTGTTGTGCAATGCCAGGTCTATAGGCAAAAAAACCGCCACCCTGCGAGACTTCTTCACCTCGCAGGGGGTTGACCTGGCTTGTGTGACGGAGACCTGGGTGCGCGAAGGGGAAACTGTTACCTTACGAGAGATGGCGCCCCCAGGTTTCTCCGTCCTCCACCAGTCGCGGACTGTGGGCCGGGGGGGAGGGGTGGCATTATTAATCCGAGAAGACTGTTCTTTCAGGGCTCTACCATCGCCATCGATCCCCGGCATTGAATGTGTTGGCCTAGTGTGGGGCTCCGAGGTGAGCTTGGCTGTCTGGCTGGTGTACCGGCCACCTAGCGCACCAGCAGCCACCCTGTCAGGCCTGTTGGAGGCGGTGGCCGGCTGGGCCTTGGAGTTCCCCAACCTATTGGTACTGGGGGACTTCAACATCCATGCTGATGCCACTCCCTCCTCACAGGCTCTGGACCTGGTGTCTTCCATGGCGACACTAGGGCTCTCCCAGTTTGTTTCGGGCCCCACACATCAAGCAGGCCACACGCTGGATCTGATCTTTGGCGCCGGTATAGATGTGATCATGTCTCCCTCGATGAAGGTGCCATGGTCTGATCACTACGCACTGAAAGCCAGGATTGATTTTCCACCCCCACCCCGCTTAGGTGGCGAGCCAATTTGGGCTCGCCCGCGGAGGCTGATGGACCCTGATAGATTCCGTCAGGCCTTGCGGGACCTTGCTCCCCCTGGCGACTCATTGACTGAGCTTGTTGAGGGCTGGAATACCCAGCTCCTGGCAGCCATCGATGAGATCGCACCTAAGCGCCCTCTGCGACCCCACAGAAACCGGGCCCCCTGGTTTACCGAGGAGCTTCGGAAAATGAAGCGGGACCTCAGACGGCTAGAGCGAGTATGGCGGGGTGCCCGTGACGGAGCCTCAAGAACATCTTATAGGGTTTTTATGAAAACCTATGAGATGGCAGTGAAGGCCGCTAAGAAGTCTTACTTCTCGGCCTCCATTGCATCCGCTAGCTCTCGCCCGGCGCAATTATTTAGCATAATTCGGTCTCTAACGTCCGTTGAAGGACAGCCAAATTTAAATAACAATCTGACACACAGCTGTGAGGCATTTGCGAGCTTTTTTGCGGAGAAGGTCCTGTTGCTCCGCCATGACCTCCCTGCCAATTTGGATACAATAAAGGAACTGGAGGCCCCTCGACTGTCCTCGGGTCCAGTATTGGACCACTTTGACCGGATATCTCCAGCCGATGTGGACAGATTCCTCCAAGCTGGAAAGCCCACCACCTGTCCTCTTGACCCGTGCCCGTCATGGCTGATTAGAGCGTGTCCAGACGAGGTGCGGGCCCCCCTGGGGGATATCATCAATTTGTCCCTTGGCACCGGGATATTCCCAGGGGACCTGAAGGAGGCGGTGGTGCGTCCGCTCTTAAAGAAAACATCGTTAGATCCCTTAGATCTATCCAATTACCGCCCGGTCTCGAATCTTCCATTCCTGGGTAAGGTGATTGAGAGAGCGGTTGCTGAACAGCTTGGTAGGTTTCTGGATGAAACATCTGCTTTGGATCCATTCCAGTCCGGCTTCCGTGCTGGTCATGGGACCGAGACGGCTCTGGTCGCCCTAACAGATGATCTCCGCAGGCAGCTGGATCGAGGCGGGTCGGGGCTGCTGATTCTTCTAGATCTGTCAGCAGCCTTTGACATGGTCGATCACGAACTCCTGGACCACCGCCTTGCCGACGTGGGGATCCAGGGCACAGTCCTTCAATGGCTGCGCTCGTTTCTCTCTGATCGGGGACAGAGGGTGGCGCTTGGGGGGGAATTGTCATCGCGTCACTCCTTGGTGTGTGGAGTGCCTCAGGGTGCGATTCTCTCCCCGATGCTTTTTAACATCTTTATGCGCCCCCTCGCCCAGCTTGTCCGGAGTTTTGGGCTGGGTTGCCATCAGTATGCTGATGACACCCAACTCTATCTCTTGATGGATGGCCATCCTAACTCGGCCCCAGACACACTGACCAGATGTCTGGAAGCTGTGGCTGGATGGTTACGTGGGAGCCGGTTGAAGTTAAATCCTTCGAAGACAGAGGTCCTCTGGCTGGGGCGGGACGATATGGGATCGAGGGGGCAACTCCCATCTCTTGCGGGGGTGCAATTAGTGCCAGCACCGTCTGTTAAGAGTTTGGGTGTAATCTTCGATACCTCCCTCTCTATGGAGGCGCAGATTACAGCTATAACAAAGGCGGCATTTTTCCATCTCCGCCAAGCTAAGCAGTTGGCCCCTTATCTCTCTCGCCCTGACCTAGCCACTGTGATCCATGCGACGGTCACCTCCAGACTGGATTATTGTAACTCGCTCTACGTGGGGCTGCCCTTGAGACTGACCCAGAAACTCCAGCGGGTGCAGAATGCCGCAGCGAGACTCCTTACGGGGTCTTCGCTGCGGGATCACATTCATCCGGTGCTATACCAGCTGCACTGGCTCCCGGTGGAGTACAGGATCAGGTTTAAGGTGCTGGTTTTAACCTTTAAAGCCCTATACGGCCTAGGACCCTCGTACCTACGGGACCGCCTCTCCTGGTATGCCCCACAGAGAAACCTACGGTCTACAAATAATAACACCCTCAAGGTCCCAGGCCTCAGAGAGGTTAGGCTGGCCTCAACTAGAGCCAGGGCCTTCTCGGCTGCAGCCCCAACCTGGTGGAATGCTCTGACACAAGAGACCAGGGCCCTGCGGGACTTGACATCTTTCCGCAGGGCCTGCAAGACAGAGTTGTTCCGCCAGGCCTTTAGTCAGGGCGCAGCCTGACATCCTCCTCTGGCAACCTGCACAGAATTTTGTTTAATCGGTTGCCACCAATGTGATTTTAACTAATTTTTATAATGAAATTTTTTTAGAATGTGTCATTATTTGATTGTTTATTTGATTGTTGTTAGCCGCCCTGAGCCCGGCTCAGCTGGGGAGGGCGGGATATAAATAAAATTTATTATTATTATTATTATTATTATTATTATTATTATTATTATTATTATTATTATTATCATCTATCTATCATCATCTATCTATCTTTCTATCTATCTATCTAGGAAATATTGAGCAGAAGACAAGGGAATAAAAAAATGTTTGATGTTTCTCATCTTTGTCTAGAGGAGCATTTCTACTGACATTTTCCTGCCTTTTGCATGCAAATTAAACCGAAGAGAAAAATTAGTGGCTATATTTTACAGATTTCCTTGAGCACTTTAATAGGTTGCAAATATTGGCCCTTAAATTTTCAAGGGGAGGAAGGTAATCTTTTGTAATATTGTTGCAGGATATATGAGCATTCCCAGAGCAAGATTATAAAATTTTTAGAAGCAAGGAAGAATTCCACCCCACCGGTTCCTCCGCTAGGGAGCATGATTTATAAGCAAATTTCAAGATTAGTCCCCCTCTCAAGATAATTTCACTTCCTTATTCCTTTCTTGTAAACTGCTGTCTTTTGCAATGATTCACCCATCACGGGAGTGGGGGGGGGTGAAGGGATGCCAGGACGCTGGGGCAGCTAAATCCCATTTGATTCCTCCAATATGGCGCCCTGTGCAAGCCCCAAATTTGGCTGCCCCAAATGGATCTTCTCCATCACAGATCTGCACAATTCTGTGCCCCCTGATTCTGCTCCATTACTGGCAGTGGCTCTCCGGTCTTATCTGAAGATGCCAAGATTTGAACCTGGGACCATTTGTGTTCAGAGCGCACGCCTGGCCACTGAGCCGTGCCTCGTCTGGGGTGGTGTTGGCGGCCATAGTGCCCTCGTTTCGGCCTCGCCTCTCGAATCAGGGATGGATAGCAGCTGACCTTCCTCTCCTCTCTGCTTAGGCTGCTACAGGCCACAGTGCACGTCGCATTTTGTGCTACCATCCGGCTGGCGGTGGTACCTTTGGGGCTGAGCTTTGGCAGCTGCTCTTCGGAGTACGTGGAAGTCAAAGTAGACCAAATGATCGAGTAGGTGATGCGCAATGACCTTTCCTTGGCGGGGGGACGGGACAGGTGGGGGACGGTTGAGCGCCTCTCTTTCCCACAACAAGGGGAAATGCCCTGAGCCGTCAAAGGTGTGTGAGATTCCAGCCAAGTCTATCACCAGATCTAGGAAAGCAGCTTGTTCAGGGGCCACTGTGGAAGGAGGTGTGGGTCCAGAACTGGCCTCCACAGTCACTTACGGACTCACTGTTCAAACCGTGTTTATGGAAGACAATCTTCCTCGGCTACGAGGGATCGCCCAAGAAGAAAGACCCGGGGAGGCAAAGGGCTACAGCTTCCATGCAGGGGTGGAGTGCATGAAAATGCTGCCCAGGTGGGGTGTGCAAGGCGCCCCCCCAGGGGTGTGGTGCGGAGGGAACCCGTTGCAAGCAATGGGGCAGGGGCTCACTCCTGCCCCCAGTCCTGGAGAGGGCGCAGCAGTATTGCAACCCAACCCTAACCCACTTTCTGCCAGAGCTGCTGGGCCGGCCGTGAGGAAGCAGGATCTGAACTTCACCCTCCATGCTCTCCAGCACCCCCTGCTGGCAGGGCACAAGGGGGATCTCTGCCGGGGGGCTGGTTCAATTGCAATTATGGGAAGCGATGCATAAATGAAATGAACGATAACAACAGAATATGAAGAAAGGAAAGAGGAGCAGGATTCCAAAGAACTTAATTCCTGCTTCTTCTTCTTTCGTAGGTTGCAGCTGTCAGTAGTGGAGAAAATCCTGGCCCCTGGGCTGAATCCTGTGGTAGGTCTCACAGAGCATTTTATCTCCCCTCTGCTAGCAGGCCCACATCAACAAAGAGGTTCCAAAAAGCAGGAAGCAAAGTCAGTTGATCGGAGGCCTCTGCCTCTGCAATGCTCTCTTCAGGCGAATCTGGTGTCTCTTGTGCATCTATGCTTTATTGTTGTTGTTTAGTTGTGTCCGACTCACAGTGACCCCCTGGACCAGAGCATGCCAGGCACTCTCTTCCACTGCCTTCCGCAGTTTGGTCAAACTCATGCTGGTAGCTTTGAGAACACTGTCCCACCATCTCGTCCTCTGGCGTCCCCTTCTCCTTGGGCCCTCCATCTTTCCCAACATCAGGGACTTTTCCAGGGAGTCTTCTCTTCTCATGAGGTGGCCAAAGTCTTGGAGCCTCAGCTTCGGGATCTGTCCTTCCAGTGAGCACTCAGGGCTGATTTCCTTCAGAATGGATCGGTTTGATCTTCTTGCAGTTCATGGGACTCTCAAGAGTCTCCTCCAGCGCCAGAATTCAAAAGCATCAATTCTTTCAATTTATTTTAAAGAAGTTTGTTAAGTTGTGGGTGAACATATCAGATGACATAGCGATTCTTCAAACAGCTCTTGTTTATTCACAGGCCAGAACAGAACTCAACTGAAGGGTTCAGCCAGCCTGCTTATATAGAGCTCCACTAGAACGCAACAGTAACCATTTTCTGTAACTATCCAATCACTGAATGTCACTTTCGATCCCTTATTTGCATATGTGGACCTGAACTATCTACAGTATCCCCCTGCTGGCCCAGGGTGAGAACTTCAGTACATAACAAAATTTACTCACATTTCAGTTCACGATTTGATCCCGGAAAGGCAGGCTTTAGCTAGTAGTTACATAACAATCTGTGAGTTCGTCTCACATGGAGATTGAACTCATGCGCTGCTGGCTGAGAGCCAGCAGACAGCGAAATTACATTACGAGAACAAAATGGCCGCAGGAGAGCAGCACTGCAGTAAGAGATCAGCAAGCAAGAGAGCAGGTGAAAGTGTGTGAGAAAGAAAGCTTAAGATGGCTGCGTGACTCGGCTCTTTTATGGAGTCAGCCAGGGCTGTGCCCATCTCCCAGGTCACACGCAGAGGGAGGACGCTCCAGACCAGTGGAACAGGAAGTTTGACTGGCTGGACGGTCATCCCCTGTATGTCCACTCTAGCAATGCAGGTAATGTTGTACTTGACTGCTCCACTGGATCACATCCCACATCTAGGAGGTCCCCAAAACGGTACATGAAGGCACCTGCTTGATCTCAAGAGGCAGGAGTTCCAAGTTTCTGACCCACTGGACCTTCTCTTTTTCTGCAGGTTTGTGGCCAAGCCCAGAAGATAATCACACAGCTGAACATTGGCTTTGGCCTCCAACTTCGTAAGCGCTAATGGGGTGCACCGCTGGTTTACTTAAAAGACTCACGAGTCGCTTTGATATTTTAAGAAAATCGCAAAGTAGTACGCAAAAGAATAGAATGTATCATAGTATTTTAATATTCTTTTGGAAGCCGCCCAGAGTGGCTGGGGAAACCCAGCCAGATGGGCGGGGTATAAATAATAAATTATTATTATTATTATTATTATATAATAGAATGTCTAAACAGGCACAATAAGATGATATTTAGCCAGAAAACTCTGCGCCTTCACATTACGTTAGGTATAGTTTCTGTTTTCCAGTTTTGTGCCAGCGTAATTCTTGCGGCTGTGGTGGCATAGAGAAATATTTTTTTATCTTCATTTTTTATTTCCTTACCCATAATTCCCAGCAAAAAGGCCTCAGGTCTTTTGGGAAAAGTATATTTAAAAACTTTTTTAAGTTCATTATAAATTGCTTCCCAAAAAACCTTCACCTTGTTGCATTGCCACCACATATGGTAGAGGTCTCCCTCCACTTCACCACATTTCCAGCATGTCTTATTTTCTGATCTATAGATTTTAGCTTTTTCAAATTGCTGAGTTTCTGCTTATATTTTTACAGGTTTTTTAAAAAATGCATTGTTTTTAAAGCTATTGTTAATGGATATTGCACACCATTCTATGTAAATGGTTAAGAGTTTTTTTCCATTAAAACAAAGCGTTATATCGTTCTTGCAAAATAAATAACAGAATATGACCCCTACCCTGCCCACATTCCACATGTAAAACAATAGGATCCCATTCACAACCAGAGGTGCCACTGTATTAGATATTTGTTAAATGGTACAAGTCATAAAATGAATGGGTATTGGGGAAACATTGATAAGGGGGCAAGGTGAAATTAAGGGATGCAGTTAGTCTTAATGTAAAAGAGTTGTGAGAATCTGAGAATCAAAATGTAATTTAACGTATTTAAAATTTCAAGAGCATACATTGCCTATTTACAGGAGGCTCATTTAATGGAACAGGATAAATCTTTATGAATGAAAGATTGGGGGGGGGTAACAGGTATACCTCACGGATACTTTGACGAATGCTAAAGGTGTGGCCATTTGGTTCAAAAAGCATTTTTCTTATGTACTTCTAGCCGAGAGGTTGGTACCACCTCTCGCCCCCCCCCCCTAGTCTCAGTGCTGTCCCTTGCAGAACTCAGCAGGGGGCAAGATGGAGACCAGACCGGGTTGCGTCTGTCTGACATTGGCTCTCTGGCGCCACCTACTGCCTGACTCCCGGCCTCCTGCCCCATCAGTCGCAAGAGCTGCCAGCCATCCCTGCTTGGGCTACTGTTCTGCTGTGCTTTGTGGTCCAGCTTTGGAAAACTCCCAATCTTTCTCCCCCAGAGCCAACGCCGTTCTTCACAGGCTGCCAGTACATCTGCACAAGGCCCTATCCGCCTCAACTCGCCTCCGGCCACTTGGATATGCCTTTAGTGGTGAGTGGCTTCATCTTCTAGGAGGTTTGTTACAGGCTCAGAGGGGGTCAGTCTGAATAATGGATGCAGGGAGGGAGGGCTAGAATTAGGGCAATATTTCAAGATTGTGATATATCACCAGCTAAACATTGCAATATACTGATAAATCACTATGCCTGAAATAAGGATCAAGCTACGTACAGGTATATGCGGGTGGCGCTGTGGGTTAAACCACAGAGCCTAGGACTTGCCGATCGGAAGGTTGGCGGTTCGAATCCCCACGGCGGGGTGAGCTCCCGTTGCTCGGTCTGGGGTTGCAGCGCTCATCTCGCTTTATTGGCCGAGGGAGCCGGCGTAAATGTGGCCAGCAGGACTAAGCCGCTTCTGGCGAACCAGAGCAGTGCACGGAAACGCCGTTTACCTTCCCGCCAGAGCGGGACCTATTTATCTACTTGCACTTTGACGTGCTTTCGAACTGCTAGTTTGGCAGGAGCAGGGACCGAGCAACAGGAGTTCACCCCGTTACGGGGATTCGAACCGCCGACCTTCTGATCGGCAAGCGTGCAAGGAGAGACTCCCTTGATTAGATGCTGGCTGGTGAAGGAACTGACCCATAGCTGTCAACTTTTCCCTTTTCTTGCGAGGAATCCTATTTGGAATAAGGGAATTTCCCTTTCAAAAAGGGAAACGTTGATAGCTATGGACTGACCAGTCCACCAGGGCACTGCAACACCTGCCCTATCCCGGGTACCAGCAACCCACGCTATGCTCCTGCCCCAAGGATCATTTAGTTCAACCGGCTGCAGCGCAGGAATCTCAGCTTGCTGCTCTCTGGGCTGGCAGTTCCTTTAGCAGTTGGCGCTCTGACCTTCCCACCTGCTTTCTGAAAGGCCGCTGGACCTGCCTTGGGTCGTTTTCCAGCCAGTGACTTTCCTCTTGCCTCCAGATCTTATGTTCGGGCGCAGGCTGACTCACGGTGACTGTGCTGGTCCTGTGGGTTACCCAAGAGGCGAGGTCCAAGTCCGGTCCATGGTCAGAGGTGCAACGTGGAGACAGTTCGTAGTAGCTGAAGCTGGGTGCAGGGCAGGGAGTCGGGTGAGGTCAGGACAGACATGCAAGCTGGGAGCCAGGGCGGGTCAGGCGCTCAGATAGGAAAGCAGGACAGGGTTCAGGCAGGAACTAGCAACCAACAATGTTGCTCCCGCAACTTGGGACTGGGGCTGGCCGGCTTTTATCTGTCCTGAGGCATAGGGTGGCCCCGATCCTCTGGTGACTCATCTCTCCTGGCCTGGAGACGAGCCCTCCTCCTGCGGGAACATAGTTCCCTCAGCTTCTCTGCCCTGAGCCTCTGCAGCTCAGGAGAGGCTGGAGGGTTACCAGACCCAGAGGCAACCTCAGCTTCCTCTGACGGGGCTGAGAGTGGAGCAATGGGTCCTCCTTCACCTCAGGAGCCAGAGCAGACTCAGCTGACGCCTGCACCTGAGGATCCAGCACAGGTGAGGACCCTTCAGGCTCAGGCCCCAGCCCCGGCTCAGCTGGTCCTGGAGGCGGGGAATCCTGTGCAGGCTGGGATCCCTCAGGTTCAGCCTCCGAGTCTGAATCCCAGGCCATCACAGCGACTGCAGTTGGGTCCCACTGAATTTCTCCCCTCTTGTTCTCCTTGCAGCCTCAAATGTCCTGTGGAGGAGCTGTGGTTCCCTGGCCCACCTATCCCATCTACTACCCGCCAGCCACCCTCGTTCCTGACATGCCCCTCTGTTATTATTTCAACGAAGCTGACATGGGCAACATCTTTTCAACTATGATGGCAAGAGGTTTGTTCAGCCTTGAGCTCACCCAGGTGAGTTCTGCACAATGTGGGCCCTTTCCCTGGGCAGTTGACAACAAGCTGGAGGCAGTGGGCGCCGATTTTTTGGGGGAGCCCACTGCCCCCTTGATTCCATAAGATCACCCCCATTGCCCCCTAACTTTACCCTATTAAAAAGCATCATTCAGAGCAGCGGTTTGCACAACCTGCCAAGGAAGAGAATAACACAATAAAATCCAAACCAGTAACAATTAATTGCACATTTATCCACAATCCAATTTATTTGTTCGTTTAGCTTAATTAATGCAGCCGAGGTGATCAGCTTGATCCAGGGCTACCAGCTTTTCAAAGTCTGGAAGTCATTGACACCTCCAGTGCCCTTTTGCCCCTTTGCCTCTTAGTGCCCCCCCAATCCTACTGCCCCCCCCCCCCAGTTGCTTCCACCACCTTTAGGAAGCACTGAGTCAGAGGGTCAACACCAGAAATATTTTTGCCCCGCTCAGTGAAATATGAAGCCTGTGCAAAGATGGCAGCTTGATCCGATTCAGCTGAAGCCCTGGGATCCCGAGCTGCAGGGACCAGTTTGTTTATCTGGGCAATTAATTCTCTGCTTCATACTGCTTAAAGTAAGGATAGTAGGAAAGGCTATATTGATTAAGTATTATTCTTCCTTCCCCTCAATACAGCAAGAAACTAGTTTGCAGATTTGTTTGAATCTCTTTAGTTAAGTGAAATATACTTGGAGTCAAGGGTGGATTTCATGCTCTTTATTCAGCTCATACTGGTGAGGAGGAATTGGAGTTCCCCCAGAATGTCTGCTTTATATACATTATTTACACAATGGGCCCCACATGATTGGCTAATTCTGGGATTCTCCTGTAGGCCAATCAGGTTGCAGATTCCCTTCCACCTGGAGCTGGATTGGGTGGCTCCTGTGGACCAATTAGACTGCTGCATTCTGGATCCTATTGTTCTAGGACCAATCAGACTGCTTCATTTTGGATCCTATTCAGCTCAGTACATAACATTAAGTAATCCAATTTGGCTTGCCCAGAGGGATTATTCCTGGTGTCGCCTTTTATCCTTCTTAAAAGAATAAAGGCACAAAGGTCTTTCCTTAAAAGTAACAAGAAGTTTACTGGAGTCAGGTACGTAGCCTTGTTGGTCTGATGCAGTCAAAATAAATTAAAAAATTAAAAAATTGTCCAGTAGCACCTTAGAGACCAACTAATTTTGTTCTGGGTCTAAGCTTTCACGTGCATGACCTTATATATAGTGGGAGGGTGGGATGGAGTTTTTCTCAGGAGGGTAGTAGAAGATGGGTGATTGACTCAATGGGTATGGTAAACCTGTTGATGACTGTTAACGACTGCAATTAGTCCTACAGGAAAAAGCAAGGGATATTATGCAGATGACCCCACCCTCCCACTATATATAAGATTCTGGTGACTTCTGTTTCAGTGTATCTGAAGAAGTGTGCATGCACGTGAAAGCTTATTCCCAGAAAAAACTTAGTTGGTCTCTAAGGTGCTACTGTAGAATTTTTAAATTTATTTTGAAGATGTTTACTCACATTTCAGTTCACGATGTGATCCCTGAAAGGCAGGCTTTAGCTAGTACAGTCATACCTCGGGTTGAAATAGCTTTTGGATAAGTATTTTCGGGTTGTGCGCTGCGGCGATCCAGAAATAACGGAGCGCGTTACTTCCGGGTTTCGCCGCTCGTGCATGCGCAGACTGCCAAAATTACATCGTGCGCATGTGCAGAAGAGGCGAATTGTGACCCACGTGCGCGCAGATGTACGGACACAGGTTGTGTTCGCTTCTGGATGTGAACGGGGCTCCAGAACGGATCCTGTTCGCATCCAGAGTTACCACTGTAGTTACATAAGAATCTGTGAGTTCGTCTCACATGGAGATTGAGCTCATGTGCTGCTGGCTGAGAGCCAGCAGACAGCAAAATTACATTAAGAGAACAAAATGGCCGCAGGAGAGCAGCATTGCAGTAAGAGATCAGCTAGCAAGAGAGCAGGTGAAAGTGTGTGAGAGACAAAGCTTAAGATGGCTGCGTGACTCGGCTCTTTTATGGAGTCAGCCAGGGCTGTGCCCATCTCCCAGGTCACACGCAGAGGGAGGACGCTCCAGACCAGTGGAACAGGAAGCTTGACTGGCTGGGGTAACATCCCCCTGTCTGTGTCCACTCTAGGGATTGTTTTATTTGACTGCTCCAATGGATTACTTCCCACACAAACACTCTCCGTTTTTCACATCTGGATCTCAAAGCAGATGTTATTTTTTTAAAAAATGGGGGAATATACAGAAAGGAACAACTACAATTAAAAGCCCCCATTTTAAAAACCCAGAACAATTAGCCAAGATCTCCTTAGGGCAGTAGTACACTTGGCAATGGGAAACTGCCATTCAGCGTTCTAAACGTTATTAAAAAATAACGTTCTGTAAGATCAATGTAGATCCAGCCCCTGCCATAAATATAAGGGTAGTATCCGGTGCTATTTGCAACAGGACATCTGTTTCGTCTTCTCTCTGTGGCTTCACACAACCTCAAGCCTCAGTTTAAGTATCCAGGGAGACATCCTTTCAGACAGCGTGTCTCCTCCCCCCCCAATTTTTTTATTGATTTTCCAAATTTATAACAAACATAAACAAAAAAGAAAAAAATACGTATAAAAAACCAAACAAGCATACAAACGTTCATCCTAACTATTATACTCCCACTTTTATTACCATTGTTAGTTGACTTCTTCCAATCCCTCTAGCTGATTTTCCATATATTTCATTATAGCAGTTTTCCAATACTAATTTCCAATAAGATTAACTTAATCAATTAACATCTTTCTTTCTTATCATATTCACTTCTATCCATAGTGTCATACAATTTAAAACATATAACTCCCAAGCCAATTTGGTACTCACAAATATTACTACTTATATTATCTTAGGATATTTTACTAAATAATCCTTAAATTTCTTTTAATTTAAGAAATCTCCTGGTTGACTCTTTGAACAGAGCCCAGCGTGGGGGGTGGGGGGGGACCATGGCAGAACATTATAATCAAGATGTATTTTCTTTCCACAGTCAACTGTGACCACCACTTTAATAAAGAGCAAAATTCCTGAGGTACGTGATCCTCCTTGGCTGTGTGTCAGGGGATGGGGAGATTTTCAGAGATTTGTTCATGGGCCGGCAGGGTGGCGAAATGGTTTCTTGGGCCCCCTGCGTGTGAGCCACGGACACATTTTGGGAGCGATAACGACCACTTTGGAAACACCCCTCAACAAGTTCCGGACAACGATACCCTTTTCCTCTCCCCAGGAGAAGCTCTGGAAACCAGCCTTGGTTCAGCTGATGCTGCGCAGCGGGAACCGATTGGCTAGTGCCTGTGTTGTCGCCAGCACATCTCTCCGCTCTGTCCATGGAGCAGTTTTGCAGCTGTTTTCAGGGGCTTCACTGGGGACAGGAAGGACTGCCAGCTGAATCAGGATTTGCTGGTCTGTCACACAAACTGTGAAGCCAGCTCCGACTGAAAGTGAAGAATCCTCTGGGCTGGCTTTTTCAAAAGCATTTTATTGTTTTCCCACGTAAGAGAAACACAATTTAAAATACAATAAACAGCAGCAGCTTATAGCTGGAATCGCTGCTTAGAACAAGTTTGTGATGCATATTGAAATCTCTCCGATAAGTCTCTCCAGATGTTTCTGTGGGTCTGGGGTGGTTGTCTCGGTTGATTGTCCCATCTCATATGGTGAGATATTGCCTCTGGCCTCCCTGAGCTGGCAGGTCAGTTTCTCGACCAGAGCAACAGGGCCACACCTGAGCATGCCACAAATCTTATCGACAGGCCTGCTGCAGAAAACCAATGTTTAGCAATTTCTAAACAATGTTTAGCAATTTCTATCACTTCCTTTTGGAAGTTGGAAGCCGAATATGAGAAGCCTTTTTTGTTATCCTCCTTAAATATATCCTGTAATTGTCTATGATGTAACCAGCTTTGAAGATGTTCTTTTATTTCATTATATTCTTTCAGTTTTTACTTCCCCTCTTGTTCCACCAACAGTTCTCTCTATGTTGGCCACTCTCCTTTTCCACCCAATATTTTTAGTGATAGTGCTTCGATAGGTGATAGCCACCATGGCGCTTTGGGTTCTAATAAATCTTTGTATTTCTCCCATACTTTAAACAGTGATCTTCTTATTAAATGATTGTGGAATCCTTTATGCACTTTTGCTTTTCCATACCAGAGGTAGGCATGCCATCCAAATCTATTATCATGTCCAGGAATCTCAGCTTAAAGCATCCCTGACAGATGGCCACCCAACCTCTGCCTGGAAACCTGCAAAGAGGGAGAGTCCACCAGATCCCAAGAGAGTCTGTTCCACTGTCCAACAGCTCTTCCTGTCAGAAAGCGCGTCCTGGGGTTTAGCGGGAAAATTAGAGCAAATTATATAGCCAAGGTAGCCACCAACTGTAAAGGAGATGAATTTATTTGACCCTATCTACATCAAGCTATATTCTATCTTTATCACCAAACTCCGAATATAATTGCACATTTTATTAATTAACATTATTTTTAATATATTAGTGGTCATGTGATAATTTTAGCTTACAAATTTTATTGTTTAATGCCTTAATTTGTATAGTAATTTGTATATATGCCTCCTTGATCCGTGCCCGTCTTGGCTGATTAGGGAGTGTCCAGATGTTGCGCGGACCCCCCTGGTTGAAATTATCAATTTGTCCCTTGACACGGGGACATTCCCAGGGGAACTGAAGGAAGCAGTGGTGCGTCCACTCTTAAAGAAAGCTTCATTAGATCCCTTAGACCTATCCAATTACCGCCCAGTTTCAAATCTTCCATACCTGGGTAAGGTAATTGAGAGAGCGGTTGCTGAACAGCTTGGTAGGTTTCTGGAGGAAACATCGGCATTAGATCCATTTCAGTCCGGTTTCCGTCCTGGTTTTGGGACGGAGACGGCTCTGGTTGCCCTAACAGATGATATCCGTAGACAACTGGATCGAGGCGGGTCAGGACTGCTGATCCTTTTAGATTTGTCAGCAGCCTTTGACATGGTCGATCATGATCTTCTGGACCATCGCCTTGCAGACGTGGGGATACAGGGCATAGCCCGTAACTGGTTGTGCTCTTTTATCTCTGGTCGGGGACAGAGGGTGGCACTAGGGAGGGAAATGTCGTCACGCCACTCCTTGGTGTGTGGAGTGCCGCAGGGCGCAATTCTCTCCCCAATGCTTTTTAACATCTTTATGCGCCCCCTTGCCCAGATTATCCGGAGCTTTGGGCTGGGCTGTCATCAATATGCTGATGACACTCAGCTCTATCTACTGATGGATGGCCACACCAACTCGGCCCCTTACACACTGACCAGATGCTTGGAAGCTGTGGCTGGATGGTTTCGTGGGAGCCGATTGAAACTAAATCCTTCGAAGACAGAGGTCCTATGGCTAGGTCGGGATAGCATGGGGATGAGGGACCAACTCCCTTCTCTTGCGGGGGCCCAATTAGTGCCATTGCCTTCCGTTAAGAGTTTGGGTGTAATCCTTGACGCCTCCCTTTCCATGGAGGCGCAAGTCACAGCAACAGCCAAGGCGACATTTTTCCACCTTCGCCGCATCAAGCAGTTGGTCCCTTACCTTTCCCGCCCCAACCTGGCCACAGTGATCCATGCGACAGTCATCTCCAGGCTTGACTACTGTAACTCGCTCTACGCGGGGCTGCCCTTGAAGCTGTCCCAGAAACTCCAGCGGGTACAGAATGCTGCAGCGAGGCTCCTCACAGCGTCTCTGCCATGGGAGCATATTCATCCAGTGCTTTTCAAGCTGCACTGGCTCCCGGTGGAGTACAGGGTCAGATTTAAGGTGCTGCTTTTGACCTTTAAAGCCCTTCACGGCCTAGGACCCTCGTACCTACGGGACCGCCTCGCCTGGTATGCCCCACGGAGAGCCTCAAGGTCCATAAATAACAACACCCTAGTGGTCCCAGGCCCTAAGGAAGTTAGATTGGCTTCAACCAGAGCCAGGGCCTTTTCAGCACTGGCCCCAACTTGGTGGAACGCTCTGTCTCATGAGACCAGGGCCCTGCAGGATCTGATCTCTTTCCGCAGGGCCTGTAAGACAGAGTTGTTCCGCCTGGCCTTTGGATTGGAGCCAATTTGATTCCCTCCGCCCCCTTTTTCTTTTTTCTTTTCCTTCTCCTGCAATGAGGCTCCATTTTAATATTTTAATGTTCCATTATTTTAATGTTGTATTTTATTTTTGTTTTTAAGTTGTAATCACTCATCTTGTTTTTATTATTGCTTGTAAGCCGCTCTGAGCCCGGCCTTGGCTGGGGAGGGCGGGGTATAAATAAAAAATTATTATTATTATTATTATTATTATTATTATTAGTAAGGTACTTTTATAGATCTGTTTAGAGTAGGTAATGTCTTGATAATATAAATGTTTTTATCAATTCAGTATATTTTCATTTAGAATCATAGAATCATAGAGTTGGAAGAGACCACAAGGGCCATCGAGTCCAACCCCCTGCCAAGCAGGAAACACCATCAGAGCACTCCTGACATATGGTTGTCAAGCCTCTGCTTAAAGACCTCCAAAGGAGGAGACTCCACCACACTCCTTGGCAGCAAATTCCACTGTCAGGAAGTTCTTCCTAATGTTTAGGTGGAATCTTCTTTCTTGTAGTTTGGATCCATTGCTCCGTGTCCGCTTCTCTGGAGCAGCAGAAAACAACCTTTCTCCCTCCTCTATGTGACATCCTTTTATATATTTGAACATGGCTATCATATCACCCCTTAACCTCCTCTTCTCCAGGCTAAACATGCCCAGCTCCCTTAGCCGTTCCTCATAAGGCATCGTTTCCAGGCCTTTGACCATTTGGGTTGCCCTCCTCTGGACACGTTCCAGTTTGTCAGTGTCCTTCTTGAATTGTGGTGCCCAGAACTGGACACAGTACTCCAGGTGAGGTCTGACCAGAGCAGAATACAGTGGCACTATTACTTCCCTTGATCTAGATGCTATACTCCTATTGATACAATCCTATTTAATTGTTGAATGATTCTGTGTACATTGCGGCAGCCTTTGATAGCTCCTTAAATACCAAATTGGTCTTCCCTAACACCTTACATTAAAAACCTGACAGTACCAAACCATCGAAGGCTTTTCACCAAAGCCAGACTAAACGTCTTTCCTTCTGCAGTGTTGGATGGCAGGTTGAGAGGAATTCCCTACCAGGACAGACTTTGCTCGTGTGCTCAAGACATCGATTCTATAAAACATATTTTGCTGCACTGTGCGAATTACGAGCAAGCCAGGGCTGAACTGATATTACCCTTGCTGGTACCTTTCCTGGGAAAATCAGAGGCTCGTTATGTCAGGTTCCTATTGGAAGACCGGAGAAACGCTAGAACATTAACAGTGGCGAAGTTTTTATCGGTGGTTGCAAGAACCAAGGATCCCTATCTTTAAGTCTGAACAAAATGCTTGTTTAACCTAGAGGTAGACCGTCTGAATTGTACATTGCTTTGTAACGATTTGTTGGGTCTCTGTTTTTTTTTTTTAATATAAATTTTTTATTGGTTTTACAACATTTTTTAAACAATACAAACAGATAAAAAGACAAACAAACATGTATAATTTCTTAACTTTTTTTCATAACCCTCATTTCTCTGAGAGATTTGTTGGATCTCTGGACCGTAATAAAGATTGATTGTTTGTTAACTTCCACCCCACTGATGACGTGCGCCAGAGCCAGGATAGATGATCCTGAGAGATCACATCTACCCTCTTTTCCGACAGATTGAATGTCCAGCGGATCTTCCTTCTTTGCTGAAGTTCTCGTGCACAGGCATCTCCATCCAGTTTACTACTAACGCTGTCAATCTTGATGCTGAGCTGCATATCGATATTGGCTATTTCCAGTCAGAGTTTGTTGGCCTCTTTCAAGCCACAGTGGTAAGTAAAAACACCGGGCAAGTGACCCTTCAGGAGCCGAGAATCAGGGGTGGAATTTTCTGAAAACCTCAATGAAGATTTTATCTACACCTATTTCCCTCCCCAATTCTTGTTTTGCTCCTTGGTCTCAACAAGAAGTGCTTCTCCCCCGATCTCCCCACCCTGCTGTACTGAAAATATGAACTATTAGGCACACGTGCTCTCTAGGCTCCTAAAAGCAACCAGCACACAGCTATAAATGAAAGGCAATAAATTGGTGAAAGACGAGCCACTCCTCTGTGCAACCTGAGCTTCGCGTTTAATTTTGCACATACTTATTTCAGTTTAAAAGAAACATGCAGCGTCTGTGCGCAAGTGGTCGTTTGATACAAGACTCCATCTGATGTGAGCAAAGCTGGACGGAGTCTAAATCCCTTAAAAAACGGATTGCTCTCAATCTCACCTGGTCCTCGGTTCGACCTTGATGCTCTTTGCATTCCAATTTCAGAGAGTGAGAATAAATCTCCGCCCGGCCATTGACTGCCAAAGAGGACAGCTGCTGTTGTCGGTGAATATGATAAGGTAATGCATGTAAGGATCCATCCCCCGGTTTGGATTAGGTCCCTTGGGACCGTGGATGGAGGCCCTTGTGGGCAGCTGTGGTGGGCTTGGGGCAGAGAGCGTTGTTTGTGGGCACCCTTGACACTTCTTCCTCCCTGCACACAACTCACACTCTGGAAGGTCCCCAGATGAGTAGGTGTTGAAGAGGCCTGTCTCAATGAAATATACTTGGAGTCAAGAGTGGATTTCATGCTTTTTATTCAGCTCATAGTGGTGAGGAGGAATGGAAGTTCCCCCAGAATGTCTGCTTTATATACATTATTTACACAATAGGCCCCACGTGATTGGCTAATTCCGGGATTCTCCTGTAGGCCAATCAGGTTGCAAATTCCCTTCCACCTGGAGCTGGATTGGGTGGCTCCTGTGGACCAATCAGACTGCTGCATTCTGGATCCTATTGTTCTAGGAAGAAAAAGACTGCTGCTTTTTGAACCCTATTCAACTCAGTACATAACACTCAAAAAGCAGGGATGCAGGACTCAGGCTGTGAATGCAAGGAAGGAAAGAGACCATATAGATTGAAAGTTGCAAAGAGACCTGGGGCTGGCTTGGGATTGAAAGTTGGGGAATGGATGGGGAGGGGATGGGTGGCTCTGCCTCGCATCACAGCGGCTCATTCCTCTCTCCCCAGCGACATCCGGATTACAGCTGCTTGCAGCGGGAAACCTTGCACGATTTCTGTAAGTATCGGGTGATTTAATGGGGGCAGCGGGGCTCATGGATGGAGCTGACCTCACTCAGCCCTTTCCCCCCCTCCAGCCTTTAGTCAGGCAAAATCAACATCTCATGAATTTTTGCCCAGGCCGTTGTAGGGCATATCGACCACACAGATTTTAAACCGATTGACACATCTCTTCCCTCTCTCTAGGGAATTGTGGGCCCTGTGGTTTTGAGGGTGGCAGGGACCTCTAGCAGAGACCACCCAGCCTTGACACCCAACTACAATTCCCATTATTCCTTCAGGGGAAGCCATGGCAGAGTGGAACTGGTGCTGAAGCGATGCTGGTTGCAATGCAGAGAATACGCTCCCTTGCCCGCCTTGCATCTTGCAGTTTCTGGGCTCGATGGTTCTCCCCCTGCTATCTGGCCTTCCTTGGGGTCTTCACGCCTCTAAAATTATAGCATTTGCCAAAGCCCCCAACTCTCGATCTGTGCCATTCAGGGCTCTGCCCAGTATACCTGAAGGAGCGTCTCCACCCCCATCGTTCTGCCCAGACACTGAGGTCAAGCGCAGAGGGCCTTCTGGCGGTTCCCTCCCTGCAAGAAGCCAACTTACAGGGAACCAGGCAGAGGGCCTTCTCGGTAGCGGCACCCGCCCTGTGGAACACCCTCCCACCAGATGTCAAAGAGAACAACAACTACCAGACTTTTAGAAGACATCTGAAGGCAGCCCTGTTTAGTGAAGCTTTTAATGTTTCTTAATCTTTGTTGGAAGCCGCCCATAGTGGCTGGGGAAACGCAGACAGATGGGCAGGGTACAAATAATAAATTATTATTATTATTATCCAACACACCCTGGTAGAAGTGCTACTTACCTACCTTTCCCCCAGTCTCCTTCCAGTTGCTTTGAAAGGGACCCCAAAAGGTATCTAGTCCACCCCTTTGGCCCAAAGGCTGGTGGTCTCCGACTCACCCTGCTGCCCCACTCCCTTTCTTCCCTATACGGAAAACAAGAGCAAATGCAGGAAAGGTGCGATGCCTCAGAAGGTGGCCCCATTCTCCTTCATTTGGAGGCTGCGTGGCCATGCGTCATGGATTCTTTAGACGTGGTTCCTGCACTGCAGCGGGTTGGACTACGTGACCCTCGGGGACCCCTTCGAAGTCCACAGTTCCATGATTCCCATCTGCCTCTCTCTTGACGCGTGGAGGGTTTTCTTTTCGCAGGGCTCCGTGATAGAGGAACTGTTTCCGATAAGGACACACTGCCAGAACTTATTCAACGGTGAGTGTCGCTCAGGGGCGCGTTTGGCTGAGACGGCTGGTGAGATTTGCACCGGCTCAAGCCGCAGCGAAATCTAGGGGATGGTCGGTTTAAAGGTTCCAGCATTCGGGGACACTTGACATGAATGTCGGGGGGGGGCCCAATCCTCACTTGCCCCCAAATGGAAAGCCTTGTGAGGCTAGCAACTTCCGTGTGGGTAAAAAAATAAATAAAAAGCATGGCAGAAAAAATAACTCAAATATTATGTGTTGCCAAAGGCTTGGAGGACTCTAAAAAACCCAAGCTGCTTGGTGGGACTTTATCTGCATCAAATGCAGACCGGACTCCCTCTCTGCAGTATATAGTGGAGAGAATAATTGGGTGCACTCTTCCCACCTTGGATCAAATCTACGCTTCCAGGTGCCATAAGAAAGCTGCAGAGATAGCGCAGGATAGTGCGCACCCCGGAAATGATCTCTTTCAGCTTCTGCCTTCTGGAAGAAGGTACAGGGTTATAAAGACTAGGACTAGCCACCTGAGAAACAGTTTCTACACAAATGCAATTCTGGTTCTAAACACAGCATAAGGAGTCTCTATACTATATTGTATTTTAAAATGGGGTTTCAGAGTTTTTAGGGGTTTTTGAATGTCTTATGTAGTTTGTCAATTTCATTGTTCTGTATGGGACAATGACAATAAATATATCGTATCGTATCGTATCGTAAGTGCTCCGAGGCGAAAATGCCAGGGGTATCAGTCTAGCTCTTGCAATGTGGGCACAGCCATAACTGCATGATAATTTTTTTATTCCCCGTCTTCTCCTGCAGAGAAACTGAAAGACGGATTCCCCTGGCCTTTCCCCCGAAACTGCGCCTGTTCCTCCTGCCGTGACGTCATTGTTATCCCGGTGAGAAGAGAGACTTTAAATTGTATGCCAGTGTTGGGTGGGAGTGCCTAAATCTCCATTTGGGGAGAGAATGGGGGACATAAGAAACGGGAGAATTGGGAAATAATGCGGGGGGGGGGAGCACTGTGTTCCATAATCCCTCTTCTGTATTCGTAAGAACTTGATCATGTAGTGTGGCAGCAGCTACCCTTTGGAACTCCCTGCCTCTTGATGTTGAGCTCAGAAACGCTTGTGTGAATTTTATTCTGTTCTGGTATTTTAACTCCAGCTCTGGAGGCAGTTCAGAGCCATTCTGGCTAGTAGCCATGAGAACGGGGGGAGTTTGGGGTGAGGAAGGTCTACCTTTTGGCTATAGCTTGACTTCCACCAAGGATCTCTTTAGCTGCCCCTGACAGGCTCCCTCTCCAACCCATCCTCCTTTCCACTTCCCATAGTAAAGTTTCATTTCATTTATGTCCCTTCTGCTGTGTCCCGAGGGACGCGGGTGGCGCTGTGGGTTAAACCACAGAGCCTAGGGCTTGCCAATCAGAAGGTCGGGGGGTTCGAATCCCCACTACGGGGTGAGCTCCCGTTGCTCGGTCCCTGCTCCTGCCAACCTAGCAGTTCGAAAGCACTTTAAAGTGCAAGTAGATAAATAGGTACCACTCCGACGGGAAGGTCAAAGGTGTTTCCGTGCGCTGCTCTGGTTCGCCACATGACCCGGAAGCTGTACGCCGGCTCCCTCAGCCAATAAAGCGAGATGAGCGCCGCAACCCCAGAGTCAGACACGACTGGACCTAATGGTCAGGGGTCCCTTTACCTTTACTGTGTCCTGAAAGGGTCCCAGTTGGCCAGGATTTCTTCCATTGCCACCTTTCCCCCCCCATGCCCCCGTTCATTCCAAAAGGGCCTGTGCAGGACAACTTCCAAAAGGAATTGTGCCCCAAGTTATACATCCTCTTTGATTGGTAAAGAGGGGCCTTGCAAAAAAGAGAAAAGAAAATGTGTACAAGGAATGTGTAACAATGCAAGAAATATAATTGTACAAGGGAAATGTATACGGAAAGTTTAATTACTGAAACAGATTAAAAGTTCCGTCAGCTTTCTAAGCACCTAGATGGGCTTGTCTAAACAAGAATGTTTTTAGCAGGTGCCAAAAAGTGTCCTGCCACTTTGATGTCCATAGGCCGGGAGTTCCAAAGTTTGGATGCTGCCACACTAAATGATGGAGTTCTTACAAAGGCGACACGGGTGTTAACGTAATGCAGTGGCCCCAATTCCCCTTCCCCGGAGGGCATGTGTCCACTGTGTGGCTTTTCTGCCTCAGGTGCCAGAATTTATAGGGGCCTGAGTTGAAGAGGGTGGAATCCAGTGGTGAAATGGGAGGTTCATCATTCTCACCCAATCTCTTCTGCCCCCCCTTTTTTTAAACAGAAATTTGCCATGTGGTGCTGCAACCTGAACTACCTGCCCTGATGACCTCGGGTGGCTGGAGAAGACCCTTCGACGGAAGCCAGAGCAGTCCCTTTGCTTCGCTCAGAAGGGGGAAAAGGCAGGGAAACCCGGGTGGTTGATTTCTCTATGTTCTCTTTAGTGGGATGGGGTCAATCATGCACAGGGGTGTATCTTCAATTGTGCACATCTTTAGATCTTGCAATCAGGGCTTTTTTCAGCTGGAACTCAGTTGGTGCCATTCTAAGAGAACAAGGGAGGCGTTTGTGGTGAGTTCTGGCACCTATTTTTCTAGGAAAATAGCAGTGCTTATTTTGCTTAAGGGCAGTTTTTCAGGGGTGATTTTATTTTTTTTTTATATAAATTTTTATTAGTTTTACAGAATTTTAGAAAACAAACAAACACTTAAAAAGACAAACATACACGTATAATTTCATAACATATTTTCATAAACCTCTTTTCTGGGACTTCCCCATACCCCCCCTTTCTGCATCCCAATGTCCATAATTTTATAGCAACTCCCAATTGTTACTTTCCAACCTCTGTCATCTTAGTCATCTCTGTATTCTGACCTTATATCACTGTATCCCTTTGTTCCTGAAAACCACAACACTCTAACATTCATTGAGTTTATAATAGTCCTTAAGATAACTTTTGAATTTTCTCCATTCTTCTTCCACCGTCTCTTTTCCTTGGTCACGGATTCTGCCTGTCATCTCGGCCAATGTCATATAGTCCATCACTTTCATCTGCCATTCTTCCAGAGTGGGTAGATCTTGTGTCTTCCAATGTTTTGCGATGAGTATTCTTGCTGCTGTTGTAGCGTACATAAAAAAAGTTCTATCCCTCTTTGACACCAATTGGCCGACAATGCCCAAGAGAAAGGCCTCTGGTTTTTTAGGAAAGGTACATTTAAGTACCTTTTTCATTTCATTATAGATCATCTCCCAGAAAGCCTTAATCTTCGGGCATGTCCACCAAAGGTGATAGAAGGTACCTTCAGTCTCTTTACATTTCCAACATTTGTTATCGGGCAGATGATAAATTTTTGCCAGTTTGACTGGGGTCATGTACCACCTGTATACCATTTTCATAATATTTTCCTTTAAGGCATTACACGCCGTAAATTTGATACCGGTGTTCCATAACCATTCCCAGTCATCTGACATGATGTTGTGACCGACATCCTGTGCCCACTTAATCATAGCTGATTTAACTGTTTCATCCTGTGTATTCCATTTCAGCAACAAGTTATACATTCTAGATAAATTCTTAGAACTGGGTTCTAACAATTCGGTTTCTAATTTTGATTTTTCCATCTGGAAGCCAATTTTCCTGTCCTGTTTGAAAAATTCCATTATTTGATGGTATTGAAACCAATTTTGTACCTTGTGCTTCAGTTTCTCATAACTTTGCAATTTGAACTTATCTCCATCTTGTTCCAAGATTTCCCAATACTTCGGCCATCCGACCTCCATATTGAGTTTCTTCACTGCCTTGGCCTCCACTGGTGAGACCCATCTAGGGGTTTTGTTTTCCAACAGATCTTTGTATCTTATCCAAACATTAAACAATGCTTTTCTAACAATGTGATTCTTAAAGGCACTATTGACTTTATCATACCATAGATATGCATGCCAACCGAAAGCGTTATTGAAACCTTCCAGATCTAAGATGTCTGTATTTTCGAGGAGCATCCATTCTTTCAGCCAGCAAAATGCTGCTGCCTCATAGTACAGTTTCAAGTCCGGCAGGGCAAAACCCCCCCTTTCTTTAGCATCTGTCAATATCTTAAATTTAATTCTGGGCTTTTTGCCCTGCCAGACAAATTTCGAGATATCTTTCTGCCACCTCTTAAAACATTCCATCTTATCCAGAATCTGCAAGGTCTGAAACAAAAATAACATTCTAGGCAATACATTCATTTTAATCACAGCAATTCGGCCTAACATTGACAATTTCAAATTTGACCATATTTCTAGATCTTTTTTAATTTCTGACCAACATTTTTCATAATTGTCTTTATACAAATTCACATTTTTAGATGTCAAATAAACCCCTAGGTATTTCACCTTCTTAACCAGTGTTAACCCTGTCTCCTCTTGAAACTTCTCCTTTTCTGTATCTGTTAAATTTTTTCCTAAGACTTTGGTTTTTTGTTTATTCAACTTAAATCCAGCTACCTGGCCAAACTGTTGTATTATTTCTAAAACCTTTTTCGTGCTAGTGTTTGGCTCTTGCAAAGTCAATACTAGGTCATCTGCAAACACTCTTAACTTGTAATGTTTAGCTCCGACCTGCACACCTTTAACCTGCTGGTCTTCCCTTATCATGTTCAGCAACACCTCCAGAACTGAAATAAAAAGCAATGGGGAAATTGGACACCCCTGTCGTGTTCCTTTTTCTATCTTAAGTTCCTCCGTCACTACATTATTTACAATCAATTTAGCTTTTTGCTCAGAGTATATTGCAGCCATACCATTCTCAAAACCTTGACCTACCCCCATCCCATGAAGATTCTTTATCATAAAACTCCAAGAAATATTGTCAAAGGCTTTCTCCGCGTCCACAAAGATCAATACTGCTTTAGTGTTTATGTTCACCTCTAACTTTTCCAAAATGTCTATCACATTCCTTACATTGTCTGCTAGGTGTCTTTTAGGGAGAAAGCCTGCTTGGTCCCTATGGATCTTCTCCATCAACACTTTTTTAAATCTTTTTGCCAAAATGTCTGCAAAAATTTTGTAATCCACATTGAGTAGTGATATTGGGCGGTAGTTCTTCAGTTGAGTCTTTTCAGTCTCTGTCTTTGGTATGAGTGAAATATATGCTTCTTTCCACGATTCAGGTGTCTTTTTTCCCTCAAGGATCTCATTACAGACTTCTTTTAGTGGTTGAATCAGCCATTCCTTCAGCGATTTGTAGTATCTTGAAGTCAATCCATCTGGTCCTGGAGATTTGCCTAGTTGCATATTCTGAATGGCAGCCTCTATCTCTTGTTCTGTTATTCTCTGGTTCAGATCCATCTTACTTTGATGAGAGATTTTTTGTAATCCATATTTATCAAGGAATTTGTCTATATCTTCTTCATTTTGCAGGCCTTGAGTATAAAGTTTTTTAAAATAACTCAGGAAGCAATTTCTAATTTCATTGGGTTTAGATATATTCTTTCCATCCACTTCTAGGCTTGTAACTGTATTTAGTTTCTGCCTTTTCTTCAATTGCCATGCCAGAAGTTTACCACATTTATTTGCTGATTCAAATGTCTTTTGCTTCATCTGCTTTATCTTCCATTCAATCTCTAGATTCATCAATTCCATATATTGTGTCTGATATAACTTGATCTCTCTTAAAATCTCCTGGGACTTTGGTTTTACTCTTAATTTTTTCTCTCCTTCCTTTATCTTTTCCAAAATCTTTTCTTTTTTCTCATTTTGTTTTTTCCTCTTTATTGAGTTTTGTTGAATCAAGAAGCCTCGCATCACCGCTTTGCTTGCGTCCCAGATCACTCTTTTCTCGACGTCAGCCCTCAGATTTATTTCAAAATAGTCTTTTAAAGTTTTTTGGGCCTTCGTAAGGATCTCCTTATCACAGTTTTTCAGGGGTGATTTTAAGTGCTAAAGGGTGAGAAGAAAGTTGTTTCATTAAAGAATCTTTGGGCTGCATTCCTGAGTTGTGGTGTTTGATATTTCTTTATTTAATTGCTTTGTCAAATTTATGCACTGTTTGATTCTTCAAACAAACAAACACACACACACACACACACACACACACCTCCAAGTGGTTTACGAAAAGGTGAAATGACAAAATCAGGAATGATCTGCGTTACTTTAAAACGTGCAGAGAGTTAAAATGCTAAAACAGATTAAAACTTGCTAGCTCCTCACTGCTTGAGATATTCGCACCTAACCAAGGCTCTGCTTTGCATGCAGCTGCATTGCTTACATGTTAGTACGGGGGGTCTCCAATCTTTGGGGGACACTGGTCCCATATGGAATTTGAAGGAAATGCAATGGGCATCCATCACAAAATGCCATGATGTGTGTGTGTCACACAATGAAAAATGGAAGCCACAGCTAAAAGAGACAGGACCACAGCATGGTGCAGGCAGCCCCCAATCAATCGATGTGGAAAAGCTGCCTTTATGTGTTAGCAAAGTCACTTAAATAATGCAGATGGAGTCCAGAGAGAAATAAATCCAGATAGCCCTTTACTGACTAGCCTGAACAAAAACAGTGTATAATGTGAGGAGAAAGAAACAGGCTTTGTATTTCTTGACCCCTAGGCATTGGCTCCTATGGTCAGTTCCCAAACATTTCCTTAAAAAGTTTCTTTCCAAAGTTTCTCTCTTCCCCCAGCGTGGGAAAAGGACTACTAGTAAAAAATAAAAATGTTTACTTGCAAACTCCTCAAAGGTCAGATTCGTGCCCTTCGGAAAGTTGCACAGGCAGTAAAACTTTGCTTAGTTACAAAGTGGGGAAAGTTCCTAAATTGCTGGTATAAAATCTCAGGAGTGGCTGGTGAGAGCCATGCGGTCTGAGCAGCCAGCTGAAACCACTTCCTACCCTCCAGAGCAGGAGAAAACAAGCTTGCCCCATCCTCTTTGGGATGCCCCAGGGCACCATTGGCCCATTGCAGAACACGCCCACAAAACCCCCACAGATCGGGAGGGGCCCAGGCAATGGCTGTGGGCTGATGGGACTTGTAGTTCCCGGAGGGTGCCACGTTGGCGGAGGCTGGTTTAGACAATTGCAGTTCTCTTGCTGCCACTTTCCGCACTCCGACTGACTCAGTTTAGTGCCAGTTCCCCACGGGCTCCTCTTCCCTTTGATGCCAACTTAGCAGACGGCACATTAGAAGAGCTCCTTTTGCTCAGAGACTAAAAGCGCGGAGGATGCTTTGATGTCGGAGGAATTACGATCAAAGCTCCCGCCGGTGCCACAATGCAGCTGGCTCTGCAAGTGAGGAGGAAACAAAGAGGCAGCTAAGTGCACTCTGGTTATATTCAGATCAGAAGTGAGGAACTGATGAGCGGAAGAGACCCCACAGAGACGCAAGGCCTGGCACTCGCTTTGATTGTCGCCCGGGGACTCGAAACCCAAAGCGCTTTACGGAAGAGGGTGGGGCACTGCCTGACCAACCCCAGATTTTCCTAGGGGTGTGAAGGCCTGGAAGAAGGATCAAAAAGTTTTTTGGGGAGGAGAAACCACCCCAATTCCCCCCCCTTTTCCTCCCCGTTTGTTTCTGAAGATTTGGGGAAATAACAGAAAAGTGAGGAGGCAGTGACCTCATTTATCAGATTTTTTTTCCTCCAAAAATTGCACATTTCCAATTTTCTCCCAGCCAGCCCCGACTTTGCTGACTTCTGACTTAGAAGCAGCCTAGCCCAGGGGGTGGCACTGCCAGAGAGCTTCCTCTGGGTCCTTGGCCTCAGGTTTTGCCCTTGCAGAACTCATCAGGCAGGAGGATGGGGGTAAAAATGGACTGTGTGTGTGTGTGTGTGTGTGAGAGAGAGAGAGAGAGAGAGAGAGACAGACAGACAGACAGACAGACAGACAGACAGACAAGGGAGCCGGCGCTAGTCCGCAAACAGCTTCCGGGTCATGTGGCCAGCATGACTAAGCCGCTTCTGGCGAACCAGAGCAGTGCACAGAAACGCTGTTTACCTTCCCGCTGGAGCGGTACCTATTTATCTACTTGCACTTTGACGTGCTTTCGAACTGCTAGGTTGACAGGAGCAGGGACCGAACAACGGGAGCTCACCCTGTTGCAGGGATTCGAACCGCCGACCTTCTGATCGGCAAGTATTAGGCTCCGTGGTTTAACCCACAGCGCCACCCGCGTCCCAATGTGAGTAAACTTTTTCAAAATGAAGTTAAAAATTCTTCAGCAGCACCTTAGAGACCAACTAAGTTTGTTCTGGGAATAAGCTTTCATGTGCATGCACACTTCTTCAGATACACTGAAACAGAAGTGACCAGACCCATATATATATATAGTGGGAGGGTGGGGTCATCTGCATACTATCCCTTGCTTTTTCCTGTAGGACTAATTGCAGTCGTTAACAGTCGTCCACAGGTTTACCATACCCATTGAGTCAACCCCCCATCTCCTACGACCCTCTTGAGAAAAACCCCACCCTCCCACTATATATAAGGGTCTGGTGACTTCTGTTTCATGTGACAAGTAGGTGGCTGTGACATTTCCAGACCTGGTAAAAGGCCAAGTCATGTAGCCACCTCCCTCTCTCTTCCTTCTTTTTCATTCTGCTTGCTTCCAGCTTCACCTGGACTATACTCCTGGTTCTCAGCCAGCAGTCCCATGGTTGTCTCCCTTTTGGGGTAAACCTATTTCTATGTATTTGTAACTTTAAGTCTAAAGCCTGCCTTCAGGGATCTGCCTGATCATGAATAAGACTGTGGTGTCTTTATTCTTTTTGTTGTTGTTTAGTCGTTTAGTTGTGTCCGACTCTTTGTGACCCCCTGGACCAGAGCATGCCAGGCACTCCTGTCTTCCACTGTCTCCCGCAGTTTGGTCAGACTCATGCTGGTAGCTTTGAGAACACTGTCCCACCATCTCGTCCTCTGTCGTCCCCTTCTCCTTGTGCCCTCCATCTTTCCCAACATCAGGGTCTTTTCCAGGGAGTCTTCTCTTCTCATGAGGTGGCCAAAGTCTTGGAGCCTCAGCTTCAGGATCTGTACTTTCAGTGAGCACTCAGGGCTGATTTCCTTCCGAATGGAGAGGTTTGATCTTCTTGCAGTCCATGGGACTCTCAAGAGTCTCCTCCAGCACCATAATTCAAAAGCATCCATTCTTCGGCAATCAGCCTTCTTTATGGTCCAGCTCTCACTTCCATACATCACTACTGGGAAAACCATAGCTTTAACTATACAGACCTTTGTTGGCAAGGTGATGTCTCTGGCAGGATGATACCTCATAGCAAATCAGGGAGCCCATGGTCTATCTAGTCAAGGATTGACTCTGCTGGTGAGCAGCAGCTCTCTGTGGTCTCCAGTGAAAAGAGAGTCTCTTTCCCAGCTCTGCTTCCTGCAGAGTCTGGGACCACTGGCATGCTAGGTCCTCCTCCTGAAAGGCTTTGCCATATAGAAAACAAGCTCCTTCATCTCTGCATTGGATGTGAAATTACTGTCAGGTCTTCTTCTCAGTGAGGCCAGTTTCATGTATGCAAGGATGCAACCTGACTACACGACTGGTAAGAACCAGCTGAAGGGAAACTTACAGGCTCCATGTAAGGTTCAAGGAGTGAAGCAAAGCTTCCCATCATGCCGCGGTCATGTGGCAATGCTTCCCTTCCACCAGAACACAAACTATACAGTACAGGTAAAATATATGCCATGTTAGCTGTCTCCACTATTAAAACTTTCTCAAAGAATACATGCTCTGATTTTACCATTGACTTAATTAATCAAGAAACCAAAGACACTGTTTTACCTGGTGAAATTGTGCTTATGCCCACCCAATTGGCAGGCCCACTACCTCCTAAAGTCGCAGGTTTAATTTTAACCAAATTTTCTGCAGCAAAGGAAGGAATCCAGATTATTCCAGGAGTCCTGGATCCTGACTATGTGGGCACAATAATGGTTCAACTTTGGAGCCATATGCCCATGCAGCTAAAGAAGGGTGAGTCTTGGGCGCATTTGGTGGTGCTCCCTTCTCACCATACTGCTTATATTATGGATAGTAATTTGCACGAGCTCTCTCCTTTTCCCCCACAGCTGTTAGCTGTAACCCAGCGGATTGGTCATCAGAAACTTCTTCGTAAGTACAAAATAAATGGCAAGGTTCTGGAAGGCTTGATTGACACGGGCACGGACATTTCTGTAATTTCCAGTAGTTGCTGGGACCCACATGGCCCCTTGAGTCTGCCTCTGCAGTTTGGGGTGTAGGTGGACCTCAAACCCCTTCCAAAAGCGTACAGTGGCTGCCTGTTTCTCTGCCTGATAGCTCTGAAACCATTGCATATATCCAGCCCTGTGTGTTAAAAATCCATCTCAATCTGTGGGGCAGAGACTTACTACAACAATTACAAGATACAATTCAATTTAATGAGTAAGCTTGCACTCCCCCTTACCTGGAAATCTGCTACCCCTGTATGGGTGGAACAATGGCCCATAACGGGGAAAAGCTACTTGCTTTAAAAGGATTGGTGAATCAACAATTATCGGCAGACCATATTAAGTCCTCAGTTAGCCCCTATAATACCCCCATCTTCGTCATAAAAAAGAAGAGTGGGAAATGGAGATTTCTCCAGGATTTAAGGAAAATTAATGAAATTCTTGAACCCATGGGGCCTTTGCAGTGTGGTCTGCCTAATCCAAATGTTGAAGCACGTAATCGTAAGCAGGTACTCGCTTGGTGTTAAATAAGGCAGTGTTTCCCAACCACTGTTCCGCGGCACACTAGTGTGCCGCGAGATGTTGCCTGGTGTGCCGCGGGAAAAATTAAAAAATTCGAAATATTTTCGATTGGGGCGCCGTCACTAGATGACCCCTGGGGCTCCCTCCCTCCCTGTGCCTCCCTCCTCCTCCTCCTCCTCCTCCTCCGGGGAGGCCCTTCCTGGCTCTCGGCCAAGGCTTGGCGGCTGCCACTCACTCACTCGCTCGCCCACCCGTCCCTCCATCCCTGCACCCGGCCTCTCCCCCTCCGTCCCCGGCGCGGGGGCTGCCGGGATCCGTAGTCCCCTCGCCCTTGGGCTCCGCGCCCGCGCGGGGTGCGCAAACCACGTTTCCCAGCGTGGCCTGGCAGGCCGGGCGTTTTGTTTGAAGCGCTCTTCTCCAGGCCATGGAATGAGCGCAGCGGCAGCGGCCGGGCGGGCAGGGGCTCTTCCGCGCAGACCCCGCGCAGCCTGCCTGCGCCCCCGCGGAGATCGGGCGGCAGGATGGAGCCCGGGGATCCCCGCGGAGGCGGAGCGGCGGAGGCTGCCCCCCAGGTAGGGCTGCGTTGGGGGTTTTTTATTTTTGCAATGCTGCATCCACGCCGGAGGGGACGCATCGGACCGCGGGGAGACCCCTTGGCGGGCGTGCAAGGCAATGCATGCGTGCAGGCGTTGCATGGAGTGCAGTGCAATGCAATGGCAACGCGGCGCCCTGCATGCATGCATGCAACTTCCACCGGCGCTCCGGACTTGGCAGGTGAGGGGGGTCCCCAGTGGGCGGCAGAGAGAGCCGGGAGGGCGAAGGGGAGCCGGGGGGGAGCAGCGCTGCTCCCCGAGCCGAGCCCGGGGGGAAACTTCGGCGTCGTTGCGCCGGGTGTTGGAAGCGGAGGCTGGCGGGGGCCCCTCACCTGCAAAACCTGGTCGCCTCTCATATATTTCGTGCATTGCATTCATCGCCCGCTTTCTCCTACAAGGAGCTCCCGGGGGCGCGCGTGGTTCTCCCCGTGTTATCCTCGCAACAACAGCCCTGCGAGGTGGGTCAGGCGAGTGGCCCAAGGGAGCACCCAGGGATTGTCCTGGCCAGGTGGGGTGATTTGAACCCTGCTCTCTGCCCGGTCTTCGTCCTCATTTAGCCCCCACATGTGCATGACTGAGGTTTTCCCCCCTCGTCTTGGCTATGGTGTGAGTCTGTCCTGTTAATTAATGGGGTTCTGCCTTCGGAGAATATGAGCCAGCCCTCAAGGAGGTGATTATGTAATTTGCTAGCAATTCATGTCCCTCCCGGCGTGACGCTGCGCGCTGACGTCACGCGGCTGTAATGGTGGTGTGCCTCGAGATTTTTTTCATGAAACAAGTGTGCCTTTGCCCAAAAAAGGTTGGGAAACACTGAAATAAGGATCAGGCAGACTCAGCAATGGAGAATAAGAAGGTAAGGTTTATTGCCAGGCAATAAGGACCCAGTTTGGAATCTCTTCCAAAAGGAACTGGGACCCCGATTGACAGAAATCCAGAGGTCTTATACCTGAGCAGATCACAGCAAATCATAGATCATGAGGGACTCACGATATTGTCAGCGAAAATTAGCCAATTAGCAAGCTTCTTGCCATGCTTCCAGCTCCTGGTCAAGCACAGAGTTCTAGTTCTGCTTTCTGCTGCTTGCAGTGACGCTCTGTCTAACCTCTCCCCTAGTTATGACAGGACAGGGAGTTTGGAGATTTTGTGGTTTTGCTCTTCCTGTTCTGTGGATTAATTTAGCCTGTATCTGAGGGGATTTTGTACCAGTATCTCTGATTCATGTCTTCCCCTTGTCCAGGGTACACGGATGTTTGTAGGGGAAAGGTCGGCTCCTAACTTTGCTGTTTCAAGCAGTTTGCAGTTAGTTAAGGCACAGCTTCCCTTTGATTCAAAATGGATTTTAAAATACTGTAAGCCCTGATCATGTGTGAGCATATATGAATATATTGATTACTGATAACTGATTATATGGATAGCATAGAGGTAGCCCTTCTTCCTTGCCTCAATGTGATCCCACATTCTTATCAATTGGCTATAATAGATTTGCAAGATTGTTTCTTCTCCATTCCCCTACAGGAGAAGGATCGTAAATTCTTTGCTTTCACTGTTCCTGTGTTAAATAACAGCCAGCCCACGGAATGGTAGTCCTACCGTGAGATTGAATCCTGACAAGACAGAAGTACTGTTTCTGGGGGACAGGAGGCGGGCAGGTGTGGAGGATTCCCTGGTCCTCAATGGGGTAACTGTGCCCCTGAAGGACCAGGTGCGCAGCCTGGGAGTCATTTTGGACTCACAGCTGTCCATGGAAGCACAGGTTAAATCCGTGTCCAGGGCAGCTGTGTACCAGCTCCATCTGGTACGTAGGTTGAGACCCTACCTGCCCGCGGACTGCCTCGCCAGAGTGGTGCATGCTCTGGTTATCTCCCGCTTGGACTACTGCAATGCGCTCTACGTGGGGCTACCTTTGAAGGTGACCCGGAAACTACAACTAATCCAGAATGCAGCAGCCAGACTGGTGACTGGGAGTCTTGAAAGACCTACATTGGCTCCCAGTACGTTTCCGAGCACAATTCAAAGTGTTGGTGCTGACCCTTAAAGCCCTAAACGGCCCCGGTCCAGTATACCTGAAGGAGCGTCTCCACCCCCATCGTTCTGCCCGGACACTGAGGTCCAGCACCGAGGGCCTTCTGGCAGTTCCCTCACTGCGAGAAGCCAAGTTACAGGGAACCAGGCAGAGGGCCTTCTCGGTAGTGACGCCCTCCCTGTGGAACTCCCTCCCACCAGATGTCAAAGAGAACAACAACTACCAGACTTTTAGAAGACATCTGAAGGCAGCCCTGTTTAGGGAAGCTTTTAATGTTTGATGTGTCACAGTATTTTAATATTCTTTTGGAAGCCGCCCAGAGTGGCTGGGGAAGCCCAGCCAGATGGGCGGGGTATAAATAATAAATTATTATTATTATTATTATTATTATTATTATTATTATTATTATTATTACCGCAAGGAATGCTGAATTCCCCTACCATGTGCCAACAAACATCAGCCATGGCACACCCTGTTGCTTAAGCCGTTTGTCCATCGTATTACCCAAAAAGCATCATCTGTCCCGCTCTCGATATCGCTGCAATATTGAACTGACTAACGATTGTGATGATTCTATTTCTCTTCCCAGTAGGTCTGAATATATCTCTTTAGCTGTTTCTCTCCTAGGAGTCCCTGGATTGGCTGTATGCAATAGTAGGAACATTAACTCTTTAGCTTGTTCTGCAGCAAAAGCCCTGAATTTTACTTCTCAAGCGCTTCATCTTCTAAATAAAGAGCAGAGTGAACTCCAGCATGGTCTTCTGCAGAACCACGCTGCTATCGATTATCTATTGATGCTTCATCATTACGGCTGTGAACAAGTGGATGACATATGCTGCTTTAATATTACTGATAATTCCAAAGCCATCCAAAAGCAAAATCATTTGCAAAATCTTACACACCACATTAAACAGGACGTTGGACTTTCTGGCCTGTGGGATTCATTCACCCAGTGGTTCACTGGCTGGTTGCCAAACCTGAATTGGCTTCGTAATCTCTTTCAATATGCCATTGTCATAGTATGTATATTGATTTTGCTATGTTGCTTCCTCCAATGCATTCCTGGACTCATAAGTCTTTTGTCTCGGCTTCTCTCTCCCCCTCAGCCACCCAATAAAATCATTGCTGCCTACTTTGCGAAATTGCAGCATCAGCAGTAAACATTAGGGATGATGTGGGCAGACTTATTTCGGGCATGCGCTGGCATACCACGTATCCCAAAGTATTTTTGTCCCATCTGTGAGGAGAACCTGAGCTTACAGGGTTAAACAGCTCAGAGTGTACGCTCTGCCTACTGTTGGGAGGGGGGAAATTCTGCGTCATTTCCGAGAGTCTCCAGCCTTTGTCTCTCTCTACTTTCACTTTTGAGGAGAGAGGACGTGTTTTCACGATGCTGTCCGCTGTGATAGATAATGGATAGTCTGCTGTAAATAAAACTGCTTTTAGCTGCTAAGATCCTGAGTGGACTTTATTTAAGCACACTGAAGGATGCACTGGAGTTTTTGCAGCTTTCTCTTGTCGCTGCTGATCTCTGCTTTTGCTCAGAGCATCGGAATGTGGAGTTTGGAATGCAGAGGCCTGGCCAAGAGACTGCGCAGCCGAAGCGGGCCGGACGCCAGGCTTATCTGACCAATAAATCAATCTCCTTCAGACCATCAACCCTGGCGAACTTATTTCGGGCATGCGCTGGCATACCACGTATCCTGAAGTATTTTTGTCTTATTCACCCAGAGCACCTCGCAAATAAGAAAAGAAAGGGGGAGATGAAGGGAAGCATTGCCACATGACTGCGGCATGATGGGAAGCTTTGCTTCTGCACATAACTGTGGCATGATGGGAAGTCTTGCTTCTAAGCTTTACTTCTGCTCATGCTGCACAAACCGTGCTGATGCTAAGACATTCCCTCATCACCCTGGTACGTTCTGTTCACCTTGAGTTCACACCATATCAATCTGTACTTATCCCTCTGTGTACATTCCTTTTCGTACCACCCTGGTACGGGCAGTCCATTAGTAGCACCACATCGATCATGATAAGAAGGAAACCATGCCTGTCTAAACTCCGCGTTCCTTTTCCCAACCTTTAACCTATCGATGATTAATGTCTTATATGCAATAATTAATGTCTTATATGCAACCCTTGCTTTGTACTTATGTTAACCAATCAGCAACAAGCACATACGTGGCAAACACTGTAATATCCAATAAAAGGGACTCTCCGGGGCTTGCTCGGAGATGCCTCCCGTATGACACTTACCTACTTGTCTGTCGTTCATTTCAACCCAACAAAGGAGGGTTCCAGCATGTACAGTAAAATAATGGGTTGAATAAGGTTGCATTTCAAGGCATGTGGTCAGAGGTGAGATAGTTGGGTGAAAGCAGGTGGTCGGGTAGAGAATGAACAGGTAACATGGCATATATTTTACCTGTACTGTATAGTTTGTGTTCTGGTGGAAATTCTTTCAGCTCTGTCTGGTAATGCCGTCTGTCCAGCAGGGAATCTGGGTGTGAGCCTCTGTACTTCAAGTATACCTGAAGGAGCGTCTCCACCCCCATCGTTCTGCCCAGACACTGAGGTCCAGCTCCAAGGGCCTTCTGGCGGTTACCTCTGTCAGTATTTGTTTGGGCTGGGTGTTCATCAGTATGCAGATGACACCCAGCTCTACCTCTCTTTTAAATCAGAACCAGTGAAGGCGGTGAAGGTCCTGCGTGAGTGTCTGGAGGCGGTTGGAGGATGGATGGCGGCTAACAGATTGAGGTTGAATCCTGACAAGACAGAAGTACTGTTTTTGGGGGACAGGGAGCGGGTTGGTGTGGGGGATTCCCTGTGCCCCTGAAGGACCAGGTGCGTAGCCTGGGAGTCATTTTGGACTCACAGCTGTCCATGGAAGGTGACCCGGAAACTGCAATTAATCCAGAATGCGGCAGCTAGACTGGTGACTGGGAGTGGCCGCCGGGACCACATAACACCAGTTCTGAGAGATCTGCATTGGCTCTCAGTATGTCTGACAAATGTCTTCCTGGGAGAAAGCCTGCTTGGTCCTTATGAATCTCTTCCATCAATGCTTTCTTCAGCCTTTTAGCCAGAATGTCAGCAAAAATTTTGTAATCCACATTAAGTAACGATATAGGGCGGTAGTTCTTAAGTTGCGTCTTTTCTGTCTCTATTTTCGGTATGAGTGTAATATAAGCTTCTTTCCACGATTCTGGTGCCTTTTTCCCATTTAAGATTTCATTGCAGACTTCCTTCAAAGGTTGTAATAACCACTCCTTCAAAGCTTTGTAGTATCTGGAAGTCAGCCCATCCGGTCCCGGAGATTTGCCCAGTTGCATATTTTGAATGGCACCTTCTATCTCCTGTTCAGTTATTTTCTGATTCAAAACTGTTTTACTTTGATGAGAATTTTTTTGTAATCCATGTTTCTTAAGAAAATCGTCTATGTCTTTTTCTTTCTGTGGCCCTTGTGCATATAATTGTTTAAAGTATCTCTGGAAGCAGTTTCTAATTTCGTTTGGGTTGTAGATGTTCTTTCCTTCCACTTCTAAATTTGTAACTGTATTTAATTTTTGTCTTTTCTTGATTTGCCAAGCCAATAATTGACTACATTTGTCTGCTGATTCAAATGTCTTTTGTCTCATTTGTTTAATTTTCCATTCTATTTCTTGATTCATTAGTTCCAAATACTGTGTCTGATATAACTTAATTTCTCTCAAAATCTCCTGAGACTTTGGTTTCGATCTTAATTTCTTTTCCCCTTCTTTTATCTTTTCCAGGATCTTGTCCTTTTTCTCACTTTGGATTCTCTTCTTTATTGCATTCTGTTGTATCAAGAATCCTCGCATAACCGCTTTGCTTGACGGGGACACATACTCTCCATGCTGTTAATCACAGGCAACCAGCTTTCAGGCAAACTTGAAAGGATAATGTAGGTTTGGTCAGTCTCATCATAATGCTTACCTCTCTGCTGTAGTTGAAGAAACAGAGATTTCAGCGTTTGAAGATGAGTTGCCAAACTCTCACCTTCTTTCATAACAGTCCTGAACAGCCTTCTGGTCAGAGAAATTATAGTTCCAGCAGTTTCTCTGACATGCATTGCCTTTAATAAATTCCAGCACTCAAACACTGTGCTGGCATTTGCTACATGCAATAACTGAGAGTTGCTCAAACACAGCATAATTTGGGCACGAGCCCTTTCATCTAGCCGTTTTTCCTCAGCAGAGTCAGTTCTCAAAACCTCAGTTTCAACACAGTCCGTACATCACCAGGACTCACCAGCTCCCTGCTGAGATGCTGTCAGTAGTTTTGCACTCTCCACATGCTCAGAAACAATGGGCCCATAACCTGTCAGTGTTTGTAAAAAAAGGGGGGGGTTCTGACCTCCCTTTGTCACCTCAGCCTGGTCCTCGGACCCTTGTGGGCATATAAGAGTCCATGAGAAAAGTATCCTTGCAGAGTACTTTCTGCTTTTATTCTTAAAAGTCTTTCTGCAAAAGCGACTGACCAACTGTACACACATCAACACTACCAGCTTTCACTAACCAACCAACCAACCGAACAACAAACTAACATTTCTCACTCTATATATACAACCCGGTGCAGACCGCTGACCCAGCTTTTTAAGCATTAAAGAAACAGCGGCCAATTTTTAGCCGTGACAACCTCGCTGCGAGATGCCAAGTTATAGGGAACCAGGCAGAGGGCCTTCTTGGTGGTGGCGCCCGCCCTGTGGAACACCCTCCCATCAGATGTCAAGGAAATAAACAACTATCTGACTTTTAGAAGGCAGCCCTGTTTAGGGAAGTTTTTAATGTTTGATGCTTTAGCGTGTTTTTAATATTCTGTTACAGGATGTGGGTGGTGCAGTGGCCTAGGGCTTGCTGATCAGAAGGTCGGCAGTTGGAATCCCAGAGATGCGGTGAGCTCCCGTTGTTTGGTCCCAACTCGTCCAAGTGCAAGTAGATAAATAGGTACCACTCCAGCAGGAAGGTAAAAGGTATTTCCGTGCGCTGCTCTGGTTCGCCAGAAGCGGCTTAGTCATGCTGGCCACATGACCTGGAAGCTGTATGCTGGCTCCCTCGGCCAGTAAAGCGAGATGAGCACTGCAACCCCAGAGTCGTTCGTGACTGGACCTAATGGTCAGGGGTCCCTTTCCCTATACCTTTAATATTCTGTTGGGAGCCGCCCAGAGTAGCTGGGGAAACCCAGCCAGGTGGGCAGGGTATAAATAATAAAATTGCTGCTGCTGCTGCTACACACACACACACACACACACACACACACACACAGTCCATTTTTACCCCCATCCTCCTGCCTGATGAGTTCTGCAAGGGCAAAACCTGAGGCCAAGGACCCAGAGGAAGCTCTCTGGCAGTGCCACCCCCTGGACTAGGCTGCTTCTAAGTCAGAAGTCAGCAAAGTCGGGGCTGGCTGGGAGAAAATTGGAAATGTGCAATTTTTTGGGGGAAAAATCTGATAAATGAGGTCACTCCCTCCTCACTTTTCTGTTATTTCCCCAAATCTTCAGAAACAAACGGGGAGGAAAAGGGGGTGGAATTGGGGTGATTTCTCCTCCCCAAAAAACTTTTTGATCCTTCTTCCAGGCCTTCACACCCCTAGGAAAAACTGGGGTTGGTCAGGCAATGCCCCACCCTCTTCCGTAAAGCGCTTTGGGTTTCGAGTCCCCGGGCGACAGTCAAAGCGAGTGCCAGGCCTTGCGTCTCTGTGGGGTCTCTTCCACTCTTCAGTTCCTCACTTCTGATCTGAATATAACCAGAGTGCACTTAGCTGCCTCTTTGTTTCCTCCTCACTTGCAGAGCCAGCTGCATTGTGGCACCGGCGGGAGCTTTGATCGTAATTCCTCCGACATCAAAGCGTCCTCCGCGCTTTTAGTCTCTGAGCAAAAGGAGCTCTTCTAATGTGCCGTCTGCTAAGTTGGCATCAAAGGGAAGAGGAGCCCGTGGGGAACTGGCACTAAACTGAGTCAGTCGGAGTGCGGAAAGTGGCAGCAAGAGAACTGCAATTGTCTAAACCAGCCTCCGCCAACGTGGCGCCCTCCGGGAACTACAAGTCCCATCAGCCCACAGCCATTGCCTGGGCCCCCCCCGATCTGTGGGGGTTTTGTGGGCGTGTTCTGCAATGGGCCAATGGTGCCCTGGGGCATCCCAAAGAGGATGGGGCAAGCTTGTTTTCTCCTGCTCTGGAAGGTAGGAAGTGGTTTCAGCTGGCTGCTCAGACCGCATGGCTCTCACCAGCCACTCCTGAGATTTTATACCAGCAATTTAGGAACTTTCCCCACTTTGTAACTAAGCAAAGTTTTACTGCCTGTGCAACTTTCTGAAGGGCACAAATCTGACCTTTGAGGAGTTTGCAAGTAAACATTTTTATTTTTTACTAGTAGTCCTTTTCCCACGCTGGGGGAAGAGAGAAACTTTGGAAAGAAACTTTTTAAGGAAATGTTTGGGAACTCACCATAGGAGCCAATGCCTGGGGGCCACGAAATACAAAGCCTGTTTCTTTCTCCTCACATTATACACTGTTTTTGTTCAGGCTAGTCAGTAAAGGGCTATCTGGATTTATTTCTCTCTGGACTCCATCTGCATTATTTAAGTGACTTTGTTAACACATAAAGGCAGCTTTTCCACATCGATTGATTGGGGGCTGCCTGCACCATGCTGTGGTCCTGTCTCTTTTAGCTGTGGCTTCCATTTTGCATTGTGCCACACACACACATCATGGCATTTTGTGATGGATGCCCATTGCACTCCCTTCAAATTCCATATGGGACCAGTGTCCCCCAAAGATTGGAGACCCCCCGTACTAACATGTAAGCAATGCAGCTGCGTGCAAAGCACAGCCTTGGTTAGGTGCGAATATCTCAAGCAGTGAGGAGCTAGCTGAGAATTTGATCATTTAGTGCGATAGCGTCTCAACTTTGGAATTCTCTGCCTCTTGAGGCCAAGCAGCTGTTTTTGCCATATTCTTTTCGGTATCTGCCGAAAGTGTTCTAGTTCACATAACCCCGTCCAGAGGCTTAGAAAGCTGATGCAAGTTTTAATCTGTTTTAACTCTCTGCATGTTTTAAAGTATTGCAGATTATTCCTGATTTTGTCATTTCACCTTTTCGTAAACCGCTTTGAGGTGTTTGTTTGTTTGTTTGTTTGTTGAATCAAACAGTGCATAAATTTGACAAAGCAATTAAATAAAGAAATATCAAACACTACAACTCAGTAATGCAGCCCAAAGATTCTTTAATGAAACAACTTTCTTCTCACCCTTTAGCACTTAAAATCACCCCTGATAAACTGCCCTTAAGCAGAATAAGCACTGCTATTTTCCTAGAAAAATAGGTGCCAGAACTCACCACAAACGCCTCCCCTGTTCTCTTAGAATGGCACCAACTGAGTTCCAGCTGAAAAAAGCCCTGATTGCAAGATCTAAAGATGTGCACAATTGAAGATACACCCCTGTGCATGATTGACCCCATCCCACTAAAGAGAACATAGAGAAATCAACCACCCGGGTTTCCCCGCCTTTTCCCCCTTCTGAGCGAAGCAAAGGGACCGCTCTGGCTTCCGTCGAAGGGTCTTCTCCAGCCACCCGAGGTCATCAGGGCAGGTAGTTCAGGTTGCAGCACCACATGGCAAATTTCTGGTTTTAAAAGAAAAAGGGGGCCAGAAGAGATTGGGTGAGAATGATGAACCTCCCATTTCACCACTGGATTCCACCCTCTTCAACTCAGGCCCCTATAAGTTCTGGCACCTGAGGCAGAAAAGCCACACAGTGGACACATGCCCTCCGGGGAAGGGGAATTGGGGCCACTGCATTACGTTAACACCCGTGTCACCTTTGTAAGAACTCCATCATTTAGTGTGGCAGCATCCAAATTTTGGAACTCCCGGCCTATGGACATCAAAGTGGCAGGACACTTTTTGGCACCTGCTAAAAACATTCTTGTTTAGACAAGCCCATCTAGGTGCTTAGAAAGCTGACGGAACTTTTAATCTGTTTCAGTAATTAAACTTTCCGTATACATTTCCCTTGTACAATTATATTTCTTGCATTGTTACAAATACCTTGTACACATTTTCTTTTCTCTTTTTTGCAAAGGGGGTATATAACTTTTATGAAATTATAAACTCGGGGCACAATTCCTTTGGGAAGTTGTCCTGCACAGGCCCTTTTGGAATGAACGGGGGCATGGGGGGGGGAAAGGTGGCAATGGAAGAAATCCTGGCCAACTGGGACCCTTTCAGGACACAGTAAAGGTAAAGGGACCCCTGACCATTAGGTCCAGTCGTGTCTGACTCTGGGGTTGCGGCGCTCATCTCGCTTATTGGCCGAGGGAGCCGGCGTACAGCTTCCGGGTCATGTGGCCAGCATGACTAAGCCGCTTCTGGCGAACCAGAGCAGCGCACGGAAACACCGTTGACCTTCCTGCCGGAGTGGTACCTATTTATCTACTTGCACTTTGAAGTGCTTTCGACCTGCTAGGTTGGTAGGAGCTGGGACTGAGCAACGGGAGCTCACCCCGTCGTGGGGATTCGAACCCCCGACCTTCTGATTGGCAAGCCCTAGGCTCTGTGGTTTAACCCACAGCGCCACCTGCGTCCCTCGGGACACAGCAGAAGGGACATAAATGAAATGAAACTTTACTATGGGAAGTGGAAAGGAGGATGGGTTGAAGGTGCATGCCTGACAGGGGCAGCTAAAGAGATCCTTGGTGGAAGTCAAGCTATAGCCAAAAGGTAGACCTTCCTCACCCCAAACTCCCCCCGTTCTCATGGCTACTATCCAGAATGGCTCTGATCTGCCTCCAGAGCTGGAGTTAAAATACCAGAACAGAATAAAATTCACACAAGCGTTTCTGAGCTCAACATCAAGAGGCAGGGAGTTCCAAAGGGTAGCTGCTGCCACACTACATGATCAAGTTCTTACGAATACAGAAGAGGGATTATGGAACACAGTGCTCCCCCCCCCCGCATTATTTCCCAATTCTCCCGTTTCTTATGTCCCCCATTCTCTCCCCAAATGGAGATTTAGGCACTCCCACCCAACACTGGCATACAAATTAAAGTCTCTCTTCTCACCGGGATAACAATGACGTCACGGCAGGAGGAACAGGCGCAGTTTATGGGGAAAGGCCAGGGGAATCCGCCGCTCAGCCTCTCTGCAGGAGAAGATGGGGAATAAAAAAATTATTATGCAGTTATGGCTGTGCCCACATCGCAAGAGCTAAAGACTGATACCCCTGGCATTTTTGCCTTGGAGCACTTACGATACGATACAATATCTTTATTGTCATTGTCCCATACAGAACAATGAAATTGAAAATCTACATAAGGCATTCAAAAACCCCTAAAAACTCTGTAACCCCATTTTAAAATACAATATAGTATAGAGACTCCTTGTGCTGTGTTTAGAACCAGAATTGCATTTGTGTAGAAACTGTTTCTCAGGTGGCTAGTCCTAGTCTTTATAACCCTGGACCTTCTTCCAGAAGCCAGAAGCTGAAAGAGATCATTTCCGGGGTGCGCACTATCCTGCGCTATTTCTGCAGCTTTCTTATGGCACCTGGAAACGTAGATTTGATCCAAGGTGGGAAGAGTGCGCCCAATTCTTCTCTCCGCAGTCTTTACAACCCTGGACAGCATTGTTTTTTCCCTGGCTGTGCTGCTCCCAAATCACACACATAGACCATAAGTTAATACACTCTCCACAGTACAATGGTAAAATGCCATCAACAGGTCCTTTGAGAGATTGTTTTTCCGGAGGATTCTCAGAAAATATAACCTCTGCTGTGCTCTCTTCATCAGTTCTTTGCTGTTTTCTCCCCAGGTTAGGTCATCTCTCAACTCCATTTCCAGAAATCGAAACACCGAGACCTGTTCCACGCACTTCCCCTCAGTAATAACTGGCTGAATATTCCATTTACATTTCCTAAAGTCCACAATTATCTCTTTTGTTTTCTTTAAGTTAAGGAGTAAGTTGTTTTTCCTGTACCACCAAAGGGGTGAGGATGGTGGGTGAAATAAATTGAAGAAATCAAGGCATCAAAAATAATAGAAGGGCAAAAAAAGCAACACGGTATATCTGGGAAAGACTTATTGTTAAGTTGGTAGACAGCTTAAAACCGTTAGGAAAGCCAAACTCCACTACAGTGGTGCCCCGCAAGACGAATGCCTCACAAGACGAAAAACTCGCTAGACGAAAGGGTTTTCCGTTTTTTAGTTGCTTCGCAAGACGATTTTCCCTATGGGCTTGCTTCGCAGGACGGAAACGTCTTGCAAGTTTGTTTCCTTTTTCTTAACACCGTTAATACAGTTGCGACTTGACTTCGAGGAGCAACTCATAGAACGCGGTGTGGTAGCCTTTTTTGAGGCTTTTGAAGACTTTGGTGATTTTTGAAGCTTTTCCAAAACTTTCCTGACACCGTGCTTCGCAAGACGACAAAACTCGCGGAACAAATTAATTTCGTCTTGCGAGGCACCACTGTATATACTGCAGAGAGGGAGTCCTGACCAAACAGCTTGGGTTTTTTAGAGTCCTCCAAGCCTTTGGCAACACATAATATTTGAGTTATTTTTTATGCCATGCTTTTTATTTATTTTTTACCCACACGGAAGTTGCCAGTCTTGCAAGGCTTTCCATTGGGGGGCAAGTGAGGATTGGGCCCCCCCCGACATTTATGTCAAGTGTCCCCGAATGCTGGAACCTTTAAACCGACCATCCCCTAGATTTCGCTGCGGCTTGAGCCGGTGCAAATCTCACCAGCCGTCTCAGCCAAACGCGCCCCTGAGCCTCACTCACCGTTGAATAAGTTCTGGCAGTGTGTCCTTATCGGAAACAGTTCCTCTATCACGGAGCCCTGCGAAAAGAAAACCCTCCACGCGTCAAGAGAGAGGCAGATGGGAATCATGGAACTGTGGACTTCAAAGGGGTCCCCGAGGGTCACGTAGTCCAACCCGCTGCAGTGCAGGAACCACGTCTAAAGAATCCATGACGCATGGCCACGCAGCCTCCAAATGAAGGAGAATGGGGCCACCTTCTGAGGCATCGCACCTTTCCTGCATTTGCTCTTGTTTTCCGTATAGGGAAGAAAGGGAGTGGGGCAGCAGGGTGAGTCGGAGACCACCAGCCTTTGGGCCAAAGGGGTGGACTAGATACCTTTTGGGGTCCCTTTCAAAGCAACTGGAAGGAGACTGGGGGAAAGGTAGGTAAGTAGCACTTCTACCAGGGTGTGTTGGATAATAATAATAATAATTTATTATTTCTACCCTGCCCATCTGTCTGCGTTTCCCCAGCCACTATGGGCGGCTTCCAACAAAGATTAAGAAACATTAAAATGTCACACATTAAAAACTTCCCCGAATAGGGCTGCCTTCAGATGTCTTCTAAATGTCAGGTAATTGTTTATCTCTTTGACATCTGGTGGGAGAGTGTTCCACAGGGCGGGTGCCACTACCGAGAAGGCCCTCTGCCTGGTTCCCTGTAGCTTTGCTTCTCACAATGAGGGAACCGCCAGAAGGCCCTCGGCGCTGGATCTCAGTGTCCGGGCTGAACGATGGGGGAGGAGACGCTCCTTCAGGTATACTGGGCAGAGCCCTGAATGGCACAGATCAAGAGTTGGGGGCTTTGGCAAATGCTATAATTTTAGAGGCGTGAAGACCCCAAGGAAGACCACGGGGAGAACCATCGAGCCCAGAAAGTGCAAGATGCAAGGCGGGCAAGGGAGCGTATTCTCTGCATTGCAACCAGCATCGCTTCAGCACCAGTTCCACTCTGCCATGGCTTCCCCTCAAGGAATCATGGGAATTGTAGTTGGATTTCAAAGCTGGGGGGGTCTCTGCTAGAGGTCCCTGCCACCCTCAAAACCACAGGCCCCATGATTCCCTAGAGAGAGGGAAGAGATGTGTCACTCGGTTTAAAATCTGTGCGGTCGATATGCCCTACAATGGCCTGGGCAAAAATTCATGAGATGTTGATTTTGCCCAACTAAAAGCTGGAGGGGGGGGGAAGGGCTGAGTGAGGTCGGCTCCACCCACGAGCCCCGCTGCCCCCATTAAATCACCCGATACTTACATAAACCGTGCAAGGGCTCCCGCTGCAAGCAGCTGTAATCTGGAAGTCGCTGGGGAGAGAGGAATGAGCCGCTGTAATGTGAGGCAGAGCCACCCATCCCCTCCCCATCCATTCCCCAACTTTCAATCCCAAGCCAGCCCCAGGTCTCTTTGCAACTTTCAATCTATATGGCCTCTTTCCTTCCTTGCATTCACAGCCTCAGCCCTGCAGCCCTGCTTTCTGAGACAGGCCTCTCCGACATCTGGGGACCTTTCCAGAGCCAGGAAAAGTCAGGTTGTGTGCAGGGAGGAAGAAGTGTCAAGGGTGCCCACAAACAACGCTCTCTGCCCCAAGCCCACCACAGCTGCCCACGAGGGCCTCCATGCACAGTCCCAAGGGACCTAATCCAAACCAGGGGAAGGGTCCTTGCATGCATTACCTTATCACATCCACCGACAACAGCAGCAGTCCTCTTTGGCAGTCAATGGCCGGGCGGAGAATTATTCTCACGCTCTGAAATTGGGATGCAAAGGGCATCAAAGTCAAACCGAGGGCCAGGGGAGATTGAGAGGAATCTGGGTTTTTTTTTAGGATGGAAGAATGAGGAAGTCCCGACTAAAGAACAGTGGGAAGAGAAACTAATGGATTATGTGGAATTGGCAAAATTGACACATAAACTACGTGACAAGGATAACTGTGACTTTAAAGAAGAATGGGAACCTTTTACGAAGTACTTAAAGAAACAACAAAATGAACTGGACTCCTTGGCAGGTTTGGAATAAACATTCACAAATTCTTTATTGGTAATATAGGTAAAGGGTAAAGGGACCCCTGACCATTAGGTCCAGTCGTGGCTGACTCTGGGGTTGCGGCGCTCATCTCGCTTTATTGGCCGAGGGAGCGGGCGTACACCTTCCGGGTCATGTGGCCAGCATGACTAAGCCGCTTGTGGCGAACCAGAGCAGCGCACGGAAACGCCGTTGACCTTCCCGCCAGAGCAGTACCTATTTATCTACTTGCACTTTGACGTGCTTTCGAACAGCTAGGTTGGCAGGAGCAGGGACTGACAACAGGAGCTCACCCCGTCGTGGGGATTCGAACCGCCAACCTTCTTATCGGCAAGCCCTAGGCTCTGTGGTTTAACAGAGCCACCCGCATCCCATAAAGCGAAATAAGCATGTGCAAAATTAAACGCGAAGCTCAGGTTGCACAGAGGAGTGGCTCATCTTTCACCAATTTATTGCCTTTCATTTATAGCTGTGTGCTGGTTACTTTTAGGAGCCTAGAGAGCACGTGTGCCTAATAGTTCATATTTTCAGTACAGCAGGGTGGGGAGATCGGGGAAGACACACTTCTTGTTGAGACCAAGGAGCAAAACAAGAATTGGGGAGGGAAATAAGTGTAGATAAAATCTTCATTGAGGTTTTCAGAAAATTCCACCCCTGATTCTCGGCTCCTGAAGGGTCACTTGCCCGGTGTTTTTACTTACCGCTGTGGCTTGAAGGAGGCCAACAAACTCTGACTGGAAATAGCCAATATCGATATGCAGCTCAGCATCAAGAATGACAGCGTTAGCAGTAAGCTGGATGGAGATGCCTGTGCACGAGAACTTCAGCAAAGAAGGAAGATCCGCTGGACATTCAATCTGTCGGAAAAGAGGGTAGATGTGATCTCTCAGGATCATCTATCCTGGCTCTGGCGCACGTCATCAGTGGGGTGGAAGTTATCAATCAATCAATCCTTATTACGGTCCAGAGACCCAGCAAAGCAATGCACAATTCAGACAGCCTACCTCCAGGTTAAACAAGCATTTTGTTCAGAATATAGGGATCATTGGTTCTTGCAACCACCAACAAAAACTTTGCCACTGCTAATGTTCTAGCATTTGTCCGGTCTTCCAATAGGAACCTGACATAGTGAGCCTCTGATTTTCCCGGGAAAGGTACCAGCAAGGGTAGTATCAGTTCAGCCCTGGCTCGCTCATATTTTGCACAGTGCAGCAAAATATGTTTTATAGAATCGATGTCTTGAGCACACGAGCAAAGTCTGTCCTGGTAGGGAACTCCTCTCAACCTGCCATCCAACACTGCAGAAGGAAAGACGTTTATTCTGGCTTTGGTGAAAAGCCTTCGATGGTTTGGTACTGTCAGGTTTTTAACGTAAGGTGTTATGGAAGTTTTCCTTTAGAGGGAAGACCAATTTGGTATTTAAGGAGCTGTCAGTCAGTCAGTTTTATTGCACATAGCCAAAGGCTGCCGCAATGTACACAGAATCATTCAACAATTAAAAGAAAATATACTGAATTGATACTTAAAACATTTATATTATCAAGACATTACCTACTCTAAACAGAGCTATAAAAGTACCTTACTATACAAATTAAGACATTAAACAATAAAATTTGTAAGCTAAGATTATCACATGGCCACTAATATATTAAAAATAATGTTAATTAATACAATGTGCAATTATATTTGGAGTTTGGTGATAAAGATAGAATATAGCTTGATGTAGATAGGGTCAAATAAATTCATCTCCTTTACAGTTGGTGGCTACCTTGGCTATATAATTTGCTCTAATTTGATAAAGTGATAGAAGAAAACACAAAATTATTTTTAAAAGGCATATAATAGCCTTTTGGAATGGGAGACCAAAGATGAAGAAGGAAAATCAGTAATGATTAAATGGGCGCAAGATGTAGGACATAATATACAATTTCAATAATATACAATGACCCTGGGTCTCCCTTCCAACTCTCCCTTTCTATAATTCTATGAAATCAACTTATCTCACCAGGAGATGCTGGCTTTTTTGTTTAGAAATTGCTAAACATTGGTTTTCTGCAGCAGGCCTGTCGATAAGATTTGTGGCATGCTCAGGTGTGGCCCTGTTGCTCTGGTCGAGAAACTGACCTGCCAGCTCAGTGAGGCCAGAGGCAATATCTCACCATATGAGATGTGACAATCAACTGAGAAAACCTCCCCAGACCCACAGAAACATCTGGATGCTGCTGCTGTTTATTGTATTTTAAATTGTGTTTCTCTTACGCGGGAAAACAATAAAATGCTTTTGAAAAAGCCAGCCCAGAGGATTCTTCACTTTCAGTCGGAGCTGGCTTCACAGTTTGTGTGACAGACCAGCAAATCCTGATTCAGCTGGCAGTCCTTCCTGTCCCCAGTGAAGCCCCTGAAAACAGCTGCAAAACTGCTCCATGGACAGAGCGGAGAGATGTGCTGGCGACAACACAGGCACTAGCCAATCGGTTCCCGCTGCGCAGCATCAGCTGAACCAAGGCTGGTTTCCAGAGCTTCTCCTGGGGAGAGGAAAAGGGTATCGTTGTCCGGAACTTGTTGAGGGGTGTTTCCAAAGTGGTCGTTATTGCTCCCAAAATGTGTCCGTCGCTCACACACAGGGGGCCCAAGAAACCATTTCGCCACCCTGCCGGCCCATGAACAAATCTCTGAAAATCTCCCCATCCCCTGACACACAGCCAGGGAGGATCACGTACCTCAGGGATGTGGCTCATTATTAAAGTGGTGGTCACAGTTGACTGTGGAAAGAAAATACATCTTGATTATAATGTTCTGCCATGGTCCCCCCCCCCCCCACGCTGGGCTCTGTTCAAAGAGTCAACCAGGAGATTTCTTAAATTAAAAGAAATTTAAGGATTATTTAGTAAAATATTCTAAGATAATATAAGTAGTAATATTTGTGAGTACCAAATTGGCTTGGGAGTTATATGTTTTAAATTGTATGACACTATGGATAGAAGTGAATATGATAAGAAAGAAAGATGTTAATTGATTAAGTTAATCTTATTGGAAATTAGTATTGGAAAACTGCTATAATGAAATATATGGAAAATCAGCTAGAGGGATTGGAAGAAGTCAACTAACAATGGTAATAAAAGTGGGAGTATAATAGTTAGGATGAATGTTTGTATGTTTGTTTGGTTTTTTATATGTATTTTTTTCCTTTTTTTGTTTATGTTTGTTATAAATTTGGAAAATCAATAAAAAAATTTTTTGGGGGGAGACACGCTGTCTGAAAGGATGTCTCCCTGGATACTTAAACTGAGGCTTGAGGTTGTGTGAAGCCACAGAGAGAAGACGAAACAGATGTCCTGTTGCAAATAGCACCAGATACTACCCTTATATTTATGACAGGGGCTGGATCTATATTGATCTTACAGAATGTTATTTTTTAATAACGTTTAGAACGCTGAATGGTAGTTTCCCATTGTCGGTGGCTCTCTGCTCTGCAGCACCCCCTGGTGTCACATTTTAATAACACATTTTTAACGTTATCAATGGCAAGTGTAGAACTGCCCTAAGGGGATCGTGGCTAATTGTTCTGGGGTTTTTAAAATGTGGGGTTTTAATTGTAGTTGTTCCATTTTGTAGATTTCCCCATTTTCCTAAAAACACACACATCTTTGCGATCCAGATGTGAAAAGCGGAGATAGTTTGTGTGGGATGTAATCCTTTGGCGAAGTCAAACTGAGTCAATTGAGTCAATCACCCATCTCCTACTATCCTCCTGAGAAAAACCCCACCCTCCCACTATATATAAGGGTCTGGTGACTTCTGTTTCAGTGTACCTGAAGAAGTGTGCATGCAGACAAAAGCTTAGAAGAAGTGTGCATGCAGACAAAAGCTTATACCCAGAACAAACTTAGCTGGTCTCTAAGGTGCTACTGGAGAATTTTTTAATTTTTTAATTTATTTCGACTGCATCAGTCCAACAAGGCTACGTACCTGACTCTAGTAAACTTCTTGCTACTTTTAAGGAAAGACTCTCGTGTCTTTATTATTTTAAGAAGGATAAAAGGCGACACCAGGAATTATCCCTCTGAGCAAGCCAAATTGGATTGTTTAACTAAAGAGATTCAAACAAATCTGCAAAGTAACTTCCTGCTGTATTGAGGGGAAGGAATTATAATACGTAATCAACATAGCCTTTCCTACTATCCTTACTTTAAGCAGTATGAAGCAGTGGCGTAGCGTGGGTTGTCAGCACCCGGGGCAAGGCAAGTAATTTGCGCCCCCTAACCCGTGGATTTGCGCCCCCTAACCCCTGGATTTGCGCCCCCTAACCCCTGGATTTGCGCCCCCTAACCCTAACCCCCAGATGTTGCGCCCGGTGCGGCCGGCCCCCTGCACCCTCCACGCTACGCCACTGGTATGAAGCAGAGAATTAATTGCCCAGATAAACAAACTGGTCCCTGCAGCTCGGGATCCCAGGGCTTCAGCTGAATCGGATCAAGCTGCCATCTTTGCACAGGCTTCATATTTCACTGAGCGGGGCAAAAATATTTCTGGTGTTGACCCTCTGACTCAGTGCTTCCTAAAGGTGGTGGAAGCAACTGGGGGGGGGCAGTAGGATTTGGGGGGGGCACTAAGAGGCAAAGGGGCAAAAGGGCACTGGAGGTGTCAATGACTTCCAGACTTTGAAAAGCTGGTAGCCCTGGATCAAGCTGATCACCTCAGCTGCATTAATTAAGCTAAACGAACAAATAAATTGGATTGTGGATAAATGTGCAATTAATTGTTACTGGTTTGGATTTTATTGTGTTATTCTCTTCCTTGGCAGGTTGTGCAAACCGCTGCTCTGAATGATGCTTTTTTAATAGGGTAAAGTTAGGGGGCAATGGGGGTGATCTTATGGAATCAAGGGGGCAGTGGGCTCCCCCCAAAAAATCAGCACCCACTGCCTCCAGCTTGTTGTCAATTGCCCAGGGAAATTGTGCAGAACTCACCTGGGTGAGCTCAAGGCTGAACAATTCTCTTGCCATCAAAGTTGAAAAGATATTGCCCATGTCAGCTTCGTTGAAATAATAACAGATGTGTCCGTCAGGAACGAGGGTGGCTGGTGGGTAGTAGATGGGATAGGTGGGCCAGGGAACCACAGCTCCTCCACAGGACATTTGAGGCTGCAAGGAGAACAAGAGGGGAGAAATTCAGTGGGACCCAACTGCAGTCGCTGTGATGGCCTGGGATTCGGACTCGGAGGCTGAACCTGAGGGATCCCAGCCTGCACAGGAGTCCCCGCCTCCAGGACCAGCTGAGCCGGGGCTGGGGCTTGAACCTGAAGGGCCCTCACCTGTGCTGGATCCTCAGGAGCAGACACCAGCTGAATCTGCTCTGGCTCCGGAGGTGATGGAGGACCCATTGCTCCACTCTCAGCCCCGTCAGGGGAAGCTGAGGTTGCCTCTGGGTCTGGTAACCCTCCAGCCTCTCCTGAGCTGCAGAGGCTCAGGGCAGAGAAGCTGAGGGAACTATGTTCCCGCAGGAGGAGGGCTCGCCTCCAGGCCAGGAGAGGCGAGTCACCAGAGGATCAGGGCCGCCCTATGCCTCAGGACAGATAAAAGCCGGCCAGCCCCAGTCCCAAGTTGCGGGAGCAACATTGTTGGTTGCTAGTTCCTGCCTGAACCCTGTCCTGCTTTCCTATCTGAGCTCCTGACCCGCCCTGGCTCCCAGCTTGCATGTCTGTCCTGACCTCACCCGACTCCCTGCCCTGCACCCAGCTTCAGCTACTACGAACTGTCTCCACGTTGCACCTCTGACCATGGACCGGACTTGGACCTCGCCTCTTGGGTAACCCACAGGACCAGCACAGTCACCGTGAGTCAGCCTGCGCCCGAACATAAGATCTGGAGGCAAGAGGAAAGTCACTGGCTGGAAAACGACCCAAGGCAGGTCCAGCGGCCTTTCAGAAAGCAGGTGGGAAGGTCAGAGCGCCAACTGCTAAAGGAACTGCCAGCCCAGAGAGCAGCAAGCTGAGATTCCTGCGCTGCAGCCGGTTGAACTAAATGATCCTTGGGGCAGGAGCATAGCGTGGGTTGCTGGTACCCGGGATAGGGCAGGTGTTGCAGTGCCCTGGTGGACTGGTCAGTCCATAGCTATCAACGTTTCCCTTTTTGAAAGGGAAATTCCCTTATTCCAAATAGGATTCCTCGCAAGAAAAGGGAAAAGTTGGCAGCTATGGGTCAGTTCCTTCACCAGCCAGCATCTAATCAAGGGAGTCTCTCCTTGCACGCTTGCCGATCAGAAGGTCGGCGGTTCGAATCCCCGTAACGGGGTGAGCTCCTGTTGCTCGGTCCCTGCTCCTGCCAAACTAGCAGTTCGAAAGCACGTCAAAGTGCAAGTAGATAAATAGGTCCCGCTCTGGCGGGAAGGTAAACGGCGTTTCCGTGCACTGCTCTGGTTCGCCAGAAGCGGCTTAGTCCTGCTGGCCACATTTACGCCGGCTCCCTCGGCCAATAAAGCGAGATGAGCGCTGCAACCCCAGACTGAGCAACGGGAGCTCACCCCGCCGTGGGGATTCGAACCGCCAACCTTCCGATCGGCAAGTCCTAGGCTCTGTGGTTTAACCCACAGCGCCACCCGCGTATACCTGTACGTAGCTTGATCCTTATTTCAGGCATAGTGATTTATCAGTATATTGCAATGTTTAGCTGGTGATATATCACAATCTTGAAATATCGCCTGGCCCTAATTCTAGCCCTCCCTCCCTGCATCCATTATTCAGACTGACCCCCTCTGAGCCTGTAACAAACCTCCTAGAAGATGAAGCCACTCACCACTAAAGGCAAATCCAAGTGGCCGGAGGCGAGTTGAGGCGGATAGGGCCTTGTGCAGATGTACTGGCAGCCTGTGAAGAACGGCGTTGGCTCTGGGGGAGAAAGATTGGGAGTTTTCCAAAGCTGGACCACAAAGCACAGCAGAACACTAGCCCAAGCAGGGATGGCTGGCAGCTCTTGCGACTGATGGGGCAGGAGGCCGGGAGTCAGGCAGTAGGTGGCGCCAGAGAGCCAATGTCAGACAGACGCAACCCGGTCTGGTCTCCATCTTGCCCCCTGCTGAGTTCTGCAAGGGACAGCACTGAGACTAAGGGGGGGGGGGCGAGAGGTGGTACCAACCTCTCGGCTAGAAGTACATAAGAAAAATGCTTTTTGAACCAAATGGCCACACCTTTAGCATTCGTCAAAGTATCCGTGAGGTATACCTGTTACCCCCCCAATCTTTCATTCATAAAGATTTATCCTGTTCCATTAAATGAGCCTCCTGTAAATAGGCAATGTATGCCCTCGAAATTTTAAATACGTTAAATTACATTTTGATTCTCAGATTCTCACAACTCTTTTACATTAAGACTAACTGCATCCCTTAATTTCACCTTAATTTCCCCAATACCCATTCATTTTATGACTTGTACCATTTAACAAATATCTAATACAGTGGCACCTCTGGTTGTGAATGGGATCCTATTGTTTTACATGTGGAATGTGGGCAGAGCAGGGGTCATATTCTGTTATTTATTTTGCAAGAACGATATAACGCTTTGCTTTAATGGAAAAAAACTCTTAACCATTTACATAGAATGGTGTGCAATATCCATTAACAATAGCTTTAAAAACAATGCATTTTTAAAAAACCTGTAAAAATATAAGCAGAAACTCAGCAATTTGAAAAAGCTAAAATCTATAGATCAGAAAATAAGACATGCTGGAAATGTGGTGAAGTGGAGGGAGACCTCTACCATATGTGGTGGCAATGCAACAAGGTGAAGGTTTTTTGGGAAGCAATTTATAATGAACTTAAAAAAGTTTTTAAATATACTTTTCCCAAAAGACCTGAGGCCTTTTTGCTGGGAATTATGGGTAAGGAAATAAAAAATGAAGATAAAAAAATATTTCTCTATGTCACCACAGCCGCAAGAATTACGCTGGCACAAAACTGGAAAACAGAAACTATACCTAACGTAAGTGACTGGCAGGTCAAAATGATTAACTATGCCGAGCTAGATAGATTAACAGGCAGAATACGAGACCAAGACGACCAGAAATTTCAAAAAAATTGGAGTAAATTTTGGAAATATATTGGAACGGATATATAGGAGGAACTGGTGGTATTAGAAAAACTTTATCAGCTAATAATTATAAACTTTAATAAATTAATTACGCAATCCGGGATTTATTTGATACTTACCAAAAGGGTGAAGGGAAGTCAAAGGCTAAGTAGAGCCTAATGTTTATATTATTTTTTTGTATGATTGTATGCTTACTTTTTGTATAGCATGAAAATAGGGTGAATAATTTATGTTAAAATGTTTATTTTTGTATCTGTTTGTCCTTTTTTTTTCTTTTACAAATTCTGAATAAAAATTTACTTGCAAAAAAAAAAAGAAAGCAAAAGCAAAAGCAAATGAATAGTAGGCTTGCCTAGCGAATAATGGCTTTAGTGGGTGTTGAAAAAAGTACCAGCCAAGGCATTGATAGGCAGGGAGTTCTGAAGAATAGGGACTTTCACCCCACCCCCCGAAATCCAAATGAAACTTTTTTCTCTCAAAACCTTTACTTCAAAAACAAAAAAAAGAGGAGAATCCCAGGACTGGGAACCAAAGACCTATTTAACGCTATTTTTGACCCTCAGACCATCAGCTTTAGCCTCCTCCCAGGTGACCTCATTCCTAATGCCATTTGTGTCCTCTGCGTTGGCCAAAACCCATTTGCGTTCATTTTCAGAGCAGAGTTCAGCTGCGTTATTGGTTTCTGCAGTGGCCAACTCTGGCCATCACTGGGTTAATGTGAAGGCGCAGAGTTTTCTGGCTAAATATCATCTTATTGTGCCTGTTTAGACATTCTATTCTTTTGCGTACTACTTTGCCATTTTGTTAAAATATCAAAGCGACTCGTGAGTCTTTTAAGTAAACCAGCGGTGCACCCCATTAGCGCTTACGAAGTTGGAGGCCAAAGCCAATGTTCAGCTGTGTGATTATCTTCTGGGCTTGGCCACAAACCTGCAGAAAAAGAGAAGGTCGAGTGGTCAGAAACTTGGAACTCCTGCCTCTTGAGATTAAGCAGGTGGCTTCATGCCCCACTCTTTTTGGGGACTCTTTTGTGGGATGTGATCCAGTGGAGCAGTCAAGTACAACATTACCTGTATTGCTAGAGTGGACATACAGGGGATGACCGTCCAGCCAGTCAAACTTCCTGTTCTACTGGTCTGGAGTGTCCTCCCTCTGCGTGTGACCTGGGAGATGGGCACAGCCCTGGCTGACTCCATAAAAGAGCCGAGTCACGCAGCCATCTTAAGCTTTGTCTCTCACACACTTTCACCTGCTCTCTTGCAATGCTGATCTCTTACTGCAGTGCTGCTCTCCTGCGGCCATTTTGTTCTCTTAATGTAATTTTGCTGTCTGCTGGCTCTCAGCCAGCAGCGCATGAGTTCAATCTCCATGTGAGATGAACTCACAGATTCTGATGTAACTACTAGCTAAAGCCTGCCTTTCAGGGATCAAATCGTGAACTGAAATGTGAGTGAACTTTTTCAAAATAAATTTAAAAATTCTCCAGTAGCACCTTAGAGACCAACTAAGTTTGTTCTGGGAATAAGCTTTCGTGTGCATGCTTTTACCTGGTCTGGAAAGGTCATGGCCGCCTATTAGTCACATGAAATAGAAGTCACCAGACCCTTATATATACTGGGAGGGTGGGGTGGGGTTTTTCTCAGGAGGGTAGTAGGAGATGGGTAATTGACTCAATGGGTATGGTGAACCTGTGGACGACTGTTAACAACTGCAATTAGTCCTACAGGGAAAAGCAAGGGATAGCATGCAAATAGTATGCAATGACAAACCTAGACAGCATCTTAAAAAGCAGAGACATCACCTTGCCGACAAAGGTCCGTATAGTTAAAGCTATTGTTTTCCCACTAGTGATGTATGGAAGTGAGAGCTGGACCATAAAGAAGGCTGAACGTCAAAGAATTGATGTTTTTGAATTCTGGTGCTGGAGGAGACTCTTGAGAGTCCCATGGACTACAAGAAGACCAAACCTCTCCATTCTGAAGGAAATCATCCCTGAGTGCTCACTGGAAGGACAGATCGTGAAGCTGAGGCTCCAATACTTCGACCACCTCATGAGAAGAGAAGACTGCCTGGAAAAGAGCCTGATGTTGGGAAAGACGGAGGGCCCAAGGAGAAGGGGACGACAGAGGACGAGATGGTGGGACAGTGTTCTCAAAGCTACCAGCATGAGTTTGACCAAACTGCGGGAGGCAGTGGAAGAGAGTGCCGGGCATGCTCTGGTCCAGGGGGTCACTGTGAGTCGGACACGACTAAATAACAACAATAAAGCATAGATGCACAAGAGACACCAGATTCGCCTGAAGAGAGCATTGCAGAGGCAGAGGCCTCCGATCAACTGACTTTGCTTCCTGTTTTTTGGAACTGCTTTGTTGATGTGGGGGAGATAAAATTCTCTGTGAGACCTACCACAGGATCCAGCACAGGGGCCAGGATTTTCGCCACTACTGGCAGCTGCAAACTACAAAAGAAGAAGAAGCAGGAATTAAGTTAGCAGAGAGGTTCTTTGGAATCCTGCTCCTCTTTCCTTTCTTCATATTCTGTTGTTATTATTCATTTCATTTATGCATCTCTTCCCATAACTGCAATTGAACCAGCCCCCCCGGCAGAGATCCCCCTTGTGCCCTGCCAGCAGGGGGTGCTGGAGAGCATGGAGGGTGAAGTTCAGATCCTGCTTCCTCACGGCCGGCCCAGCAGCTCTGGCAGAAAGTGGGTTAGGGTTGGGTTGCAATACTGCTGCGCCCTCTCCAGGACTGGGGGCAGGAGTGAGCCCCTGCCCCATTGCTTGCAACGGGTTCCCTCCGCACCACACCCCTGGGGGAGGGGCGCCTTGCACACCCCACCTGGGCAGCATTTTCATGCACTCCACCCCTGCATGGAAGCTGTAGCCCTTTGCCTCCCCGGGTCTTTCTTCTTGGGCGATGCCTCGTAGCCGAGTCTTCCATAAACACGGTTTGACCAGTGAGCCCGTAAGTGACTGTGGAGGCCAGTTCTGGACCCACACCTCCTTCCACAGTGGAACATGCTGCTTTCCTAGATCTGGTGATAGACGTTGCTGGAATCTTTGACGGCTCAGGGCATTTCCCCTTGTTGTGGGAAAGAGAGGCGCTCGACCGTCCCCCGCCTGTCCCGTCCCCCCCCCCCAAGGAAAGGTAGTTGCGCTTCACCTACTTGATCAGTGGGTCTAGTGTGATTTCCACGTACTCCGAAGAGCAGCTGCCGACGCTCAGCCCCAAAGGTACCACCGTCAGCCGGGTGGTAGCACAAAATGCGACGCGCGCTGTGGCCGGTAGCAGCCTAAGCAGAGAGGAGAGGAAGGTCAGCTGCTATCCATCCCTGATTCGAGAGGTGAGGCCGAAACGAGGGCACTATGGCCGCCAACACCACCCCAGACGAGGAACGGCTCAGTGGCCAGGCGTGTGCTCTGAACACAAATGGTCCCAGGTTCAAATATTGGCATCTTCAGATAAGACTGGAGAGCCACTGCCAGTAGTGGAGCATAATCAGATTTCGGGCGTAGCCGGTGGTTCCTCCGCGCAGGGTGCCCAGCCAAGGGGGCACAGAATTGTGCAGATCTGTGATGGAGAAGATCCATTTGGGGCAGCCAAATTTGGGGCTTGCACAGGGCACCATATTGGAGGAATCAAATGAATCAAATGGGATTTAGCTACCCCAGCGTCCTGGCATCCCTTCACCCCCCCCCACTCCCGTGATGGGTGAATCATTGCAAAAGACAGCAGTTTACAAGAAAGGAATAAGGAAGTGAAATTATCTTGAGAGGGGGACTAATCTTGAAATTTGCTTATAAATCATGCTCCCTAGCGGAGGAACCGGTGGGGTGGAATTCTTCCTTGCTTCTAAAAATTTTATAATCTTGCTCTGGGAATGCTCATATATCCTGCAACAATATTACAAAAGATTACCTTCCTCCCCTTGAAAATTTAAGGGCCAATCTTTGCAGCCTATTAAAGTGCTCAAGGAAATGGAATCTGTAAAATATAGCCACTAATTTTACTCTTCGGTTTAATTTGCATGCAAAAGGCAGGAAAATGTCAGTAGAAATGTTCCTCTAGACAAAGATGCGAAACATCAAACATTTTTTTATTCCCTTCTCTTCTGCTCAATATTTCCTAGATAGATAGAAAGATAGATAGATGATGATAGATGATCGATAGATCGATAGATCGATAGATCGATAGATCGATAGATCGATAGATCAATAGATGATAGATAGACAGACAGACCAGATGATAGATAGACAGACAGACAGACTTTCGGGCCAAAGCCGAAAGGACGCTCAGTTGCGGATATGCATGGAAGCGAAAGGAAAGTCCAATGCTGTAAAGAAAAATATTGCATAGGAACCTGGAATGTAAGAACCATGAACCTGGGTAAGTTGGATGTGGTCAAAAATGAGATGGCGAGAATAAATATTGACATCCTGGGCATCAGTGAGCTAAAATGGATGGGAATGGGCGAATTCAGTTCGGATGACTATCATATCTACTACTGTGGGCAAGAAACCCGTAAAAGAAATGGAGTGGCCCTCATAGTCAACAAAAGAGTGGCGAAAGCTGTACTGGGATGCAGTCTCAAAAATGATAGAATGATCTCGATACGAATCCAAGGCAGACCTTTTAACATCACAGTACTCCAAGTGTATGCACCAACTACCCGTGCTGAAGAAACTGAAATTGACCAATTCTATGAAGAATTACAAGACCTTATAGAAGTGACACCAAAGAAGGATGTTCTGCTCATTATAGGGGATTGGAATGCTAAAGTAGGGAATCAAGAGATAAAAGGAACAACTGGCAAGTTTGGCCTTGGAGATCAAAACGAAGCAGGGCAAAGGCTAATAGAGTTCTGCCAAGAGAACAAGCTGGTCATCACAAACACGCTTTTCCAACAACACAAGAGACGACTCTACACATGGACATCCCCAAATGGGCAACATCGAAATCAGATTGATTATATTCTCTGCAACCAAAGATGGAGAAGCTCTATACAGTCGGCAAAAACAAGACCTGGAGCTGACTGTGGCTCAGATCATCAGCTTCTTATAGCAAAATTCAAGCTTAAAGAGAAGAGTTTGGATTTGATATCCCGCCTTTCACTCCCTTTAAGGAATCTCAAAGCGGCTAACAATCTCCTTTCCCTTCCTCCCCCACAACAAACACTCTGTGAGGTGAGTGGGGCTGAGAGACTTCAAGGAAGTGTGACTGGCCCAAGGTCACCCAGCAGCTGCATGTGGAGGAGCGGAGACGCGAACCCGGTTCCCCAGATTAGGAGTCTACCGCTCTTAACCACTACACCACACAAACTGAAGAAAGTAGGAAAAACCACTGGACAGGTAAGATACAATCTAAACCAAATCCCTTATGAATACACAGTGGAAGTGAGGAACAGGTTTAAGGATTTAGATTTGCTGGACAGAGTGCCTGAAGAACTATGGGTGGAGGCTCGCAACATTATACAGGAGGCAGCAACGAAAACCATCCCAATGAAAAGGAAATGCAAGAAAGCAAAGTGGCTGTCCAACGAGGCCTTACAAATAGCGGGGGAGAGAAGGCAAGCAAAATGCGAGGGAGATAATGAAAGATACAAGAAATTGAATGCAGATTTCCAAAGAATAGCAAGGAGAGACAAGAAGGCCTTCTTAAACGAGCAATGCAAAGAAATAGAGGAAAGCAACAGAATGGGAAGAACCAGAGATCTGTTCAAGAAAATCGGAAATATGAAAGGAACATTTCGTACAAAGATTACCATAATAAAGGACAAAAGTGGTAAAGACCTAACTGAAGCAGAAGACATCAAGAAGAGGTGGCAAGAATACACAGAGGAATTATACCAGAAAGATATGGATGTCTCGTACACCCCAGGTAGTGTGGTTGCTGACCTTGAGCCAGACATCCTGGAGAGTGAAGTCAAATGGGCCTTAGAAAGCACTGCAAATAACAAGGCCAGTGGAAGTGATGGTATTCCAGCTGAACTGTTTAAAATTTTAAAAGATGATGCTGTTAAGGTGCTACACTCAATATGCCAGCAAGTTTGGAAAATTCAGCAGTGGCCAGAGGATTGGAGAAGATCAGTCTACATCCCAATCCCAAAGAAAGGCAGTGCCAAAGAATGCTCCAACTACCGCACAATTGCACTCATTTCACACGCTAGCAAGGTTATGCTTAAAATTCTACAAGGAAGGCTCAAGCAGTATGTGGACCGAGAACTCCCAGAAGTGCAAGCTGGATTTAGAAGAGGCAGAGGAACCAGAGACCAAATTGCAAACATGCGCTGGATTATGGAGAAAGCCAGAGAGTTCCAGAAAGACATCTACTTCTGCTTCATTGACTATGCAAAAGCCTTTGACTGTGTTGACCACAGCAAACTATGGCAAGTTCTTAAAGAAATGGGAGTGCCTGATCACCTCATCTGTCTCCTGAGAAATCTCTATGTGGGACAAGAAGCTACAGTTAGAACTGGATATGGAACAACTGATTGGTTCCAAATTGGGAAAGGAGTACGGCAAGGCTGTATATTGTCTCCCTGCTTATTTAACTTATATGCAGAACTCATCATGCGAAAGGCTGGGCTGGATGAATCCCAAGCCGGAATTAAGATTGCCGGAAGAAATATCAACAACCTCAGATATGCAGATGACACAACCTTGATGGCAGAAAGTGAAGAGGAATTAAAGAACCTTTTAATGAGGGTGAAAGAGGAGAGCGCAAAATATGGTCTGAAGCTCAACATCAAAAAAACGAAGATCATGGCCACTGGGCCCATCACCTCCTGGCAAATAGAAGGGGAAGAAATGGAGGCAGTGAGAGATTTTACTTTCTTGGGCTCCATGATCAGTGCAGATGGTGACAGCAGTCACGAAATTAAAAGACGCCTGCTCCTTGGGAGAAAGGCGATGGCAAACCTAGACAACATCTTAAAAAGCAGAGACATCACCTTGCCAACAAAGGTCCGTATAGTAAAAGCCATGGTTTTCCCAGTAGTGATGTATGGAAGTGAGAGCTGGACCATAAAGAAGGCTGATCGCCGAAGAATTGATGCTTTTGAATTATGGTGCTGGAGGAGACTCTTGAGAGTCCCATGGACTGCAAGAAGATCAAACCTCTCCATTCTGAAGGAAATCATCCCTGAGCGCTCACTGGAAGGACAGATCGTGAAGCTGAGGCTCCAATACTTTGGCCACCTCATGAGAAGAGAAGACTCCCTGGAAAAGACCCTGATGCTGGGAAAGATGGAGGGCACAAGGAGAAGGGGACGACAGAGAATGAGATGGTTGGATGGTGTTCTTGAAGCTACCAGCATGAGTTTGATCAAACTGTGGGAGGCAGTGGAGGACAGAAGTGCCTGGCGTGCTCTGGTCCATGGGGTCACGAAGAGTCGGACACGACTAAATGACTAAACAACAACAGACAGACAGACAGACAGACAGATAGATAGATAGATAGATGATAGATAGATAGATGATAGATGCAGGTTTTGGTGTCTTCGGGTATCTTCCCGTGTAAGAGTTGGGGTGTCTAGGCGACGTTTCGACGAGGTCTCACTCGTCATCTTCAGGCTGGTGCTTTCGGCTTCTTGTTACTAGAACAGAGCAGGATCTCAGTGTTTGAGTTCCTATAAATACTGTTGAGGGGTGTGGTGTATAGCCTCCAACGTTCTGGGCAGAGAGGAAGTTCCCAGGTTATTGTGCCTTTTCTTCTTTTGTTCATTAATTACTTGAGGGATATCTTGAGTGATTACTTGAGTGATATTCTGAGTACCACTTAGATGATAGATATAGCTAGAGATACCTATTCAAAGATATACAAAAATACAAACCCACAGCAAAGTATATTTTTATAATATACAGAATTAAAACAGCTACTTAATTGGGAAAAAAGAACAAAGGCAGAAAGAACGAAAAGAAAAGAAAGGCCTTAAGAGAAAGAGAAAGAAGAGAACTATGGCCATATTATGAAGGTCCATCCAGAGCGCAGACAGCATGCAGTTAGATGACCAGGCAAAAAACAGCCCCCGGTGTTCCTATGTGCCCTTAGCCATGCTGTCAGGGGATGATGTGAAATGACAAATCATCTGGAGAGCCTCCCTCCCATCTGATTTTTCTTTAGCGCTCTTAAATGCAAGACAGAGGATGTCATGAGCCAGGCCATATATTCCTTTCATTCATTCTCCTGCATATTTCATCTTGGCGTGTGGAGATGTTCCTTCACTTGCCTAGTGAGCAAAGGCCAGGTTTGCCTTTGTTGATCTGCCCCTTTTCACCTCTGGGGTGGCCTTTCCCACCCAGCCAGAATAGACTGGCCCCTTACGCCCAGCAGGCGCCAAGGGGAAGGGGGTGCCAGGAGATCAGCACCCCCCTGTCCTCAAACCACAGAGCTCACGGCCAAGGGGAGAGTCCTGCCATGCGCGAGCAGCCGGGCAGAGCGGGCGCAAAGGTTTTGCGGTTTTGTCTTGGCAACTCTCGGCAACGAAGGGTCTCCCAAATCTGCCCAGTGACCCAGGATGCATCTTACTCACAGCAAAGAGCACTTGATCTGGACCGCGAAGCACCCAACAATGTCCACTCCATAGGGCGGCCTGAAAACCACGCTCACACTCTTAAATGTCAGGACATCGAATCGGCAGCTGCAGAAAAGGAAAAGGAGCTGTTAGGAGGGGGCTGAGCAGCGCCAGCCAAAGTTTCCACGACCCAAGGAAAACACGCTCCTTGCGACACAACCCTTTGCCAGCCATTTCCATGGTGGACAAGGGATCTTCCGGCTATGGTCATCGCAAGCTCCGGCGTGTCAGCATTTACTACTATGCGACTGCGTGTGACCATCAAAAGCAAAAAAGGAAGGAGACTGCCCAAGTATTGGGGTCTTGGGTTTTTTACCCCCATGCAGATATATGCACCTTTGAAGCAATTCATTAAGAGATACGGGCCACATGAACTCCTGCATTGATTTAGCAAAGTTTTTTGCAGATAAAGATTCGGGAAGAGGTAGACTCTACCGTGGGAGCAGGGCCGGGGCAGGAGAGTGCTAGAGTCCTGTCTAGTCAAGTTGTGTGGGATCAATTCCAATCTGTTACCTCCGAGGATGTGGACAGGCTGCTTGGATGAGTGAAACCAACCACCTGTTTCCTTGATCCTTGCCCATCCTGGCTTATAAAAGCTAGCCGGGAAGGGCTGGGCGATGGGCTTTGTGGGGTGGTGAATGCTTCCCTCTGTGAGGGAGCCTTCCCAGACCCGCTGAAAGAGGCAGTTATTAAACCACTTCTTAAAAAACCATCTTTAGATGCGGCCAATATGGCCAACTATTGCCCAGTCTCAAATCTTCCATTCCTGGGCAAGGTGACTGAGCTGGTGGTTGCTGAACAACTCCAGGTACGCCTGGAAGAAGCGGACCATTTGGATCCCTTCCAGTCGGGATTCAGGCCTCTTCATGGGACTGAAACTGCCTGGGTTGCATTGGTCAATGATCTCCGGCAGGCTAGGGACAAAGGTGAGAGGTGTTTCCTAGTTCTGCTGGATCTCTCAGCGGCTTTTGATACCATCGACCAAAGCATCCTTCTGGACCGTCTAGAGGGGCTGAGAGCTGGGGGCACTGTTATACAGTGGTTCCGCTCCTTCCTCCTTCAGAAAGTGGTGGTGGGGATGAGTGTTCAGACCCCTGGGCTCTCACTTGTGGGGGGCCTCAGGGTTCTGTCCTCTCCCCCATGCTTTTCAACATCTACAAGCAGCTGCTGGGAGAGATCATCGGGGGTTTGGGCTGGGTGTCCATAAGTATGCAGATGACACCCAGCTCTACTTCTCTTTTAAATCAGAACCAGTGAAGGCGGTGAAGGTCCTGTGTGAGTGCCTGGAGGCGGTTGGAGGATGGATGGAGGCTAACAGATTGAGGTTGAATCCTGACAAGACAGAAGTACTGTTTTGGGGGAACAGGAGGCGGGCAGGGGTGGGGGATTCCCCAGTCCCGAATGGGGTAACTGTGACCCTGAAGGACCAGGTGCGAAGCCTGGGAGTGATTCTGGACTCACAGTTGTTCATGGAGGCACAGGTCAATTCTGTGTCCAGGGCAGCTGTTTACCAGCTCCATCTGGTAAGCAGGCTGAGACCCTCCCTGCCCACAGGCTGTCTCGCCATAGTGGTGCATGCTCTAGTCATCTCTCTCTCGCTTGGATTACTGCAATGCACTCTATATGGGACTACCTTTGAAGGTGATCTGGAAACTACGACTAATCCAGAATGCGGCAGCTAGACTGGTGACTGGGAGTGGCCGCCAGGACCACATAACACCAGTCCTGAAAGACCAACATTGGCTCCCAGTTCATTTCCGAGCACAATTCAAAGTGTTGGTGCTGACCATTAAAGCCCTAAACGGCCTCGGTCCCATATACCTGAAGGAGCGTCTCCACCTCCATCATTCTGCCCGGACATTGAGGTCCAACACCGAGGGCCTTCTGGCAGTTCCCTCACTGCGAGAAGCCAAGTTACGGGGAACCAGGCAGAGGGCCTTCTCGGTGGTGGCACCTGCCCTGTGGAACGCCCTCCCACCAGATGTCAAAGAGAAAAACAACTCCCAGACTTTTAGAAGACATCTGAAGGCAGCCCTTTTTAGGGAAGCTTTTAATGTTTAACAGACCACTGTATTTTAATATTTTGTTGGAAGCCACCCAGAGTGGCTGGGGAAACCCAGGCAGATGGGCAAGGTATAAATAAATTATTATTATTATTATTATTATTATTATTATTATTATTATTATTAAGCATCTGAATTATTAGCAAAGTTCTATTGAGGTGGGTGACAGCCATTGTTTTAGAGACCAATGATTCCCAAAGTGGGCAGTACTTGTAGGAATGTTTATAGATGCCAGGAGAGGATCTATTTATTGGATATTATCCTTCCTTGCTCACATTTGTGAGTTCAGCAGAGTGCCATCACTTTGCAGCTTAAAAGGGAAGCTTTGATAGGCTAGCTTTAGCCTTGTAGTTTAAGTAATCCAGGATGTTTTAAGGCAGGCTAGATTCTCCTGGTATTTCCCTTTTCTTCGGTCTCTCTTCTTAAGAGACTCTACTGGCATCCATCAATAATCAATTCTGGGCCCATAGTCTTTGTACGGATATGTATAGATGCTAGGAGAGGGACTGCCACGGGGGGGGGGGCAGTGGGATTACCCAGGGTGGGGTGCTAAAAGGCAAGGAGGTGCTGGAGTTGCAAAAGACTTATCAGACCTTGAAAATCTGGCATCACTGGATAGCATTTATCCATTTGATTGAACGGTTTCATTTGGATTTTGAATAAATGTACAAGTCACCATGACAGTTTTGAATTTCACTGTGTGGTTCTTCTCAGTAGGCCATGCAAACCACCATTCTGAATAAGGCTTTCTAGAGGGTAAGGCAAGGGGCATTGGGGATGGGTTTACGGAACCAAAGGGGCAGTAGCCCCCAAAAGTATGGGGACCACCGATTTAGACAAAGCGTGTGGATGACAGCATGTGAGGAGGTCTGAGCTGTTTGCTCCAGTCGCATGGCTTTAACCAGCCTCTTTTGTTTCAGAAAGAATGGAGACTGAAACTAGCTTTTCTCTCCTCTACTTTTACCTTTTATAACTAAGCAACATTTTAAACTGCCTGTGCATCTTTTCTGATTGCTGTATGGAAAAGCACATGAACCTGATCTTTGGACAGTTCGTAAGTAAAGTACTTTATGACTTACCGGACATGTGGCCTCTCTCTGTGCTAGGGAAGTGGGATAGCTTGGGGAAAGCTTTTAAATGGGGACATTGTGCGAATCACCAGAAGGACACATTTGAAAGGTTTCACAGCCTAGATTTCTACACTTCTCTTTGCTGCGTGTTTTGCCATGCTACATCTCTGCTGGAGAGTCTTCTCACCAAAGAGCGCTTGCCCCAAACTTGGGTCTTGGCTTCCAGGATTCCAAGAGAAACAAGAACCCGGAGCAACTTGGAGAGGTGAACTTGTCTCCCATAAAAGCATCTAAACTAATGACTTCCCAGCAGGAAGATCGTTACTCACCCAACCAGACCAGGAAGGGCGGGGCCAGGGAGCTGTTGGATAGGACCTTGCATTGATTGCACCCAGTAATCTTTTGTGGAAAGGCAATCTGTAAAGACAACACAAACAGGAGATTATTGGAGAAGGGAGAGGCAAGGACCAGGTTCTTCAATGCCCTGGAACAAGCCAGGGTTGGTGCAAGCCAGCAGTCTTCCACATTCAGCATTGGGAAAGTCGTGGCCGTGAGAAAAGTTAATTTATTTCAGTAATTCAACTGAAAAGGTGAAAGTAATATATGAGGTAGACTCATGACATGCAAAGCGAGATATGCCAAGCCTTTATTTGCTGTGGCGTACAGCTATTTGCAATTCTTCTTTTGCTGATTTCATTTAATATTCTAATTTTTTGAGATTGTTTATTTGGGGTTTTCATCAGCTGTACACCATGATCATCACAATTATTACAAATAAAGGCTTGACATATCTCGCTTTGCATGTCATGAGTCTATCTCATATATTAGTTTCACCTTTTAAGTTGAATTGCTGAAATAAATGAACTTTTCCACGATATTCTAATTTCCCGAGTTTCACCTGTATATAAAGCTGTATAAAAAAATTATAATCAGAGGTCAGCTAGCTCTTACAGAAAGATGCCGTTCTTAATTGCCTGCTCAAGCCTGATGGAATAATTGCAAAAGTTTTCAGCAGGTATCTGGAAGTTGGAACGTCTGGCTGAACCTTGCCCGCCTGGGAAGGGAACCCATCTAGGAGAAGGAAAGCGCTCATCTGAAACCTCCACTGCCTTGCAGGGAATCTTTGGGAGAAGAAAAGGCTCCAACACATTGCTCTGCTTTCCTCTGGACCACATCAGTGGGGCCTCTGGGCATCCCAGGACCTCCGGACACACTGCCCAGTCTTGTCCCCCAGAGAGGTCGCTTTGGTCCTGCTAGTGCAGCAGTTTGACTTCAGCCCCGGAGGCACACTCCAATGTCTCTGAAGACAGACAGATGCCAACCACAACCCTATAGATGCCACACAGCTCCAGAATGTCTTAAAGGTCGTAGCTGGTGGTGCACAAGGAAGGAATCCCAGGAAAGGTGAAGGCCCAAGAACTCTTTGCGCCCTCGCAAAACTACAGTTCCCCTGGTTCTCTGAGGGAGGGGAGGCAGGGGAAGGAACCGTGTCTGGAACCTGTTCTTATGGGTGGTTATTGCATCCCAGAAACACACCAAGCGTTGAGCTACCTGGGGGTTTTCTGCAAAATAAATAAATGGTTGGCTTGGGGATTTTAAGTGGCACATTCGCAGGGGCAGTTTCCCTTACAGTTTTCCAGCCCGGTTTGAGTGACTCTGCAGCCACTGATGCCCAAGGCGCCATGGAAGGAGAGGACGACACTCAGAAGGGCGACACTCAGAAGGACGGTCTGGGCCATGGCGGCTTCTGCAGTAACCTGGAGAAAGAGAGACAGCCAAAATGCGTCAAAGGGCTTTGTCTGGCCTCCTTCATTAAAGCAGCACGTCTCTAGCTCACAATTTGAAATGAAAGTATGTTTAATTACTGTTGAAAATGATACATGAAAAATTAATTTAAAATAATGTTTCTTTAAAAAAGGCACCCTTCCAAGTCTACCCCACCACTTCATCTCGAACCACCCCTCCTCCCAGTCTCCTTACCTTCTCTTGCTGGTTGATCTGGGCTGGGTGGTTGGTGGCTGCCTTGGACAGCCCTCCCCCAGGTGGCAAAAGGTGTGCATTATATAGACCAGGAAGGCAGGGCCAGTGGAGCCTAAAATTAGGAAGGCGTGGCCAAAATAATAGCTCAGAGAGAGAGAGGGGTCGCGCTGCAAAGAGCCAAGCCACTTCAGACTGTGAGAAAAGGTGGAATGTGCTCCTTAGCTATGAACAGGCCATTCAGACCAGGAGCAGCCTGGCTGGTGCACACCATGGGCTCTGAACTCAGTGCTTGTTGAGTGTGCTGTCTTTGGTGAGCTTAGGGGAGGAAGGAAGAGAGGAAGGAGGGAAGGAAGGAAGGAAGGAAAGAAAGAAAGAAAGTCAGGGGTTTTTTTTAACAAGTTTCCTCCCCCAAGTTCTACAGGTTGTTTGGCTGCTATCTGCAAAACACATTTCTATCCATTAAGCCTGAAAATACGTTATTTTTCAGCTTCCAGTTTGACGCCATTTGTTCTAGATAAGAATCAGCAGCAGTTTAACTCTGAGGTGGCATCACCAAGCGCTGCAAGCAGGACAGGGAAGAGCTTCCATTTATTCCTGAGTTAAAGGCAAACCTATAGAATCCGCGCTTTCCAAGACAATGCGCAAACAGAAAGGCTGGAGCCAGCCTTTGGAATTCGCGCTTTCCTGACCGTTGCAGTGCTGTTTGCCAGCCCAGGGATGCGTACAAAAACAAATATACCAGGGCAAATGGTGCATAAAAATGCATGCAGTAGTAAAAACTACATGCAAAAAAATATATGAGTGGGAAATGTGCACAGTGGGAGAAACTGACGCTAAAAGTTTGATGTATTTTCAATAGGAGTATAGCATCTAGATCAAGGGAAGTAATAGTGCCACTGTATTCTGCTCTGGTCAGACCTCACCTAGAGTACTGTGTCCAGTTCTGGGCACCACAATTCAAGAAGGACACTGACAAACTGGAACGTGTCCAGAGGAGGGCAACCAAAATGGTCAAAGGCCTGGAAACGATGCCTTATGAGGAACGGCTAAGGGAGCTGGGCATGTTTAGCCTGGAGAAGAGGAGGTTAAGGGGTGATATGATAGCCATGTTCAAATATATAAAAGGATGTCACATAGAGGAGGGAGAAAGGTTGTTTTCTGCTGCTCCAGAGAAGCGGACACGGAGCAATGGAGCCAAACTACAAGAAAGAAGATTCCAGCTAAACATTAGGAAGAACTTCCTGACAGTAAGAGCTGTTCGACAGTGGAATTTGCTGCCAAGGAGTGTGGTGGAGTCTCCTACTTTGGAGGTCTTTAAGCAGAGGCTTGACAACCATATGTCAGGAGTGCTCTGATGGTGTTTCCTGCTTGGCAGGGGGTTGGACTCGATGGCCCTTGTGGTCTCTTCCAACTCTAGGATTCTATGATTCTATGATTCTAGGACTTAAAAAAAAGATCACATGGAAATGTGCACAGCTGAACTCAAGACTGAAAAGTCAGAAAGATTCACCCATCCCTAATTACATATTGTGTATTTACAGACCTCTTGTGTTTATATATAGTTTTAATTCTATTGATGTTTAGGTGTTTTTTAATGTTTGGGTTTCCCCACCAGGGGCGGAGGAAGGGGGGGTGATACGCCCCGGGTGTCACCACTGAGGGGGGGTGACAAAATGCCAGGCAGCACTCACTGCAAGGCCTGCAGCACGTCCGAGCCATGCGTCTCTCCTGGTCCACCTGCTGCCCCCCCCCCAGCATCCTGCCTTGGCTCACACCGCCCCGCGGGCGACTGGCCCCTCGGCACAGGGCACACGCTCCGCCCCAGGAGCCCGATTGGCTTGCTCCACTGCTGTTTTCCCCCCTATGTTTTTAGCTGGCTTTTTAGCAAGAAGAACTGCCGACAAAAGAAGAATGGAGGATGAAGTTGATGGACTACGCAGAATTAGATAAATTACCAGGAAGGATTCGAAACCTGTGGGATCATAGATTCTTAGAAGACTGGAGTAAATATATGAACTATTTGAAAAGTAATTGTGATAAGCAGATTACGCTAGTAGGACTGCAGGAGGTTTTCTAAGGTGGATTATTTGAAATATTGCAAGAAAGACTATGAAGAGAATCATTAGTTAAGGACAATTAAATGTAGTATAGAAACTAAGAAATGCGTAAAGGTAAAGGGACCCCTGACCATTAGGGTCAGTCGTGGCCGACTCTGGGGTTGCAGCGCTCATCTCGCTTTATTGGCCAAGGGAGCCGGCGTACAGCTTCCGGGTCATGTGGCCAGCATGACTAAGCCGCTTCTGGCGAACCAGAGCAGTGCATGGAAACTCCGTTTACCTTCCCGCCGGAGCAGTACCTATTTATCTACTAGTCCCCCTGTCGCTGGGATTCGAACCGCCGACTTTCTGATCGGCAAGTCCTAGGCTCTGTGGTTTAACCCACAGCGCCACCCGCGTCCCTAAGAAATGCATAATAAGTGATAAAGAATGGAAAATCATCAGAGGTGTTGATGGAAGTCTAAAAAATATTGTATAAGATGAGAAGTTATGTTGTATGACTGTTGGAACTGATATGTTAAAAAAATCAATAAAAATGTATATTAAAAAAAAACCACAAAATATTTTGGGAAAGGGTTGGATGGAACCGGAGGTGGTGGAGCCGGGATACGGAACGCGGGGCGAGCGAGCGAGAGGGTCTTGTGAAGTGGCGTTTCGTGATGGCTGGCGAGATCAGCAAGGTGCAGGTGGCGCAGCCAGGAGGGGCCACCATCTTTGGGGAGGGAACAGAGGTTTCTTAAGCTGGGCACGCAGCTTTGTGCTTTCTCTTTCGCTGCGCGCACCGGGTCACCCGCCCACCCTCCCTAATTTTAGGTCTCGTGTGTTGACCTTGCTATGCCTGTCATGGGGTCGTCTGCCGTTGCGGCAGGGGCCTGGTAGGAATTTTGTCCAATTGGCTGATTGGTGCCATTTGGTTTTTGCCTACTGTTTTAATTCCGTATATTATAAAAAGATACTTTGCTGTGGGTTTGTATTTTTGTATATCTCTGAATATCTATCTATCTATCTATCTATCTATCTATCTATCTATCTATCTATCTATCTATCTATCTATCTCTATCTATCTATCTATCTATCTATCTATCTATCTATCTATCTATCTATCTATCATCTATCTATCATCTATCAGAAGAGAAGGGAATAAAAAAAATTGACATTTCTCATCTTTGTCTAGATGAGTGTTTCTAATGACATTTTCCTGGCTTTTGCATGCAAATTAAACGGAAGAGAAAAATTTTGTGTGTGTTTTATAGATTGTTTGAGCAGACCATACCATAGTTATGACCCTGCCCTCATTTTACAGTTTCTGACCTTCTTGTCCAGTGTTTCTCGTTTTTAAAAATATATTAATATTTTTTATTGGTTTTTCCTCATATTTTCCAGCATATCATCCTTTTAAACAGCATTTCAAAATCTTTGGCTATCACAGCCTTCAACCTCAACTGGTGGTTTTCTAAAATCCTTTCTAATTATGCATTTTGTTACTAAAGTTATTGCTATAAATTCAAATCTAAATTCTTAATTCTTTTCACAATAATTTCTATGTTACTCCTTACAAAACTTCTTTTAACCCTACAAGCGATGTCAATTGGTTACAGCTGCTTTCCAAATATGTCGAAAACTTCTTCCATTCCTTTAGGAAAGTCTGGTGCTGCTGCTTCCGAATTTTCCCGGTGAATCTCGCCATCTCAGCATAGTTCACCAATTTCTCTTGCCACTCATCTTTCATTGGCATTCCTTCTTCCTTCCATCTTTGGGCGAACAATATCCTTACTGCAGTTATGGCATATAAATTTTTTTATCATTCATATGAATTTCTGTACCCACAATACCCAACAGAAGGGCTTCTGCTTTTTTAACAAATGTATATTTCAACATTTTTTTCAATTGGTTATAAATCATTTCCCAGATGTCCTTCACTTTCTTACATTCCCACCACATTTGGTAAAAGGTACCCTCATTTTCTTTACATTTCCAACATTTGTTATCACTTTTGTACATTTTAGCTAACTTCACTGGTGTTATATACCACCTGTACATCATTTTCATAATGTTTTCTTTCAATGCACTGCAAGCAGTAAATTTTATTCCCTCTTTCCATAATTTTTCCCAATCCTCTATTTGTATATTATGACCAATATCTTTGGCCCAATGAATCATAACTGATTTAACTTCCTCATCTTTCAAATGCCATTCCAACAGTTATTTATACATTTTAGATAATATTTTAACTCTGTTATTTAATAACTCCAATTCATATCTTGATTTTGTGTAGCTGAATCCATTTTTATTTTTATCTTCTTTAAACATTTCATTGACTTGACGATAATGCAACCAATCATTCACCATACATTTTACATCTTGTGGCTTTAGCTTCCATTAGTTCCATGTGGCTTTAGCTTCCATTAGTTCTCCCTCTCTATTACTAATTGTTCATAGGTGGCCCAATTTTTACTCATATTTCTCTTTTTTACATTCATTGCCTCAAGCGGTGAGAGCCACCATGGTGTCTTACGTTCTAATAGATTTTTATATCTATCCCACACCTCATACAATGACTTTCAAAATATGTGGTTTCCAAATCCTTTATGAACTTTTACTTTGCCATACCATAGATATGCATGCCATCCTAATCTGTTGTCAAATCCTTCTAGATCTAAAAGATCTGTATTCTCCAACAATATCCAGTCCCTTAACCAACAAAGGCATGATGCTTCATAATACAATTTCAAATGTGGTAGGGAGAAGCCTCCTCTTTCTTTTATTTCTGTTAACAGTTTAAATTTACCGGTAATTCTTGGCTTCTTCCCTTGCCAGATAAATCTTGAAATTGCTTTTTGCCACTCTCTAAAGATACCAACTCCATTAATTATTGGGATTGATTGAAATAAAAACAACATTTTCAGTAGCACACACATTTTAATAACTGAAATCTTATGCATTAAGGATAGTTTCATTCTTCCCCACACTTCTAAGTCACTTTTAGTACCATTGCATACCAGTGTGTAATTGTCTTTAAATAAATTTATATTTTTCGATGTTAACCAGATTCCTAGGTATTTAACTTATTTAACAACCTCTATTCCACTCTGATGCTGCAATGTATCAATCAAATCTCAGTTCATATTTTTCAATAACATTTTTGTTTTTTTCTTATTTAATTTGAAACCTGCTACTTGTCCGAATTGTTCTATTCCTTCTAGTGCTTTTCTAGCACTAGTTAATGGTTCTTCCACTGTTCCGAAGGGTAAAATTAGTGGCTATATTTTACAGATTCCATTTCCTTGAGCACTTTAATAGGCTGCAAATATTGGCCCTTAAATTTTAAAGGGGGGGGGAGGTAATCTTTTGTAATATTGTTGCAGGATATATGAGCATTCCCAGAGCAAGATTATAAAATTTTTACAAGCAAGGAAGATCACAAGAATTCCACCCCACCGGTTCCACCGCTGGGGAACATGATTTATAAGCGAATTTCAAGATTAGTCTCCCTCTCAAGATAACTTCACTTCCTTATTCCTTTCTTGTAAACTGCTGTCTTTTGCAACGATTCACCCATCACGGGAGTGGGTGTGTGTGAAGGGATGCCAGGGATGCTGGGGCAGCTAAATCCCATTTGATTCCTCCAATATGGCACCCTGTGCAAGCCCCAAATGGATCTTCTCCATCACAGATCTGCACAATTCTGTGCCCCCTTGGCTGGGCACCCTGCGCGGAGGAACCACCGGCAACACCCTAAATCTGATTCTGCTCCACTACTGGCAGTGGCTCTCCGGTCTTATCTGAAGATGCCAAGATTTGAACCTGGGACCATTTGTGTTCAGAGCGCACGCCTGGCCACTGAGCCGTGCCTCGTCTGGGGTGGTGTTGGCGGCCATAGTGCCCTCGTTTCGGCCTCGCCTCTTGAATCAAGGATGGATAGCAGCTGACCTTCCTCTCCTCTCTGCTTAGGCAGCTACCAGCCACAGTGCGCGTCACATTTTGTGCTATCATCCGACTGACGGTTGTACCTTTGGGGCTGAGCATCGGCAGCTGCTCTTCGGAGTACGTGGAAGTCAAAGTAGACCAACTGATCGAGTAGGTGATGTGCAACTTCCTTTTCTTGGCAGGGGAACAGGTGGGGGTCGGTCGAGCGCCTCTCTTTCCCACAACAAGGGAAAATGCCCTGAGCCCTCAAAGATTCCAGCAACGTCTATCACCAGATCTAGGAAAGCAGCATGTTCCACTGTGGAAGGAGGTGTGGGTCCAGAACTGGCCTCCACAGTCACTTATGGGCTCACTGGTCAAACCGTGTTTATGGAAGACAATTGTCCTCAGCTACGAGGCATCGCCAAAGATGAAAGACCCGGGGAGGCAAAGGGCTACAGCTTCCATGCAGGGGTGGAGTGCATGAAAATGCTACCAGCATGAGTTTGACCAAACTGCGGGAGGCAGTGGAAGACAGGAGTGCCTGGTGTGCTCTGGTCCAGGGGGTCACAAAGAGGCGGACACGACTAAACAACTAAACAACCACAACATCATCCTGCCATTGACTGGGTGGGTGCAGAGAAATGGTGGGAGGAACCAGCTGGGAAACCCCCAGGGGAAGAAGGTTCAGAGCCTGGGGACTGGTGGTGGGACAACAATGAGTGGTCAGAGGGAGAAGAGGGAGAAGACTGGGAGAAGGAGGTATCAGAAGGTGAAGAGGCAACAGGGCTTAGTGAGCGGGGAGAGTCTGTGGCAGAGAGAGGTCCAGACTCAGAGGCAGAAGCTGAAGTGGGAGGGAGGCCAAGAGACAGAGATGGTTCATGCTGGTGAAGAAGCAAAGGTGTCTTTTCCTCCTGCTGTGATGAGCTCCCCTTAGCACTGGTCTTCCAGTACCAGGAGAGGCATGAAGAGGGTGGAGGAGAAATTAGCTCCACGCAGGCGCAGTCTCAGATTGCTTGGGGAAAACCCTGGAGAGGAGGCGATTGTGGGGAGGCAGGGACCTTCCGTCTCAGCAACTGCTTCTTGGGGGGCAAGACCTGCCGCAGATGAGTTGCTCTGCTCATTAGGCCTGACGCTCCTGTGCAGATCCCGCTTTTGCTAATAAAGATTTAACTCTAACTCGCTCTGTGTAATTTACCGCAGGCTCGCTCCTGTCACATACTATGAATCCTATGTCCTGTAGTTAACTATTCTATTCATAGCAATTCTGCACTCGGGTTCCTCCACCCAGGTGACCTGCATCTACCGCATCCCAGAATAAGTGTCTTCATTGAGCTGTGACCGTGAGCAGGAGAAACCCAGAGAAAAACGGCTGCTTCAGATTTTCCCAGAGTAGCTGCACTCATGCTTGCTGCCACTGGGGAGCACTAAAAGACAAGGCAAAGATTGTTTCTAGCTGCGCTTGCAACTCAGTTAGCTCAGAAAGTGCCCCCCCCCCAAACCCTAGTTTAAACTAATGAAAGCAAGCAAGCCTGGTTCCAAACGGACTTACATTCCCGTACTTCAGCTCAGTTTAAGCTGAGCAGGTGGCTACTGCATTTGAAAAGTGAGGAAAGCAATGTGTTGGGTGTGTTGGGGCTCCACCCCCATGGGAATGACTTCTGATGATAATGATGATGATGATAATAATAATAAAAATAACTCTATTATTTCTATCCTACCCATCTGGCTGGGTTTCCCCAGCCACTCTGGCGGCTTCCAACAGAAGGTTAAAAATACATTTTTAGACTACAATGAACTGGGTCAGCTCAACTCTTTCTCTCTCTCAAGCAATTAATTGCAGCTTCTGCACCTTCTCACTTCTCTTGAGAAATCTGGAGTCCTCCTGAACAGGAGTGGAAGAATCTGTCAATTTCGGGGGTTTTCCTCAGGTTCTCATTTTCACAATCTTAAACCCAGTTCTCCATGTTTCTAAATCAGTTTTTTTACAATGTCTTCACGAACATTCATCAATATTTGAGTGCAAATTTCTCCTGACACATTATATTGTTTGGTATACACAAATGGGCATACCATACCCTCCAACATCCCATTACACAGGTTTGTACCCCAAACATCTGACTGGGTTGCCCCAGCCAGCTACCAACTTATATAAAAATATGATAAAACATTAAACATCAGAAAAACCCTTCCCTATTCAGGATTGCCTACAGACGTCTGGGAAGTTGAATAACTCCATACCCTCCAACGTTTCTCCAATGAAAATTGGGACATCCTAAGGAAAAGTGCAGATGACACAACCTTGATGGCAGAAAGTGAGGAGGAATTAAAGAACCTTTTATTGAGGGTGAAAGAGGAGAGCGCAAAATAGGGTCTGAAGCTCAACATCAAAAAAACGAAGATCATGGCCACTGGTCCCATCACCCCCTGGCAAATAGAAGGGGAAGAAATGGAGGCAGGGAGAGATTTTACTTTCTTGGGCTCCATGATCACTGCAAATGGTGACAGCAGTCATGAAATTAAAAGACATCTGCTTCTTGGGAGAAAAGCAATGACAAACCTAGACAGCATCTTAAAAAGCAGAGACATCACCTTGCCGACAAAGGTCCGTATAGTTAAAGCCATGGTTTTCCCAGTAGTGATGTATGGAAGTGAGAGCTGGACCATAAAGAAGGCTGATTGCCGAAGAATGGATGCTTTTGAATTCTGGTGCTGGAGGAGACTCTTGAGAGTCCCATGGACTGCAAGAAGATCAAACCTCTCCATTCTGAAGGAAATCAGCCCTGAGTGCTCACTGGAAGGACAGATCCTGAAGCTGAGGCTCCAAGACTTTGGCCACCTTATGAGAAAAGAAGACTCCCTGGAAAAGACCATGATGTTGGGAAAGATGGAGGGCACAAGGAGAAGGGGACGACAGAGGACGAGATGGTGGGACAGTGTTCTCGAAGCTACCAGCATGAGTTTGACCAAACTGCAGGAGGCAATGGAAGACAGGAGGGTCTGGTGTGCTCTGGTCCAGGGGGTCACAAAGAGGCGGACGTGACTAAATAACAACAAAGGAAAAGTGGGACAATCTGGGATCAGATCAGAAACCGGGACAGCTTCTCTACATCAGAGATGTCCCTGAAAAATAGGGACACTTGGAGGGTCTGGTATACACACATATCTATTATACACACACGTGTATGGCTGTTGAGTCCATGGGCATTTGAACAATTACGATACGAGGCGGATGCTGTACTCAGCAGTGAACTGGTCCTCAGTTTTTGTACCTATTTAGACTTTCTTTAAAAAATGAGTAGAACTTTTTGGAATTAAACAGAAAGCACAGAAACCTCCCCACTTCTTCCCTGCTCAGAGTGGGCTGTTTTAGTAGCTAATATTGGTTCACAGAATCTAGTGTGTCTCATTTCCGCCCTCGAGTGCTTCTTCGGCCTGTCGCCTTCCCCCTCGGGCTTTGACGCTCCCGTCGCTGATGCAATTCCAGCAACACCTGTGGCTCCCTGTCAGAAGCAATCAGTTCTAAGGGACTGAACTCACGGAGGTGGCGCTGGAGATGGTTTATGGGCTCAGCCGCCTCCATCAGGAGCTGTCTCCCTTTGCAAACAGATTTGTTAGCCTTTGCCTCAAAGTAATGGGATTTGGTTCGGGGATATTCTTAATAAGCAGAGGCTGTGCAATTTCTTCCCTTCTTGCCCGCCTGCTCTTCTTATGTTTTCGACAAATGACAAAGAAAGTGCCACCCTTTGCCATTGGAGGAAACGGCAAATATCTTTTCCGAAAGTCTCTCTCTGCCACCCCAAATACGCTGCATATTTTGGATATTTTCTGCTCCCAAGTCAAATGGACAAATTTGGGGGAAACGAGACAGGGGACTCCTTTTAATATTCTGTTTTTAATATTCTGCTGGAAGCCGCTCAGAGTGGCTGGGGAGGCCCAGCCAGATGGGCGGGGTATAAGTAATAAATTATTATTCTTATCAGTACTTTTCCCCCCTAAAAAAATGTTTAGGGGTACTCTCATTTTCCTACTCATATTGAAATACTGCCCCTCAATGAGGCCAAACTTAGATTCACAAAATGTTTAGGGGTATGTCAATAAAAAGTTTGTGAATGTTTATTCAAAACCTGCCAAGGAGTCCAATTCACTTTGTTGCGTCTTCAACTTTGAAATCACAGTTATCCTTGTCCCATAGCTTATATGTCAGTTTTGCCAGTTCTGCATAGTCCATCAGTTTTTCTTGCCATGATTCTTTAGTTGGAATTTCTTCAGTCTTCCATCCTTGTGCTATTAGGACTCTCGCGGCCGTTGTCACATACATGAAGATGTTTTCCAGCTTTTTTGGCAGGTCTTTCCCTACAATCCCTAACAAAAATGCTTCAGGTTTTTAAAAAAAATGTTAGATGGAACATTTTCTTCAATTCACAACATTATGATGGAAGATTGGGAAAAATTATGGAAAACTGATTTAAAATTTACAGACTGTTCCCTGTCGAAGGAGAATGATATGAAGATGATGGACAGATGGTATATGACACCAGTGCAGTTAGGGAAAATGTACAAAACTAGTTCAAATATATGTTGGAAGTGTAAGGAAAAGGAGGGGACATTTTATCATATGTGGTGGGATTGTAAGGTACCTAATTAAATTTTTTGGGGAAATGATATACCCCCACCTGCATTTTGACTTTGTGTGCCTGAAATCCCCCTTTTATGAGAGCCCATGCCAGTTCCTATTTCATTCCCTTGCAGATCATTTCCTAGTGATTTCCAACCACCCCCTCAGCCAAGCCGTTTTGTCAAACTGAAAAGCTGGGAGAAGACGAGAGGAGCAGAAAGAGAGATGTCAAGATCTGGTCTGGCAGGTTTTTCCAAGTGATCAGAGGGAGTGCTGAGTAAATAGCCAACTTAGAACCTCCGGACATAAATCAACCTGCCAGTCAGCCAGGCCAAGGGGAGAAAAAGAGATCAAGATGTAACAGCATTTAAGGAGAACTGGAGAATGTCTGCAGACCATACGTAGAACAGGTTAAATCATTAGCAGGTTTAGAGTAAAATCAGCTGTAAAAGTTGTATTGAGACTAAGATGAGAAAAATAACGTATGGTTGGATTATAATGTGCAGCAGTAATTGTTATTTGGAGGAAACCATGGAAGGGAAGTCGACGTTTAATGTATTGTTATTAATAAGGTGTGAATAAAAGTTGTTGTTGTTTAGTCGTTTAGTAGTGTCTGACTCTTCGTGACCCCCTGGACCAGAGCACGCCAGGCACTCCTGTCTTCCACTGCCTCCCGCAGTTCGTCAAACTCATGCTGGTAGCTTCGAGAACACTGTCCCACCATCTCGTCCTCTGTCGTCCCCTTCTCCTTGTGCCCTCCATCTTTCCCAACATCAGGGTCTTTTCCAGGGAGTCTTCTCTTCTCACGAGGTGGCCAAAGTCTTGGAGCCTCAGCTTCAGGATCTGTCCTTCCAGTGAGCCCCCAGGGCTGATTTCCTTCAGAATGGATAGGTTTGATCTTCTTGCAGTCCATGGGACTCTCAAGAGTCTCCTCCAGGACCATAATTCAAAAGCATCAATTCTTTGGCGATCAGCCTTCTTTATGGTCCAGCTCTCACTTTCATACATCACTACTGGGAAAACCATAGCTTTTACTATACGGACCTTTGTTGGCAAGGTGATGTCTCTACTTTTTAAGATGCTGTCTAGGTGAATAAATGTATTGTTGAAAAATTATTGTTGAAAAGAGAGAGAGACAAAGCTTCTGAAGGTTTAGGTTTAAACAGCATCCACAGAGGGATGGTGTGTGTGTGTGTGTGTGTGTGTGTGTGTGTGTGTGTGTGTGTGTTGGGTGTGTGAATTGCTGGTTGTGCTCATTTTTCCACACAGACACACACAGGAACCTGTATCTTGGAATCTTGGACGCCTGTGATTCATGCAATTCAGGAATCACAGCTAAACACCCCTGAGAGATGGCTATCCAACCTCTGCTTAAAAACGTCCAAGGAACGAAAGTCCAGCGCCTTCTCGATTAATAATGTCCCTCTCCTTTTTGCAGTATGTTTCCTTTGCATCAAAATAAATGAGGTGGAATAACGTAACACCAACAAATTTTACATAAGTTTGCCGCAGTGGGCAGCTATACAAATAATGTGCTTTTTGGTGGAAGGCAAACTGCAGCAGAACGGGGAAACCTTCTTCAGAAAAAGCATTTCAAGGTCCGGATAGCAGTTTTCACATCTAGGAGGGCTTTGGTCTCTCCCCAAAAGTTGGCTGCCGATTCCAAGAGGAGAATGTCACTGCAGGGCCCACAGTCAGCCTGTTTGATAGTCCAGCCTGGCTTTTTGTTTAAGAAGCAGCCTTTATCTCTGTGAGAAAAGAAAGAAAGAAATGCAGGGCGTGATCACATGAACCGCCCTGAGACCTCTGGGTATAGGGCGGCATATAAATTCAATTATTATTAATAAAAATAACAATAAGGTACAGATATCCTTGATTGTTCTGCAACCTTATCATGGAGCCTGCACTGGAAAATTCAGTTCATGAAGTTCACAGACCACAGTGTGAGAACCTCATTCTGGTCAAAACAGATCAGGGTCTTTCAAGTGTGTGGGACACACTCACCACTTTGTGGAACGGCAGATTCCACAGCACAACACCCCACCATTTTTTATTTTTGGCTACTGAGAACACTTCATAAGAAGAGCATCTGCTGGTTCAGGCCAATGCCCCATCTAGCCCAGCCTCCTGTTCTCACAGGGGCCGACAACATGTCCATAATGGGAAACCTGCAAGCAGGATTTTTTTTTTTTACAGTATTAACTTGTCATAAGTTTTTTTATTTTAGCACTTGCATCAGGAACATAGCTGTCAACTTTCCCTTTTTTTAAAAAAATGATATTTATTAAGAATTTTCAAATTACAAGAAAAACAAAGAAAAGAAGGAAAAGGAAAAAAACAACCAACCACAATCACAATCAAAAAACAAAAATAAACCACAAAAATTTAAAAACAAACCCAATATTCCCAAATCCTTAACTGTCATTGCCTTATTTCATCGACCTCCTCACACCTCCCTTTTTTGTATTCTAGTTATTAATTATCACAGCAAATCCTTTCCATTTTTCAAGCAGGATTTGATTGCAAGAGCAGCTCTCCTCTCCTGCAGTTTCCAGGGACCAGCATTCAGAAGCATTGCTGCCTCTGACTTAGAACTTCGCCCTTGTGGCTAATAATAATAATAATAATAATAATAATAATAATAATAATAATAATTTTTTATTTATACCAGTTCCCAGTTCAAAAACCAGGCTCAGGGCGGCTAACGACAAATTTAAAACACTTAATTATAAAAGCAGCATAAAATACAGTATAAAAACATGAATAACAATAAAAATCAAAAATCTATCAGAGAATCCCCAGGGCTAGCTGGCTAAATTAGTCCTATTTGGGCCAGCGAGGAGGCCAGGGGAGAATTAGCTGTGGGGTCCCAGAGCGGGTGATCTTCATAAACAGGGAGGGGGAAGGAAGAGAAGGGAAATAAAAGATCAGGCTGAATTCAAATTAAAGGCCAGGCGGAATAGCTCTGTCTTACAGGCCCGACAGAAGGAGGTTAAATCCTGCAGGGCCCTGGTCTCATGGGACAGAGCATTCCACCAGGACGGAGCCATCACTGAGAAGGCCCTGGCCCTGGTGGAGGATAGGGCCCGGGACCTCTAAACTATGGTTATTCATGGACCTTAAGGTCCTCTGCGGGGCAGACCAGGAGAGGCAGTCCTGTAGATACAAGGGCCCTCAGCCACAAAGGGCTTTAAAGGACCAGCACCTTGAACCTGACCCAATACTCCACCGGGAGCCAGTGCAACATAGCCCCAGACCTCCAGGGATGTCAGCAAGTAGCGCTAAGGACACGTCAGCCAAGGATTTGCCAATGGAGAGGGAAGAGAGCAAAGCCCTGGCTTAGCTTTTGGGTAAACACTTTTTGTTGAACTTTGAGGAGCCTGTGCCCTTTCTGCCATGCTCACGCCCTCTTCGTAAGTCGCTGTGGTTTTCTAACAGCTTTATGCTTGATAAAGTGTGGGAGGGCTGCCCGTCCCATCTCACCAGGTCCTTGACGTTAGTTTTGAATTGCAAAAGCAGAACACAAGGGGGAGGTTCTTCTGAGGGCTCCATTGGCAGCCAAATCGGTGTGGCAGAAATATATATAGCTGTCGACTTTTCCCTTTTCTTGCAAGGAATCCTATTTGGAATAAGGGAATTTCCCTTAAAAAAGGGAAATGTTGACAGCTATGGAAATATAGCAATGTGTAAGACATTATCCACATCTTGTGAAATATACTCGGAGTCCTGTAGTGATTTCATGCTCTTTATTGTAGCTTGTAAAACAGTGATTGAATTGCTCCTCAAACCTCAGGCTTTTATTTACATTATTTACACATTGAGTCCTGTCTGATTGGCTCATTCTGCTCCCCTCCTGGAGCCTGATTGGTCTTTTCCTGCAGGCCAATCAGTTGTTGCATTCTAGGATCCTCCTTGCCTATTGCTCTAGGATCCAAGCTTAGTACATAACATCTTGCCTCTTCGCCCCACTCACTCCCAGTACCAGCAAGTCAGTGGGAAGACCGATACAGTGGTACCTCGGGTTACATATGCTTCCGGTTACAGACGCTTCAGGTTACAGACTCCTCTAACCCAGAAATATTACCTTGGGTTAAGAACTTTGCTTCAGGATGAGAACAGAAATCGTGCTCCGGCGGTGCAGCAGCAGCAGGAGGCCCCATTAGCTAAAGTGGTGCTTCAGGTTAAGATTAGTTTCAGGTTAAGAATGGACCTCTGGAACGAATTAAGTACTTAACTCGAGGTACGACTGTATGTTGGACTGCAGTTTTGCATATGTCATCCTCAGGTCCCGCTTGCCAGATTTCTGCAGGCATCTGGCTGGCCACTGCGACAACAGGATGCTGGTCTGATCCAGCAGATGCTGTTCTTAGAATCATAGAATTTAGATTTAGATTTAGATTTAGATAAATTTATTGTCATTGTCCGTATATACACAGTATACACAACAACGAAAATCAAACACCCACCCAAAGACCGGGTTCACATATACATTTGCACGTATCTCCGAACTCTCATCCTATTTAGACATAATCTATAAAACATAACATAATCCAGAATATAGCATGACCTATTAAAAACATAACATAACCTAAAACCTATCTCATTCCTTCCACTCCCTACTTACTAAACCTTGCAACTGGCCCTGAGATCATTATTTAGTGCAATCAGAGCTCTTGGATAGAAACTATGCAGAAGGCGTGTGGTTCGTGTTTTCATTGTCCTATATCTTCTGCCCGAAGGCAATAGTTCAAAGAAGTTGTGAGCAGGGTGGGTGGGATCTCTCAGAATATTATGTGACTTCTTCAAGATGCGAGACGTGAAGATCTCATCCAGGGTTGGTAGTCGGAGCCCAATAACGTTCTGGGCAATTTTAATTGTTCGCTGTAAAGCTTTTTTATCCGTTTCAGAGCTGCTCCCATACCACGATAATATACTATAGGTTAGGACACTCTCGATGGTACTATGATAATAGGACAGGAGTAGGTGCTGGGATAGATTCAGTCCCCTGAGCATTCTCAGGAAATACAACCTCCCCTGCACCTTCCTCACAACCATATTAACATTTGCAGTCCATGAGAGGTCCTCCGAGATATAAATGCCCAGGTATTTAAAACTACCAACCCTCTCCACTTCCTCGCCATTTATGTGCAATGGTAACAATACACTTTTCTTTCTCCTAAAGTCAATTATGAGTTCTTTGGTTTTTTTGGTGTTAAGCATAAGATTATTTTCTTTACACCATTGAATTAACCCCTGTACTTCTTTCCTATAAGCAGTCTCATCGTTCTCACTGATGAGCCCCACCATTGTAGAGCTGGAAGAAACACCAAGGATCACTTAGTCTCACGCCCTGCACCACCACCTTCTGTTGAACAGCCCTCAGAAAGTTCTTCCTGATGTTGAGTGGGAATCTCCTTTCTTGGAACTTGAAGCCATTGGTTCAGGTCCTGCCTTCCAGAGCAGAAGATAAGAAGTTTGCTCCACCTTCCACATGGCAACCATGAAGATGGCTATCATATTTCCTCTCAATCTCCTGTTATCCAGGCTAAACATACCCAGTTCCATCAACTGTCCTCCTAAAGCTTGGTTGTGTGGCGAGTTCCCGTCTGCCCCAGTGGAAATAATGACACATGGCACAATTATTAAGGTTAATGGGCTAAAAAAGGCCACAACTTTGTTGGTTACAGGTGATGAGTGGTACAGTGGTACCTTGGGTTATGTACTTACCGGTAATTCATTCCGGAGGTCCGTTCTTAACCTGAAATTGTTCTTAACCTGAAGCACCACTTTAGCTGTTCTGTTCTCATCCTGAAGCAAAGTTCTTAACCCAGGTACTATTTCTGGGTTAGCAGAGTCTGTAACCTGAAGTGTATGTAACCCGAGGTACCACTGTATTGGCTTAGGCATTGGTCCTAACTGACTATATCTGACTTCAGCCCATCCGCTTGAAGGCTGGGAAGGGTTAACCACCAGTAGGGGGGGTCCTGCTGATGCACATCAACTAGGAACTCCCCCAGGGTCACCAATAGGGGGAACCCTTAGGCCCTCACCTCCCCAGGCTTCGGATTGGCTGGCCAGGAGGTGATGCGGCTGGGGATCCCCGCCATCGCGCGGGTGCTGGGTTCCAGCTGCCACACGCATGGTGGGGCCGTGAAGCCTGCAACTCCACCTCCTCCGAAGGGCGGAAGTGGCTTTTCCAGACCCATGACCATCTTGGTTGCCCTGCTCTGCACACCTTGCAGCTTGTCAAAATCCTTCTTAAAATGTGGTGCCGGAACTGGACACAGGGCTCCAGGTGGAGTCTGACCAAGGCAGAATAAAGTAAAGGTAAAGGGACCCCTGACCATTAGGTCCAGTTGTGGCCGACTCTGGGGTTGTGGCGCTCATCTTGCTTTATTGGCCAAGGGAGCCGGTGTACAGCTTCCGGGTCATATGGCCAGCATGACTAAGCTGCTTCTGGTGAACCAGAGCAGCGCACGGAAACGCCGTTTACCTTCCCGCCAGATCAGTACCTATTTATCTACTTGCAATGGGAGCTCACCCCGTCGCGGGGATTTGAACCGACAACCTTCGGATTGGCAAGCCCTAGGCTCTGTGGTTTAACCCACAGCGCCACCTGCATCCCTCAGAATAGAGTAGGAGTATTACTTCACTTGATTGAAACATTCGACTTCTGTCAATGCAGCGTGGATTTCCATTCCATTTCCAAGCCAGGTGTCACCCATCTTGTATTTGTGCATATGGTTATTCCTGCTTAAGTGCTGGACCTTAAGTGACCTTAAGTGATGCTCTCCAGTGTGATGGGCAGGTGAACCCAAAGGTGAAACCTTTGTGGTTTGCTCCTAAGTGGCAGAGAAGGCAGCCCTTTTGCAACGTCAAGATCTCTTTAGCAAGTCCAGGATCAGGATGCTGAAAGATGGGAAAGGACTCGGAAAGCAAATAAACCTGCTAGTTCATAACAAAGGGATGCCTAAATGGCTTAGGAACTCAGGAGAAAGAGTGTTGACTCAGAGATGCCCTGCTCTTGCAACTTTCACTGGGGCGTTTCAAAAAGAGCCATTAACACTCACACCCCCTGTGCCCACTTCTGGTGCTGTCTCAACAAACAAAAGAGCCAGGAGATTAAATCCCATATCCAGGCATGTCGTAAGCGACGCACACAGACCTCCTCTCCTTTGCAAAAGTTATTTGGGCAATGAACTGAATTTTAGGAAACTGGCCCCAGAGGGGGAAGTCACATTTGTCTGTGGCGGCCAAACCAAGATGATACCCTAACAGCTTAGACAGGGGTCAGCAAACTTTTTCAGCAGGGGGCCAGTCCCTCAGACCTTGGGGGAGGGGGCGGACTATATTTTGAAAAAAATAAAATAAAAAGAACAAATTCCTATGCCCCACAAATAGCCCAGAGATGGATTTTAAATAAAAGGACACATTCTGCTCATATAAAAACATGCTGATTCCCAGACCGTCTGCAGACCGGAATTAGAAGGCGATTGGGCCGGATCCGGCCCCCGGGCCTTAGTTTGCCTACCCATGGCTTAGAAGATTAGCTAGAAGGCAACCTTGAAGCCTATGGTTGCTGTGGAATGGTTGGAAGCCTGAGCTTTGAACCCAGAAACGCCTCTCTTGGACTCACTCAGTGCAAGGGAGGGAGACACTGTGTTGCGTAGTGGTTAGAGTGTTGGGCTGGAGAGGCCCAGGTTCAAATCCACAGACTAACCTACCTCAGAAGGCTGTTGTGAGAATAAAATTGGGGTGAGGAGGAGGACTATGCATGCCCCCTTGGAGGTCCTTGGAGGAAAGGCAGCTAGGACGGGAGCCAATCAAATGATGTGAGGATTACTGAGATAATACAGTTATGTGCCACCCCATTCTCAAAGCAGTGAGAGGCTCTGGGAATTCCAGGTCCTTACCCAGAGTTTGGTTTCCTTGGGATGAAGGTCAGTGGAGACTGTGGAGTTTTTAACATATATGGTTTTACTTACACATTTATACAACTTGGACATGGGTGGTGCTGTGGGTTAAACCACAGAGCCTAGGACTTGCTTTTTTTTTAATAAAATTTTTATTGGTTTTACAAAATTTTTGAAGACAAACAAACACTTAAAAAGACAAACATACACGTATAATATCATAACATATTTTCCTAAACCTCTTTTCTAGGACTTCCCCATACCCCCCCCTTTCTGCATCCCAATGTCCAAAATTTTTAGCAACTCCCAATTGTTACTTTCAATCTCTGTCATCCTAGTCCTCTCTATGTTCTAATCTTATATCGCTGTATCCCTTTGTTTCTAGGAACCACAACACTTTAACATTCATTAAGTTTATGATAGTCCTTAAGATAACTTTTAAATTTTCGCCATTCTTCTTCCACCGTCTCTTTACGTTGGTCGCGGATTCTGCCTGTCATCTCAGCCAATGTCATATAGTCCATCACTTTCATCTGCCATTCTTCCAGAGTGGGTAGATCTTGTGTCTTCCAATACTTTGCGATGAGTATTCTTGCTGCTGTCGTAGCATACATAAAAAAAGTTCTATCCCTCTTTGTCACCAACTGGCCGACAATGCCCAAGATAAAGGCCTCTGGTTTTTTAGGAAACGTACATTTAAGTACCTTTTTCATTTCATTATAGATCATTTCCCAGAAAACCTTAATCTTCGGGCACGTCCACCAAAGGTGATAAAAGGTACCTTCAGTCTCTTTACATTTCCAACATTTGTTATCGGGCAAATGATAATTTTTTGCCAGCTTGACTGGGGTCATGTACCACCTATAGACCATTTTCATAATGTTTTCGAGCCTAGGACTTGCTGATCAGAAGGTTGGCGGTTCAAATCCCTGCGACGGGGTGAGCTCCCGTTGCTCGTTCCCTGCTCCTGCCAACCTAGCAGTTCGAAAGCACGTCAAAGTGCAAGTAGATAAATAGGTACTGATCTGGCGGGAAGGTAAACAGCGTTTCTGTGCACTGCTCTGGTTCGCCAGAAGCGGTTTAGTCATACTGGCCACATGACCTGGAAGCTGTACGCCGGCTCCCTCGGCCAATAAGCAAGATGAGTGCCGCAACCCCAGAGTCGGCCATGACTGGACCTAATGGTCAGGGGTCCCTTTACCTTTACAACTTGAGCATAGGATGGGGGGGGGGGGGCTTACAGCATCAACACCCTAGGAGGTATTTCTTCTCCATTAGTCACAGCTTTGGTACCAGCACAGAGCAAGCCGGTCCCTGTTTCTCCCCCCACAGCCAGGTGAGGTGGGGGGAGGGGAGGAGGAAAGGCCCACCCATGAGCCTGGAGGACCTAATAATAATAATAATAATAATAATAATAATAATAATAATAATAATTTATACCATGCCCATCTGGCTGGGTTTCCCCAGCCACTCTGGGAGGCTTCCAGCAGAATATTAAAATACAATAATCTAGTAAACATTAGAAGCTTCCCTAAACAGGGCAAACAATACAAATGAAATGGCTTTTGTCCTTTGCAAAGGAAAAAAATGTGTCATAAATGGCTAGCAGTTCCCGCTGGATCCTAAAGTTTGACTTGGTGGGGTCTGAATCCCAGATGCCTTGTCATCTCAGAAGCTCTGACTTGCTAATCCTCTCCCCGTTTGACCAGGCACGGTGCATCTTTGAGAGTGATGGATGGATAGATTGATTGGTTGCATCCCAAATATACATTGTGGGTTGTGTGCAGAAAGCAGGCTCCCCATTTTCCCACAAGTAAATGTTTCACGCCCTCGGCAAACCTAAGCTTGACATGTCTCCTGACCTTCAGTTTTTTGCCCACACCTGGTAGTCAAATAAAAGCCAAGTCTCCTTTGCCCACAGAAGCAAGGGAGGCAGCAGAAGTGGTCCAGCCAGCATCTCTGGGACCTATCACCTCCCCAAAGCAGTAAGGTAAGATCTGAGTCTCTGGGTGGGCTGGTGAGCTAAAGTACCCCTGAACAACAGCCATCCAACCTCTCTTTAGAAACCTGCAAGGAAGGAGAGTTTGCCACCTGCAGCCAAAGATGCACCACCTTTTCCATTGCACCTTAAAAGCCAAAAAATCACAGCATCCGAGAGCTGGAAGAGAATCTTGTGGCTCAACGCAGGTTGTAACTGCAGCATCCATGACCGATGGCTCTCCAGCCTCTGCTCTATATTATTATTATTGTTTGTTGTTGTTTAGTTGTTTAGTCATGTCCGACTCTTCGTGACCCCCTGGACCAGAGCACGCCAGGCCCTCCTGTCTTCCACTGCCTCCCGCAGTTTGGTCAGTGCTAGTAGCTTCGAGAACACTGTCCAACCATCTCGTCCTCTGTTGTCCCCTTCTCCTTGTGCCCTCCATCTTTCCCAACATCAGGGTCTTTTCCAGGGAGTCTTCTCTTCTCATGAGGAGCCTCAGTTTCACGATCTGTCCTTCCAGTGAGCTGATTTCCTTCAGAATGGAGAGGTTTGATCTCCTTGCAGTCCATGGGACTCTCAAGAGTCTCCTCCAGCACCAGAATTCAAAAGCATCAATTTTTTGGCGATCAGCCTTCTTTATGGTCCAGCTCTCTCTCCTCTTCTTCTTCTTCTTCTTCTTCTTCTTCTTCTTCTTCTTCTTCTTCTTCTTCTTCTTCTTCTTCTTCTTCTTCTATTATCATCATTATTCTGTCATGCAGTAAGAATTTCCAGGCTGCATAGGGTGGGAATTGGTATTGGGTAGAATCATAGAGGGTCCTCTAGCCCATCCCCTGCAATGCAGCAATCTCAGCTAAAGCATCCATGACAGGTGGGCATGCACAGAATGTTACTAGTCCCTCTGTGGTCTAAACCACTGAGCCTCTTGGGCTTGCCGATCGGAAGGTTGGTGGTTCAAATCCCCGCGATGGGGTGAGCTCCCGTTGCTCCGTCCCAGCTCCTGCCAGCCTAGCAGTTTGAAAGCACACCAGTGCAAGTACATAAATAGGTACCGCTCCGGCGGAAAGGTAAACAGGTTTCCGTGTGTTCTGGTTTCTGTCACGGTGTCCTGTTGAACCAGAAGTGGTTCAGTCCTGCTGGCCACAGGACCCGGAAAGCTGTCTGGGGACAAACACTGCCTCCCTCAGCCTGAAAGCGAGATGAGTGCTGCAACCCCAGAATTGCCTTTGACTGGACTTTACCGTGTAATAATAATAATAATAATAATAATAATAATAATAATAATAATAATTTATTATTTATACCCTGTCCACCTGGCTGGGTTTCCCCAGCCACTTTGCGCGGCTTCCAACAGAATATTAAACTACAATAACCTATTAAACATTAAACATTAAACATTAAACAATAACCTATTAAACATTAAACATTAAACATTAAACAATAACCTATTAAACATTAACAGGGCTGCCTTCAGAGGTCTTCTAAAAGTCTGGTAGTTTTTGTTCTCTTTGACATCTGGTGGGAGGGCATTCCACAGGGCGGGTGCCACCACCGAGAAGGCCCTCTGCCTGGTTCCCTGTAACTTGGCTTCTTGCAGTGAGGGAACCGCCAGAAGGCCCTCGGCTCTGGACCTCAGTGTCTGGGCAGAACGATGGGGGTGGAGACGCTCCTTCAGGTATACTGGACAGAGGGGTCCTTTACCTTTTTACCTTGTGAGTGAGTAGGCAGTTCAGGTTGTAGCAGGTTGAAGGCACTATTTGCTTCCGTGGACCTTCTGTTGCTGGTGTTCAGAAGCTGCAAGATCCTGTGGGTTTTGACCATTGTCCTTTCTCTCGTGACTCTTCCTTTCCCCCTAGGTTGCCCAACGGCTGCACCACAACGCAGAAGATGTTGAAGCTTTGCGTCCTGAGTGTCCTCCTTTGCCTCCTTGTCCCCTCGCAAGGGTCCACCCCAGGGACTGTAGTGAGGGTCAACCAAGAAGCCCTTGAGTATGGTGAGTGCCATACTCAACATTAGTGAATTTTTGCATTCATGCAAGAATTAGCACGAATGACACAGCCCAACCGACTCACGTTCCTGGATGCTTGTAGGTCTTTCGGTGTTCTGTGGTGCTATGCAATCTATTCAGAACCTCTTCTGAATGGATTTTCTCCAAATTGATTTTTGAATTCTGAATTTATTGTTATTCACGTTTTATACTGTATATTATGCTGTTTTTTGTTGTATCAATTAAGTGTTCTAAATTTGTTAGCTGCCCTGAGCCCATTTTTTGAACCGGGAAGGGCGGGGTATAAATAAAAATTTATTATTATTCTTATTCTTCAGAGTAGATCTGTTGAAAGCAATGTGTGAAAGCCCGTGTAGTGTAGTGGTTGGACTAGGACCTGGGAGCAGAGGCGCTGTCTTGTACCCAAGTTTGGGAGCTGGGGCTGGCATGTGGGGCATATGCGATGTCATGCATGCAACATGCATCACACATGTGATATCATGCGCACAACGCACATCACATCACATTGGTTGGGGAGGCCAAGCCTAGAGCCCAGTGTGGCGCAGCTTCCTCTCTCATGCTCAGGAGGAGCCAGCGAATGATCTGCTCTCCACTCGGCCTCTTCCACCCCCTGCCAGCAGATATTGAGGGGGACAGAGACTTCTCCACACCCAAGGAGTTGGCGCACCTGCCTGGGAGACACCAGGGTTCTAATCCCCACTTGGCCATGCCACTCCCTGGGTGGTCAGGGGGGCCAGACACTACCTCTCAGCCTGGCCTCCCTCACAAGGTTGTTGTGAGGATTAAATGAGGACGGGGAGGAGAACCATGTCTGCCACTTTGAGCTCCCTGGAGGAAAAGGTGAGATATAAATGCAATAATCCACACCAGGGCCAGGGCCTTCTCAGTGATGGCTCCGACCTGGTGGAATGCTCTGTCCCAGGGAGACTAGGGCCCTGCAGGATTTAACTTCCTTCTGTCGGGCCTGTAAGGCAGAGCTATTCCGCCTAGCCTTTAATTAGAATTCAGCCTGATCTTCTATTTCCCTTCCTTCCCTCCCTCTCCCCTTGTATGAAGATCACCCGCTCTGAGACCCCACAGCTAATTCTCCCCTGGCCTCCTTGCTGGCCCAAGTAGGACCAATTCAGCCAGCTAGCCCTGGGGATTATCTAACTGATTTTTGAATTTTATTGTTATTCATGTTTTTATACTGTATTTTATGCTGCTTTTATAATTAAGTGTTTTAAAGTGTTTCAATTTTTTTGTTAGCCGCCCTGAGCCCGGTTTTTGAACTGGGAAGGGCGGGGTATAAATAAAATTTTATTATTATTATTATTATGGACCTAAGTTGCACATGCCCATTAATTAGGGCTGCCATATTTCAAAAAGTGAAAATCCAGACACAAAAGTTGTTGAACTCTTTTTTGGGGAAATTCGGCCACTTCCGAATGCCATATACTGTACCTGGATTTCCCCAGACATTTTCAACCCATTTTGAAAAATTCCAGCAGGACACATTTTTTGATGGACAAATCCCAGATATGGAATGGAAAACAAGCGAGGTCCCAGACAAAGAAGAATTGCCATTTAAGCTGGCGGAATTTGGGCAGCTTGCAGACTTAACATATAGAATAAGACAACAAGAAGAACATAACGTTTAGAGAAGATTGGGAAATGTTTATTGAATATATGGGGGGAAATTGTGTACACTTGAAAACACAGGCAGCATTAAGATAAACTCAATGGTGTAAATAAGTTTTGATGGATGCAATAATGGAATACTGATTGGTATAGTTTTTGTAAAATATGCAGGGATTTATGATATGTAAAATGAACCATGGAAAGAGAAGAATGGAAGTAATTGATATTGTAAGGATGTTTAAATGAGTATTTAAAATTGTAAAACAGAAAATCTAATAAGAATTATATTAAAAAAGTGCCCCTTCTCTTAATATCTCCACAGTCTGCCAGCAAGGGAAGCCATCCTTGCTGCGAGGTCTCATGGTCATTCAGATCCCAAATTTCATGAGCCCACGAACCATTATCGGATCACTTCTGAAGGTCGTAGGGTGAGTGATGTCTCTCGCAAGGGTTTCTGTAACCCAAGGAGGTGGTGGCCCAAAAAAGTTTAGGAACCACTGCATTCGAGTTTTGATGGTTATTTATTTTTTCCCTCCCCTCCCACTCCTTTTGCAGAATCCGAGTTTTGAACGCTCAGCTCCCTCATCTCTCCGTGAAGCTGATCCCAAGGACTGGCGTCCAGCTGTCCCTCAGTGCCCAGCTGCACATCCGAGGCAGCGTGTGAGTGCCCTGCTTCCGGTTCGGAGTTCTACGGGGTGGTTAACTTAGGATACTAGCAGCTGCTATGAGACCCAGGTGTCAGGGCAGGTGCCGCAGGATCATGAGCTAGGTAATCTGGAAGGCCTGGATCTCCAGGTGGGTGAGAGGGCCTTGAAATACGTTTTTAAAAGTATTAAGAAGACCGCATGCAGTTTGCAAGCTTCAGCCCATCAGAATGTGGCTGCAAATTGAAGCATAGACACTCTATGGGAGATCTGCTCTCTTCCACTATTGAATATGGATACGGATATGGATATGAATATTATATTATTTATACCCCACTCATCTGGCTGGGTTTCCCCAGCCACTCTGAGTGGCTCCCAACAGAATTTTAAAAACAGGATAAAAGATCAAACATTAAAAACTTCCCTGAACAGGGATGCTTTCATATGTCTTCTAAAAGTCAGATAGTTGTTTATTTCCTTCACATCTGAAGGGAGGGCGGGAGCCACTACCGAGAAGGCCCTCTGCCTGGTTCCCTGTAACCTCACTTCTCGCAGTGGGGGAACCGCCAGAAGGCCCTCGGAGCTGGACCTCAGTGTCTGGGCTGAATGATGGGGGTTCTCTGTCTCTCCTTCTCTCTCCTATTACTTTCTTGATCTTTCTTTCTTTCTTTCTTTCTTTCTTTCTTTCTTTCTTTCTTTCTTTCTTTCTTTCGAGTTTTAGGTGCAAGTGATGCAAAACAAGACTTTATGTTGAGTAAATTTTGATAGTAAACTTTGGAGTATGAAAGCTCCATGTTTGGCAACTTGACATTTAATAGGAGGTTGAAAAATTCAATTGTGTAGGAGGTTTTGGAGGAGCATTTTCAATTTAGCTACAGAACTGTGGGCGGGTTAAGTCAGCTCCCATGAGAGCAGCAAGCTGTGCACTCCTTAGTCTTGGGGCGAACTGAGAGGTGTGAGCTCCCTGGGCACCCAGCACCCTCAACTGACTTTTCCCCTTGCCCCTTGGTGCAGCTTGATTGCTCCAGTGGAGCTGAAGGTGGGCTCCTCCATCCTGCTCGACGTCCGTGTTATGAGAAGCCCCCATGGATTCCCCATCCTGAGCGTCACGGCCTGCAAGTCCCTTCTGGGAGACGTGGACATCCTCCTGGGAGGTAGCAAGTGAGTAGTGGATACCTGTGCGCAGGTTGGGCTAGACTTGTGCTTTCTTGCAAGTGGGATGAAGTTTCACCTTAGCTAGATTTCGTTCTCCTACCCTGAACAAGAGAGTTTTGTTGAGCAGCCTGGGTCTATTGCTAGATTCATCTCCTGCTAGCGAACTCTCATCACCTGAAGAACATCTGAAGAACATTTTTATGTAATCTGAAGAACATTTTTTTCTAAGCCCCCCTGCTATGTCCCACTTGTCTTCCATCATGGAACTCAAGGTGGGAAGCAGATGGGTCCTCGGCAGTCTCCCTCCACTCCACCCCACAATTTTTTTGGGATACAACCTCTTCTCCCTGGGAGAGAAATCTCTGTCCATAGATTTGCAGAGGAGATGAGGATGGTGGAAAAAAAGACTAGAGGTCCCTAGGAAAAAGTGGGGTGTGGAAAATGTCACCCTCCTGCCAAGGATTCTATCTCCTTAAAGGTCATTTGTGGGGATGGTCTTTTGTCTCCCTCTATTGTGGATTGTATGGGACGTGGGTGGCGCTGTGGGTTAAACCACATAGCCTAGGACTTGCCGATCAGAAAGTTGGTGGTTCGAATCCCCGCGGCGGGGTGAGCTCCCGTTGCTCGGTCCCAGTTCCTGCCAACCTAGCAGTTTGAAAGCACGTCAAAGTGCAAGTAGATAAAGAGGTACCACTCTGGCGGGAAGGTAAACGGCATCTCCGTGCGCTGCTCTGGTTCGCCAGAAGCGGCCTAGTCATGCTGGCCACATGACCCAGAAGCTGTATGCCGGCTCCCTCGGCCAATAAAGCGAGATGAGCACCGCAACCACAGAGTCGTCCACGACTGGACCTAATGGTCAGGGGTCCCTTTACCTTTTTATTGTGGATGATTACCCCTTGATTCTCTTCTAATGGAAAAAAAAATATGCATATGAAAGTTGTATGCAAGAGAAAAATGGAAAGTGCTTGAACACTTGCTCTTTCTGATTCTTCTCCTCTGTGTCCTGTTCTCCAGTTTGCTGGGCTTCCTGAAACCCCTTCAGAACCACATCCGTGCTGTCTTGGTTGACAAGGTAAACTGCTTTGCTCATTCCTGTCCATTTTAGCGCGCACACACACACACACACACACACACACACACACACACACACGAAAGGTCTTTGCTCTGGACCTGATCATGAGGCAATATGAGGCAGTCATCTCAAGCAACCGAGTGTCTTGCAGTGTTGCTGTCGACAAAGTGTGTTGGGATGTGAGTGGCAGGACGCCTTTGACTAGGGTTACCAGACGCCCCCGTTTCCCGGAGACAGTCCCCGGATTTGTGAATAAGTCCCCGGACAAATTCCATCCCCGGAATGTCCCCGGGTTTCATCTAATGTCCCTGGGAAACGCAGCAGCGGCAGTCTCAGCAGCCCAGAGCAGTTGGTTCTGGCTGGCTTCAGGAGCTGCTCAGAAGTCCCCATATGACGGTGGTGCAGGAGCTCAAAGACGCAGCTTCCGGGCTGCCTACACCTTCCCTGACCCCAGCAACTAAGCTGTGGAGGGAGGCTTCACGCTGCCTATCAGAGCTTGCATGCAAGCAGGAGGGGACAGGGATCTCTCAGTTAGGCAATGGGGAGCCTCCCTTCCCAGCTGAGGGATCCCCACCCCCTCCTGCTTGCACACAAGTAGGAATGAGATTCGGGCTGCTCCGATGGGAAGGGAGCCATTACGCTACCTGAGCCTCGCCACTGCCACCACTCTCTGCCCTCCTTCTCCACCTTCCATGCCTGACCCATCGCACACCGCTTCCCCACCACAAGCACCACTGAACAACCAACAACTCAGGGGCTGCCCAGGCTCATGGAGACAGGAGATAGAAGCCTCGGAGGAAGGGGAAACGTGGAGGTTGAGGTCAAGGTGGTGGCCGCCCCTCTGGCACTGCCATCACTGCAGCATCAATGTCCCGAACGTGTAGTAATTAATTAAAGTGTCCCCGGATTCGTTAAAAAATAAATAAAATCTGGTAACCTTACTTTTGACTTGCCTCTTTTCCTCCCTCACCTCCCTCTCCCTAAGGACAGTAAGACATGGACGGAAGGGTAAAGCAATCAAAGATGTAGAAGGGTTGGGGGAAATCGAGTCAGTGGCCTTATGACCCCCTCTAGCTCCCACAATTTAAGAAGGATACAGACAAGCTGGAGGGTGTACAGGGGAGGGTGACCAAGGGTCTGCAAACGAAGCCTGATGACTAACGGTTGAGGGAGTTGGGTATGTTTAGCCTGGGAAAGAGGAGACTGAGAGCAGATATGAGAGCCATCTTCAAACACATTGCCACAAGGCCCACCTGATAGTGACCTGTTGATGAAACTCCCGCGTGACGAGACAAAGAGCTAACCCCTTGCAGCTGACTCACTGACCCTCCTTCCCCACCCCTCACTTTCCCTTTCACACAGATGTGCCTGAGCCTCTCCAGCGTGGTCCTGGGACTGAATGCCAAGCTGGGCACTTTGGTTGGTAAGTTGCCACACGAAGGGAGGAGCTTCTGGGTTCCCCTGCCCGCCCATCCCATAAAACTCATAGCAGAATCGAGGGCTATCTGTGCACCACACATTGTGGAAACGCAGAGTAAAAAAATATTCTATTATTTTCGATAACATCATCATCATCATCAACAACAACAACAACAACAATAATAAATTAAGAAGTGCGCCACCTCCCAATGGTGAAACAGCCATGCCATGCATTTCAATGCATTTAAATTGACAAGTGTGAATGCAAGGCCCATTACAAAATGCACCAGAGAAAGGACTTCTTCACAGCTTAGGACCCTCATACCTATGGGGCTGCCTCTCCCGGTATGCCCCGTGGAGGACCTTAAGGTCCATAAATAGTAGCACCCTAGAGGTCCAGGGCCCTAAGGAAGTCAGATTAACCTCAACCAGAGCCAGGGCCTTTTCTACACTGGCTCCTGCCTGGTGGAACGCTCTGTCTCACGAAACCAGGGCCCTGCGGGATCTGATTTCTTTCCGCAGGACCTGTAAGACAGAGTTGTTCCATCTGGCCTTTGGCTTGGAATCAACTTGATCCCCTCCCCCTCTTTCCTTCTTCCTTCTGTGATGGAACTCCTATTTGGGGACTTCCCTGGCTTTTTTCTGGCCCACGTAGGACCAGTCTGGATAGTTGGCCTTGGTGAAGACCTGACATTTTCATCCCCCCAAAAGTTTTTGAGTTTCTGCTGAAATGAGGCTGCATTTTAATGTTGTATTTCAATCTTGTTTTTAAGTTGTATTTCAATCAAGGGTTTTATATCTGGTATTAGCCGCTCTGAGCCCAGTCTTGGCTGGGGAGGGCGTGGTATAAATAAACTACTACTACTTCTTCTTCTTCTTCTTCTTCTTCTTCTTCTTCTTCTTCTTCTTATTATTATTATTATTATTATTATTATTATTATTATTATTATTATTATTCTGAAACGCATAGTTAAACTATGGAGCTCCCTTCCACAGTAAGGGCTACTAGCCTAGATGGCTTTAAATGAGGACTGGGCAAATTCATGGAGGAGGGGAGGGCTATTGATGGCTACTAGGCAGGATGGCCTTACTCCACAGCTGGAGGTAGTGATGCTTCTGAATTCCAGGCGCTAGAAGCCACAGGAGGGGAGGATGCTCAAATCCTGTTCAGTTGCTGTGAGAAGAGGATGCTGGACTAGATGGAACAAAGGCCTGATCCAGTGAGCTCTTTATATATCCTTAGAATTTCTCATGATGGCATCGGAAAATGCCAATGATGAGAGGAAAGGTGAAGAAAGGGGGAACAGCCTGAGTCTTTTACATAACTTGCTTGCAAAGGGATTGGGCAGAAAGCCAACTCACCCGATAGGTGTGGAGACCTTGTTGATGCAAGGTAGAGCTCAGTTTACCTGTTGGAGGAGGAACGTCCTCTTTGCTCCGCTCCAGAGCCCAGTGTCGGTTTCTCCTGAGCCCCTCTGTCCTGTTTTGATCCCTCTTAATGGGAAAATTAAATATGCTTTAAGGGCCGTGTAAGGAGGAAGGTCAATATTGACCAGCACATGCTCAGTCAACAGAAGATTACAAGAGCCACCTTCCTGCAACAAGGTCCTGGAGCTGAGCCAGCTGGGAAGATATTTCGGAGAACTGCAGTGGCCTGTGTGTTTATGTGTGTTCCTGGTGAATGTTAGGGAGCCTTGAAGGCTCCTTTTCTTTTGAATATCAGAGATATTTTGCTGAGAAAACAGCTGCAAGGTTCATTCCCTGACTGGCTCTCTGTTGGCCTACTGGCTTTGACCAGGTCCATACTGGTTCTCTTGTGAGATCTTGGGGCTGTGAGGTTTTGTGTGGGTTCTCATAGGCAGTTCCAACAGCAAGCCGACAGATCTGGGCCAAGGGCAGAGCTTCTCCATGTTCAGGATGCCCACACAGCCCCATTGGGTAGATCTCATGCATCCCTTATAGAAGGTTCAACTTCACTCCTCCCTTCTGAGGCTGCTGAGATAGCAAAGACCACTGCAAGGCAGAGTAGAACCTAATTTGTTATCAACACAAAAATATGATGCTTCAGTGTGCAGGGTCAGTCCACTGAGCCGTCTAGTGGCTGTATGATTATAGTTCGATAACAAATTATTTTGCATTCTTTCTTATTTCCCCAGTTAGAGATTGCAAGCTAGGCAGGGATTCTCCCCACCGTTAAAAAACCCCACAACTTTATTGAAAATTGTAAAAACATTTGCCAAACACAAAGTGTTGTCTCCCAAGACGAATGCATGTACAGATGTTACGTCTTGTATGCAGCCATCCATACGGCATCAAAACAAACTTTTCTATTACAGATTAAGCTCACATCCACAGGATAGGCTTCAGTCTAAAGCGTTCAGGTCATTTCTCCATAGTGGTGTACTTTTAAATCTTACTCTTCTTACTCACAACATTTATACCCTGCTCTGCAGTAAAAAAAAAAAGGCCAGAGTGGCTTATAAAAACCAGTACTAAGTCCGCGGTCCCTGACGTCAAGCTCTAAAAAGGCACAACACACAAGGAAAGAGGAAGGTGCGAGAAGGAGGAAAAAGCAAATTCATGCAGAAGTTCTTAAAAGTTGCAGCTGATGCCCGTGGCAGTTCTTAGTGTCTTCACAGAATCATAGGACTTTGGAGTTGGGGGGACCCCAAGGGTCATCTAGTCTAGCCTGCTGCAATGCTGGATTCTTAAATTGCAATTTAACCTGTATTTTAAATTGGTCCCCCCCCCTTCTCCCTCTCTTTCCCCCCTATTATGTTTTTACTGTGATTTTATTTTATTGGTGTTAGCCGCCCTGAGCCTGGCTCTGGCCGGGGAGGGCAGGATATAAATAAATAACCCAATGTCCTTTTTGTGCCATCATTTTGCCCCCTGCAGGCCTGAATTCCATCAACCCCATGTCAAGCCTCCAGTACGCCATGATGGAAGATCCTGAGATCACCGAAGATTACATCGATTTGGATTTAAACGTAGGTTCCCTACACCCCACCCCAAGCCTGCAGGGCTCCCACTTAGCCCGGGAACCAGACCTCGCATGAACACTGATGTGCCATATAGCTCAGGAGCAGGACAGCTGCCCTGCATGTAGAAGGTCCCAAGAAGATCTCCAGTTAGGAGCAAGGAAGTCTTCTGCTAATGGGCATTGTAGACCCGCCTTCCCCAACCTGGTGCCCAACAGATCTTTTGGACCACAAGACATATCTGACATAGCCAGCTGGACTCATAGTCCAAAATGACCAGAGGGGATCAGGTCGTAGAAGATGGATGGAAACAATATTGATGGATCCTCGGTTTGTCTTGCAGGATAACCTGGAAAATGATGACCAAAAGTCCAGATGTAGCATTATTATCAATTGACGATGGGGTGGGAGGTTCACAGGACGTGAAGGACTTGCTCACAAATGTATTGACAGCTGCACAAATCATGATAGCCAGGAAGTGGAAGGAGCAAGCAGAATATAAAATGGAAGAATGGTACAAGGAGGTGTGGGATATAGCTATTAATGATAAATTAGTGTGGGCCATTAAGGTAAGACGGGGAATATGCAGGAGAGATGATTTTGAGGAGATATGGAGAGTGTTTGGAGAATTTGTACTGTTAAAACGGAAAGGGGTCAAGCCATCGCAAGAGGTGTTGAAATTTTGGGAGGTTGGATAGTTACAATGGAATGGTCTTGGTGGTGGAGTACACGATTTTATTCTTATATATGTATAAGAAAAAGGAAGAAAATGAATAATCCCCTTGGCTAAGTTTTTGCACAGCTCTTACAACTCTGGCACATGTTGCCATACAACTCTGGTCCTCTCATTGGCTTGATCTAGCAGAACTCTTATCATGTTCAGAGAATGGCAACCAAAATCACCCAGGGAATGGAGAAACTCCCCCATGAGGAAAGGTTGCAGCACTTGAGATTTTTCCCCCTTCAAGTTTAGTTTAGAGAAAAGGTGACTAAGAAGCAGGTGTGATGAGGCCCTAACTACTGAAGGTAAAATAAAGGTAAAGGGACCCCTGACCGTTAGGTCTAGCCATGGCTGACTCTGGGGTTGCTGTGCTCATCTCGCTTTACTGGCCGAGGAAGCCGGCGTACAGCTTCTGGGTCATGTGGCCAGCATGACTAAGCTGCTTCTGGCGAACCAGAGCAGCGCACGGAAATGCCGTTTACCTTCCCGCTGGAGCGGTACGTATTTATCTACTTGCACTTTGAGGTGCTTTCAAACTGCTAGGTTGGCAGGAGCAGGGACCGAGCAATGGGAGCTCACCCCATCACGGGGATTCGAACCGCCGACCTTCTGATCGGCAAGTCCTAGGCTCTGTGGTTTAACCCACAGCGCCACCCGTGTCCCGTACTGAAGGCAATGGGGCCCTTTATATGTCCAGCTGTCCTTTGTCAACAACAAATTGTCACTGTTTTTTGTGTTGAATATATGCTATATGGTAATTTATGGACCTAATAGGTATCTAAAGCCATTTGCACATGTTGCCCTGCAACCAGTCCATGCAGAATGTAGGCACCCTATATATAGAAATGAGCAAACTAATGATATTTTAGGGAGCAGGCTAGCAGGCGGGCCCATGACTTACATCATAGGAGCCTACACAACACAAAACACTGTTGCTGTATGTAGGTTTTATTTTATTAGTTTTTTAATCTTATATTTTGGAAATGTTCGTTCATTTTCTTTCCTTTAAGTGTTTTTTGTTGCCCCCAAGAGAGTGGGGCCCTAAGCTAGAGCTTGTTTAGCTTATACGTAAATCTGGCACTGCTAAGAAGCGACATGATGGAAGCTCATTAAAAGCTCCCCCCCCTTTCATAACACAAGAACACCCAACGAAGCGGAACGAGATTCAAGACAGATAAATGGAAGTCCTTCCATTGTGTAATTGTGGAACTCATTGCCACAGGAGGTCATGATGAACCCAGATGGCTTCAAAAGAGGATTGGGCAAATCCATGGAGGAGAATAAGGCTACCAGGACTATTAGCCAGGATGGCGATGCCGTACACCCACAACTGGAGTCAGGAAATGTTTCTGCGTACCAGTCATTGGAAAACGCAGGAAGGGAGATGGCACTTAATTCTCTCTGTCTCTTTCCAAATCTCCGCAGGCTGTCATTGCGCTGATGGGGAAGCCAGTCGACTTCGAACCTGCCGGCCCTCTGCCCCCTTTCTCTCTGCCACCCCCAGAGACGGTTTCCGACGACTCCATGGTGAACATGGGCCTCTCGGAGCATCTCTTTGCCAGCCTTTTCGCCAGCCTGGAGCAATCGGGAGCCCTGAACCTCCAAATCGGAGGCCAGTCGGTCAGTAGAGGGAGTGTTATTTGTGCGTAGTGAATGCCACCCTAAGCCGAGGCGAGCCCAAACCTGTTTATTTATTTCCCAACATTTATACCCTCCTTGATTGCAATACACACGCACTCACACTCAAAGTGGTTTATGGAAAATATAAAACAATGGAATCGCCAATGAGAAGAAGTCACAGCAATAATTTAATTATTTAAATACCCTTTATTCATTAAAAAAAAAATATTTGCCTACTGCTGTGTGATTTTAAAAAATCTATCAAAGCAGTTTTTTGTTGTTGTTGTTGATGATGATGTTTATTTAAATCCCTCCTTTTCCCCTGTCAAGTGGCTTACAGATAAAATAGAAACTGCTAAACACAGGAAAACAATATTTAAGAAGGAATTAAACATCACACACACACGTTTAAACTTCCATGTATGTTTGTTTGTGTTGTTGTTGTTGATGATGATGTTTATTTAAATCCCTCCTTTTCCCCTGTCAAGGACTCAAAGTGGCTTACAGATAAAATAGAAACTGCTAAACACAGGAAAACAACATTTAAGAAGGAATTAAACATCACACACACACACACACACACACACACACACACACACACGTTTAAACTTCCGTGTGTGTGTGTGTGTGTGTGTGTGTGTGTGTATCTACACACTATTCTAAAAGAAAAAAAAGTGTTTGGAGATAATGCAGAAATGAATCATAGAATCATAGAATCATAGAGTTGGAAGAGACCACAAGGGCCATTGAGTCCAACCCCCTGCCAAGCAGGAAACACCATCAGAGCACTCCTGACATATGGTTGTCAAGCCTCTGCTTAAAGACCTCCAAAGGAGGAGACTCCACCACACTCCCTGGCAGCAAATTCCACTGTCAAACAGCTCTTACTGTCAGGAAGTTCTTCCTAATGTTTAGGTGGAATCTTCTTTCTTGTAGTTTGGATCCATTGCTCCGTGTCTGCTTCTCCGGAGCAGCAGAAAACAACCTTTCTCCCTCCTCTATGTGACATCCTTTTCTATATTTGAACATGGCTATCATATCACCCCAATGGGACAGACTTCTGGAAACAGACAAACCTGGCATGCCCTGGACTCTCAGAGCAGGGGGACAGAGGAGAGACCCAAGCTGTTCCTAAGGCCCGAGACTGAGAATTCTTTGCTTCTTTTCAGAGCCATCTCACCACCTCCATGCTGGAGCAGGCCATCCCCTCGGTAAGTGATGCCCAGGAACCGATGCAGGCCTGGCGAACCCTTTATTTGATATGAGAGGTATTTTAGCTGGGTGGAAGGATGTCAGGGGCCGCATTCCAGTAGTGGGTGGGGCCAAACCCACTCGCAATAACACCCCTCTTTCTCTCTCTCCATCACACACCTTTTCTGTGGAGAGACTGAATTGCTGTGGTTTTTTTGCGCTTTAGCCTTAAAGAGCAGTTTTTTTTGCAGAAAAAGCTCTGCAAAAGAAAAAGGGAAAAAAAGGAGGGGAAAGGAGTGCTCAGATGTGGAGTTTTTAAGTTTTTAAGAGCAGGCCAAATGGTAAGGTGGAATAAGTCCTTAAGGGAGTCTGAGGGAGAAGGTAGAGGCAGTGGTGTAGCAGGGGTTGCCAGTGCCCAGAGACCATAGCTGTCAACTTTTCCCTTTTCTTGCGAGGGATCCTATTCGGAATAAGGGAATTTCCCTTTAAAAAAGGGAAACGTTGACAGCTATGCCAGGGACGGGGTACGCATGTACCTGCAACTGCCTAAAGGCATCCGCGTCACCCAGGAGATTGCAGCTGCAGAGATAAGAAAAGAAGAAGAAGAGTTTGGATTTGATATCCCACTTTATCACTACCTGAAGGAGTCTCAAAGCAGCTAACAATCTCCTTTTCCCCTTCCTCCCCCACAACAAACACTCTGTGAGGTGAGTGGGGCTGAGAGACTTCAGAGAAGTGTGACTAGCCCAAGGTCACCCAGCGGCTGCAGGTGGAGGAGCGGAGACACGAACCCAGTTCCCCAGATTACGAGTCTATCGCTCTTAACCACTACACCACACTGGCTCTCAGTGGAAGAGTTGTTCCATTGTCTGGAGAGGTCACTTTCTGGTTCGCATGGAGAAGCCATTTTCAACGGAGCCCAGCGACGGAAGCGTGCAGCTGTATTGAGGCAGCGCCGGGTGTTGACATTTTGCGCCCTGAGTAACCGCCCCTTGTGGTTCCCCCCACTACGTCATTGGGTAGAGCGTCTCTGCCAGGGCTAAAGGGGCCTAATTCAGCATAAGGCAGCTTCGGGTGTGCGATGGGCCACAACAATGCAAATAACAACCCCCTCCTTCCACTCCCACTATAGATCTCAAAGCGTTACCCCCAGGCTGTTGCCTTGATGCTCAACGTGGTGGTCAGCAAGCTCCCCATCATCAGCTTCCATGAGGGCGCAGCGATCCTGCGCCTCAGTCCTGTCATCCAGGTGGGCGTGGCTGAATCCGGATCTTTCCAACAGTCGCAGGCACTCTTCACCTTGGGCGTGGTGAGTAAAAACACCTAGCGTTTGTTTCCTTGTTCTCCTGCCTTGGCGACTTGCAGCTCTCAGGGAGATGATGGCTTGCTCGGCACGAAGGTTGGATGTCGAAGCTCTTCCTGGACACCAGCCGTTGTGCTGGGCTCCATCTGAATGCAGCTGGGACGAATCTCACAGTGCAAATGCACATCTTTGTGTGAAGCTCATCTACAATGGTTGTACATCCATATGGATCTCCTAAGGGACCATCTCACCTCATACAGTGGTGCCTCGCAAGACGAAATTAATTCGTTCCGCAAGTTTTTTCTTCTTGCGAGTTTTTCGTCTTGCGAAGCACGGTTTCCCATAGGAATGCATTGAAAATCAATCAATGCGTTCCTATGGAGACCGTCCGGGGACAGAGGGGAAGCGCCGCTCTGTCCCCTTTTGAAGCAAGGGGCGGAGAGGAGAAGATCGCTTCTCCCCCTTGCCACCCCTTGGTTCGAAAGGGGTCCGGGGAGAGAGGGGAAGACGCGCTGCGCTTCCCGCTGTCCCCGGAGCTTGCGGGGCAAGCTTCGTTTTGCGAAGCAAGCCCATAGGGAAATTCGTCTTGCGAAGCAACTCGAAAATGAAAAAACCTTTCGTTTTGCGAGTTTTTCATCTCTCGAGGCGTTCGTCTTGCGGGGCACCACTGTATATCCCTGCGCTGCAGCTATGCTCCTCAGATGAGGGCACTGCTGAGACCACCATGTGACCTAGGGATGTGCTTAGTATGTACTAGAAGCTGGGCTTTTAGTGTTGCAGCTCCAGCCCTCTGGAACGAGTTGCCAGCTCAAATAAGACAAATGTGTAGCACATTTATATTTTATGCATTGTCCTCTTGAAAATCAAGCAAGCGATGCATTGAAGAAGAAGTCTTCTCTTGAAATCTGACCTGGTCATTTTAGGGAAAATTAATTCTACTATTGTAGAAACGGGGCTATTTCTTTTAGTTTACCAAGTCTGCAATTTTTATTTGCAGTCTGCTATCTGTATTTTACCTTACTACCCGACTCTTTGGCAGCTTTCAGTTGTCAAGTGGTTTATAAATATTTGCACTTGTCCATCGACACTCTGGAGACTGAGTGTGCCTGCCCATGTAGGATTTTAAAATATAGGATTTCTGCTCTCAGTGGGCAATGGGTTGGGCGAGCTGTGGGTGGGTCAGGGAGCTGAAGCAAGCTGCACAGGTGGGGTGTGTGTGTGCGGCAGGTTGGGTGAGGTGTAAAAGGAAGAGGGTTGGCAGTGGGTGGGGTGGGTTCGGCAGGGTGTGTGGTGTGTGTGACAAGCAACACAATCACAGCTGGCAGCTCCTATTATTGCAACAGTTGTGCCTTGGTTGTGGAGCGCCTTGGTACTCGTACGTTTTAGCCCGAACTTTCGAAACCTGGAAGTGAGTGTTCAGCTTTTAGAACTTTTTTTGGAAGCCCAACGTCTGATGCGGCTTCCGCTATTGTTTCCGGTGCGCCTGCGCAATCGGAAGCCAATCAGAAGCCGCGCCTTGATTTCGGAATTCGAACGGACTTCCTGAACGCATTCTGTTCAAAAACCAAGGTACGACTGTACAGTCATACCTCGGGTTGAAGTTGCTTCAGGTTGAGCACTTTCGGGTTGCGCTCCGTGGCGACCTGGAAGTAACGGAACGCGTTACTTCCGGGTTTCGCCAGTCGCGCATACACAGATGGTCAAAATGATGTCATGCGCATGTGTGGAAGCAGCAAATCGCAACCCATGCATGCACAGACGCGCAGTCGCCAGTTGCGTTCGCTTCAGGATGCGAACGGGGCTCCAGAACGGATCCTGTTCGAATCCTGAGGTACCACTGTATATTACTATTACTATTACCATTACTATTACTATTACTATTGCTATTACTATTAAAATTTGAATACCACCCTTCATTTGAAGATCATAGCATGGTTCACAACATAAAAGTATTATAAACAAACAAGGAAACAAACAAACAAACGAAGGATAGAGCCTTTGTAGCTTTCTCTCATGAAAACGATCCCTTCCCGGTCTTCTGTTTGCAGGACCTGACCTTAGCTGTCAAGCTGGATGTCACCATTACAAGTCTCCATCTGACAGTTGCCGTCCATGGGTGAGTTCAGCCAGACATTTTACTTTCCTTTTTTATTATTATATAATAATATTTATTCCTTTTACAACAATTTAAACACTTACAAAAAAAACAACAAAGAAAAAACAGTACATTAAAATACAAAAACACTACATAGAAATTAACAAAACAAAACGAAAACAACTTACAAACACATCAAAAAAGAAAAAAAAAGAAAAAACTTCCAATATCTTATCTTTCTTTCACATATTTCCACGGCCTCCTCACACCTCCCTTTTTGTATTCCACTTCTATTAATTATTTCAGCAATTCCTTTCCATCTTCCCCTGTTTTCTATCCTATAATTATCTTAACACATTTTAACCTTATTTTCCTTTAATACTCTATTAATCTATTTATACTTAATTCCTTATAACATTTCTACTGAAGCCATATAACTTCATTCCAACAGACATTTTACTTTCCTTACCATTTTACTTCCTGCCTCACCCCCCACCCCGCCTGATGGGGGCCAACTGTTTTCTGCTTTCATTGTGGCGAAGGATGAAAGGGACAGCCCAGTCCCCGTCCTTTCCTGATGGTCCTGAGTGTCCAGTTCAGTGGTGCAGCTGATGCCATCATGGCTCATGTCGTTCTGCTTTGTCTTGCAGAGATGTTGGTCTGGAGGTGGAGTCTTCTAGCGTGGAGATAACAGAGGTACGCCACCCGCCGTTTGCCTTCCTTGCTGCGCTCCATGGACGCAGCCAGGATTTTTGCTTGGGGGGGATTTAGCTGGGGTGGTGGTGGTTTGCTGTGTATTTTACGCCCATGTTGTGCTCCCAAGTGGGTCCAATAGATGTTCTGAGCCTGTTTAGGCCATGTCTTCTGCAGCATCCCAAGACTCTAGGGGGCTCTGGGTGCCTGAGCACCCACAAAAAAATTGTTGTGGGTGCTCAGCTCCCACACCGCAGGGTCCCTGACGCAACCTCTGAGGTTCTACAGCAGGGGTCAGCAAAATTTTCTCTGGCCGGCTTTCAACAAAATATTAAAATACAGCAATGCACCAAACATTAAAAGCTTCCCTAAACAGGGCTGCTTTCAGATGTCTTCTAAAAGTCTGGTAGTTGTTGTTCTCTTTGACATCTGGTGGGATTCCAGATGTGTAAAAGTTGTGTAAAAGCCCCAGGTCTGACCCTTAGAGTCATCTCTAACCTTTGGCCTCTCCTACTGTATGTTGATCCTCTGTTGTTTCACCAGTAATGAATTGTAGCCTCTCTGTAGAGAGTTGTTTCATTCTTACTCTATGTGCAAGTGTATCCGGGGGTCAGGCAGCCCAAACCTCCCTTGCTTATGGGGGAAGGACCACAGGGCAGTGGGTGGCACACCCGTTTTGCTTGCAATAAGTCACAGGTTCACTTCCTGGCAGAATAATAATAATAATAATAATAATAATAATAATAATAATAATAATAATTTATTTATACCCCACCCATCTGGCTGGGTTTCCCCAGCCACTCTGGGTGGCTCCCAACAGAATATTAAAAATGCAATACAGCATTAAACATTAAAAGCTTCCCTAAACAGGGCTGCCTTCAGATGTCTTTTAAAAGTAAGATAGTTGTTTATTTACTTGAAATCTGCTGGGAGGGTGTTCCACAGGGTGGGCACCACTACCGAGAAGGCCCTCTGCCTGGTTCTCTGTAACCTCGCTTCTCGCAGGGAGGGAACCGCCAGAAGGCCCTCGGAGCTGGATCTCAGTCTCCGGGCTGGACGACAGCATCTGCTGGTAGGGCTGTGAAAGAGCCATGAGTCTACAACCGCTGCAAGACATGGAAGAATCTGTCCATTTCGGCTGCTATGGTTTCTCTTTCTTCCATTCTTAAATTCAGTTCTCCACATTTTGCAGCAATTTGTGATGTTTCATAAAGTGAAACTTCTCTAGCGTCTTAGTGCAAATTTTGCCTAATAAACACATTTGTATATGCAGTTTTGACTAAAGAGGCATTTTTTTGCAAGCAATTTCCCCACATGCAATGTATTTTTTGCCTCTTATATCTTCATTTTCATGCACTCTTCCCCTTCAGCACATGCATTCTTGTAAACGTTGGTTGCTTTGAGAACTGCATTGCAAAATTCAGGCGAGCGCGGATTTCAAAGCTTAGTCCCGTGTATCATTCTGCCATTTGTTTCTGAACGTGTGAATTGGATAGAATAGACTTTCGGTGCTTCGTCAATCAAATTTCTTCCCCATCCCTAGTTGCTGTCAGTCAGAGCAGATGAAATTGTGCTAGGAAGACCGGCGGTCTGACTCTGCGTAAGGGAGCTTGCTTTGCTCCTCTGTGATCACTCATGCCAAGATCTGGGACCAACCCATTGCCTTTTCTCCCCTGGCAGATCTCCTATTTGAGACGTGTGGTCCTCTCTGAATTTCAGGATGCTTTCCTGGCTCACGTGAACGGTAATGCAGGCAAATCGCTTCAACAGCAGCTCCACTGAGGAGCTCAGCACCTAGAGGGAGGGGGGCTGTATGAAGAACATGGGCCCTTGCCCCACAGTTGCCCCATCAAGTTGGGGGTGTTGACCATGTTGTCGTTTTTGCTTTGCAGCTGCTCTGAGACTGGGGATCTCTCTTCCCAAGCTCAACAACGTCCAGTACATCGAGCCCGAGATCGAGATTCATGAGGTGAGACTCCTTGGGCTGTGCTGCCTCCGTCCTTTCCTTCAGCCCCACTTATTTAGCTAAGACTGACCTGCCTGAGGGTTTCCCCACAACGGGCATCTGGTTGGCTACTGTGAGAACAGGAAGCGGGACTAGATTCTGGGCCCATTGGCCTGGTGCAGCTGATGTTCTTCTGAGTGGTCCATGATGAACACAACAGCTGAAGATACTCAAGGTCTTCTCCTTAAACTCTGAGCATAACTGAGGTCAGATTGACCCACCTTTGGAAAACATGGGAGCCTGTCCATAGTAGTAGCAATAATAATAATAATTTATTATTTATACCCCACCCATCTGGCTGAGTTTCCCCAGCCTCTCTGGGCAGCTCCCAATCGAGTGTTAAATACAATACAGCATTAAATATCAAAAACTTCCCTAAACAGGGCTGCCTTCAGATGTCTTTTAAAAATAAGATAGCTGCTTGTTTCCTTCACATCTGTAAGGGAGGGCGTTCCACAGGGCAGGCGCCACTACCGAGAAGGCCCTCTGTCTGGTTTCCTGTTACATTACTTCTTGCAATGAGGGAACCGCCAGAAGGCCCTCGGCGCTGGACCTCAGTGTCCAGGCAGAACGATGGGGCTGGAGATGCTCCTTCAGGTATACTGGACCAAGGCCGTTTAGGGCTTTAAAGGTCAGCACCAACACTTTGAATTGTGCTTGGAAATGTACTGGGAGCCAACACAGATCTCTCAGGATCTGTGTTTGTGGTTTTGGCGGCCGCTCCCAGTCACCACATTCTGGATTACGTAATTGCAGTTTCCAGATCACCTTCAAAGGTAGCCCCACGCAGAGCGCATTGCAGTGGTCCAAGCAGGAGATAACCAGAGCATGCACCAGTCTGGCAAGACAGTTTGTGGGCAGGGAGGGTCTCTTCCTGCGTACCAGATGGAGCTGATAAACAGCAGCCCTGGACACAGAATTGACCTGCGCCTCCATGGACAGCTGTGAGTCCAGAATGACTCCCAGGCTACACACCTGGTCCTTCAGGGGCACAGTTACCCCATTCAGGACCAGGGAGTCCTCCACACCAGCCCGCTTCCTGTCCCCCCCTCCTGTCTGGGCAGAAGGATGGGGGTGGAGACGCTCCTTCAGGTATACAGGACCGAGGCCATTTAGGGCTTTAAAGGTCAGCACCAACACTTTGAATTGTGTTCGGAAACATACTGGGAGCCAAATGTTGTTGGACCACATACGACTCCCATCATTGCTGCCCCTTGGCCATGCTGGTTGGGCCGATGGGATTTGGAGTGCAATGCCATCTGAAGGGGCACTGCGCTGGCTCCTGAGTGCATCTTGCACCCGGTCTCCTGAGCCCCAGAAATAAACTGCGTCTGTGTAGGATAATTTGAACACCTTTCCATATTGTTCCTCTACCCAAGATCCCTCTGGCAGTATGTCTTGACTCCCCCCTTGCCTTTTAACTTACAGGGTTATGCTCAGGTCAACTGTGACCTTGACTACCAGCCCTGAGCTGAAAAGAAGAGCACAGAGGCAGCCAAGTCCTCCTCTGCAAGGCACATTTATCTCTGCTCTTTGCACCTGCAAATCCTTTCGCTTTTGAATGAAGGAGAGTCTACCTTTCTTCGCTGCATGAAACAGAGGAAACACACCTGGTGGTTTGGCAGCAGGCAATGAACAGGGGTGCGATCTGGAACCCATTCGCTCAGAAATAAGGCCTGCCAATTTAAAGGAAACTTACTTCCCAGTAACGCACGGGTTCATGCATTCATTAGGTGTTCTGCTTTCTCATTTCTTTTCCTGTAAATGTTGTTGAGTGAAATAAATACTATGGGCGGCAATAGAGCCAAAGCAAAGTGTGTTGATTTCAATGGATTCTTAACTTTTCTTGAGGAAATCAATGGGATTTGCAAGTGCTGAAATGCAACTGGATCATGTCCATCATTTTGCCTCATTAAAATACTCTTTCTGATCTCAATTGGTTGGGGTGTTGCAGCCGTTTTCAGAATGAAATAGGCAACCTTCATGCCCTGTAGGGTTTTAGCCAATGAAGTTTTCCAGTTACAGCACAAGGGCTTTCGCCTGCACAGTGGGACTTCCTCTTCCCATACACCCCATATCTATTTTAGGGGTTCCCCCAGTCCCTAGTTTTCCTGGTGGGAGATGTATAAGGCCCAGAGTTAAAATACGAGAGGGCCACGTCCGGCTCCTTTGCAGAGGGTGCTCAAGAGGAACCCTTGAGCGGATCTTGGCCATGCCTGATCCACAAGTTGGATTATAGCAGCTATCTCCCTCCACATGCTGCTCCCTCCTTACTTTTAAAAAGCGCACGGTGGCATTTTTATTTTCCAGGTGTTTTAGGGGCATCACAACCGCCTCCTCCCCTGGGTCTCCTTCCACTTTAATTCCAGCATCTTTCCCCTTCGTCTTTGCTTACAGCAGCCCTTGCGCCAGACAGTGATGCAAAGAGTTGCTGTATAAATGACGACATTAGTCACGTAATAGTGAAGGGCGTTTATGGTTTAATACCCCCCTGGAGCCCATAGCCGGGAGAGTAACTGTCCGCAGGGGCCCACAGCAGTCGTTGCCTTGATGTTTTATGGATATCAGCCCTGAAATACTGAATGGAGCAGCTGTTTCTGGTTGCGGCCAAAGGAGCCAAAGCAGTCGCAAGTATGACGGGCAGCATCACAAAACAGAAACACTCTCTGGCCATTGAGAAAAGCGAAGAAGTTTTATTGTGAAGAGAGACACCATGAGCGTAGAATATCACCCACAATCCAGTGCTCAAAGCTTAAAAAGCATCTGAATTGTACGGGTGACTGTGGGACAGGAAACCTTAGCTGACACCTGTCTATCTCGGGAGGCAGTGGAGAAGTGTGCCTTTGGGCATGAAGTTTAACAGTGCCTTTGAATAAGGTCATTTGAAAACTGTGCATATCAAACTATTGTTTTCTCCCTCTGGGGCGATTCCTCTGATTCATAGAGTGGAGTGGTGAAGGTCATACCTCAGGGGGAGGCTTGCATGTTTGAATGCCGCACCCCCCCACAAAATTGTGCCTCCCTCCCTGCACACAGAAATGTAGCATGCCAAGAAGAAGCCTATGCTGAACTCTTCGTTTCAATCTGCTATCTTTCTATGCCTAGGGAGATGCTCTGTTTCCATAGGAGAGCTCTAAGATGTGAGATCTTTCACCTGCAATCTGGAATAATTGAGCTACCTGGTCTCCTGTGTTTTACGCTTCTGCTCCTTTGCATTCGACCCGCAGCCTAACACAGAGAAGATGAGTTTGGATTTGATATCCTGCTTTATCATTACCCTAAGGAGTCTCAAAGCGACTAACAAACTCCTCACTCTGTGAGGTGAGTGAGGCTGAGAGACTTCAAAGAAGTGTGACTAGCCCACGGACACCCAGCAGCTGCATGTGGAAGAGCAGGGAAGCGAACCTGGTTCACCAGATTACGAGTCCACCGCTCTGAACCACTACACCACACTGGTTCCCTGAAGCACACTGAAGCACATTCAGACCCAGACTCATGCTAAAATTCAGCATGGGTTTGCAATGCCAAACTTAAGAGTCCACTCTTACCTTTCTAATATTATTTTTTGTATCCATCTTTCCCGTTAATGGAAAACACCCAAGGCCTAACCACCTACAGACTATGCAAAGGCTCCTGCCTCCTATTTGAGAGTGTCCTGCTCCTAGCATCTAGCATTTGTGCAAATCACCCTCAACTTGACCCCAGGCAGGAAACAAAGTGCAAAATGTTATTGTTGTTTTTATTATTATTATTATAATTTATATACTGCCCTATACCCGGGGGTCTCAGGGCAGTTCACAGTTAGGAAAACAAAGGATAAGATAGGTATAGGTTCTTCTTTCTTGCTAAGATATCCCTCTTGACTTTCTGCCGCAGCCGAAACCAGGTGGAATGTCTTCGGATGCGAGGTCCCCTTGGCCATCTCACACACACAATGCCAGCATCCCCTGCAGACGTTGGAAAAGCGAAAAGTTTAGCTCATTGTTGCCCATAAATAACAGATGGTGACATCTGGGAGAAAAGCATTTTCTCTTGGGAAGAAAAGCAATGACAAACCTAGACAGCATCCTAAAAAGCAGAGACATCACCTTGCCAACAAAGATTCGTATAGTTAAAGCTATGGTTTTCCCAGTAGTGATGTATGGAAGTGAGAGCTGGACCATAAAGAAGGTTGATTGCCGAAGAATGGATGCTTTTGAATTATGGTGCTGGAGGAGACTCTTGAGAGTCCCATGGACTGCAAGAAGATCAAACCTCTCCATTCTGAGGGAAATCAGCCCTGAGTGCTCCCTGGAAGGACAGATCCTGAAGCTGAGGCTCCAAGACTTTGGCCACCTCATGAGAAGAGAAGACTCCCTGAGAAAGACCCTGATGTTGGGAAAGATGGAGGGCACAAGGAGAAGGGGACAACAGAAGACGAGATGGTGGGACAGTGTTACAGAAGCGACCAACATGAGTTTGACCAAGCTGCGGGAGGCAGTGGAAGACAGGAGGGCCTGGCGTGCTCTGGTCCAGGGGGTCACAAAGAGTCAGACATGACTAAACGACTAAACAACAACTCCCATAAATAAATGGTGGGGATCGTATTAGGACAGGCCTACATAATTTAGGAAGAAGCTGAGTGCTGGAGGAAGCTCTAAGCAGTGAAGAGCAGAAGATCCAGGAGTCTTCATGCCTTCTCTCTGCATTCCAGCCCATGGAAACTAGGGATAGAAGAATCTATCCATTTCAATTCCTCTCCATTTTTCCCAATCAGCTATCCACGTCAGTTTGTAATTTTATTTAAAGTCCTCCTGCTGGGAATTTCTGGGAATTGCAGCAGGGGAGAGTGCTCCTGCTGTCTGCTGGGTTGGCTGCTGTGAGAACAGGCTGCTGGACTAGTATGGAAACGTACTGGGAGCCAATGTAGGTCTTTCAAGACCGGTGTTATATGGTCTCGGTGGCTGCTCCCAGTCACCAGTCTAGCTGCCGCATTCTGGATTAATTGCAGTTTCCAGGTCACCTTCACAGGTAGCCCCACGTAGAGCGCATTGCAGTAGTCCAAGCGGGAGATAACCAGAGCATGCACCACTCTGGCGAGACAGTTCGCAGGCTGGTAGGGTCTTAGCCTGCGTACCAGGTGGAGCTGGTAGACAGCTGCCCTGGACACAGAGTTAACCTGCGCCTCCATGGACAGCCGTGAGTCCAAAATGACTCCCAGGCTGCGCACCTGGTCCTTCAGAGGCACAGTTACCCTATTCAGGACCAGGGAGTCCCCCACACCAGCCCGCCCCCTGTCCGCCCAAAACAGTACAGTCATACCTCGGGTTACAGATGCTTCGGGTTGTGCGATTTCGGGTTGCACACCGCACCAAACCCAGAAGTACTGGATGGGTTACTTCAAGGTGTTGGCACTTGCGCATGCGCAGAAGTGCTAAAACATGCTTTGCGCATGCACAGAAGTGCCGAATCGCAACCTGCAAATGTGCAGACATGGCACTGCGGATTGCGAACACTGCAGGTTGCGAACATGCTTCCCAAACGGATCATGTTCGCAACCCGAGCGTCCACTGTACTTCTGTCTTGTCAGGATTCAACCTCAATCTGTTAACCTCCATCTTATGTTATTATTATGGGATATGCATCTCCATCCAGAGCCACTAGTTCTTACTCATAGTTTGCCACAGCTAGAGCTGAATCAGGGCTGTAGAGAACACGGTCCGCTAGGGAAGTTATATATAAGGAATATTTCTCCTGGAAAGCAGATTATTTGGCTGGTCCAGTAGTCCCAGCATGTGGAAATTCATGGAAAAGCATCTTACGTGTGGGATTTGCTAATGGGGAGAATATGGAGCAGAGAGCCCAGACATGTTTGGATGCGTGGCTGGAAGGAAGGTATCACTGGCAGACTTACCTGTGTAAAGTGAATCGCTGGATAATTCCAGCGAATGTGCAGCACTGGAGGCAGAGGGATCCCGACGTCCAGGCACTCTGAAAAAAGCAACCAGAATAAGCACCATAGCAAAGAAGAGCAGAGAGGAGCATTTTCTTTGGGTCATGTCTGAGCCATAGTCTAGACCAGCATTCCCAAAACTTTTCATTGGCCTAGGCAAGTCAAACCGCTGCATTAGCAACACTGAAGTGATCTCCTCGGGTGTGATGGCCTGGGACTCTGGCTCGGACTCAGACCCAGAGGAGTCTCAGTCCGCACCGGATCCTTTGCCTCAGACAGCATCTGAACCAAGTCTGGGGCCTGATCCTGAAGAGCCCCAGTCTGCACAGGTTCCCCTGCAGCAAACACCAGCTGGGCCGAGTCAAGGGCCTGATCCTGCCCTGGCTCCAGATGCAGGGATGACCTCGTTACCTCCAGCTGGGCCATCACTTACAGCTGCTCCACTACCAGTTGGGCCAGCAGAGGATGAGGCGGCCCCTGGGTCTAGTAACCCACCAACGTCTCCCAAGCTGCAGAGACTGAGGTCTGAGAGAAGGAGAGACCTGAGTACTCACAGGAGGAGTGCTCGTCTTCGGGCGAGACAGGGAGGTGAGTCACTGGGGGATCAGGACTGCCCAGACAGAGATAAAAGGCTGCTGGACCCCGCCCCAGGTTGCGGGAGCAATGTTGCTGTTTGCCTGATCCTGCCTGTGATCCTGTGCCTGACCTTGCCTGGTTTCCTGCCTCGTGTCCTGCCTCGGCCCTGTTGGACTGACTCATCGTGGAACTCTTGGATTCGGGACCAGACCTGGACCACGTTACTTGGGTTACCCCTGGGCCCAGCACACCGGGGCACAAGCCTGGGCAGTGTCCCCGGAGGTCCTGGGATGCTCACACAACAAGACCGCCCTCTCAGCCTCACTGATGTGGTCGAAAGGGAAGCAGAACAAGACCTTTGGCATCAGTTGGGCTGCAGGAGTTGCCGAAAGGAGGCGTACAAGGCACCATCCAAATGAAACGCACCAACAAAAATGGAGAACAGATTTTTTTGAAAACGAGAAGCATTTTTACTTGGTATTATAGGTCAGGATATTGATAGGCAAGATGTTAAATTGTTTTTATCTGCAACAACTGCGGCAAGAGTATTGTTAGCCCAGAAATGGAAGCAAGAAGAAATTCCGACGAAAGAAGAATGGCAGACAAAATTAATGGACTACGCAGAATTGGACAAAATGACAGGAAGGATTCGAAACCTGCGGGACCAGAGATTTACAGAAGATTGGAAGAAGTATATGAACTATTTGAAAGCAACTGTAACCAACAAATTACGCTAGTAGGACTACAAGAAGTTTGTAAGGAGGAATATGTGAAGTGCTACAAAGTAGATAAAGAATAGAGATATTGGTTTCTGAGTTTTAAATGTAACAGGGAAAATAAGAAATGTATACTAAGAGATTACATTGGAAAATTTTCAGACAGGACTGATGGAAGTCAAAAAAATTGAATAAGATGTAAAAGTATGTTTAATTACTGTTGAAAATGGTGTGTTAAAAAAACTAATAAAAATTATATATATAAAAAACCAAAAATGGAGAATCTAAAGGCTCTTATGCATCGGTGTTGCAGTTGTGGCTCCATGAACATGGGAAGGTCGAGATCAGTATTAGAGCTTATCTGTACTTCCAGCTGCTTTCTCCAAGGAAAACTGCTCTTTAGTGCTCCATCGGAGCAAACAGCTATTTGAATTTTCTCCAGATTGCCATTTGCTCTGATTTAGAGCTAGGTGGGTTTTCCCTGGAAAAGGAGCAGGACAGGGAAAGCCACTTGGACCCGTTCTTTCTAGGCACAGTGCATGTGGAAGTGTGAGAGGGCTTTTCATGTATAGAGGGTGTGCCAGAGATGGGACTTGAGTTGCCTTACCGTTGACTTGTGGCACAAACGTTTCTGCTATAAGCAACTTCATCAACTTCACGAGGACAGAGACCTGTAAGACAGAACAACGGAGGCAGTGATCTAGGAATCAAACTGGCAGAGGATGTATGCGCCATCACAAGGGGGATTCAGACTGGATCCGGCTCAAGAGGGGCGTTTTATCCGAGGTGCATGAGCTGGGGCGGTTTCTATCAGTGCAAATGACCTCCTCAACAACTGCTTCTTGTGAGATGAGTTGATAGATCCCCATGGAAGATTTAAGTCTCGGGTGGTTTGCAATGCCTCCATAATCAACACCTCTCCAGGAAATACAATCTAGAGAAGATTGTGTCAATTGCACGGCAGCAAAAAAGGGTCCTCCAGTGGAATTCATCCAGAGTCAGGATCCTTTCCATTCACAGCTTAGCAGTCGCTTCTTTGGCTCTGAGTGGTGCTGTGGGTTAAACCACAGAGCCTAGGGCTTGCCGATCAGAAGGTCGGTGGTTTGAATCCCTGCAATGGGGTGAGCTCCCGTTGCTCGGTCCCTGCTCCTGCCAACCTAGCAGTTCGAAAGCACATCAAAGTGCAAGTAGATAAATAGGTACCGCTCCGGCAGGAAGGTAAACGGCGTTTCCGTGCGCTGCTCTGGTTCGCCAGAAGTGGCTTCGTCATGCTGGGCACATGACCCGGAAGCTGTACTCCGGCTCCCTCGGCCAGTAAAGCGAGATGAGTGCCACAACCCCAGAGTCGGCCACGACTGGACCTAATGGTCAGGGGTCCCTTTACCTTTACCATACCCACCTACACCAGTTTAGCATTTAGGCAGCTATTCCCAGGTTTGCACTCACTGGGGCATTTGCAGCAACAGTGGACCACTCCCCCTCCACCAGTTTATGTACCTCCCCCCAACGGACTGTGCACATGCAGCCAGAGACTACACCTGTGTGGAAACTGCCTCTGTTCTTCCCTCTTCAGTTCTCTCCTGGTTCTGGGATACTGTGCTGCAGGAGATGGAGGGGAAGCACCTGGCCCTTCACTTGCCAGACCTGCTTCCTCCTCCTCTTCTGACCCATCCTGTGCCCCACCTTCTGGCCCTGAAGCTTCCTCTGCCTCCGACTCTCGTCTCCTGGCTGGTACACTTCCCTACAAATTACTGGACCCCTCTCCTGAGTCAGAGACCTGCCCCTAACCCCCTGAAGCTCTCTGGAGCCAAACTTCATCTCCCTTCCACAAACACTGCTCCACCTCTCTGTTTTGCCTGGCTTCCCATGGCCAAGATGAAGCTTCTAGAACAGGCATAGGCAAACTCGGCCCTCCAGATGCTTTGGGACTACAACTCCCATCATCCCCAGCTAATGATGGGAGTTGTAGTCCCAAAAACATCTGAAGGGCTGAGTTTGCCTATGCCTGTTCTAGGGGGCCCCTATTTAAGCAAATGTTTGCGTGTCAGATCGTTCTGTCTCTCTGTCTAGCTAGCTGTGCCTCTATTTCTGCTCCTTTAATACTGTAAGCAATTCCTGTCCCTGTGGAAGGTGCAATCAAGGCGTCAAATCAATTCGGTCAATCACTAAATGGAAAAGAGCTTACGTTAACAGGTCCAACTTGGGAAGAAACCAGGAGCAGCTCAAGACTGTGGAAAGAAGAATTTGTACATAAGGGTCAAGGGAGACATGACGGTGGACCCAAGTGAGCCAGTTACATCCCAAAAGAAAGGACGGACGTGACAATTCACGTCATGCTGCCTCCCAGGACTGGCCAAAATAGGGAACTGCTGGACGCCCAGCCACACAGGCAACTAATCCAGAATGCGGCAGCTAGACTGGTGACTGGGAGCGGCCGCCGAGACCATATAACACCGGTCATGAAAGACCAACATTGGCTCCCAGTAAGTTTCCGAGCACAATTCAAAGTGTTGATGCTGACCTTGAAAGCCCTAAACGGTCTTGGTCCAGTATATCTGAAGGAGCATCTCCAGCCCCATCGTTCAGCCTGGACACTGAGGTCCAGCTCCGAGGGCCTTCTGGCGGTTCCCTCACTGCGAGAAGCCAAGTTACAGGGAAGCAGGCAGAGGGCCTTCTTGGTGGTGGCACCCGTCCTGTGGAATGCCCTCCCACCAGATGTCAAAGAGACAAACAACTACCAGTCTTTTAGAAGACATGTGAAGGCAGCCCTGTTTAGGGAAGCTTTTAATGTTTAATAGACTATTGTATTTTAATTTTTTTTTTGGAAGCCCAGCCAGAGTGGCTGGGGAAACCCAGCCAGGTGGGCGGGGTATAAATAATAAATTATTATTATTATTATTATTATTATTATTATTATTATTAGGAAGGCTCTTTATCCCAATAGACCAGAGTAAGTGAGGTGATATCCCTTGAACCTTATAAAGGCTTCTGGTTCCAGGTCAGGCTTGCTTTCTGGTCTGGACAAGACTGTTGGGCTTCTTTCACTCCAAGCTCAACCGCACAGCAGCAGGGCCTGACTGCAGCCAACGGGAGCTATAGTACAAAAGATCTGGAGGGCACCAGGTTGAGGAAGTCTGCTCTATTGAAGGACCACACATATTTGCTATTGGGTCCCTGAAGCACAGATTCACACAAAGCGGCAAAACGTCCTTGCAGGTTATTAACAGGATTTTTATTTGAAGTGCATATGCAAAACAAAGGTATAGGGTGATCAGTACGCAACCTGCACACAGTAGTCAGGGTGCGCCCCCTTTATATAGATTTGCAGAATAGAATACCACCTGATCTCCTGTAAGCCACCTGATTTCTTGTAAACCGAAAGTTTTGGCAACTTCCATGGGCTTGTCCCCCCTTTCCTTCCTGCACCAGCCTCTCCACGCCATGAGCCTCAACACGTGTTCAAATGTGAAACATGTGATTTATACTGATAGCAATAAGATGGGGCTTTGTCTCCTGCATTTTACTCCTCCCGACTGGGGCCCATTCAAACTTGCTCTTATCTTTATTGCCTAAGCTAGACATTCCAACGAGAGGCCCATTTGCACCGTAACATTTAAGCAAGAAAAAGCTTTGTTCTTCTGGCTGGTGAAAAACCTCAACCCTCTGGAAATACCTCGCCTTAAACAGTTTTTGGGATCATATAGAGAACAATATTCTAATGGCCCCTTCACTATAACATCCAAAGAAGTCCACCCCTGCTCTGCTTCGACTCCCTGAGACTAAGCGATCGTGCAACAGTGAGGCAAGATACCTGGCCAGTTTCGTAGTGAAGAACAGTCTGCCGCCGAAAACAGAGGCATGGACACTCAGTTTTAAGTTCTGCAATCAGACAAGGGGGGAGGAAAACTAATCAGATGGTGGGGAGACTGGAAAAGTCCTTTCTCCCTGCCATTCCCTGGACTTGAAAGCCAAGCCACGCAGAAAACTCTTGATTCCAACACTTACGGCCTTCATGACAAAGAGCCCAACGAGGGACCCGGACGGACCTTTCGCCAACAAGGCAATCTCGACGGAAAGCTCAATGACGGCTCTCTTGGGCTCCAGGATAATCCTCCGGATCCCGACCAAAGAGATGGTGATTTTCAGCGGCGCCTTCAGCGGACACTTGGGGCACTGTGAAGGGTGCAGGCAGAAAGGATATTTTTGATGCGTTTCTCTCTCCTGGTTTTAACGTATCTGTGCGGGGCTTATTATCTGTTTGTTTGGCTGTAAGTTGCTTTGCTGGGCAAGAAAAAGCGATGGACAAATTGGACCAATAGACGAAAATAAAAGATGCCTGTACGTGGGCATGTGGTTGTGGCGAGTCACTGGGGCACCCCATCGAAGGATCTTTTTCCCAAGGTCCCTCAGACCTGCAGCTGGTGGAGGTTGGTTCATTAAGGCAAATAGGGCACTGCCCCACAAACATCAGCCTGCCCCCAATTGCCTGCCTCCCTAAGTTATAACCAGTCTAGGGCAGGGTTTCCCAGGCTTAGGTTTCCAGGTCTTTGGACTACAGTTCCCATCATCCCTGACCACTGGTCCTGCTAGCTAGGGATGATGGGAGTTGTAGTCCAAAAACAGTCAGAGACCCAAGTTTGGGAAACCCTGGTCTAGGGCAGGCAGAGGCAAACTCCGGCCCTCTGTTTGGAACTACAATTCCCATCATCCCTAGCTAACGGGACCAGTGGTCAGGGATGATGGAATTGTAGTCCCAAACATCTGGAGGGCCGGAGATTTCCTAGTTTCCTGCTCTTCCTTGGCCTCAGCAGAACTCAGCTGGGAAAAGGAAGATGGGGGGGGGCATTGACTCTGCTTGTCTGTGGCTCTGGCTCCCCCTACTGTTGGCCTCCTTGCCTTCCGCCTGCCAGTCTCACATTGCACCAACCACAGCTGTCTGCAGCAATGCTTCCCCTTTTTAGATGCCCGGCCAAAGACTTGTCTGCTTCAGCAAGCCTTTGATTCTTTTTGCTGGGGGCTTTTTGCACATTTTCTACCCCCGCCCCCGCTGCTTGTGACACGGCTGCTGTGCCCTTTATGAACTCGAGAGCCAGTGTGGTGTAGTGGTTAAGAGCGGTAGTCACGTAATCTGGGAAACCGGGTTCGTGTCTCCGCTCCTCCACATGCAGCTGCTGGGTGACCTTGGGCCAGTCACACTTCTGTGAAGTCTCTCAGCCCCACTCACCTCACAGAGTGTTTGTTGTGGGGGAGGAAGGGAAAGGAGAATGTTAGCCGCTTTGAGACTCCTTAAAGGGAGTGAAAGGCGGGGTATCAAATCCAAACTCTTCTCTTCTCTCCTCCACAGTTTCCTAAATAAATGTTTTTCTTGGATGTTTCCTGCTAAGGGTGATTTGCTGCCACCTTGCTTTGCTGTGCTTTTTTTTGTTTTCCCTTCGGTGGTTTTTATCGCTATCCTTATCGACGGTGTGGCTTTTGAAGATAAAACAAGGCACACACTTCTTAAAAGCAAACACCCGCTCACCTTTTGATGTGACAGAAGAGACGCAATGGCGGTCGTCAGCTCGCTGGCAGCGGAGAACTGTTGGCACAAAATGGCGTTGCGTTGAAAATGGAAGAACTTTTTAAAAGACAGAAGTACTGTTTTGGGGGGACAGGAGGCGGGCAGATGTGGAGGACTCCCTGGTCCTGAATGGGGTAACTGTGCCCCTGAAGGACCAGGTGCGCAGCCTGGGAGTCATTTTGGACTTACAGCTGTCCATGGAGGCACAGGTCAATTCTGTGTCCAGGGCAGCTGTTTACCAACTCCATCTAGTACTCAGGCTGAGACCCTATCTGCCTGCGGACTGCCTCACCAGAGTGGTGCATGCTCTGGTTATCTCCCGCTTGGACTATTGCAGTGCACTCCATGTGGGGCTACCCAGAAACTACAACTAATCCAGAATGCGGCAGCTAGACTGGTGACTGGGAGCGGCCACCGAGACCACATAACACCGGTCTTGAAAGATCTACATTGGTTCCCAGTACATTTCCGAGCACAATTCAAAGTGTTGGTGCTGATCTTTAAAGCCCTAAATGGCCTCGGTCCAGTATATCTGTAGGAGCGTCTCCACCTCCATCGTTCTGCCTGGACTCTGAGGTCCAGCGCCGAGGGCCTTCTGGTGGTTACCTCGCTGCGAGAAGCAAAGCTACAGGGGACCAGGCAGAGGGCCTTCTTGGTGGTGGCGCCCGCCCTGTAGAACACCCTCGCACCAGATGTCAAAGAGAAAAACAACTACCAGACTTTTAGAAGATATCTGAAGGCAGCCCTGTTTAGGGAAGCTTTTAATGTTTAATAGGTTTTGTATTTTAATATTCTGTTGGAAGTCGCCTGGGGGGCTGGGGAGACCCAGCCAGATGGGCAGGGGTATAAATAATAAATATTATTATTATTATTATTATTATTATTATTATTATTATTATTATTATTATTAAAAAAGCTTCATTTAAATTAAGTGGGTCGTTGTTGCACTGCAAAGACCCTCTCAGTTTGACCCTCCACCATGCAAGGCAGTTCATGGGGTGCTCTGACGTGTCAGAATGCCCTTCCCTAAGGACATAGCAGAAGGAACAGCTGAATCCATTTGGCTTTCTGCGATGAAGGGTGACACGAGGCCTCTCCTTATTCTTTCATACCCAGCCATCCGATGGCGGAAAGCGTTTAACTGTGTTGAGATGTTTTAACTATAATGTTGTAGCATCGGCATGTTTGCTTCCCTGGGCTCCTTTGGTGGAAGGGAGGGATATAAATTTAGTGAATAAATAAATGAAATCTTTTTTTTTTAAAAAAAGCTACTGCACTGTCAACTGAAACGTGCATAAACATTGGCAACAGGATAGATAAGTGTCCTCTCCTAAAAATGTTTAAAATAACCTTTGTTAAAAAACCAGAAGCCTTTTGTTTAGGAATTTTAGGTACCAACATCCCAAAAGATCAGAAAAGACTTTTATGTATGGGACAACAGCCCACAGATGAAAAGAAGGCAAAGTCGCTACCAGAGAGGAATGGCAAGTTAAGCTGATGGACTACGCCGAAATGGCAAAACTGACTGGAAAACTCAGGAACCAAGAGGACAAAAACTTTAAAAAATAAATAAATAGTGGTGCAATTGAATTCCGACAAGCACACAGAGCGCGAACAAGACTGAGTGTATGGGGGGGGGGCTTGTTTAATTTCACTGCACACAGGTGGTGTAGTGACAATATCGGTTTATTATTTATTATTATAACTTTAAAAAAAGATGGGGATAATTTTTAAGTTATTTAAGAGACCACTGCAAGCAGATGGAAACATCAGCAGAATTTTGATCTCTCTTGTAATGTAACAAATACCATGGATAATGTGGATTGATGTAGAATATAGATTATGGAATAATATGCAGTTGTAAATGTTGATAATGAGACCCACGGAGGAGATGGGGGGAAGTCGCGAGATTCGGAGTAATCTCTATATATGGAATATCTTAAAGTTTTAAGTGTCTGTATGCTTATCACATTTATAAGTTTTAAATTTATTGTTGTACATTGATTTAACTGTATGTTTTCTTTCTGGGAATGTACCCCCAAGTGTGTTTTATAAGCTGGTCTCCGACGGTAATAAATTATCTATCTATCTATCTATCTATCTATCTATCTATCATCTATCTATCTATCATCTATATCTATCATCTATCTATCTGTCTATCTCAGTGTTTCCCAACCACTGTTCCGCGGCACACTAGTGTGCCGCGAGATGTTGCCTGGTGTGCTGCGGGAAAAATTAAAAAATTCGAAATATTTTTTTTTAAAGTCAAATTTTTGATTGGGGCGCCGTCACTAGATGACCCCTGGGGTTCCCTCCCTCCCTTCCGCTCTGCGCCTCCCTCCTCCTCCTCCTCCTCCGGGGAGGCCCTTCCTGGCTCTCGGCCAAGGCTTGGCGGCTGCCACTCACTCACTCGCTCGCCCACCCGTCCTTCCATCCCTGCACCCGGCCTCTCCCCCTCCGTCCCCGGCGCGGGGGCTGCCGGGATCCGTAGTCCCCTCGCCCTTGGGCTCCGCGCCCGCGCGGGGTGCGCAAACTACGTTTCCCAGCGTGGCCTGGCGGGCCGGGCGTTTTGTTTGAAGCGCTCTTCTCCCGGCCATGGAATGAGCGCAGCGGCGGCGGCCGGGCGGGCAGGGGCTCTTCCGCGCAGACCCCGCGCAGCCTGCCTGCGCCCCCGCGGAGATCGGGCGGCAGGATGGAGCCCGGGGATCCCCGCGGAGGCGGAGCGGCGGAGGCGGAGGCTGCCCCCCAGGTAGGGCTGCGTCGGGGTGTGTGTGTTATTTTTGCAATGCTGCATCCGCGCCGGAGGGGACGCATCGGACCGCGGGGAGACCCCTTGGCGGGCGTGCAAGGCAATGCATGCGTGCAGGCGTTGCATGGAGTGCAGTGCAATGCAATGGCAACGCGGCGCCCTGCATGCATGCATGCAACTTCCACCGGCGCTCCGGACTTGGCAGGTGAGGGGGGTCCCCAGTGGGCGGCAGAGAGAGCCGGGAGGGCGAAGGGGAGCCGGGGGGAGCAGCGCTGCTCCGAGCCGAGCCCGGGGGGAAACTTCGGCGTCGTTGCGCCGGGTGTTGGAAGCGGAGGCTGGCGGGGGCCCCTCACCTGCAAAACCTGGTCGCCTCTCATATATTTCGTGCATTGCATTCATCGCTCGCTTTCTCCTCCAAGGAGCTCCCGGGGGCGCGCGTGGTTCTCCCCATGTTATCCTCGCAACAACAGCCCTGCGAGGTGGGTCAGGCGAGTGGCCCAAGGGAGCACCCAGGGATTGTCCTGGCCAGGTGGGGTGATTTGAACCCTTCTCTCTGCCCGGTCTTCGTCCTCATTTAGCCCCCACATGTGCATGACTGTGCATGACTGAGGTTTCCCCCCCTCGTCTTGGCTATGGTGTGAGTCTGTGCTGTTAATTAATGGGGTTCTGCCTTCGGAGAAGATGAGCCAGCCCTCAAGGAGGTGATTATGTAATTTGCTAGCAATTCATGTCCCTCCTGGCGTGACGCTGCGCGCTGACGTCACGGGGCTGTAATGGTGGTGTGCCTCGAGATTTTTTTCATGAAACAAGTGTGCCTTTGCCCAAAAAAGGTTGGGAAACACTGGTCTATCTATCTATCTATCTATCTATCTATCTATCTATCTATCATCTATCTATCTATCTATCTATCTATCTATCTATCTATCTATCCATCTATGGAAATATGTTTGGACTGTTATAATTTTGTATTTGTAAAATCAAATAAAAATGATTAGAAAAATAAAGAAAAGCTAAGCGTCCTCTTCTGCACCCAAAGGCGAAAGGCTAGCTGGGTGCTGGGGTCACATGACTCAGTCTCTGCCTCCACCTGCAAATTTTGATGAGCCAAGCAGAGAAATTTGCAACCCTTCTACCTGACGTGCCGCCACTCACCACTTCCGGGGTGGAAATGAACTCTTGCACCCGGATCTGGATCAGAACCATGAGGATGGCGTCCAGGCTTGCCTGAGACATCCCTAGGCAGAAGCCATGGTGATGCAAGACAGGGAGGGTGACAGGCCCTGCGCCGACAGGGAGGGTAATGTATCGTCCCCCAGTTCGGATGATCATCTGGAAAGCGGTTGGAGAAAGAGCGAAAAAGCACAGCGCTGTTACTCAAAATAATGGTAGCCTTTATCACTTTAGCGGGTGGCGCTGTGGGTTAAACCACAGAGCCTAGGGCTTGCTGATCAGAAGGTCGGCGGTTCGAATCCCCGTGACGGGGTGAGCTCCCGTTGCTCGGTCCCTGCTCCTGCCCACCTAGCAGTTCGAAAGCACGTCAAAGTGCAAGTAGATAAATAGGTACCGCTCCAGCGGGAAGGTAAACAGTGTTTCTGTGCGCTGCTCTGGTTCGCCAGAAGTGGCTTAGTCCTGCTGGCCACATGACCCGGAAGCTGTACACTGGTTCCCTTGGCCAATAAAGCGAGATGAGCGCCGCAACCCCAGAGACTGGACCTAATGGTCAGGGGTCCCTTTACCTTTATCACTCTCCAGCCCACAGTCTTGGAATCCTGCTACAGTGGTACCTCGGGTTGCAGACACTTCAGGTTACAGACTCTGCTAACCCAGAAATATTACCTCAGGTTAAGAACTTTGCTTCACGATGAGAACAGAAATCATGCTCCGGCGGCGCAGCGGCAGCAGGAGGCCCTATTAGCTAAAGTGGTGCTTCAGGTTAAGAACAGTTTCAGGTTAAGAACAGACCTCCAGAACGAATTAAGTTCTTAACCCGAGGTGCCACTGTATCTGGGAGTTGGATCTCAGCAGTTTCTTGACATGCTGAATATACCCGCCAAAGAATCTAAGAGCGCAAAAATACCTCTCCTCCCCCCATGTGATGTTCTGGGGGTTGTCCCAACACCCCACATCAATTGGAGGTGGGGGAAGGGTGCAGGTGAGTAAGGAAGCCTTGTTGGGCTAGCAGAAGTCCTAGGACAGGCTAGTGGGATTGGTGAGTTAAACTGGCCGGTTTTGGCTGCCACGGCTAACGGCCGCCGACCAAACCGGTTCCGTGAATCCTTTAAAAAGAGCCTTTTTTTGGGGGGGGGGAGCAGCCAGCGCAACATCCCATGGCTGTGAATATTCCCTAGGTTAATTCTGAGTGGAAGGCGGATCTCCTCTGTGTACGTTTTGTATGGAGCTCAGCTTCCCTTCAGGGGGGGAGAGACCCTGGGCAGGGCGGCTTTGAAGTCACACACGCTCCTTACGTTGAATTCCAGCGCGACGTAGTTTGAAGTTATCAATGGCAGGCTGGCGAGCTGATATTGCATGGTAGCCACGGTGCCCACGGAGTAAAACACTGCAAGGAAGAAAACACAGCGATGGTGTTACAGTCTCATTAACACACATTTCAGACGCACAGGTCCTTGCCAGCAATACCATATGTTGTCTACAGTATCCAGCTGCTGATAGCCGGGCTTCAGAACGAGGGTATGGCTCTATATCTTGTTCACAAGGAGCCATTTCCTGCTAAGCGCGGGCATCACGTACAGACCACGCTTCATTTGCCTGGCACAAGGGATGCATTTAGTGCATGGCACAGGGAGTGAAGATAAGGAAAGGATCATAGCGCTCTATGTGGGGCTGCCTTTGAAGGTGACCTGGAAACTACAACTAATCCAGAATGCGGCAGCTAGACTGGTGACTGGGAGACCATATAACACCAGCCTTGAAAGACCTACATTGGCTCCCAGTACGTTTCTGAGTACAATTCAAAGTGTTGGTGCTGACCTTTAAAGCCCTAAACGGCCTCGGCCCAGTATACCTGAAGGAGCGTCTCCACCTCCATCGTTCTACCCGGACACTGAGGTCCAGCACCGAGGGCCTTCTGGCGGTTCCCTCACTGCAAGAAGTGAGGCTACAGGGAATCAGGCAGAGGGCCGTCTTGGTGGTGGCACCCGCCCTGTGGAACGCCCTCCCACCAGATGTCAAAGAGAACAACAATCACCAGACTTTTAGAAGACATCTGAAGGCAGCCCTGTTTAGGGAAGCTTTTAATGTTTAACAGACCACTGTATTTTAATACTTTGTTGGAAGCCGCCCAGAGTGGCTGGGGAAACCCAGCCAGATGGGTGGCGTATAAATAATATATTATAATTATTATTATCATCATCATTATTATTATTATCATCAGTGCATTCTATCTGGGGGCACCTGGACCACTCCAAAGGAGTGGCAAAACATCTCTTTTTGTTGACCCCCAGTTAGAGCTGTTGCTGAGTAGGGTTGAATGAAGAATAATCACTGTACATAATAGGAAAAACAGGGAAACTCTTTTAGGCCCTTGTGTGCCCACATTTAGCCAGGAAGGTTCGCTTTTGGATGACCCAGCTTTTGGATGACCCAGCTGGCTGTAACAGATTATTATTTACAATAAGAAATTGCTTTGGGGATTTTTTAGTGGGCATCAATAGAGAAATTTAACTAAACTAACAGCAATGACAATAATGAGTTATTGCTTAATTCCAAAATAGGCTTCTAAGTGGTTTACAAAGCATAAGAACCAGAGTACTGCAAACTCTACTTTAACCACTGAATATTGGTCCAATACACCAAATGTTAAGACTAACAATAGGAAACTGTGTTTTTATGCTCTTGGGAAACTTTTTCACCCTATTAATAAACCAAGGTGAAAGAAGGACCTCTCTGCTCTCATGCAAAGAATACAGTATATGTGGGCAGGTCAGGAACTGGTGTTGCCTCTTGGCACCCACTGGGAGCAGTTTGTGAAATTATCTGTGTTTCCTTTATGCCTATTTATCTACCACGGCCTTGTAGCTGAATGTATGCATTTAACCAGTGCATTTATAAAGCACTGATGCTGCTGACAACGGAAGTTGATGCTGCCCATAAGCACTGAGGCCCAGGAACCTTTCGTGGCTCCTTTTCTAGAAGAAAGAGGAACAAACATTCAAGAAGTTGGCAAGGAGAACGAAGGAGAGAGACGTTTGGGCAGCTAGTCAAAGTAACTCACCATTGGCAGTGCATAGAAAATCGACCCCTGAGACGTTGATGACCACTTCCACCGCTGTGCACACCTGAAATGCAAGGCAAGTGATTTAATACAAAGGAGAAGCCTTGGTTTCCCACCCTTGAGCTTGTTTGCTTCTGGGTTGTCTTCAAAACGTCTCCAGGAGTAAGAATTCATGCTCTTTGAATCGATCACTGGACCCCACTATTGCTCTGTCCATGGCTCTGTTCTCCCTCTCTGGCCATTTTAACTTGGAATTTAGGCTTTGCGCTTATGCCTTATACTGTAGTTCCCATGGAGTGATCCTCAACCCCTTTTGATTGTCGTCGTACTGGAGGAGACTCTTGAGAGTCCCATGGACTGCAAGAAGATCAAACCTCTCCATTCTGAAGGAAATCAGCCCTGAGTGCTCCCTGGAAGGACAGATTCTGAACTGAGGCGCCAAGACTTTGGCCACCTCATGAGAAGAGAAGACTCCCTGGAAAAGACCCTGACGAGAAGGGGATGATAGAGGACGAGATGGTTGGACAGTGTTCTCAAAGCAACTAACATGAGTTTGAGCAAACTGCGGGAGGCAGTGGAAGACAGAAGTGCCTGGTGTGCTCTGGTCCAGGGGGTCATGAAGAGTCGGACACGACTAAATGACTAAACAACAACACTCCAGTTATACACAAGTTGTGGCTTCTCCAACAGAGCAAACAATGGCTGATACAGGATGCCAGCTGGAAAATTGACTGAGCCTCCCATTTTAATTTTTATTTAAAAAGCAGCCGAAGACATCATTGTAGGGGCATCTTGTCTACATTGGTAATCTGCAAATATATGTATTATGATATTCCCAAGACTTATTAAACCCTCTTTCATGGCTGAAACACACAGGGTCCATGGAGCTGCAACTCACCGTCTTGTGGAATGATGCTGTAAGGATGGTCGTTACAATGGGCCTCACTTTATTCACCAACAAGCTGCAGGAAAAAGCAAGTAAGAAAAGAGGGAAGGAAAGGGTCTGGGATGGCAGCAGCTTGTTATAAGCTCATTCTGAAGCCCACATTCTTCGTGAGTGCAAAGCTTATCTTACAGATGTGTAGGACACTTCCAAGAACTGGAGAAGTTGGGCTGCATCGTGTTTTCCCCGCATTGCAATTTTTGCTGGTACCTGCTCTTGTGATTTATTGCCTCCCTGAATGAGGCAGAATTAACCCTGGACCAATACAGTTACCAAGGGCTGCAGGAACTGAGAGAAGCACTGGCTGGTTCACGGTTTCCCCCCCATTGCGAATTTTACATAGCACGCATGCACGCGCGCGCGCACACACACACACACACACACCATGATTCATGATATATTGCCAGGTCAAAAATTATGAAACCGATATCACAATATGGATTTCATACCTCAGGTCATACCTCGGGTTAAAGTTGCTTCAGGTTGAGCATTTTTTGGTTGTGCTCCGCGGAGACCCGGAAGTAACAGAACACGTTACTTCTGGGTTTCGCCATGCGCGCATGCGCAGATGCTCAAAATGACATCACGCACATGCGCAGAAGCGGCAAATCGTGATCCACGCATGCGCAGACGCAGGTTGCATCCCGTTCGCATCCAGAGGTACCACTGTATCAATATATTGCCCAGCCCTAATCTCTAGTCATGCTGCCAGAAGAAGCAAAGTTCCTTCTTCTGCCACTAATGATATTTTTGCATTGCTTGGAATGTAAACATGCTTTCAGTATTGTTATTGATATTGTAGTACTGTACTGTACTGCACTGTTATATTTTACATTTCTATCCTACTCTTCCTCCTAAAGAAGCCCAGGATGACAAGCAGCAAGCAATGAAACAAAATAAAGAATGTCTCAAAACTTCTTCGAATGGTTATCCTTTGATCATCCCACAACACCACCTTTGGGCAGTGAAGCCGAGTGTGTGCTGCGGCTGGGAAGGGATCTGGTTTCCTGAAAGGATTCCGGGACCAACTTTGGCAGCTCTCTCAGTCAAAAGCATGCACACGAAACTGTAGGAACGAGCACGTTGAGCGAATTGCGTCAGCACTTACTGCGAAGGGCAGATGATCCTTGCGATTGCGAATTCACTCTTGCACACTTGCATTCTGATGTGGAAGCCGCCCGCAAAATAGCTCTCAAACCTGACTTCTGCTTTTATGTCTACGTCTAGGATGATGTCAATCCGCTCAAAGTGTTTGCCGAAAAAGCTAGGAGACGAAAAGACATGGAACAGAACCCCAGTGAGATTCCTCCCCCACTGCATTCCTTAACCGCCAGCCAAAACACTGTGTTTCTGGGCAAAGCATTATGTTTTTAATCCAGCAGAGAGCATCAGTATTTGGGGTTCTATGGCTTGTGTCCAAAGCTTGCCCTATATAGAGACCTCTGGCCTGTGCTCCTACTTAAAATGATCAGCTGGTAGCTGCCTTATGGTGAACCTAAGCATATATAGTCCAAGGGCTGAGCTCCAGCAAGTCATTGCCACCCAGTGGTGTTAGCCAGTTTTGCTCAGACTTATGGGTTCAGTAGCAGATCTCTGAAGGCCAGTGGCTGCGAACAAACACCAGGAAGGAGCTAACACCTTCCTGCCCTGTTCGTGAGCATCCTAAAAAGGCTTCTGTTGGAACCAGAATGTCAAGGTCAATGGGCCTTTGGTCTGACCAGTGGGGCTTGTCCTATGGCTTTCTGTCCCCGGTGGATGGCACATTTCTTAACGACTGCTTGCTCCCAGGTCACAGTCTTGTGGACCCCCACCTGAACTGGCAGTGCCACTTGGACAGAACACTTTAAAACAACAACAACCACAACAACAACAACAACAGGGGAACAAAATGTTCAACCCTGCAAGTGATAAATCGTGCCTTCCAGACCCTCCCCTACAATATCCACAGAGGAACGCCTTAACTTGGGAAGCAACCCACCCACCCACCCAAAACAAAGGCAACCAGTAGCAATGAAATAGGCGGAAAGCATGCAGGGGGAGGGGGTGAAACTCACAATTTACCGCTGAGATGAAATCTGGCCTTGATGCACACTAAGGAATCTACCTTTTCATACAGCTCCAGACTGACTGATGGAGTGAAGACCCTCACGACATGCAACCTGAAGATTGAAAAACAGGCAGCAGAGAGAAATGAAGTGGGCATTCAGTTGGCCATGGCTGACTATATATTGGGGGGGGGGACTAATGCTGGGGTGGTGGCGATGCAGGAGGCTCACTCAAATTCAAGAGCATGAGATAATCCACTTTACAGCTGGGAGCCGGTGGTCAAGCAGTGGTGAGGAACCTGGAGCCCTTCAGATGTTAGGATCCAGCTCCTATAGAAGGCTCAGTCAATGTAGCCTATTATTATTATTATTATTATTATTATTATTATTATTATTATTATTATTCAGTGATGGTGGTAGCTTTGCCATTTGCCCCCTCCTGCAAACTGGTAAGAACTTAAGAACATAAGAAGAACATTGGATGGATCAGGGCCACCCAGCCCAGCATCTTGCTCTCCCTGTGACCGACCAGACGCCTTTGAGAAAGCATAGGAGCAAACTGAATCTGAGCAAACACCCTCTCCGTGGCATGGATTGCAATATTGCTCAATTGCACCCAAGGGCGGAAACAGGGGAAAGAGCTCCAGATGGTTCTTTTTACGCTCACTTCAAACTTTCACTTGTCCTTTAAGATATCTGAGATCAACAAGAGCCTGGACTTGGGAGAAGCGTTTGTGTACACAAGAGGTAAAAGAGATCCTTTATTTCGGGTAGGCTCCGTGCCAACCTCTCAGGTCAGAGGTCATGGCAGCCTGTCCGTTGTCTTGTCACAGGACAACAACAATTCTCTTCTCTGAGTGGCCATGTACTGGGGGCGGCCGCCGAGACCATATAACACCGGTCTTGAAAGACCTACATTGGCTCCCAGTACGTTTCCGAGCACAATTCAAAGTGTTGGTGCTGACCTTGAAAGCCCTAAACGGCCTCGGTCCAGTAGACCTGAAGGAGCGTCTCCACCTCCATCGTTCTGCCCGGACGCTGAGGTCCAACGCCGAGGGCCTTCTGGCGGTTCCCTCATTGCGAGAAGCAAAGCTACAGGGAACCAGGTAGAGGGCCTTCTCGGTAGTGGCGCCTGCCCTGTGGAACGCCCTTCCAGCAGATGTCAAAGCGATAAACAACTACCTGACATTCAGAAGACATCTTAAGGCAGCCCTGTTCAGGGAAGTTTTTAACGTGTGATATTTTATTGTATTTTTGGTTTCTATGGAAGCCGCCCAGAGTGGCTGGGGAGGCCCAGCCAGATGGGCGGGGTATAAATAATAAATTATTATTATTATTATTATTATTATTATTATTATTATTATTGGCAACCCACAACTCACTGAAAGTGGTCCTGAGGTGGTTTTTGTTTAACTAAAAGTATGGGACTTCCTCCCACAGGAGACAGTGGTTGTCACCAACTTGGATGGCTATAAAAGAGGTTGAGACAAAGTCATGGAGGAGAGACCTATTGGGGGCTCCTAGCCAGAAAGGCCCTGATCCGCCTCCACAATCGGAGGCCGCACTGCTTCTGAGTACCACTTCCTGGAAACCTCAGGGAGGGAGATTTGTTCCTGTGTTCGGATCCTGCTTGCAGTTTCCCCACAATGGGAATCTGCTTGGCCCCAGTGAGAACAGGATGCTGGCTTAGACGGTCCCTTTGGCCTGATGCAGATGATGCTCTTCTGAGTGGTCCATGGTGAACACAACAGCTGAAAACGCTTAAGGTCTTCTCCTTGAGTGGCGTGGGCTGGAATTTTATTGACATGCCAATAAAGGTTTGACACTGAGCATGCAAGCCTTGCTCCACTTGGGTGCAACTGTACTGAACTCATGCAATTAAAGGGAAGGGGAAGGATTGCCAGGGAGGATACATGACAGAAATTTATAAAATCATGCATGAACTGGAGAACGTATCTAGAGACAGATTTTCCCCTCTCCATCTCCTATAGCATCAAAACGAGGGGGTAGGGATGCATGAATTGGTCAACTTTATATTCACCCAAATTCTCTCTCTCCCCCCCCCCCCAATCTTAAGTTAATTTCACCAGATTTCCACATCAGCCTGCAATTTCCATGCCTGTCGTTTAAACCCTTCTTACAGGATTTACTATAATGTAAAAATAACACCAGAAAATTACGCTGGTATCCTTCAGAGAAGAAAATGAAGAACCAAAGTGGCAGTGAGTGGGGGGAGTTTTTAAGTCCTTCTCCAGGCCTTGCAGGGTCCCAGGTGTGGGCAGGTTCTCCCAGCACCTGCAATGCACATTTCTCAAAAGATTGGTGCAGCTTAAAGAGGGATGTGTGCACTTTGCTCCTTTAGCCGGGAGGTCTCTTGGGGATAGGAAATGGAGGCAGTGAGAGATTTTACTTTCTTGGGCTCCATGATCACTGCAAATGGTGACAGCAGCCACAAAATTAAAAGACGCCTGCTTCTTGGGAGAAAGGCGATGACAAACCTAAACAGCATCTTAAAAAGCAGAGACATCACCTTGCCAAAAAAGGTCCGTATAGTTAAAGCTATGGTTTTCCCAGTAGTGATGTATGGAAGTGAGAGCTGGACCATAAAGGTTGAGGTTGAATCCTGACAAGACAGAAGTACTGTTTTTGGGGGACAGGAGGCGGGCAGGTGTGGAGGATTCCCTGGTCCTGAATGGGGTAACTGTGCCCCTGAAGGACCAGGTGCGCAGCCCGGGAGTCATTTTGGACTCACAGCTGTCCATGGAGGCACAGGTCAAATCTGTGTCCAGGGCAGCTGTTTACCAGCTCCATCTGGTACGCAGGCTGAGACCCTATCTGCCTGCGGACTGTCTCGCCAGAGTGGTGCATGCTCTGGTTATCTCCTGCAATGCACTCTACGTGGGGCTACCTTTGAAGGTGACTCGGAAACTACAACTAATCCAGAATGCGGCAGCTAGACTGGTGACTGGGGGCGGCTGCCGAGACCATATAACACTGGTCTTGAAAGACCTACATTGGCTCCCAGTACGTTTCCGAGCACAATTCAAAGTGTTGGTGCTGACCTTTAAACGGCCTCGGTCCAGTATACCTGAAGGAGCGTCTCCACCTCCATCATTCTGCCCGGACGCTGAGGTCCAGCGCCGAGGGCCTTCTGGCGGTTCCCTCATTGCGAGAAGCAAAGCTACAGGGGACCAGGCAGAGGGCCTTCTCGGTAGTGGCACCCACCCTGTGGAACGCCCTTCCAGCAGATGTCAAAGCGATAAACAACTACCTGACATTCAAAAGACATCTTAAGGGAGCCCTGTTCAGGGAAGTTTTTAACGTGTGATATTTTATTGTATTTTTGGTTTCTGTGGAAGCCGCCCAGAGTGGCTGGGGAGGCCCAGCCAGATGGGCGGGGTATAAATAATAAATTATTATTATTATTATTATTATTATTAAAGAAGGCTGATCGCTGAAGAATGGATGCTTTTGAATTTTGGTGCTGGAGAAGACTCTTGAGAGTCCCATGGACTGCAAGAAGATCAAACCTCTCCATTCTGAAGGAAATCAGCCCTGAGCGCTCACTGGAAGGACAAATCCTGAAGCTGAGGCTCCAATACTTTGGCCACCTCATGAGAAGAGAAGACTCCCTGGGAAAGACCCTGATGTCGGGAAAGATGGAGGGCACAAGGAGAAGGGGACGACAGAGGACGAGATGGTTGGACAGTGTTCTCGAAGCTACAAACATGAGTCTGACCAAACTGCGGGAGGCAGTGGAAGACAGGAGTGCCTGGCGTGCTCTGGTCCAGGGGGTCATGAAGAGTCAGAGATGACTAAGTGACTAAACAACAACAACATCAATTGCCTTGTGCCAAGTGACCACTTGCACCCATTGACCCATTGGCCACCTTGATCTTGGAGGTTGTCTTCTTTGTTGTTGTTGTTTTTTTGGGGTGAGGATGGGGCTTGGCTCCTTTGGGCATCAAAGTTTGTTTTTATTTGCCTGCCATGTTCTCTTTGCACCTCATCTGGCTTTGAGTTTGGACTAACAAAAGCCAAAGGAGATTAAGCAGTCAGGTGCTAAAAGAAATAAATAAATTCAAATGTATTCCTGGCGAGCCCTGAACAAAGCCAGCCAAGAACTACATTGAATTATATTTAAAATCACAGCATGTTCCCTGCTGTTCTAGAAAATGAGATAAAGGCCCTCTTGTAACCATCACAAGGCCTCCTTTGGGTCCGATTCTTTTCCTCGATTCCCCTTCCATTCTGAAATATGGCGCTGCAAATGCCTCATCATTTACTTACTCCTTAATCCAGTTTTCCGGGTGCTTATCTTTGTGAGGGACATCTGGGAACTGAATGGCCAAGAAGTGGCTCTGGAGAAGCTCATTCCGAAGGAAGACGGAGGAGACATCTGAAACATACAGGAACAGGATCACGGCATAGGATCTTGTGGGTGGAAAATAATTCGCTTGGCATGGGTTGTCTGTTATTACATACTATGCAGCTTCACCCCCGGCAACTATTAAACACACACACACACACACACACACACACACACACACACACACACACCATTTTCAGTGTTTACTGAACACTGAGATACATTATATTGTATTTCTCTACCAGTTTTCTCTCACCAAAGCAGTGCTCTCAGGTAAAAAGGTAAAGGGACCCCTGACCATTAGGTCCAGTTGTGACCGACTCTGGGGTTGCGGCGCTCATCTCGTTTTTTTGGCCAAGGGAGCCAGTGTACAGCTTCCGGGTCATGTGGCCAGCATGACTAAGCCGCTTCTGGTGAACCAGAGCAGCTCATGGAAACGCCGTTTACCTTCCTGCCAAAGCGGTACCTATTTATCTACTTGCACTTTGACGTGCTTTCTAACTGCTAGGTTGGCAGGAGTGGGGACCGAGCAACGGGAGCTCACCCTGTCACGGGGATTCAAACCACCGACCTTCTGATCAGCAAGTCCTAGGCTCTGTGGTTTAACCCACAGCGCCACCCAAGTCCCAGGTAAATCAAAGTAAATGTTCAATGAGCCATTCAGCCTTATTGCAATGACTTTCAGGAAATGTTATGCTGGAAACTGGTTCAAGAAATCTTGTTTCTTTTTTGCCAGGGCTCAGGGCCCTGTAGATGACGTGATGGAAGGATTGGGGTGGTGAACTTTGGAGCAGAGGAGAAGATACGCGAAGGGCACAGTCTCGCAGCCCATTCCTATCCATGTCTACTCAACAGTAAATGTATCTAGGATTGCAACCTTAGCTGATTAGGCAGATGACATGCTAAGGGAGCTGCAAAAAAAAAATTGTAGAAATTCTAACTCGGCTAAATTTTACCCAAAAGACTCTGGGATTCCTAAAAGCAGGTGATGACACACCTTTCTCGACCTTTTTTAAAATTGCTGTTATTTTTTTAAAAATGGGGTTTTTGTTGCTGCGTATTTTAGTGGGTTTGATTCATTGCATACTACAGTGGTACCTCAGGTTAAGAACTTAATTCATTCCAGAGGTCTGTTCTTAACCTGAAACTATTCTTAACCTGTTCTTAACTTTAGCTAACCTTTATTCTTAACCTGTTCTTAACTTTAGGCCTCCTGCTGCCGCTGCACCGCTGCGCTGCGATTCCTGTTCTTATCCTGAAGCAAAGTTCTTAACCTGAGGTACTATTTCTGGGTTAGCGGAGTCTGTAACCTGAAGTGTCTGTAACCTGAAGCATCTGTAACCCAAGGTACCACTGTACTTGAATTAGGGAGCTTTATATTGCAATGTTTGCGAAATTGGCTTTTGCACTTGTAAAGTATGTAGATGCCACTTTTGGCAGCAGTCAAGAATAACAGTGATAGCAAGATGCAAGATGTGCTGTAAGCCAAGGTCAACTCACCGCTCTTCCACCTGAACATCACAGCTCAGCTCAGTCTCCTCTGTCCACAAACCTGCTCTTCAAAACAACTGTGATGGCCTTCCTTAAATACCCAGATTGCCTTCCTGTCCACTACCACACCCAGCACAAATTTCTCCACCTTGATCTTTGAAACGTTGCCATGCCAACTCCTCTGTTCTCGTAACTCAAACTATCTCCCCTCCAGGACTCCCTATTTCTCCAGCTCAACCAAACTCAGCTCCCTGAAGCATCCTTGGGCTGCCTTGAAGGTCTCTGCTGCTTAAACTTTGTGGTTGACGCTTATCCCTGAAAGATGCTTCCCAGAACATGCCTCTTTTTCTTCTCCCAAGCCCCTTTCCATAGCTCCCACAAAGCTCTTGGCTTTAACCCCTAAGTCTTTCTGACTGCCGCTCCGTCAAACGCCTTGCACCCTGGTGGTGCCAAGGAAAGAAATAAGCAGGTGTCGGCAACGGGCAGCAAATCACCCCCCTTCCTGAAGAAATCCATGGAAATCAATAAAAAGGTTCTTTCACAAGTTTAGGTGGTACCAGTTTTCAACGGATGTGATTCGGAGCAAGCAGAAAAGGGAGCTACTCGCGCCTAACCAGTGCAAACATGAGTCACGAAGAATTCTTACATTTGTGAGCAATGGCCGGACTGACGATGGACACGATCCCATGTGAAAGTCCTTTTGGGCCTCCTTGCGAGGGGCTGACCAGGCTGCAGAGAACAAGCAGCCCCAAGAAACTCCACATCTTCGAGCCTGGAGACCTGCTGGGAAAGTTGGGTCAGGTCATCACCCCTGCTGTGCAAAGAAGCAGTAATCTGGTAAAAAGCTCCTGAGAGAGATCTCTGGGGCTGACAAATCCCGTTCTCCTAGTCACTGGAGACTTGATTTGAACCAGGCTCATTGGCCACACACAGATTTATAAGCAAGGAGATCCACAGGATTTTGCAGAATTCCTGATACAATGGAGAGATCCCGCCACACGTGCGCCTTTGTGTGTGTAAGTGTGTGCATATGGGATTCTCTGTACGTATTCTAATGAGTAGGTTAAAGTAGGAGTGTACTCACACTATGCTTTTCTCATTTACATCCTTTTTAGCCCTTTTAAATATCTGAAAAGGACGCCTCCTGTCACTTACTCAAGCGGGGAAAAATGTTGGTAAAGGTTCTATCTATCATCTAGCTATCTAATTTTTATTAAATTTTCTGTTTTGCAATTTAAAATTCTCATTTTACATCCTTACGATACCAGTGACTTCCCTTCTTCTCTTTCCATGGTTCACTTTACATATCATAAATCCCTGCATATTTTACAAAAAACTATACCAATCAGTATTCCATTATTGTATCCATCAAACTTATTTACACTTTTGAGTTTATCTTAATGCTGCCGGCGTTTTCAGGTGTACACAATTATCTCCCCTATATTCAATAAACATTTTCCAATCTTCTTTAAATGTATGTTCTTCTTGTTCTCTTGTACTATAAGTCTGCGAGTTGTGCATATTCTGTCAATTTAAGTTGCCATTTCCACATTCACCTTGAATTGCACATTTTTTGGGGAATACGAGGGCCACGCTCCACTGTGAAACATCTCTACAACGAAAGGGCCCTGTCTGTTTCTCTACTGTTATCGCTTTGGTTATTAGCATGCAAAGTTCTCTGCATGTATTCATGTCATTGGTTTGATCCTTCCAAAAACTGACAACCTTCATTGCAAGCAAAACCTTCAGTGAAAAGACCTCTCAAATCTCTGCTGAGTTATCAGGTTTGTGGTCCCATTGATTGGCTGGGGGAAATGTGCCAACAAGTGGCCCTAAACCACACCATGCAGTTTCAAGCATGCATGGGACTCAAATGATTCTTTTTGTTCTATTCTGTGACACTCCCGCCCAGTGGCGTAGCGTGGGTTGTCAGCACCCGGGGCAAGGCAAGTAATTTGCGCCCCCTAACCCGTGGATTTGTGCCCCCTAACCCTAACCCCCAGATGTTGCGCCTGGTGCGGCCGCCCCCCCTGCACCCCCATGCTATGCCACTGCTCCCGCCCCACTCCCTTTCAGAGCCTTCGCACAGAAATCGCAGCATCTTGCAATTAATGCTGCTGTCTAGAGTAGAGGCTTACCTGCCCAGGTTGCTTTCCAACCAACCCTCTGCCCCATTCCCCCCACTCATCGGCCAATTCAACCATCTACCTGCAACTTTCCTTACCTTTGTCCTTACTGGAAACAAAATATAAAAAATTCCTTCCACTAGCACCTTAGAGACCAACTAAGTTTGTTATTGGTATGACCAACACGGCTACCTACCTGTAACTAGAACTTTGTCCTGACTGGTCACTCCTGAACTTCCTGACCTTCCTAGGCTGGAGAAAGCAATTTCCTCTGAGCTTTATATAGCGGCCACAACTGGACTGATACAGTGATAAACATCAGCCGGGTAGCTCCTCCTGGCTCCATTGTAAAGACGTTGCAGGGGATCTAAATGTCCTTTGATGTAGGCCATATGTAACACAATGTGATTTACATTGTTCTCCAATGCCTTCAATTGTGTTGCTTAGCGGGCCGAAGATTTAAGTAAAATATTAAGCTGGTGCCATGGAAAATGCACTTCTTTTGAATGGACTTCAAATGCCAGCAATAATTTTTGAAACCAGCTCTACTAAACGTGTACCTATATTTATTATTATGTACTTAATTTCTGTCCTGCCCTTCGTTTGAGGATCACAGGACAGTTTGCAATATACAACACAAAAATGTCTAACAAAGTCAAAAAGAAAGCAACCCCCAAATCCAAACTCTTCTTCTTCTACTACTAATAACAATGTCTCAGACTTCTCTGGGCTTCACTACCTAATCAGAGCATTTGCTTCAATCGTATTCCTTTGGCTGGTGGACGTCCAGCAATACTGTTTTGGAATTATAAGGATGGTTTTCAGGTTTGACAAGGACAACATCCAAAACCTTGTCTATTATCATAGAATCATAGAATCATAGAGTTGGAAGAGACCACAAGGGCCATCGAGTCCAACCCCCTGCCAAGCAGGAAACACCATCAGAGCACTCCTGACATATGGTTGTCAAGCCTCTGCTTAAAGACCTCCAAAGTAGGAGACTCCACCACACTCCTTGGCAGCAAATTCCACTGTCGAACAGCTCTTACTGTCAGGAAGTTCTTCCTAATGTTTAGGTGGAATCTTCTTTCTTGTAGTTTGGATCCATTGCTCCGTGTCCGCTTCTCTGGAGCAGCAGAAAACAACCTTTCTCCCTCCTCTATGTGACATCATTTTATATATTTGAACATGGCTATCATATCACCCCTTAACCTCCTCTTCTCCAGGCTAAACATGCCCAGCTCCCTTAGCCGTTCCTCATAAGGCATCGTTTCCAGGCCTTTGACCATTTTGGTTGCCCTCCTCTGGACACGTTCCAGTTTGTCAGTGTCCTTCTTGAATTGTGGTGCCCAGAACTGGACACAGTACTCCAGGTGACGTCTAACCAGAGCAGAATACAGTGGCACTATTACTTCCCTTGATCTAGATGCTGTACTCCTAAGATGTTAAGATGTTTCTGCTCTGGTTCTCCAGTCATTTGAGGCAGCTTATTAATATATTTTGAATTATGGTGCTGGAGGAGGCTCCTGAGAGTCCCATGGACTGCAATAAGATCAAACCTATCCATTCTGAAGGAAATCAGCCCTGAGTGCTCACTGGAAGGACAGATCCTGAAGCTGAGGCTCCAAGACTTTGGCCACCTCCTGAGAAGAGAAGACTCCCTGGAAAAGACCCTGATGCTGGGAAAGATGGAGGGCGCAAGGAGAAGGGGACGACAGAGGACGAGATGGTTGGACAGTGTTCTCGAAGCTACCAGCATGAGTTTGACCAGACTGTGGGAGGCAGTGGAAGACAGGAGTGCCTGGCGTGCTCTGGTCCAGGGGGTCATGAAGAGTTGGACACGACTAAACAACAACAACAACAACAACATTAATATACAGTGGTACCTCGGTTTTCAAATGATTTCAAACGCTTTTCAGAAGCTGAACATGCCACGCAGCTTCCATATTGAGTTTTCCGGAAGTAAATGCATCTGGAAGTGAATGCTTTGGTTTTTGAGCGTTTCAGAAGTCGAACGGTCTTCCAGAATGGATTACATTCAAAAACCAAGGTACCACTGTAGTGCAAACTAGGAGAGATGCTCCTGAGACCTCCATTAGGCAAGATTTTCTGAATGTCTTAGACAATCAAGGCCTTAACCGATTTGCTCTTTGCAAACTGGACTTTGCTACCCTAACTCTTCCAGTTCCCATTTTCTTCTGCTGCCCTTTCTCTCTTCTCCCCTTTCTTCTTGCATGAGAAGTTGTCAAAGCAGAGGCAAAGACCCGCTCACAGAATATGTCAGGAAATTTAAACCACTTTCAAAACTGGCTCATTGTTGCTGCACCAATGCAAAAAAACATGGGAGATGTGACTCTGTGAGAGATCAGTTTCTCATTTTTCTTAGAATGACAAATGTAGGGGAACTGCACCACAGCATGGCCTCCTTCTCCTGGCTTTCTCAAGACTGGAGGTGTGCTAGACCTCTTCTCCAATTTGTCCCCCCCCACCTCCCCCCAACAACCTCCATAAACTCCCATCAGTACTGGCCTACAGATTCCTGCTTCTTGCAGATTACACAGAGTGAATCCCCTTTTCTCACCATACTACCTGTTCTTACTCTCTGAGTACATAGACAAAGCCAACAGCTGCAGCCAGGTTTCCATGACACAAGCAAAGCACGCCAAGAACCAGAGATCACTATCACCTCTGTTGCACCATGCGCTGCCTGTGATGTTATCATCAATAGTGCACAAGTTCAAAAGCACCTCGGAAACAATGGGCTCTGCACTCATGGGCCGTGGAGATGATGTTCCACAATGCACTTCCATGCACAGATGCGGAAGCTTCATGTGCACTTGGCAGCATGAGGCGCAGACCTCTGGCGTGTGATGGGTGCAAAAGATGGGCGCTGCAGAGTCTGTGCCCTTGGGCTGTGTGGCTCCATGTGTGGGATGGCTGTGGCCATTGCCTGTTGTGGATTGTGGCTGTTGCTCGATGCTGGTGGGACTGTGGGCTGCCTCTGTCATGGAGTAAAGCAAAACATTTCAGGGGTGAGGGAAGAAGGCAGGAATGTGCATCTGAGTGGTTCTGCAAGGATTCTTAAAGTGTTGGCCATAGCAAGGGGCTATGATGCAGTGGCGTAGCGTGGGGGGTGCAGGGGGGGCCAGCCGCACCGGGCGCAACATCTGGGGGTTAGGGTTAGGGGGCGCAAATCCATGGGTTAGGGGGCGCAAATTACTTGCCTTGCCCCGGGTGCTGACAACCCACGCTACGCCACTGCTATGATGTTTCAGCTTCATGTTGGGACACACACACGTGCTTAGCATCTTTAAACCTCTTTTGTTGACCACTAGCATTACACTTTCCCTTTTTAAGTTCAGAATAGAGTAATTGCTTTGGAAGATGATAGTCAGGCATCCGCACAACATGACCAGTCCAAGGAAGTTGGTGTTGAAGGATCATTGCTTCAACACTGGTGATCTTTGCTTCTTCCAGTACACTGGCATTAGTTCGCCTGTCTTCCCAAATGATGTGTAAAAATTTTCAGAGACACTGTTGATAGAATCTTTCAAGGAGTTGGAGATGGCAGTTATGAGTGGTCCATGTTTCACAAGCATACAGTAAGGTTGACAGTACAATAGCTTTGTAAACAAGCATTTTGGTTTCCCTGCGAATGTCCTCAAACACTCTGCACTTCAGCCGGGAGAAAGCTGCACTCGCAGAGCTCAGGCGATGCTCTGCTCTGTGATCCGTAGAATAAATCCAGAGGAACAGTGGTGGTGGTGAAATAATAATAAAATATAGCCAATAATACTTCCTCCTCTTTCGGTCAAGAAGGTGGGGAAGGCAGTTATTCCGTAAACTTCGCATTAGGCAAAAAGAGAGCTTTTTACACTTACAGCTCAAATGAGGTTGTTGCGACATTGTTGTTTTTAAATCTGCAGAGACCGGAAGAGGTGAAAGGGGATCTCACGATGGCACCAAATCACGCTGAAATGTTTTTGACATCCTTACTGCACAGAGTGTCGGTGCCCAGGGACTTCCTGTCTTCGCAGAGAAGGATATGGAGTGATTGTATTACATACCACAAAGTCATCTTTAGTGTTCTACAGAGTTCTCTTAAACCCCTGCTAATTGTGAAATCTTAAAGCCCTATCAGATAAAGGTGGAAATCTTCTAAGGTGGAATTTAAGCCACATGTCATGCTAAGAGGAGGCAGAATGCAAAAAGTCGTCGTGGTGACTTTGGGGCTAGCAGGTACATTATGCATTGGGAGTTTGTAGGAAAGTGCTTGTTTTATCAGAGGACAGGCAGAAGGAGGGCAGGAAGAGACAGAGATAGAGATAGAGATAGAGAGAGAGAGAGAGAGAGAGAGAGAGAGAGAGAGAGAGAGAGAGAGAGAGAAAGGAGTTGGGAGTGCAGTGGAGAATAAACCAAGCTAGTGAAAGAAGAGCAAAGGATAAAGTTGTGCAGCAATAAAACTGCAAGCACATTTGCAAAGATAAACAGGGTCTGACATGGTTCCAAATTGGATGAGGGACTGCTTGTTGAAATTCCAGACAACCCTCTGGGTCTCTTCTATGATTCTATGAACAGGAGTGCAGCTATACAGCTGCAAATAAAACGTTTTGACTGTGTTGTCAAGTGCAATATACAATTGTGACACTAGGCGGCAGCTCTGAGCTACAGCAAATTCAATGCATTTTTCAAAACTATTTTTTATTTTATTTTTTAAAAAAACATTTTCACAATGTTTTGAACATGCCTGCAGATTCCACCCTAATTGCTGGCATATATACAAATGTGTAACCTTTATCTGGGCCGCAGAACCGTACATGTTGAGAATACAGTTTCTAGAGGTAGAAGAAGAGGAGTTTGGATTTGATATCCTGCTTTATCACTCCCCTTCAGGAGTCTCAAAGCGGCTAACATTCTCCTCTCCCTTCCTTCCCCACAACAAACACTCTGTGAGGTGAGTGGGGCTGAGAGACTTCAGAGAAGTGTGACTGGCCCAAGGTCACCCAGCAGCTGCATGTGGAGGAGCGGGGAAGCAAACCCCGTTCACCAGATTACGAGTCTACCGCTCTTAACCACTACACCACACTGGCTCTGGTACATGATGCAGTTCTGTTATGAATGTTAAACTGTCCAGCCCTGAACTGGGTAGGAGACCTCTGGGACTGGAACCACAAGATCAGTTGCTCCAGGTTCCTTGGAGGAAGGACAGGTAGGGTTGAAACAATGAAACAGTACTCCTTGAGAACATAAGGAGAGTCTTCTGGATCAGGTCAACGGCCTGCAATGGTCTAGCTTTGTGTTCTCTCATGATGACAACTAGATACCCCAAAGTGAGCACAAGATCACGCTCCTTTTCTCCAATTTTCAGCAACCGGGGTTCAGAACCATTACTGCCTCTGATCTTGGAGAAACAGCCACGTTAAATGTTGGCTAATCTCACCGGGAGAATCTGCGAGTAGAAAGAAGAGGACTACCAAGAAGATTGGAAGAAATTTAAAGACTATTTGAATAAATATTCTAATATTAAAGATATGTAACGACTTGAAAGAACCAATCAGGCCTAGGACTAAATTAGACTTAAATGTATAAATAAGTAAATGTACAATAAGAAAGGTAAAGAAATTGGAATACGACTGTAATATTGTTTTATGAAATAATGATATTGGAAACTGCTACATTCAAATTAAGAGGAAATTCAGATGGAGGAGATTAGAGGAAGTCAACTAAAATGTTTATGAAAATGGATTTTAATTAATTAATTGAGTTTCTTCCCCCCCCCTCTCTTTAGGTATGTTAAGTTTGTTTTTCTTTTTTCTCCTTTTTCACTTCTTTATTGTGTTGTTGTTGTTGTTGTGTTGTTGCATATTCTCTTTTTTGTTACGTCTATTGAAAATTAATAAATATTATTGTGGAAAAAAATAAATAAATGTTAAGGAGGTGGCATCTATTTAATGTGAAACAGTTTATAGGACCAGGCTGGAGTGGGGGAAAGTGTTGGCTGCTTTCTCCGTCAAATGGAGGAGGGACAGGGATGGGAAACCATAATAAGTAAACCAATAAAACCATAGCAGGGGAGAGGAGCCAGGGCTGGTGAACCCCTGGTGAGAAAGTGCGAGCCACGTGTCGCACGCTGCACGTGTGTGCCGCCCTCCTCTCTGGACAGCCCCGTTTTCCACCCATCTCCTCCTGCTCTTTTTAGCGTCACCTGCTGGGCTCCTGTGGCCTGATCCTGTGCCTTGCCTCTGTGTGCCTCCCAGAGAGTCATATGATCCCTGGCACTTGGCGACTTCTCCAAAATTTTCCAATATGTCAGTAAAAATATTTACCTTGGAAGATGCCACCGTGCGCTCACTTTGCACATCCCAGTGCTTATCGAAGCTCTGAATTGGTTCTTTCATTCCTGGTGTGAGTATATAATATCTGGCGCTTCCCTATCATCAAAGAGGAGATTAGGAGGTGAAGCTCTGTCTGCTCCTGAGGAATCTCCAGTCCAGCAGGACAGGTAAGTGAGCGATGCAGTTGTCCAAAGACACCTCTGATGGTAGGAGATCTACAAGAAAGAGAAAGGTTCTGGAGACGGCCTTTGAGGCTAGAGACTTTGCTGATTTCGCATTCTCTGCACAAAAAGTCCTTTTCATCGAGTGCGATTATGAAACAAGCCTGTAATTACTACTAAATCCAAAATGGCTCGTATGTCACCATTTGCTTGCAGCTAATTCAGAGAGCTTCCAAACCGTCGTTAATTGGCAGGAGGGAAACAAGCACATATCAGAAATTTAGGTTTGCAAGATTAGCGTGGTACAAAGCGCTCTGCTACCAGTCACTTTCAGACAACTTTTAAAAAATGAACATCCGTTCTGATTTGCTTGTAGGGAGATTAGGTGATGCTGCATCAAAAGCAAGCATTTCCAGCATTTATTGTCGGGCAAATGATATATTTTTGCAAGCTTGACTGGAGTCATGTACCACCTGTACATCATTTTCATAATATTCTCTCTTAAGGCATTACATGCCGGGATTAAATTTACGGCATGTAATGCCTTAAGAGAGAATATTATGAAAATGATGTACAGGTGGTACATGACTCCAGTCAAGCTTGCAAAAATATATCATTTGCCCGACAATAAATGCTGGAAATGTAAGGAAACTGAAGGCACATTCTTTCACCTTTGGTGGACGTGCCCAAGGATTAAGGCTTTCTGGGAAATGATCTATAATGAAATGAAAAAGGTATTTAAATATACCTTTCTGAAGAAACCAGAGGCTTTTCTCCTGGGCATAGTTGGCCAATCGGTGTTAAAGAAGGATAGAACTTTCTTTATGTACGCTACAGCAGCAGCAAGAATTCTCGTTGCAAAGCACTGGAAGACACAAGAGTTACCCACCTTGGAAGAATGGCAAATGCAACTAATAGACTACATGGAAATGACGGAGATGACTGGCAGAATTCGAGACCAGGGAGAAGAGCTTGTGGAAGAAGATTGGAGGAAATTTAAAATTTATTTACAGAAACATTGTAAAATTTTTGAATGCTGATGGCGTTGAAATGAACTGAAGGGTTTCTAGCAACAAGGTAAAATGTAAGATGGGATTGATAATAGATAAGCTAAATTGGATATGAATTTGCTGAACCAATTTTAAAAAAAGGGATACAAAAAAGGGAGGCATGAGGAAGTCAGGAAAATAAGTCAACTAAAGATGAGAAATTAAAAAAGAGGGAGTTTTGTTTTTATGTCTTTCTTCCCCCCCCTTTTTCTTCTTCTTCCCTTTTTGTGTTTAATGTTTGTATTTTTGTATTTTGTGATGTTGTATTTTTCTGTTTTGTACTTTTTTCTGAATTATTTTATTGATAAAACTTAATAAAATATTAATTAAAAAAAAGCAAGCATGCGCCAGTCCAGTGCATTTCCCTGTAACTTTCCTTCTTGCAAAAGAGTCCAATCTTTTGGGGAAGCAGGTTTGTTTTGCAAGAATTCCAGATCAGCTTGAATTGCCCTGAATTTGCCAGGGTGTGATTGAATCCGGCTTGAAAATAGCGACAGCCCAGAAGCACCCACCCTGGAGCAACAAATCCACTTTCGTGGCTAGGAAAGGGACGTGGGAAATGTGCACAAAAGTGTGAAAATAGTGAACCATTTACAGGAAGGCATAGAATCGCCTCACAAGCAAATCGGAACAGAAGCTCAATAAAGCATAGACGTCGTCTGACCTCCGCAGAAGCTTTGTGTAAGCGAATCAAGAAGGCTCATTCTCATATAACTGGCCCCCAAATAAATCAGAATGAATGCTAAGTAAATACAGGACTGTGTCTAACCTCCAAGTAAGCCTTAGGCAAACAAAACATGGCAAATATGGTAAACAGGTCATTTGGACAAACCCTAAAATTTTGCATCAATTAGAATTTAGTTTGATGATAATAATAATAAAATTTTATTTATATCTCCCACCCTCCCCAGCTGAAGCCGGGCTCAGATTTTGTTTAGTGTGGCAGCACCTGCACTTCAGGACTTTGTGCCTTTTGACACCCACTAAAAATATTTTTCTTTAGGCAAGCCTATCTCGGCACGGAGATGCTTTAATGTGCTTTTAGCTTATGCTTGATTTTAATTTTTTCTTGACTGTTTATTGTTATGAAATTGTTGCATGTCATGTGCTCTAATGCAAACAGAGCTATATCTCAGTGCAAACATGTCAAACAGTTTAAAGATGAAAATGAATAAAAACCACGTTGCAAAAATCATCCTTTAAATACTTAGTTCTAACTTTCTAGTCAACAGATTTAAGTTTTTTATTTTACATTTTTGTAAACCACTCAGAAGTGGGTTTTTTAAACAATCAAGTGATATATAAACCTTGCTAAATAAATAAATGAAATATGGTGGGAAACAGAAAACGGTAGTAGATAGGTCTTTCAGAGGTTTGCTCTGCTTTATAAGGCATGTACAAAGTGAATCTAGGACTGCAGTGAAGCATTCCACTCCTATCTTATTCAGGGACTGGACCTCTACTCTGTATAGCGTTTTGAGAATTCTGTCCCATTGCATCTGGTTTTCATCTTTTTGTAAATCACTTCGAGATTCTTGTGAATATAAAGCAGTTAAGAAATATTCTAAATAAATAAATAATTTCCACGGGGGAGGAAAGTGGAGCTGATTGATTCATAGATATTCTCAAAAGTAATTGCGGCTGCGTAAGAGCTCATTTGCTTCCCCCCGCAGACAAGTTAAAAATACAGCAATGGTGACTTAATGTTTTTGTGACTTAGACATTTAATTGAATGAAGAAATTCTGGCGACACATTTGAACTCACCCTCAAAGTCCCTCATTTTGGGTTCTAAATCTCAACCACCGTAATTCATTCACAAGCCAAACTAATAACGTGTTGTTGTGGGTTTGTTTTTTCCACGTTTGCTCCTTCCACCTCAGGTCCTCGGTCTCGTCTTCTCCCTTTTCTTCTGTCCGTGGTGGTGACGCATCATGGGGCTCTGTCTCAAGGCATCGCAGGTCTGCCTGCTGCTGCTGTTCTGCAGCTGGGCAGCCCTTTCTGACGAAACCTCCGAGTGCCGTCAGCCCATGGTGAAAATTGATAAACATACAATAATGGTCGGTAAGTGACATAAACTTAAACATAAACTTGTTTGATGTACAAATATGTCTCTCCTGGGAAGCAGTCGATCTGCCATGACTCCCAAACCAGTCCCTTTCGCTACCCTGAGAAAGAAGCGAATGAGGAAGGGAACAGGCTGTTCCACTCTGGGTGGGGGAGAAAGACCCTCATCCCCTTTCCCAGGCTTCTCCTGAACCGAGGATGTAGCTTGCTCAGACTCAGAGAACCAGTTCTTCCCTTACACACCATAAACGCAACATAAACCTAGCTCCCTAGGGAGGCAGGGCCAACCACGGGATAGAGGGACTCAGCTCTTTGCTGAGACAACATCTTCTGAAGCTCAGCCATTGGGAGCTGCTCAGGGAGATCTGCCTTCACCTTTGCCTGGACTTGACTCAGCCTTCTTGCCTGGTTAGACTAGACCAGCTTGACCAGGTTTTGGCTTCCGCTTCCCCTGCAAGCCCCACGCTTCAAGAGAAAAGGAAATATACCTCCCCAAAATCACCTCCAATGCAACTCAGTTAAAATGATTTAAATGGGAATCAAACATATCTTTCTGTTTTTGTGGTCCTTTAGAGACACATCAGATTTTCATACCAGACAGGCACATTGTTGCTGTTGTTTAGTCATGTCTGCCTCTTCGTGACCCCCTGGACCAGAGCATGCCAGGCCCTCGTTTACCTTCCCGCCAGAGCGGTACCTATTTATCTACTTGCACTTTGACGTGCTTTCGAACTGCTACGTGCGCAGGAGCAGGGACTGAGCAATGGGAGCTCACCCCGTCGCGGGGATTCGAACCACTGACCTTCTGATCAGCAAGTCCTAGGCTCTGTGGTTTAACCCACAGCGCCACCCGTGTCCCTAAAGTCATCATGTACCCAAACCGTATAAGGAAGCTTTACAAAGCCAGGTTTAAAATCTTGGTTAAACAAGAACCCTGACTAGACTTAACTCTTTAAAGGGGGGAAATTTAGAGAGGGGATGTCCTGCTAATAAGACGCTAAATGGAGGCTGGATGATGATCTGTCAAGGATTCTTTAGTTGTGATTCCTGCATTGCAGGGGGTTAGGCTAGACTCTTGGTGTCCCTTACAACTGCACAGTTCTACAATTCTAATAGTAATGGAGGAATGGCCTTACCTGTGGGCTGCTTCATAGTGAGCTATGGCAACCGGGCTCTGCTGGTCTAATTCACGGGCTGGCATATCTCTTTCAGCTGCCAAGAAATCCATGACTGACAGCAACATTATGGAGGAACTGGCAGAAGCTGCGGCCAAAAACCAGGGTGGCGCGAAAGCTATCAAAGGCATCAAAGGGTGAGGCATTTTGGGGAGGGGGGGGTGCTATGTCAGCCTATACCAACTGGAAGCGGACCTGGCATGCCAGTGCGCCAGTAGAAATGTGTCGAGAAGACCTCCTCTGGCGATCCCTTGCAGCCGCGTAAGATTGTCTTCCATGAATATGGTCTTAATGGTGTGTCTGTAGGTGGCTGTGGAGGCCAGTTCTGGATCCACACGTCCTTCCACAGTGGGGACATTGGTTTCCAGGTGGGAGTTGATCACGGTGTGGATTTGCCAAGCGTGCCTTCCTCCTAGCATGTTTCTCCCTTGTGTCCTGAGTTCGAGTGTCTTCAAAGCCCAGGACACCCTTGGTAAAGCGCTCGCAGGCCAGTGTTACCACATTATCAGTGTTTATACCACATTTTTAAAGATTTGCCCTGAGTGAGTCTTTAAACTTTCCATTTTAAAGTTCGGAATAGAGTATTTGCTTTGGAAGATGATCATCAAGTATCTGCACGGCATGACCAATCCAACGAAGTTGATATTGAAGAATCATTGCTTCAACACTGGTGATCTTTGCTTCTTCCAGTACACTGGCATTAGTTCACCTGTCTTCCCAAGTGATATAAAATATATGAAAAAATATGTAAAAGTGCAGCTTTCTCCCGATTGAAGTGCAGAGTGTTTGAAGACATGGACATTTGCAGGGAAACCAAAATACAAAACAAAATACAAAGCTATTGTACTACGAACCTTACTGTATGCTTGTGAAACACGGGCCACTTACAAACACCATCTCCAACTCCTCAAAAGATTCCATCAATGGTGTCTCCGAAAAATTATACATATCACTTGGGAAGACAGGCGAACTAATGCCAGCGTACTGGAAGAAGTTGAGAAGATCAGCACATATTTTAACTTGGCCCACGGAATACTGTCCCTGTATGCGAAAACTATAAGTGACAGCCTCTTGCAATGACCTGTTTTAATGTTTTAATGCTGTATTTTAATCTTGTTCTTAAGTTGTATTTCAATCAATTTGTTTTTCTATCGGGTGTTAGCCGCCCTGAGCCCGGTCTTGGCTGGGGAGGGTGGGATATAAATAAAATTTATTATTATTATTATTATTTGGAAAGCGCTGTCCTGTCACACAAACATTTGGGTCGGTATGGGGAAGGAATTTTATTTAAAAATGTATTGACTGCTGCTGCTTTGCCGGTGGGTCTTGGGAAGGACTGCTCCCCCCTGAAGCCCATTCTCCACCTTGGGCCTGGGGGTGGGCCCCATACTCACCTCCGCAGCTTATGGGGCTCCAGGGAGGCCTTGGGTGTGTGGGGTGGGGTGGGTGTTTAGTTGGGTGGGGGAATTTGTTTAATTTAATTATGTTGTGTTTGTAACTTTGTTTTTTTGTTTTTATAGTTTTATTGTTCTGTTAGTTTGTTTTTTGTATAGGCTTTAATTTGATTTTAAGGGGAGGGGTCAGGGCTGCCTGGGAGTGGGTCCCAGCAAACAAAATGGCTGGGGAAGGTTCCACGGGGGGGGGGGGGATGCACTCGGACAACCGATCTCAGTGATCACGGGTAGGAGGAGGAGTTACGCTAAGACCAGACCATGTCATTACCGAGGAAGCAGGCTTAGTCGTTGTTTGAGGACTATCCCTGCCTCCAGGTCTGGTCCTGACCGGAAGGATACTGGAATCAACAAGGGAAACCCACATGACCTGAAAGTGTTGCTGTGCAATGCCAGGTCAATGATGAATAAAACCACTGCCATCCACGACCTGATTGTGGATGGAGGATTTGACCTGGCATGTGTGACAGAGACCTGGTTGGATGAAGCAGATGGGCCTGTCCTTGCCGCTGCATGTCCACCAGGTTTCTCTTACGCACAGCAACCCAGGTCATGTGGGCGGGGAGGGGGGGTTGCAGTGATTTTTAGGAAGTCATTAGTTTGCACCAGGCGTCCTATTGGGAAGACCCAGTTCTCTGAGTGCATGTTCTGGAAGTTGGGCAATAGGGGCAGTACAGGATTCCTTTTGGTGTATCGACCTCCCCGCTGCACCAAGGATTCCCTGTCCGAGCTGCTTCAGGTCATGGCGGATGTCCTCCTGGAGACACCTAGTTTGGTTGTCCTAGGGGATTTTAACATCCATGCCGACACGACCTTACAAGGGGCCGCTCGGGACTTCGTGGAAAGCATGGCCTCCATGGGGCTGTCCCTGAATAAGTCTGGCCCAACCCATAGCCGTGGACATGCCTTGGACCTGGTGTTTACCTCTATGGATGTTGGTGATCTGACACTAAGTAAAAGCGAAACGAAAGAAGTGCCATGGTCAGATCACTTCCTGGTGCAACTGGACTTCTCTGCGACCCATCCCCTCTGCAGGGAGGTGGGACCAATTCGGATGGTCCGCCCCCGCCACTTAATGGATCCAAATGGTTTCCAGAGAGTGGTAGGGGATGCTTTATCCCATGTTGATGGCCATTCAGCTGATTCCCTGGTGGCCCACTAGAATGTGGAGTTAACCAGGGCTATTGACTGTTTGGCTCCGAAGCGCCTTCTCCGATTGCATGGAGCCCGGACAGCCCCGTGGTTTTCCACGGATCTGAGGGCAATGAAACAATCGTTGAGACGGCTAGAGCGCCGGTGGCGGATAACTCATTCAGAATCTGACCGGACACAGGTTAGAGCTCAACGTCGAGCCTACCAAGTGGCGATAGCGACGGTGAAGAAGAATTTCTTCACCGCCTCTATTGCATCTGCAGAAAACAGCAGCAGGAGACTTTTTCAGGTGGTTCACAATTTAGCGGAACCACCTGCAACATCGGGGCCCAGTAGGGGCAACATGATCTCCTGCAATGACTTTGCAAAGTTTTTTGCAGATAAAGTCGCTCAGATTCGAGAAGAGGTAGACTCCACCGTGGGAGCAGGGCCGGGGCGGGAGAGTGCTAGAGTTCTGTCTAGTCAAGTTGTGTGGGATCAATTCCAATCTGTTACCCCCGAGGATGTGGACAGGCTGCTTGGATGAGTGAAACCAACCACTTGTCTCCTTGATCCTTGCCCATCCTGGCTTATAAAAGCTATCTGGGAAGGACTGGGCGATGGGCTTCGTGGGGTGGTGAATGCTTCCCTCCGTGAGGGAGCCTTCCCAGACTCGCTGAAAGAGGCGGTTATTAAACCGCTTCTTAAAAAACCTTCTTTAGATGCGGCCACGATAGCCAACTATCGCCCAGTCTCAAATCTTCCATTCTTGGGCAAGGTGATTGAGCGAGTGGTTGCTGAACAACTCCAGGCCCGCCTGGAAGAAGCGGACCATTTGGATCCCTTCCAATCGGGATTCAGGCCTCATCATGGGACTGAAACTGCCTTGGTCACACTGGTTGATGATCTCCGGCGGGCTAGGGGCAAAGGCGAGAGCTGTTTCCTAGTTCTGCTGGATCTCTCAGCGGCGTTTGATACCATCGACCATAACATCCTTCTGGACCGTCTTGAGGGGCTGGGAGCTGGGGGCACTGTCATACAGTGGTTCCGCTCCTTCCTCCTGGGCCGTGTTCAGAAAGTGGTGGGGGGGATGAGTGTTCAGACCCTTGGGCCCTCACTTGTGGGGTGCCTCAGGGTTCTGTCCTCTCCCCCATGCTTTTCAACATCTATATGAAGCCGCTGGGAGAGATCATCAGGGGATTTGGGCTGGGTGTTCATCAGTATGTGGATGATACCCAGCTCCACCTCTCTTTCAAATCAGAACCAGTGAAGGCAGTGAAGGTCCTGTGTGAGTGCCTGGAGGCGGTTGGAGGTTGGATGGCGGCTAACAGATTGAGGTTGAATCCTGACAAGACAGAAGTACTGTTTTGGGGGGACAGGAGGCGGGCAGGTGTGGAGGATTCCCTGGTTCTGAATGGGGTAACTGTGCCCCTGAAGGACCAGGTGCGCAGCCTGGGAGTCATTTTGGACTCACAGCTGTCCATGGAGGCACAGGTCAAATCTGTATCCAGGGCAGCTGTTTACCAGCTCCATCTGGTACGCAGGCTGAGACCCTATCTGCCTGCGGACTGTCTCGCCAGAGTGGTGCATGCTCTGGTTATCTCCCGCCTGGATTACTGCAATGCGCTCTATGTGGGGCTACCTTTGAAGGTGACCCGGAAACTACAACTAATCCAGAATGCGGCAGCTAGACTGGTGACTGGGAGTGGCTGCCAGGACCACATAACACCGGTCTTGAAAGACCTACATTGGCTCCCAGTACGTTTCCGAGCACAATTCAAAGTGTTGGTGCTGACCTTTAAAGCCCTAAACGGCCTTGGTCCAGTATATCTGAAGGAGCGTCTCCTCCCCCATCGTTCTACCCGGACACTGAGGTCCAGCACCGAGGGCCTTCTGGCACTTCCCTCACTGAGAGAAGCAAAGTTACAGGGAACCAGGCAGAGGGCCTTCTTGGTAGTGGCGCCTTCCCTGTGGAACACCCTCCCACCAGATGTCAAAGAGAACAACAACTACCAGGCTTTTAGAAGACATCTGAAGGCAGCCCTGTTTCGGGAAGCTTTTAATGTTTGATGTATTATAGTATTTTAATATTCTTTTGGAAACCGCCCAGAGTGGCTGGAGAAGCCCAGCCAGATGGGCGGGGTATAAATAATAAATTATTATTATTATATTATTATTATTATTATAGTAACAGTGTCTATAAAAATGCATACTTTATTGGGGATGGGTAAATACAACAATGCACTATATTAGGGAAAACTGCTTTGCCAAAAATATGTAAATTTGGCAGAAGCACATAGAAGTCTGTGCAGATTAGGAAAAATTTTCCCCACAGTGCTAATGATTTTTTTTGCGGTGACTTTTTAAAGAATAAATAAGTGATGTGGAAAATAAAGACTAGAAATAAAGAGAAGCTGATATATTTCTCCTAATTTATTCCCCAATGAGTTGCATTTTTTTATTTTATTTATTAAATTTCTATAACGCTGTCCACCTGAGGACCCCAGGGTGGTTTACACTATAAAAAACACAAAAAATGCATAATATAGTAACCTCCCCCCACCCCCCACCCAGATTTTGTTTTGGGGTCCCAGCGCTTTCCCCCAGAAAACCTTCATTTTACTATTGAATCAGAGCTTTACGCGGATGGCTGCTTAGACTCCATGCCTGTTCTTTCCATGGTCTCTCTGCTTCAATGCATTGTGTCTTTTGTCCCATAGGCTGAAAGTTAAAGATATCCAGCCCCCCGAGATTGAAATACAGTTGCAAGTACCTAGGGACATCAAAATGCCAGTGGTAACTCAGATAACAATTGCTGGGAAAAGGTGAGCCAGAGCTTGCTTCCAAATACAGGGCAAGATCTCAGAGGGTGGTTCAGAGAAAGACACAGCAGCAGCCCAGTCCTTTAGGTGACCCCAAGGGTGGACTAGGTCAGGGGTGGCCAACATGGTGACCCCCAGAGTTTGATGGGCTCACTTGCGTGGCAAGTCCCCTCCCCAAGTGAAATGAAGACACTGGACACGTTATTTAAGGTTAATGGGCATAAGAAGGCCACAACTTTATTGATTACAGAATTGAAAGGTATTGGCCTTAGGCATTGGCTCCTATCGACTACCCGGAAGGGTTATCAACAAGCCGTGGGAGTCCTGTTGAAGTACGCCAACTAGGATCCCACGGGTGTCACCGCTCGGGGGCTTGCCGGGGGCCCTTACCTCCCTAGGTTTCGGACAAGGCAACGCCCCCCGGAGTCCTCTACCGGACTACCCTTTTCCTTGGGGGAAGGTGATGGCGCTTCCTCCCCCCCCCCATTCATTTGCATAACAATAACCCCTGCCAGTAGATTCTGAATTTAGACAACGGTTTGGTCACTGTGAAGTGTGAGGGAGGGCCAAGTATGTCAGAAACTGCTGTACCTAAGAACCAGATTTCATTTTGTGCAGCTTCATTGGTGGCACCATGGAGATCACGGTGAAATCAAAAATGACAACAGTCAGCTGCATGGAATACGATGAGAATAAAGAACTCAGGTTGAAAGCAAAGAATTGTATGGTGGAGCTGGTAAGCTGCAAAACCAACCTTCCCAGCAGGTGAGTCCCAACAAGATTCCAAGGAAGAGCTTTGAATTCTGCTCTGGCCAGCAGTCCAGTTCTCTGCAGTCCATATTCTCTGAGTATGCAGAATAGGGGTGTTTTCGTCCTGTGTTTTTTGATGGCAGCATACAGTCGAAAGGTTTCCCATCGCTATTGGTCTGCAAGGCATTTCCTGAGCAGGCAAAGCTGCTCTGTGTTGCCAGTTGCCCCGTCTTAGGACCCAGACTCCCCCTGCCAACTGCTATCAGAAGGGGCAGAGAAGGAAATTGTGTTCATCATTGTGGCGATCACACAGGGTCCCCAGACATTTGAGCTTCCTGCAGCCAATGGGAAGCCGGCCAGCGTCGCCAAAGGCGGTCCCCGCTCTGCTCCACGCTGGTATAGTGCGGTGCATGGAAGCCCATGGGCCTTAGGTTGTCAACTCCTGCCATAGATGGTTTCATTAGCCAAAGGCCTGCGAGAAGAGGGATGTTTTTGCCTGGTGTTTAAAGACATGCGATGAAGACACCATGTGAACCTCCTTAGCATGCTTTCAACCAGAGGGTAGAAAACAGGTCATGATTCGCAGGAGGTACCGTATTTTTCGCTCTATAGGACGCACCTTTTCCCCTCCAAAAATTAGGGGGAAATGTGTGTGCGTCCTATAGAGGGAATGCAGGCTGTGCGGCTAAGTCCAAAGCCAGAACCCCGCTGCTCTGCGGAGGCTTCAAAGGCTGCGCTCTTGGGGCTCCAGGCAGCTATCCGCAAGCCTTCTGAGCGCAGCAGGAGTTCCCGCTGCACTTGGAAAGCTTGCGGATAGCTGCCTGTTCTGGGGGTCGGGGGAAGCTCGGGCTTCCCCCGCCCCAGCCCCATGGCTGAAAATGAAGCCAAGACAGCGAGCGGGATCCACCCCGCTCACTGTCTTGGCTTCTGCCAAAGCTGTGTGCAGCCTCTCCCGGCTGGAGAGGAAGCCAAGACAGCCAGCGGGATGGATCCCACTTGCTGTCTTGGCTTCTTTGCTTTTTGGGGCTGGGGGGGGGGGAAATAAGATTTTTTTTTCTTGATTTCCCCCCCTAAAAACTAGGTGCGCCCAATGGTCCGGTGCGCCTTATGGAGCGAAAAATACGGTATTTGTATTTGCTCCCCAGCAGAGATAAAAGTAGCTTCCCTGGAGACTGGGGTTGGGCTGTTGGCACAGGACAAGTGGAAGTGTGGACAAGCTGTTAGATACCCTCTGGAGGAAAAAGACCCCCCAAAAACTTCAATTCATTGGTGAACAGAAGTTCCCTGGGCATTGCTGGTCTCAAAACCTATGAGGATGGCTGTGTATCAATGGCAACTCTTATTAAAAGCAGCCACATTCATAGGTTTTGATGCCAGGAAAGAAGCGAATGTCTCTTGTTCTCAGCTCAGATCTCCCAACACCTCGTGTTCACGAAGTCCCTTTACCTCCCCACAGCATGCTTCCGAAGATTGTGAACAAATTTCTTAATTCTACCCTCACTAAAGTCCTCCCCGGCATGGTGAGTCTGATGGACCTGAAAGAGAACTTACGGGGGTGGTCTGTTGAGGTTGTGCAGAAATATGCTTGGTGCACAGCTCACATGAAAACATGTTAATAGCAGCTGAGTCCGCTTCAATGCCCTTCGGGTTTCTCTCTCTTCTAGATGTGCCCAGCAGCAGACAAAGTGCTTCTACACATAGAAGAGAAAATGAAGAAAGCATTTGGTAAGCTCAGCTGGCACCTTCTACGCCAGCCTTGGTCAACCTGTGCCCTCTGGGAGTGTTGGTCTTCAGCTCCCAGCCAGTGTAGTCCAAAATGCCTGCAGGGCACCAGGTTGACCAAGGCTGTTTGTTCTATACTGCTCCTTTTATCTCTTAAAAACTGGTGGCTCGGTTCAGGTCAGTGCCCCAGGTATGTGGCGAACTAGGACCAAGATGACCCACAAGCTTTATGAATGAAGGACCCTGTTCATTCCGCTATATATAACCCAGGTGGTTATCTGAATATGGATTTAAACAAACAGCTCCTCCAGTGGTCCTCAACCTGTCCACAGTTCTTTCCACTTTGACTTACTTGCCAAGGAAATCCTGCGCATTGCAATGGGAATCTTGCAAGTGGGCATTCGGCAGAGAATGTGACTAAAGTCAGACGGAGCCGTAGCTTTGGAAAAAAGCTCAGGCACCAAAGCTATGGCCTCTGGCATCCTTCTTTCTTAGCAACCTGTTCTGGCTTATCATAGAATCTATGACAGAGTTGGAAGGGACCCCAAGAGTCATCCAGTCAACCCCCTCCCCTGTAATAGTAATAATAATAATAATAATAATAATAATAATAATAATAATAATTTATTATTTGTACCCTGCCCATCTGGCTGGGTTTGCCCAGCCACTCTGGGCAGCTTCCAACAAAGATTAAAAATACAGCAAAATGAAGGAATCTCAACTAAAGCATCCATGGCATCCATGGTCTTCCAACCTCTGCTTAAAAACCTCCACAACCTCCCAAGGGAGACGACACATACCTTTCCTCCATTCTTTCCAGGCACAGCCTGTGGTTTAAAGCTCAGTGTCCATGTACCCTTGTTTTTGCTCTGGGCTTTCCCCATGAAAACCTGCTCTTTAAAACTCAATCGGAGCAAACAGCAATCTGAGGGAAACCCAAAGACGTTTGCTCCAATTGAGCGCTAAAGAGCAGATTTTTGCAGGGAAAGCTCAGGGTGATGATGATGATGTTTGGACTTGGAGCTTTCAAGCATGGACCTGTGCCTGGAAAGGGCAGGGCAAAAGGTGAGTGCAGATAAGCCCCGAGTCAGATTTATTCATGGAGGAAAACATTATTCTGCCAGGACTTAGCTTAAGGACTTAGGAATTGCTTTGCAAGAGTGGACAGGCTTCCGGGAAGCCTCAGGCAAGGTGCGAAGGCAATAGTTACATCACCCACGGTTATTTGCCCTGTCAGATGCTGCAAATCATTTTCCATGTCATTTTCCCAGAGGAATGCCCTATTGGTGAGCGGGGAACAATGCAGTATACAATGGACGGGCTGCCAGAAGTATATGATGATTCCTTGAACATGAAGTTCAAGGTAAGTGTGGATAGCTCTGCTGTGTGCCAGTTATATCTTCTTGCACTTAGTATCACTTTTCATGATCTTTCACAGCCTCCCCCCTTTCTATGAATTGAAATAGCCCAGTGAAGGCTCTTAAAGGAGCGAACCAAGAGGTGTTCCCATTCTGCAGCCTGTACCCCTTGACTTTGACAAAAGCAGGGGATCTGCTCAGCTGTGAAGTAGAGGCAGAAGGTTATAGGAACATGTGAAAAGCCCTGCTGGATCATACCAAAGCCCCGTCTAGTCCAACATCTTGTTAGCCAGTTTTATTTGGAACCGTGGAGTCATAGAATTGTAGAGTTCAGTATATCTGAAAGAGCGTCTCCACCCCCATCGTTCTGCCTGGACACTGAGGTCCAGCGCTAAGGGCCTTCTGGTGGTTCCCTCACTGTGAGAAGTGAAGTTACAGGGAACCAGGCAGAGGGCCTTCTTGGTGGCAGCATCTGCCCTGTGGAAAGCCCTCCCACCAGATGTCAAAGAGAACAACAGCTACCAGAATTTTAGAAGACATCTGAAGGCAGCCCTTTTTAGGGAAGTTTTTAATGTTTGATGTATTTTAATATTTTGTTGGAAGCCGCCCAGAGTGGCTGGGGAAGCCCAGCCAGATGGGCGGGGTATAAATTATTATTATTATTATTATTATTATTATTATTATTATTATTATTATTATTGAGTTGGAAGGGACCCTGAGGGTCATTCAGTCCAACTGCCTGCAATGTGGGAATAACAGCTAAAGAATCCATGACAGATGGCATTCCAACCACTGCTGAAAAACCTCCAAGGAAGGGGAGTCCATCACCTTCCAAGGGAGACCATTCCACTGTCAGAAAGTTCTTCCTGACTTCAGTCAGAATCTCCTTCCTTGTACCATGAGTGCTACCCATAGAGCAGGAGAAAACAAGCTTGCTCCATCTTCCATGGGACAACCCTATAAATATTTGAAGATGGCTCTCGTACCATCTCTCAGTCTCCTCTTTTCCAGGCTAAACATTCCCAACCCCCTCCACCATTCCTTATGGTGAGAGCCAGCGTGGTGTAGTGGTTAAGATCGGTAGACTCGTAATCTGGGGAACCAGGTTCACTTCCTTGCTCCTCCCCATGCAGCTGCTGGGTGACCTTGGGCTAGTCACACTTCTCGGTGGCCCCCCAAATTTCTTACCCAGCCTTCACCGTAAGAATAGTTTGGTCCCTGAAAATATGTATCTGAAGTGTCAAAGGCCAGGGCAAAGAGGTTCATGTTCAGCATGCAATGGAAACTAGATAATGAAGGAGCCAGGTCTACCTCTGTGGGGAGGGAATGCCACAAGTCAGGGGCTGCCACAGAGAAGGCCCTGTCAAGGAGGATGTAATTCACCCACATACTTGGAAATGACCAAAAGAACAAAGAAAAAAGAAGGTGGCCAAGGTCCTACATCCCATCGAATGTAAATGTGGATTATGTTTTTGGGTAGTTTTCAAATGATGCAACCATTATTCTTACCTTCTCCTTTAGCCGGTGGTCCGTGACAGAGATGGAAATGAAATTCCAAATGTCTGTGAAGCACCAGGTTCTGAAGGGTCTTCCGCAAGACTTGATGGCATTACTCAAGTCATCATACCAACGGGTATCCTGAACACTGTGCTGGAACTATTCAAGAAAGACATGGACTGCGACGCTACTAGTGACTCGGTGAGTGAGCAGATATTTGATTCCTTGAATCTGTTGGCATGTCCACTTCTGTGCCTGTGACAGAATTTCCTCTAAAGGTGATGCACCATTAATTCTGACTGGAGAACGTCAGTGGTGGCTGCTGTCAGAGCAGAGGTCCTCCTGACAGTGGCGTTTCTGCAGCTCACCTGGATGGGGCAAAGAAGACCAGTGGTGAGGTCAAGGCTATATGGATGAACCACTGGAATTGGCTCTGTTGGTTCCGACTTTGTCGCTGCCCCGCCTAGGGATGGGGGTCAATTTCAGTTTCTTGTAGGTTCTCATATTTCTGGTCTTCAGTCTTCAGACACAGCCAGAGATCAGGGATATCAGAGGTAGGAAGTGGATGGAGTTTTGCTGAGTGGCACTTTGAGGCAAGCAAGAGTGGATAATTTGAAAGCGTTCACAACTAGAACTGCTGGTTTTAGGTTCTTTTTTATTACTGGAGCCATTTGGCTGCTTGCAAGCTTTCCGGAATTTGCCATCTGATGATGGGTTTGTACCTTTGAAAAAGAAACATTTCCACTTGCATTTGCTAATAATGATTTCCATTGACCGAGCCTAGGCTCCACCACTACTGAAAGCAGAATTCCCTGCTTTTGTGGCATCTCTTCACGTTGCTCCCCTGGGCTCTGCCTTTGAAAGAAGCTGTTCCTACTTTTGGACGGAGCCACTGCTGCGTTTAAAGCTGTCCATTCATGTGGTTTTTCCTCACTCTTTTGGCAGATTTCTGATCTAACAGTGGGCAAGATGAAAGAAATGATACCAGGGGTGAGTTCTCACTGCTTATCACAACACTGCTGTCAGGGAACTGCCATCAGGTCAGAGGCGAGAGGGGGAAGGACAGTTGTGTTATGGGGAACCTCTGAAGGTCTTGCGAAGCAGCTCCTCCTCTGGCGAGGAGGAAAGACCCACCTCCAGTGGAGAGGAGGTGGTGGGACCAGGGGATGCTAGGGAGAGCCTCAGTGCCGAGGCAGAGGAAGCCGGAGAGGAGAGAAGGACCCCTTTGCCAGCGCCCAGTCTGTGCAGTAGGTTTCGGTGCAAGGAGAGGAGGAGAAAGATGGGGGTCACGCGACTGTTATGCTGGGGGAGGTACAAGGACCGCCCACTCCCAGATTCTGCTAGTGACTGAGCCAGACATGAACTTGTGACGCTCTTCACTGTAAATTGGTAAAGGTAAAGGGACCCCTGACCATTAGGTCCAGTCGTGGCCGACTCTGGGGTTACGGCGCTCATCTCGCTTTATTGGCCGAGGGAGCCGGCATACAGCTTCCGGGTCATGTGGCCAGCAGGACTAAGCCACTTCTGGTGAACCAGAGCAGCACACGGAAACGCCGTTTACCTTCCCGCCGGAGTGGTACCTATTTATCTACTTGCACTTTGACGTGCTTTCGAACTGCTAGGTTGGCAGGAGCAGGGACCGAGCAACGGGAGCTCACCCCATCGCAGGGATTCGAACCCCCGACCTTCTGATCGGCAAGTCCTGGGCTCTGTGGTTTAACCCACAGCGCCACCTGCATCCCTTCCCTGTAAATAGGTTGCACTAAGAATAAAGCCTGGAAAAGACAGGTCAGAGTCTTGCCTGTTTGCAACCACACCACCACCTGACAACTGCCCTTGAGAGATCTGGGGGAAGAAAGGCTGCGTCTGGTCGTTCTTCAGGAAGGTTGAATTCTGAGGGTGCAGAAACCCCTGTGAAACCACCCTTTGATTTGCAGCCACAACAAGGGTGCCAACCTGACTAAAATATTAGGGGGGCAGGTAAGCCCCACCCACACAACCAATCACATGATGTAGTGTTCACACACCATTTGAGTGGCCATGCCCATCAGCTTTGAGGTGACTCAGCCCCCTCAAATATTTTTTCCCCTTTTCTTTTTTATTGGTTTTCACATATTACATTACAATACAGATGTACCAAAGCCAACACCATTTCCTCCCCATCCATTATATTATTTCCTCCATCCATCATATTATCCTTTTCTCCCTCCTCCCACTTCCCTCCGCCCCCACTCGATTTCCTCCACATTATACAATTCACAATAATCTTTGCATTCTACAATCTTCTCAAATCATCTATATATTCTTATTATCTGTCTTTACTAATTTTTCTTCCATCCAGTACTTCACATTTTAATCTAGGCATATTAGCGTATCGTTTTCTGAGCAATATCTTGTCATATATTCATCAAAACATTTCCACTCCTTTTTAAATTTTTGATTTGATTGATTTGATTCGACAGACTTCCAGCGAGGCACTCTCACAAATGGGTTGGGGAAAGTGCTCAGACCTTCACACCCACCCACCCCTCAAATATTTTTGCGGGGCTGAATACCCCGTGGCCCCTAGGCGCTGGCTCCTATGACCCACAGTGTGATTGGGTGAAAAATTTATTCCCTTGACATTCTGCTGCAGATTCATTGTGAAAACCTCACATCTTCTCAACCAATTAACAAATGATCCGAAGAACTCAGTATAAGAAGGACATCTTCTGGATCAGGCCAATGGCCCATTTGGGCCAGCCAGATGCCCATTATGGAAAACCTGAAAACGCTTCCACTTGCCCCACTACTTCCCTCCCGGAATTGGAACACAACGTCAGTCGGCTTTTCTGCAGAAACCGGGGGCAGGGACAGCAGCCAAGAAAACTATCACAGAGCCTTAGAGAAGCATCTTCAGACAACACAAGCTTAATGATAGGTTTCCAAAAACAAACGTGGCGCATGTTCTCAGAATGCACTCAATATCCCCCCCCCCCGAAACAGAAAGTGCCAGAACACTGGCCCTTCTTAGCTCAAGAATGACCAGCATCTTAAATATAAATGTAATGGGGCAGTCGAAAGTTGTTCAGGGCTGAGAGCACGACACCCTGTGCTTTTCTTTGGTCTTTGATAACATTTGGTATCCCCCACTACAGTGGTACCTCCAGATGCAAACGGGATCCGTTCCGGAGCCCCGTTCGCACCCTGAAGCGAAAGCAACCTGCCTCTGCACGTGTGCAGCTCGCGTTTCACCGCTTCCGCACATGCGTGTGACATCATTTAGACCGTCTGCGCATGCGCGAGCGGCAAAAGCAGGAAGTAACGCACTCCGTTGCTTCTGGGTCGCCGCAGAACGCAACCTGAAAATACTTAACTTGAAGCACATATATCCTGAGGTATGACTGTATTTAAAAAAGGCCTTTGGGAAATATTGAATGGGTGGCAATACCTGAGTCGACAGAGGAGGAGGAGGAGGAGGAGGAGGACTAGACTTGGAATAAGAATACCTGCAAGAGCTTTTGGTTCTCTCCTCCCTTACACTGCTGCTTTTAATTGCATTCTGACTTCCTGCAGCTTCCAGATATGGACCCCTCAAAGAAAGTGAAGTTGGAAATCAGATCTGTAGAAACACCCAAGGTTCGCATCGAAGACGGCAAAAGTGTCATGGCAGTCCATTCGACAATAGACGTCAAAACAGACCCAGAGAACGAGCCTGTCTGCACCATAGACATGGTAGGCAGAATTTATGTCTCACTCCCAGGGGCCAGCAGTTCCTGACATGTTATACTTGCGCTGTCTCCCCTGCTGGGCTTTCCCCCCACAAGGCCCCCCTGCCCCCTCCCCAAAACATATTCAGAATTTGAATGAACTGAGCAGGTATTTCCACCCCAGGTTTTCCAGGTGCCTGGTGCCACATTTTAGAAACTGGCTGATAAAGTTAAAAACAAGTCACTAGGATTTCTGGCCTCATTGCTAATTTGCACATCAACAGTTGAACACCTCCCTCACGCACGCACACACAGCCCTTTTAAACTCAAATTTACAAATTAAAAGTTTCACATTTCTCTAAGTACATTTGCAAAGGGTGGAGCCTTTGTCATTTTCTCCCCCTGCTGCAGACTTGCGTCACTTTGGAGGGCAATGTGCTCACTTGGGCTTCCTTCTGTTGTTCCATTGCAGGAGCACAAATGGGATGCTGGCTATGAACAGCTCAATGATACCATGAAAGTCTTCTTGCAACCGGAAACGGGCAGGTACTGAGCTGAGTATTCTTCCCGTCCTTCAACAAATCCTCAGTTGAAGAAGATGGTCTGCGGGCCTTTTCCAAGTCTATGGCTGTTTTTATACATGAGGTTTAAAACTTTGTTTTTTTCTAGGGATGTAAGAAGCACCCCTGGGCCCATTCAAACCTCTTAAACATTCTCGTTTCTTTTATCACATTTCTTGTTATGTGAAATTTCAGTGGCAGGTCTGAACATGTGCACTTAAAACCTTGATTAGTCATTCTGCTCATTAGAATCACAATTGCTGCTTCCTTTCAGTAGCAGAGAGGGCACAGTTCATGGCATTTTCCTCTCACACTCATGAAGACCGCCCCGCCCCCATTTTGGTGGCATACATGAGGCTGGGCTTTTCCCCCACAAGGCATCCCTTCCAGATCCATATTTCCACCCTGTTTCAGTTTTGCTGGCATCCAATCAGTGATCTGTTCCATTGCATCCTGTCGTTTGCATTTTCTGTATACAGTACAAGATACATACTCTTTACACCAGGCATGGCCAAACTTGGCCCTCCAGCTGTTTTGGGACTACAACTCCCATCATCCCTGTTAGCTAGGGATGATGGGAATTGTAGTCCCAAAACATCTGGATGGCCGAGTTTGGCCATGCCTGCTTTACACTAAATAGACACTTTTCAATTCTGTTTGATGTGTTCACTAGGATGACACAATTTATGGGTGAATCTTTTATGAAGTACATGTATTTTCACATGTACATAAAAAACCCAAAGCAAAATGTGTGCTGTCCGACTGGGGGTTCTAGTCTAATCCAAAAGCTAGTTTGGGAATGTTGGATCCGGTTGGTCCTCTCCAAAAATGGATGGAAATGAATTCCTTCCTCTCTCAAGCTCCCCGCCCCTTCCTCTGCATTGTGTGAAGGGGAGAGGGCCTTCCTTTTGTCCGTCTTGAATCTACAGCCCTTTTGTGGAAGAAGTACGGGGCGTTGAGGAAGGATTTGAAGGGAGGTGAGAGGAGGAAAGCAGTAGTGGAAACCTTCAATACGACAAATAATGAAATATCACTAAGCACAAGAAAGCAGCCAAGGAGGAAGCGATGGAGACATTGGCATGTCCTCTCATGCTGCCTTTCTTTCGTTTTGCAGGACAACAGCAATATCTGTGACTTCTCCCTCAGTCGGCGACATTAATGTAAGTGTGAGGTTGTCTTGGGCTACTCAAGAGCACACACGGAATTGCTGTCTTATCTCTTGAAGGATTTCAGGCATGGTGGGGAACTTCAGGTCCTGGAACCAAATACATCGCCTAGACCACCCCACCTCTGCTCTTCTCCCCACCCTCTTTGAGAATCTGGAGATAAAAATTCTTCAGGAAATAGTGTGAGAGATTCCCTGGTATACAATCGCATGCAGCCTGAAGAGGAATTCTTCAATATGGCGGGTCCCAGGAGGCTGTGCCTCAACATCTCAAGAGGCTTTCTAAAGAATTCCCACAGAGTGCTCTGGGAACTTTTCCCCTTCTAACGTTTGTTCCGTCCTGATCAGTGATCCAAAACCTGCCTTGCCTGTGTGTAAGGTCTCAGGTTTGATGCCCACTGTTGAAAGGATCTCAGGTTGTAGATCTCAGCCATGGGAGGGAGGCAGCCCATCCATTTGTCCTCCAGCACAAAGCAACTTCCCCTCTTATAATAATGATCCATACTTAAAGGTAAAGGGACCCCTGACCATTAGGGCCAGTTGTGGCCGACTCTGGGGTTGCGGCGCTCATCTCGCTTTATTGGCCGAGGGAGCCGGCGTACAGCTTCCGGGTCATGTGGCCAGCAGGACTAAGCTGCTTCTGGTGAACCAGAGCAGCGCACGGAAACGCCGTTTCCCTTCCTGCCAGAGTGGTACCTATTTATCTACTTGCATGTTGACGTGCTTTTGAACTGCTAGGTTAGCAGGAGCAGGGACCGAGCAACGGGAGCTCACCCTGTCGCGGGGATTCGAACCACCAATCGGCAAGTCCTAGGCTCAGCGGTTTAACCCACAGTGCCACCCACGTCCCATACTTAGGGATCTATACTTAGGGGCCATCAACTCACCAACTCTCCTCTTCCTCTTGTTTTAGGAAGACCAACTAAAGGAATATATGCAGAATGCCATAGCCAGCAATTGCGTCCCAGGGATGAATGGTAAGATGATAATAATAATAATAATTTATAATAATGTATTTATTTATACCCCGCCCATCTGGCTGGGTTTCCAGCAACTCTGGGCGACTTCCAACAAAATATTAAAATACAACAGTCCTTCAGATATTAAAAGCTTCCCAAAACAGGGCTGCCTTCAGATGTGATGTTTGCTTAGGGTGGTTGCCATATTTCAAACAGTGAAAATCTGGACAGAAAAGTTGTAGATCTTTTTTTTTTTTTTAGTTTTGCACAAAGTTGTTGAGCTGTGTTGGCAAATTTCCTGTTTTTGAGGGAAATCACCAAAAACTACACTGCTGACATGGGTTGCCATACGTACAGATTTCCCCAGACATTTTTTCGATTCCCACCCAGACGTTGCTTCTGACTGCAGTATTCTGGATATGTCCGAAAGGGCTCATTCCTACGTACGTTTTGCTCCATGCTTTCTAGGCCCAGGTCCACGTTTTCCCCAGTCTGTGTCTGAGTGCTCCTCGCCCCTCCAATCTCCCTAGAAAAACCTGCTCTTTAACTCTGACTCAGAACAAATGGCAACTTGGGTTTTCCGCCTGAAGGTGGCGCATAGGCAGGAGAAGGGTTTTGGCAGTGCAATGACTTCAGCCTTCAGAAGTAAGACCACAGCTGTCAACTTACAGATTTGAAAATAAGGGACCAGCAGCCTCGAAAATAAGGGATCAGCAGCCAAAATAAGGGATTTTCAGAGCACAGGTATGTTCAACTTCTGAGCCCCTCCAAGCCAAAGGCAGAAAGCCCAGCCAGCAGCCAAACGAAGCCTCAAGCGGTGGTTCCCACAGCGCAGCAACCCGGCAAAGGGGATGCAGCAAGGAATACCACCATCCCCTCTCCGCTAGGAAGCGCTGAGCAAAGGCGAGTCCCCAGGCAACGCGGCCGATTTGATTGGCACAAGGCATGCAAGCTCCACCCCCCAGTTGTTCTTAGACTCCTTATTGGGTGAGCAATGCAGACAAGCAACACAGTTGGAGCCTCCCTCCTCCCTGGCTGGCAGGGAGGGAGGGAGAGGAGCTGCTTCCTTCGAAACCCGGGAAATTTAAGGGACATCATTAATAAGGGACAGCAGCGGGACACAGTGCTGGGATAAGGGAGTTTCCCACCAAATAAGGGACGGTTGACAGCTATGAGTAAGACTTTACCACTCTCTCTAAAGCCAACGCGACTTTCTTCTTTGCACTTTCCAGATGCCCTGGAAAAGAACCAGATGAAAATGCCCAACCTGATGGGGGCTGACTATAATCATCCTGAATTCAAGATGGTGGAGGTCAGTGTGGGGCAATGCGCTTGCCAGCCTTGCGTTGGCTTTTCCTTCCTGCGTGGTTGTCTGATGAACAAGCAGGCTGGTTTTAGCTTGAGCTATGGGATCCCTGCATTGCAGGGGGTTGGACTAGATGACCCCCAGGGTCCCTTCCAACTCAACAGTCCTACGATTCCATGACCCCTGCACTCCAGCCACTTGGAAACAGCCTGAACTTTGTGTGCTGTGTTTCGTTGGTGTCATGGTGGTGGCACTTGTGCCCCCTTTCTGATAAAAATACTTTGCAGAGATGAGGGGAGCAAAAAATAGGGGGTCAAGGTTTTGGGATACTGCCGGGGAGACGGGGCATTTGGCAGGCCCCCAGCTGGCTCCAGCCACCGGACAACAGCTGGGCAATCTCCAGTTACAGCATTAATCAGTGGCATGAGCCTCAGATACGTTTAGAGACTCGGCACGCTCTTATCAGCAGAGTGAATAAATCCTCACAACAGAAGTGGCGGATAGAGACATGTGTGCGCGTTATTTACAGGTGTTTATTCAGCATAGTTCAGGAACAAAGGAAAAACATGTCTGCTTCCCTTCGTCTCCAGCAAACAGCAATAGCAAAAGCAACATACAACGAAAGTTCCCAGCAGACTTGTGCTGGAAGTAAATAGGCATGTGACACACAACGGGCATGCCTGTTCCTCTTAAGGTGGAACGGAACTATATCCTAACACAAGGAGGGTCAGAGAGTGAGAAATGTTCCTATTTCCATCTGAGGAATGTTGGAGGTATGATATTAGCTGTGCCCCCCCCCAAATGAATTCAGGACAAGATCCAGAGAGGATCTGAGTTGGTCCAGGGTGGGTTGGCCTGATTTTTTGGGTGAGGGGCAGATTGAGGCCATGGGGCAGATTGAGTTGTGGTTGAAAGGACACACAGAGCCCTTGTTTTTGTTTTTTTAAATGGCAACACTAATGGCTTTCCCCCACCACCTTTGCAGGGTCGCGTGATCATTGAAGTGGACCACAGCAACGTTGAGGACGATTCCATGGTGCACTTGGAGAAGTTTAAAAACATGTCTGTTTAAAAACAGGCCAGAAACCGGCACCTGCCTCCAAGAGGTGCTCACCCAGCCACTTGATCCAAAACGAAAACAGCACATCCACCTAGAATGGGTCCCTTCCAACTCTACAATTCGATCTGGAGTGGGCAGCAATTGGAGAACTCTTCTTCCTCGCCTGCCTGATAAACGCTCACCCCCATTCCCAGTTCTCTAGGCTGTAACTCTCTGTCCAGAGGCTAGGAATGATATTTTGCAGGTTCCTTCAATAAAATAACCCATGTTTCCTCTTCTGCATTTCTTTTGTTTTCCTTTGGCCAGAAGCCTGCCAGGAATCTGTGGATGTTCAGAAACATGAACGTCATGTCAATGAGGTGGGCTCAGTGTCCACGCAATTCTGCAGACAGAAGCAGGCAAGCTTTTCCAGCGGTTCACTATTGTCTGCTTCCTGTGAGATTTTGCTCTGTTATTTATTTTTTAAAAGACATTCATATACTGCTTAATCCCTCACACTTCTATCCTGTGGACAGAAAGACAAATCATGCATGAAACGAACTGAAAAAACTATATCGCAAACTGAAACACTACCTTAAAATGCCTGATGGAACAAGATCCACAGGCTTCGGTCCACAACACTGAACAGATGGCCTCTAGAAGTTACAAGACATATTTCAAAAAGTAAAGGACCAGGATGCCCCAAAATTGTTGATTTTTTTTTAATAGGATACACCAAAATCACACACAATTGATTGACTTGCCTAAGATCCAGGTTAAAGTGCCACCTTTCGGAAATCCACCCAGATGTCAATTCCGCCTTTGAAATCCCAGTAATGTCCAGGAAAACCTGGATGTATGGCAGAATTGCAACACATGCGTTTGGGCCAATGGGTGCCACAGAGACAGCCCCAAAGGTCTCAGTTATTGGGATGGTATGTAAGGGATCAGGTAGTCTTGAAAAGAAGAAGGTAAAAAACCGTGAGCATAAGAACATGAGAAGAACATCTGCTGAGTCAGGTCAATGGTCCATCTAGTGCAGCATCCTCTTCTCACAGTGGCCAAGGAGATGCCTGTGGAGAACCCATAAATGGGATTCAAGCAGAAGACCAACTCTCCCCTGCTGTGGTTTCCAGGAACTGGGATCCAGAAGCATTTCTGCCTCCAACTGTGGAAGCAGAGCAGAGCCACCTTGGCTAGTATGCATCAATTGTCCTCTCCTCCTCCATAACTTTGTCTCATCCTCTTTTAAAGCCATCCAGATTCGTAGCCATCACTGGGGGAGGGAGTTCCAAAGCTTAACGATGCATAATATCAACACCATTTGGATCCCTTCCAGTCGGGATTCAGGCCTCATCATGGGACTGAAACTGCCTTGGTCGCACTGGTCGATGATCTCTGGTGGTCTAGGGACAAAGGTGAGAGCTGTTTCCTAGTTCTCTCAGCGGCTTTTGACACCATCGACCAAAGCATCCTTCTGGACCGTCTTGAGGGGCTGGGAGCTGGGGGCACTGTCATACAGTGATTCCGCTCCTTCCTCCTGGGCCGTGTTCAGAAAGTGGAGGGGGGATGAGTGTTCAGACCCCTTGGCTCTTACTTGTGGGGGGCCTCAGGGTTCTGTCCTCTCCCCCATGCTTTTCAACATCTACATGCAGCTGCTGGGCTGAGGTCCAGTGCCAAGGGCCTTCTGGCGGTTCTCTCCCTGCGAGAAGCCAAGTTACAGGGAACCAGGCAGAGGACCTTCTCGGTAGTGGCACCCGCCCTGTGGAACGCCCTCCCACCAGATGTCAAAGAGAAGAACAACTACCAGAATTTTAGAAGACATCTGAAGGCAGCCCTGTTTAGGGAAGCTTTTAATGTTTAACGGACCTCTGTATTTTAATACTTTGTTGGAAGCCACCCAGAGTGGCTGGGGAAACCCAGCCAGATGGGCGGGGTATAAATAATAAATTATATTCTATCCTATCACCACATCAAATCAACAATAAACTGAAAACAGATTGAAGCATACCCCCACCTCCTGGGTGGCTTTCTGTGGTCAGGAGGAGTTTTTGTGGACAGTGAGCTAGGACCGCGATCCAAATCTGACCCGCTCCTTCCCATTCTGCTGTTGAGCCGGCCCTTAGCTGGCGCCCTTGAAGACTTCCTCTCTCTGAGAAGGTCTTTGCATACGTTTCGCCAGAAAGCTCTCGCAGCATAACACAGAGGACTATCTCGTTTCTTCTGTGTCATGGAGAAGCCTTCTTTGAAAATCACGCAACTACTTTTTCAGAGGAGGAACGTACGAGAGACAACTTCTGCAACTCATTCGGGCACAGTTACGGTTACTGTCACAGCTCTTTGTTTCCTTTGACTGATTGGTGCAGCTGTATTCTTGAAAATTAATAAAGACTATATATATATGAAGGACTCAAAAGGATGACGTTGAAAAGTTTTTTGCCCTTGGGAATATAGGGAAGCAGTGCCTAAAAAATCCAGAGGAACCATCCTTAAACCTTCTCACCAGTATATTTATTATTATTTATTTTATTTTTAAAAAAATTGTATACTGCCCTTCATCCTAAGATCACAGGGCTGTTCACAACATAAAAATACAAAACGAGAACACAAAATACATAAGAAAGCAAAGACAAAGACCAACTAATGGCTCTTCTAGGGCCCAAGGCCAGGCTCAAGGGAGCAGAGGCGGACTCTTGGCTCTTTCTCCAGTTATTGCTCATTTATTTGGTTTTCAGTTGCTGCCTGCCTTCTCCCCTTTCACACCATTACCATGAACCCTCCCCATATTTTTTATTGTTTTAGGGCAAAATAAAGTCAAGATACATATAGAGCCATTAAATAACTCATCCTTTTTCTGATATTGTGTGTAAGCTACAGAGGAATAGAAATTGCTCCACCTGATAGTTGTTGTTGTTGCTGTTTAGTCGTGTCTGACTCTTCGTGACCTCCTGGACCAGAGCACGCCAGGCACTCCTGTCTTCCACTGCCTCCCACAGTCTGGTCAAACTCATGCTGGTAGCTTCGAGAACACTGTCCCACCATCTCGTCCTCCGTCGTCCCCTTCTCCTTGTGCCCTCCATCTTTCCCAGCATCAGGGTCTTTTCCAGGGAGTCTTCTCTTCTCATGAGGTGGCCAAAGTCTTGGAGCCTCAGCTTCATGATCTGTCCTTCCAATGAGCACTTATGGCTGATTTCCTTCAGAATGGAGAGGTTTGATCTTCTCGCAGTCCATGGGACTCTCAAGAGTCTCCTCCAGCACTAGAATTCAAAAGCACTTACATAACTAGCAAGACCTTTTTCCAACTCTGTGGAGCACCTTGAACCTGTGGACCTGGAAGCAGGCACTGTGACCCTTGGCACCGTGGTGGTAGCTCACACGTGGAGGGAGATGCCAGCCTTTTCTCTAATGCCCTGCGGCACCACCAAGATGGATGGCCAGAGGACGGTATTTTAGCTGCAAGAAACCTGATAGTATTATCGCTTATTTATGGTCATCAAGGAGCAACATGGCCCCTCTACAAACCCTCACTCAGTGGAGATAACATAAGTTATAACCACAATAACATAAATGCAAAACCACAAATAACATAAATGCAAAAAGGAAAGCAGGTGTCACCAAAATCATGCTTCCTGCCTGCACCCCTCACAAGCCACCTACATTCTTGCAAGGCGCTCAGACAGGGCTGTGTCTCATATATATGTTTATTCGGGTGTAAAAGGATCATTCGGAGTTGGATTTCCTCGGCTATGCAATTATGGGTCCAGCGGCTGTAAGGAGAAAATGAACTAATCCTTTGCAGTTAAGCGTAGTGTTCGTAATAATAGCAATAATCTTTATTATTTCTACCTCAGCCATCTGTCTGAGTTGCCCCTGCCTCTCTGGGCAGCTTCCAACATGTATAAAAACATAAGAAAACATCAAACATTAAAAACCTCCCCACATAGGGCTGCCTTCAGATTTAGAAGATATCTGAAGGCAGCCCTATGTGGGGAGGTTTTAGAAAAGGTTTTAGAAAAGTTGCGTAGTTCTTTATTTCCTTGACATATGACGGGAGGGTGTTCCACAGGGAGGGTGACACCACCAAGAAGGCCCTGTAACATCTCTTCTCACAGTGAGGGAACCAGCAGAAGACTCGGGGGGGGGGGGGTTTCCAGGCTGAATGATGGGGGTGGAGATGTTCCTTCAGGTATATTGGGCCAAGGCCATTTAGCGTTTTAAAAGTCAACACCAACTCTTTGAATTGTGCTCGGAAACATAGGTAAAGGGACCCCTGACCATTAGGTCCAGTCGTACTGGGAGCCAATGTAGATCCTTTAGGACCAGTGTTATGTGGTCCCAGTGCTGTGGATCTTTTTCAGCCCAGCTCCTTCGCACAGAGTTCCCCCTTTGCGAAGCCTTTGCCCAGGCCTCTGACTCTTCAGAGCGGCTTTTCCAAACAGGAGCCTGCTTCCCAGGAAGACCTTGGAAAGGTCACCACCGGGGAGGGACAGGACATTCCGCTTTTGCAACCAGGCGTCATCGCCTCCATCATCACACACGCCATGCCAGAGTTTGTAAGCAACCCGGTGACCTTTATCGCAGGACGGCTGACAGTGGCCTCCCGCCCTCTTACGTGGATCTGGCTCCAATCCTGATGGGGATCAAAGGCCTCGATAACATGATACGGCCCTTGTCAGCAAACCATTGTGCACCTCTCTCTCTCTCTCTCTCTCTCTCTCTCTCTCTCTCTCTCTCTCTCTCTCTCTCTCCTCCTCTGACACCGAAACTCATGGAGCTTGCAACGTCTCAGCTGGGACAATGGCCACCTTAATAAGCTCCTTGTCACCTGAGCAGAACCTTGTGGCAGCAGCAGCAGCAAGGCTTGTTTGCCCGGAAGATCAGCTGTTCCTCTGAGCCAGAAAGCGATTGGGTACAAGCCAACGCTTTTGCGTATCAGCCTTGCTGCCCACCAGAAGCAGAACAAAGCCCTGCCGTTTCTGGGGTATAGGGACTGGGAAAGAGTAACCCTAAAGGGGAGCCGGAGAAAGGATTGAATGAATAAATGATTGATCCCCTTTCTATACTGCCCTTCCTCCCCTCAGAGTGCAGAGCGACGAACCACAGAGAAATGCAATCTAAAAATCGCATTTCAAAAATGAAAAATGCAAAGCAATGCCGGCTGCTGAAATTCCAGTAAACATGTGAAACATCTTTTTTTTAAAAAAAAAAAATCGAATCTTATATTTTATTAGAAAATTTTATTTACAAACAAACACATAGACACAAAAAAATTTTCATATTACCCTACCATCCTAAATTACTGACATTAAAACACCCTTGTGACTTCCCTCCACCGTCCCTCACCCTCCTAAATATTATATTATAATATTTCACGTTGCAATTTTTATCTAAATTTATAGTTCTTAACTCTTTTAACTATTTTTTTTTAAACCAGCTTTACAAACATTAATCCAAACATATCAACATGTTAGTTTTTGAGCAATACTTGGACATATAATCTTCAAACCATTTCCATTGTATTTTTATTTTCTGGTTTGATCAGTACCTTATTCCTGCAGTTAATCTTGCCAATTCTATAAATCCAATTAGTTTATTTATCCAGTCATCCTTTGTGGGTATATATTTCCCTTTCCAGTTTTGTGCAAGGAGTAGAATAATAACTTCCTATCTTTACCTATTATACTCAGTAAATATGCCTCTGGTTTTTTCTCTAAACAAAAACTAGAGAAAAAACATGTGGAACCAGTGGCGTAGCGTGGGGGGTGCAGGGGGGCCGGCCGCACCGGGTGCAACATCTGGGGGGGGGTGCGCTCGCACTTGCAGCTCTCTGCCCCTACCTGGCTCACTCACTCACTCTCACTGCAGTGTTGGCTGTGCGAATCCGATCCGAGCCGCTGGGTCGCCGCCCACTGTGGAGAGGGTGGGTGCCTGGCGTGCGGTGCGGAGAGAGAGCGAGGGAGGGACTATCTGGGGGAGGGACAGTGCAGCGGCCGCCCAGCGCAGCGGCTGAGCGCGGGAGAGAACCACACCAGACCAGCCCAGGCAGCAGCAAGAAGAAGCTGGCAGCGGCGGCAGGTTAGGGGTTAGTGGGCGCAAATTACTTGCCTTGCCCCGGGTGCTGACAACCCACGCTACGCCACTGTGTGGAACATCTATGTATTTATACATATATCCATATTTCAAAGTTGGAAGGGACCCTGAGGATCATCTAGTCCAACCCTCTGCAGTGCAGGAATCTTTTGCGCAACATGGGACTCGAACCCACAACCTTAAGAGTCTCATGCTCTCCTGCCTGAGCTATCCCAGTATGTGTGTATCTATAACTTCTTTTAAAAAGGGCCTCCCCTCTTAGAAATCAGGATAGTTCAGTCGGAAGAGCACGAGACTCTTAATCTTAGGGTTGTGGGTTCGAAACCCATGTTGCTCAAAAGATTGCTGGGGTTTGGGCTAGATGAGCCTTGGGAGGACCCATTTCAGCTCTACAGTTCTATCATTCCACAGGCCTTCAAACTGCCCCAGGGCAAGAAAAGAACAGCTCCCTAGTTTGTGTCGTTTGCTTGGCAGATGCAAAACTTCGAGCAGGGCACCGACCCACCTGCCCCCAAATTTCTATCTGAGGATGTGTCAGTGATGCACCCAGCCAGGTTCCCAAGGGCTCTGCGCTGCCCAAGAGAAGGCCAATGCCAGCCCTTCTGCATGAGGTAAAGGTAAAGGGACCCCTGACCATTAGGTCCAGTCGTGGCCGACTCTGGGGTTGTGGCGCTCATCTCGCTTTATTGGCCGAGGGAGCCAGCGTACAGCTTCCAGGTCATGTGGCCAGCATGACTAAGCCGCTTCTGGCAAACCAGAGCAGCGCACGGAAACACTGTTTACCTTCCCGCCGGAGTGGTACCTATTTATCTACTTGCACTTTGACATGCTTTCGAACTGCTAGGTTGGCAGGAGCAGGGACCCAGCAACGGGAGCTCACCCCGTCGTGGGGATTCGAACCGCCGACCTTCTGATTGGCAAGCCCTAGGCTCTGTGGTTTAACCCACAAAGCCACCCGTGTCCCATTTCTGCATGAGGCTGCGTGGCAAAAGGGGAGGAAGCAAAGCGAGAGCTCCAAGGGGAAGGAACTGTGTGCCAGGAGGAAAAGGAGGCGGAGTTGGCCAACCTGACGGTTTTGGTTTCTCTCCATTTCTTGGTTTTCTAAAATCATAAATGTAGGTTGTCTGCCCAAGGGCAGGGATTGCCTTATTACTTATTTTTCTCAGAATTGCAGTAGCTCAGTGAGCCCAGTCCTGTTCCAAGCAGAGGAACTTCCACTAACAGACCTGCCTCTGGAGTTGCCCCCTGCTCCTTCTACTGGCCCTGATTTTCCTGGAATGCAGAAAAAAGAGTGGCGAAGCTGCTCCCTGCCTTGCAGATTCATCTCCCCGCCAGGAAAAGCTTCTGTTTAGTTTCTGCATGGCTGGTTGCTCTCAAAGGTGGAGGAGCAGAGCTCCCTTTAAAAGGTTAAGAGGTGTGAGCAATAAAGCAGATTGATTGAGAGGCATGTTTTGTTTCCACATTTTGAATGACAATGCAAATGGTGATTTTTTAAAATTTCAGTCTGTCCACTGTACTATAGAGGGTCCCCATCCCTCCCCTCCCATTGCCCCTTTCTTCCTTCACTTGTCATTTTTCACTTCACTCGATTTCTTTTTTCCTGGACAAGCGAGGTTGTTTGACAAACCCACAAGACGCACCTGACCATAAGACACACCTAGTTTTTAAAGGAGGAAAACAAGAAAAAAAATATTCTGAATGAAACCGTGGATGTATGGTTTTTTGTGGTTCATGCTGTGGCCACAGACATGTGATTTGACGGTGAGTTTGGGGTAGTCCAATGCAAAAATCCTGAGAATCCATGTGGATCCGTGCTTTGTAACCACATTTTTGCGCCATTGTGGCCCCACACAACAGTGGGTGAGTGATTTTTTGGGTGCAGGCTGTAGCCATGGACATGCTATGTGATCTGATGGTGAATTTGGGGTGACCCAATGCAAAAATCCTGAGGATCCATGGGCTTTTACCTCCCCCCTCCTAGGCAGCCTCCTTTATCTCTAGTGTCCCTTATCTCTCTCCTGCTCCCACTGATCAGCTGCTTCCTTTCAACAGTCCCTTCCCTCTTGTTTGCCTTAGTGTCTTTTCCTTAGCTGGAGTAGTTTTTTGCTCCTCCTTTTCTTCTAATTTCTTTCCTCATTGATTTAGTCTTCCTGTCTCCTCTCCTTGCAGGTTTGCTGTCTTTACCTCCCCGCTCTCAGGCAGCCTCCTTTATTGCTAGCATCCCTTATCTCCCTCCCGATCGCTTACAATCAGCGGCTTTGTTTCAACACCCACTTCCCTCTTTCAAAAAAAAAAAAAAAAAGCATGATCTGCTTTTTGTCCCTGGGCAATTCGGCTCCAGGGACCACACATCCACTCTATTAGATGCACAGACATTCCCCCTTACTTTTAAAGAAGAAAAAAGTGTGTCTTATGGAGTGAAAAATACGGTATATTTGGATCAGGGCAATAGCCCATGGAGTGCAGCCTCCTGTTTTCCCAGTGGTGAAGCAGATCCCTGTTGGAAACCCGCAGACAGGATTCGAACACAAGATGGCTCTCCCCTCCTGTGGTTTCCAGCAACTCTCATTTGGAAGGACTACTGCCTCCAGCTGTTGAGGCAGAGCATAGTCATCCTGGCTCCCAGCTACTGATACTGAAAAGGCCACGGTGCATTACGGATCTCCGAGGGCTGTTGCGCAGAAAGCATGAAATCAATGCTTGACCCCATCCTGCATAAGCCCTGGTGCAAACAAGGCCATAATCCCTTAAGTATTGTGGTCAGCGTCTGATGCTAACTCTTGCTTCACCAACGCCTAGCATGGAACACCCAATCTTGGCTTTTCCCTAGGTAGGCAGGAATGATTGACTTGGCCCCTTGGGAATTGGCACCCCAGATTAACGTTGAACCAAATACACCTCCTTAGATGTTCGATACACATTGCTCAACGATTTACACAGCTTTTCAGATTTCTAAGGAAATGTTTGCATTGGACATAAATCGCAAACCACTTGCTATTTTACACCCGAGCAAATATCATGAGTTGTCCACAAACAATCCAGTTTTCCTCATTCCTGACACAGATATTAGATATATAAGGACCACATATAAGGTCTGAAGCATCTTCCTCAGACGGCAACAGGTGAGGAGCATCTTGGGACGCCTCAAGCTGAGCAAGGTAAGAGATGAGACGCCAAGGTTTGCTTCTCCCAAAGTAACCGCCGAGTTTGATTTCACAGCTTGGAAAGGATCTTGTGAGCGCTGGTGGTCTCAGGCTGCGATCAGTTCAGTTCCGTTCACATTTGGATGTGAATCTAACCCATTCACACATCTCAAAATGATACGGGAACTGAAACAGAGCTGTCTTTGAGATGGCCACTTTTGTGGCACAGTGCAAAAATTAGGGAACAGGGTGCAGAATGATACTTATATTAGTGAAGAAAAGTGTACAAAATGCATTAAGTTAAGGGAAATTGCTTGCAAAAATGTCTCTCTTGGGCAAAATGGCATACCAAAATGTGCATGGAGGAATGCACAATAGAATGCAAAAGAGTTATGAAAACTTCAAAAAATGGCAAAATGATGCAGGAATCTGCCAACTTAAGACTGAAAAAGAAGAAGAGAAAAACCGAGAGACTCCTAAACTGACAGATTTGTTGATCCTTACTCTTACATGGAATATGTCTCGTTTAACTCAATGGGACTCGCTTCTGGGAGACATTTATGGAAGGTGGTCTGTCAAATTCATTTCATGAAGGTTGGGCTTAATACGTTGTTGAATTGTTAACCAAACAGAGTTTGGCTTTTGTGGGGAAAGCTTTTCCGGTGGGGAAAACACCGGATCCATTAGTCCTGCTCCAGTCGAGAGGCTGTAACTGAGCAGCAGAATACCTGTGGCTGCTTTGCATGCAGGATTCAACCCTTGGGGTCTCCAGCCATCAGGACTGGGGCAGACCTCAGGGGGGGTGAGGATGGAGACGTGCTGTGTGTCAGAATTAGGCATCCCCAGTTAAGATGGCCCAAAGGTCCGACTCAGCATAAGGCAGGTTTGTACACAATAACAGCAGCTAGAAGCTACGATGAATTTGTGTGGGGACAGTCCCCAAGCCAGGGTTTTAAATTCAAATATTCTCAATGATAGAAATAGGTGGTTTCAGGGCTTAGAAAAACATCACAAGATATAATCGGTTGCACTTAGCAAGTCAATGCATAAAATGGTTTTCTTAAAAATGCATGGACAAATCTTCTGTCCTTCCTTCCTTCCTTCCTTCCTTCCTTCCTTCCTTCCTTCCTTCCTTCCTTCCTTTTGACAACCAGTAATATTTTCTTAGGTACCAGATCAAGATGCTAAAAGCTTGGACTGTCCTCCTCTTTTGCGGCCTCCTGCCCTCCACCCAAGCTCTTGCTGACGATGTCCTTTCGATGGCACTGCTGCATAAGGATGTCCTGGAGAATGGTGAGCTCTGGAACTTTCTGATTTTTCTAAAATATGAAAATTGAGAGAAATGGCCAAGGGAACCACCCGACTCTTGAATGAGCATTTGCAGAGAAGCAGGAACTGGCAGCCTCCTCTTCAAAACAGGAGTGGCTACAATGGTCTTGGCGCTTGTGTGCCCAGGTGTGCCTCTGCTACGGGCTTCATCCCCTGATGGGCCAGCACAGCCACTGAGACCCTCAGATCTGCACAGGTGTTTCACGGGATTGTACAGCTGGAAGGGACACCAAGGGCCATCTAGTCCAACCCCCCTGCCATGCAGAAATCAAAAGCGAACAGGATAACGCATGCACAGCAGATGTGATATGCCCTTCCCCAGGCTGCCATTCAGGTTTATACAGACTCCTTCATTTCTAAAATTAGGGGGACCGTCTCAAGCCAGACAATTGCTTTGCCCCATCCCAGCAGTTTATTTATTCAGCAATTAAAATATTTATATACCACTACACAGGTGGTGCTGTGGGTTAAACCACAGAGCCTAGGACTTGCTGATCAGAAGGTCGGCGGTTCGAATCCCCACAACGGGGTGAGCTCCAGTTGCTCGGTCCCTGCTCCTGCCAACCTAGCAGTTCGAAAGCACGTCAAAGTGCAAGTAGATAAATAGGTATCACTCCAGCGGGAAGGTAAACGTCGTTTCCATGCACTGCTCTGGTTCGCCAGAAGCGGCTTAGTCATGCTGGCCACCTGACCCGGAAGCTGTACGCCGGCTCCCTCGGCCAGTAAAGCGAGATGAGCGCCGCAACCCCAGAGTCGTCCACGACTGGACCTAATGGTCAGGGGTCCCTTTACCTTTATTCAGTAAAAAAAAAAACAGGGTGGTTTACAACACCAGTGCATAAAACCATACAAATATTAAAATCAGAAATCGCTCCCTATTGTCAGTTCCTGATACCTCGGGTTAAATACTTAATTCGTCCCGGAGGTCCGTTCTTAACCTGAAGCTGTTCTTAACCTGAAGCACCACTTTAGTTAATGGGGCCTCCTGCTGCTGCCACACCGCCGTGGTGCGATTTCTGTTCTCATCCTGAAGCAAAGTTCTTAACCCGAGGTACTATTTCTGGGTTAGCGGAGTCTGTAACCTGAAGCGTCTGTAACCCGAGGTACCACTGTATGTGAATGGTAATTGCAATATGAAAGGAGATTCTGAGTCAACATCTGGAAGAACTTTCTAATGGTAAGAGCTGTTAGACAGTGGAACAGGCTCCCTTGGGAGGTGGTGGACTCTGTTTCGTTGGAGGTTTTAAGCAGAGGCTGGGTAGCCATGGGTCAGGGATTTGTTCGCTACGACTCCTGCATTGCAGGGGGCTGAACTAGAAGACCGCTTGAGGGTCTCTTGCAACTCTATGAAATGTCCTTGCCTGGACTCATACAGTCGAAGGATCCAGGCAGTTTATTGCCTGGGACGTGGAAAGAGGCAGGCTTAATAAACCAGGTTCAGTCCACCCAACCTCTAGTGGAAAGCATGCTAATGAGATAGTTGTTTGTTTTGTGTCCTTGTATAGAGTTGATGAGGACAATGTCAATGCTGACTTGTATTTCCTTGACTTCTGTCCCCTGTGCTCAATGCTGTCTCTTCCTTCCAGGCATCTCAGATACACTGGCCAAAGGCAACCTGCTCCAGGGACTCTTGGGGCAAGCGCTTGGTGGAGACCTTCTAGGAGGGATCCTTGGAGGCCAAGGAGGTCCTCTCGGCTTGGTCGGAGGCTTGGCTGGAGGTGCCCTTGGAGGCCAAGGAGGAGGTCCTCTTGACTTGGTAGGAGGCTTGGCTGGAGGTGCCCTTGGAGGCCAAGGAGGAGGTCCTCTCGGCTTGGTAGGAGGCTTGGCTGGTGGTGCCCTTGGAGGCCAAGGAGGAGGTCCTCTCGGCTTGGTCGGAGGCTTGGCTGGAGGTGCCCTTGGAGGCCAAGGAGGAGGTCCTCTCGGCTTGGTCGGAGGCTTGGCTGGAGGAGTTCTTGGAGGCCAAGGTGGAGGACCTCTTGGGATTGTCGGTGGTGCCCTGGGAGGCAAAGGAGGTCTCCTCGGTGGTGTCCTTGGACGTGAAGGTCTCCTTGGGTGAGTTATCTCTTTTACTGAGAAAAACACAGGGGGCAGAACTCAACGCTTCCCTATGGCAAGATGCAGATGTTGCTTTAGCTTCTGCTCCTGACTGTCTCTCCTTCACCCTCCAGCTTGAAGTTGGTGGACGTCGTCCTTCCCAAGGTCTCACTGAAATTCCTGAAAGGCGTTGGGGTCGGATTGAACATCTATACCAAAGTTGCTCTCAAGGGAGATACGTGAGTTGACTTCCATGGGACGTAGCAAGCAGGGAGAGCGATGGCTCAGTGGCTGAGCACCTGCTATGTAGGCAGAAGAATCCAAGTTCAATCTCTAGCAGCATCTCCAGGTTGGGCTGAGAAACCCTGGAGAGCCACTGCCAGTCAGTGTAGGCAAAGCTGAGCTAAATGGACCAATGGTCATGACTCTGCATAAGGCAGCCTTCCATGTTCCTGTTGAGAAGGGCCAATAATTTTCTCCTCTTATTCATCCTCCAAAAGTGTATGAGGATTTTAATTTCATCAGGAATTTTCCAGGTGTTCTCTTATCCTAGCCAGTTCAAGATAGAGTCTTTGATGATGATGATGATGATGATGATGATGATAAAAAAAAACTTAAACAGCATTGAAGTATCCTGAAGATTTATTTGGGACACAATCTCCTGCTTCAAATACATGGTTGGGTTGCTTGGGTTGGGTTGCTTGGGTTGGGGGATAGGTTTCCATGTACAGGTGGCGATCCTTCACTCAAAGCAGCTCCCTCATTCACTTCTATGGAATAAGCCAATGTAGCTGCTCGTTCGCGGATTGGGTCCCCATCACTGAATGTGGATCACCATATCTACGAGTGATTCCATGAACACATCTATGCACACACATATCTCTGGATCCAACTTCAATTCTACTTAAGTGCCCATGTGCACAGGGTCATAGACTCATAGACGTGTGGAGTCAGGAGGGACTCACAGGGTCATCTAGTCCTGCCTCCTGGAATGCAGGAATCACAAGAGGTTGCTTCTTGATTTCCACAGAGGGAGAAAGAGGGCACCCAACCTTTTCCACGTGAAAAGAAGATCTGCAGAGAGTAGCATCTGTGCAGGACTCACAGATAGTGTACAAGAGGGATCTGCAACACATTATTGTAGTTCTAGCCAGCCAGCCATGCCCTTTCCAGGATACTCCATCCCCCTTCCCTCAGTTCCCCAACCCTCCCCCCAGCTGTCAGTCATCATTCTATGGCCACTGAGCACAGTCATTCCTTCTTATTGGGCTGTTGGGAGCGGGTCTCCCCTAGCTTCAATTTGTATCTATCTCTCTAAACCATTTGTGTACTTGGGTTCACCAAGCATTCATGGCTGGTGCCATTTCGGGTACTTAAAGACCAATACTTGGGAGAACTGAGACCGCAGTTACACAGTGTAATGGGAGATAACTTCCATTATCCATCTTTGTCAAAATAATAGATTTCAAAACATGCTGGGGAAAACAAAACCACATCCAGGATAGGAGTTGTAGGACCTGCAGGGCATTTTTGATATTTGTGCCCCAAGCAATGCCTGACAAAGAAGCCATTGCAATCTGGGTACCCGCAGAGTACATTTTGAAACTGGACCTGGTTCAGTGATCGATCTCATCTTCACCTCTTCTCTGTCTTCCAGGCTTTTGGGTGGGCTGCTGAATCTTCTGGTGGAAGTGAACATCACAGCAAATGCACGTCTGGTCCAGGACAAGTCAGGCACTCCCATCCTAGTTGTGGAAAACTGCAAGACCAACCTGGGTAACATTCAGATCCTGTCTGGGTGAGTGACCAGAGGTCCTGAGGAACAAAGCCACTGTGGCTACTAGACACTGAAACGCCTTACAGACTCACGGTCCCCAATTATTTTCTTCCTTAGGTTCCTTCCACTCAACTTGGACAGGGTCTTGACTAATCTCCTGAGCAATGTCCTCCCTGGAGTGGTGAGTCTTCCGAGAATTTGCCAGCTCAGTTGTCGATCACTTTCTTTGCATCATAGTTTTGCTGAATTTAGGAGAGGCATTGCTATTCAGAGTAGACTGCACAGGATCAGATGGAGCAACAGACATAGTTAAGGCGGCTGCAAATACTGATACAAGGCAAAAGGATACCCTAGGAATTTTATTTGTTTATTATTTATTGCATTTATGCCCCCACCTTCTTCTGCAAGAAGCTCAAGGTGGCACACTGGGTTCTCCTCTTCTTCGCTGAATCCCAACAATCCTGTGAGTTAGGCTAGGGTGAGAGGCAGTGACTGGCCCAAGGTCGTACCCAGTGAGCGTCATTGTTGAGCAGGAATTCGAACCCTGGTCTCTCAGGTCCTAGTCCAACTCTCTAACCACTACACCACACTGGCTCACACTGGCTCCACCCTTGAAGTGGAGACTGCCAATATGGGGAATCTTTGGCTCTCCAGCTGTTCCTGAACCACAACTCCCATCATCCTCGACCATTGCCCATATTTCTAGGACTGATGGGAGCTGTAGTTCAGTAGAAGCTGGAGGCCAAAGGTTCCCTACCTCTGAGTTAGAGTTTTACCCTTCTGGCAATCAGGATGACCAATAGCTGCTACAAGTAAAAGGTTCACCCCTTGTTGTCCTGGTTGTCTGCCATTGCATCTCTGGGATGCCACCAGAATAAGCAGATGAGAATTTCTTTCTTGCAAGCGGCCGGCATGCTGCACAGGGAGATTTATTTTCAGATAACACAACAAAGGATGTGGGGACCATTCAGTTCAGTGGCTTCACTCCTGCTCCTTTCCCTTTGTTGCAGCTGTGTCCAGTTGTAGATCTTGTGCTGAATATTGTGAACACCCTTCTTGGCACGGTCAACAGTAAGTTTTCCATGACCTCCACCTTCCCCATCTCCTTTGGATCATCAACTAGCGTATATAATATTGCACAGCTTGCTGTCTCCCCACTTTGAAGTGTCAGAGCGCCCCACCACCACTGCTGCTTCCCCCAGGAACAAACGGCAGTTAGGGTTTTCTGCAATTTGGGTTTGCTCTGATTCAGCGATATAAAGCAGGTGTCAGGGGTTCAGAGACAGAGGCACAGGTGAGGGGGGAGACGGAGAGCGATGGGGAAGAATCCCAGGACAGTGAGGAAGAGGATGACAATGACTTGAGGTCTTCCATGAGTCTCTCAAGTGAATCGGAGGATTCCCAGAAGGGGGCGCCCCTAGTCAGGCCAAGGGGGGTCACAGGGGGGACCTGCCAGGAGCAGGGAAGCAGCAGGGAAACCCCGAGTGGGAGTGGGAGATCGGGGCCGGCTTCCCAGCAGGAACGAAGTGAAGAGAGTGGAGTTCCCAGTGTGACACACGGAGCGGAGCAGGAAGGAGACAGGGGAAGGAGATCGGGGCAGAACGTCCTGCCGGAAGGGGAGGAGAGTAGTACAGGGAGTAGTGTAAGTGTCAAGAGGAAGGTCAGGGGTAGCGAACGCGCGCCAAGTTCAAATGTGGAGGCGCGCGGAAATGGAGAGAGCTCGGAGGAGGAGCCTGGCCCCAAAGCACGAAGGAGGGAGGAACAGGCATCTGAGGAATCCGCTTCAGGAGAGAGCAGGAGGGAAGGGACCCAGGGGGGCAGAAAGATGGCCTTTCAGCTGATTCCCTGGTGGCCCGCTGGAATGTGGAGTTAACCAGGGCTATTGACTGTTTGGCTCCGAAGCGCCCTCTCCGATTGCATGGAGCCCGGACAGCCCCGTGGTTTTCCACGGATCTGAGGGCAATGAAACAATCGTTGAGACGGCTAGAGCGCCGGTGGCGGACGACCCATTCTGAAGCTGACCGGACACAGGTTAGAGCTCAGTGTCGAGCCTACCAAGTGGCGGTAGCGACGGCGAAGAAGGCTTTCTTCGCCGCCTCTATTGCATCTGCAGAAAACAGCAGCAGGAGACTTTTTCAGGTGGTCCGCAATTTAGCGGAACCACCTGCTACATCGGGGCCCAGTACGGGCCACATGATCTCCTGCAATGATTTTGCAAAGTTTTTTGCAGATAAAGTCGCTCAGATTCGGGAAGAGGTAGACGCCACCGTGGGAGCAGGGCCGGGGCGGGAGAGTGCTAGAGTCCTGTCTAGTCAAATTGCGTGGGATCAATTCCAATCTGTTACCTCCGAGGATGTGGACAGGCTGCTTGGACGAGTGAAACCAACCACCTGTCTCCTTGATCCTTGCCCATCCTGGCTTATAAAAGCTAGCCGGGAAGGGCTGGGCGATGGGCTTCGTGGGGTGGTGAATGCTTCCCTCCGTGAGGGAGCCTTCCCAGACCCGCTGAAAGAGGCGGTTATTAAACCGCTTCTTAAAAAACCATCTTTAGATGCGGCCACGATGGCCAACTATCGCCCAGTCTCAAATCTTCCATTCTTGGGCAAGGTGATTGAGCGAGTGGTTGCTGAACAACTCCAGGCCCGCCTGGAAGAAGCGGACCATTTGGATCCCTTCCAATCGGGATTCAGGCCTCATCACGGGACTGAAACTGCCTTGGTCGCACTGGTTGATGATCTCCGGCGGGCTAGGGACAAAGGTGAGAGCTGTTTCCTAGTTCTGCTGGATCTCTCAGCGGCGTTTGATACCATCGACCATAACATCCTTCTGGACCGTCTTGAGGGGCTGGGAGCTGGGGGCACTGTCATACAGTGGTTCCGCTCCTTCCTCCTGGGCCGTGTTCAGAAAGTGGTGGTGGGGGATGAGTGTTCAGACCCCTGGGCTCTCACTTGTGGGGTGCCTCAGGGTTCTGTCCTCTCCCCCATGCTTTTCAACATCTACATGCAGCCACTGGGAGAGATCATCAGGGGGTTTGGGCTGGGTGTTCATCAGTATGCAGATGATACCCAGCTCTACCTTTCTTTCAAATCAGAACCAGTGAAGGCGGTGACAGTCCTGTGTCAGTGTCTGGAGGCGGTTGGAGGATGGATGGCGGCAAACAGATTGAGATTGAATCCTGACAAGACAGAAGTACTGTTTCTGGGGGACAGGAGGCGGGCAGGTGTGGGGGATTCCCTGGTCCTGAATGGGGTAACCGTGCCCCTGAAGGACCAGGTGCGCAGCCTGGGAGTCATTTTGGACTCACAGCTGTCCATGGAGGCACAGGTTAAATCCGTGTCCAGGGCAGCTGTGTATCAGCTCCATCTGGTACGTAGGCTGAGACCCTATCTGCCCGCGGACTGCCTCGCCAGAGTGGTGCATGCTCTGGTTATCTCCCGCTTGGACTACTGCAATGCGCTCTACGTGGGGCTACCTTTGAAGGTGACGCGGAAACTACAACTAATCCAGAATGCGGCAGCTAGACTGGTGACTGGGAGCGGCCGCCGAGACCATATAACACCGGTCTTGAAAGACTTACATTGGCTCCCAGTACGTTTCCGAGCACAATTCAAAGTGTTGGTGCTGACCTTTAAAGCCCTAAACGGCCTCGGTCCAGTATACCTGAAGGAGCGTCTCCACCCCCATCGTTCTACCCGGACACTGAGGTCCAGCACCGAGGGCCTTCTGGCGGTTCCCTCATTGCGAGAAGCCAAGTTACAGGGAACCAGGCAGAGGGCCTTCTCGGTAGTGGCGCCCTCCCTGTGGAATGCCCTCCCACCAGATGTCAAAGAGAACAACAACTACCAGACTTTTAGAAGACATCTGAAGGCAGCCCTGTTTAGGGAAGCTTTTAATGTTTGATGTACCATAGTATTTTAATATTCTTTTGGAAGCCGCCCAGAGTGGCTGGGGAAACCCAGCCAGATGGGCGGGGTATAAATAATAAATTATTATTATTATTATTATAAAGACCCTGCGGAAAAGGAAAGACAGGAAGAGGTGGACTAGCACAAGCCTCTTAAGTTGGTGCAGGGGCGGGACCGATTCAGAGGGGACTTAAAACGTCTAGGCTAAGAGACACGGGGCTGCGCGCCTCGGTTGTGGAACCAATAATGAACTGCAATAAACATCCTTGTATATAAGAAGAACTTGGCGTTGGTCTTTTGTGAGCTGAGACCTGAGGCAGCCCTGACAGCAGGTTTTCGCAGGGCAAGTGCCGGGGCAAAAAAACAAACAAAACAAACGCTTGGACGCAGAGCTTTAAAGCGAGGACCCGTGCTTAGAAATGAGGCACAAAACAAGACAGGATGATGATCCCTTAATGTACAGGGTTGTTGCATTGTTGGCTGAGACATTGCTTGCGAAAGGGTTTGAGCCGTCTAAAAGCACAAGTGAAATGCTTAGCTATGTGTTGTGTATAGTCCCACCTCTTTTTGTCGTTGTTGTTGTTTAGTCCTTTAGTCATGTCCGACTCTTCGTGACCCCATGGACCAGAGCACACCAGGCCGTCCTGTCTTCCACTGCCTCCCGCAGTTTGGTCAAACTCATGCTGGTAGCTTCGAGAACACTGTCCCACCATCTCGTCCTCCGTCGTCCCCTTCTCCTTGTGCCCTCCATCTTTCCCAACATCAGGGTCTTTCCCAGGGAGTCTTCTCTTCTCATGAGGTGGCCAGAGTATTGGAGCCTCAGCTTCAGGATCTGTCTTTCCAGTGAGCACTCAGGGCTGATTTCCTTCCAAATGGAGAGGTTTGATCTTCTTGCAGTCCATGGGACTCTCAAGAGTCTCCTCCAGCACCAGAATTCAAAAGCATCAGCCTTCTTTATGGTCCAGCTCTCATTTCCATACATCACTACTGGGAAAACCAGAGCTTTACCTATACTTGTTGGCAAGGTGATGTCTCTGCTTTTTAAGATGCTGTCTAGGTTTGTCATTGCTTTTCTACAAAGTCTAGTACCTTGCTTCATTTAAAGATTTTCAGAGACTTTGAAACTAAAGATTTCATTTTGTACTTGTTATTGTTTGAAGGAATTCTACAAAGATTGTCTATTGCATATGTACATGGTCATCGTGTTGCCTAGACATTGCCGACGTTCTCTTTGCAACACAGGGGTTTGTTTGGTTACTTACTCCTTACTCTTTTTTATTTCCTCCACAGGTGTCTGCCCATTAGGTACGCTGGGAAAACTACATTACACCCTGGCTGGCCTGCCGTGGTTCAGCGATGAACAACAAATCGTGCTGAATCTGAATGTAAGGCACCTTGATTGATTGATTGATTGATTGATTGATTGCATTTATATCCCACCTCTTCCTCCAAGCCGCTCAAGGTGGCCTACATGCTTCTCCTCCTCCCCATTTGAGTCTCAGAACAACAACCCTGTGAGGTGGGCTAGGCTGAGAGAGAAGCAGAGAATAACAACAGCTAGTTATCAACCCATCTAGCAGCTCAGCCCCAGGGAAAATCCTGATGTGAAAGCCTTCACATTAAGCCATTCCCCATTTCGGTGTCAATTAAACAATTCCAGGCATAGGCAAACTCGGCCCTCCAGATGTTTTGGGACTACAACTCCCATCATCCCTGACCACTGGTCCTCTTAGCTAGGGTTGATGGGAGTTGTAGTCCCAAAACATCTGGAGGGCCGAGCATCTTTCATTACATACCGATACAATGCTTTGCAGAGTTAAAGAAAGAAAGAGGAAAATGATGTAAAAAGTATAAAGATAGAGGTAATCTACGTTAGACACAACAGCTTAGAAAGAGTAAAAATTTCGAGGTCTTAGAACAAAGGAAAGAAGTCAATATGTGTATATGTATGTAATGATTAGATTATAAGGATGATATGGTTTTATTTGTAGATGTGTGTTTTTGTGTTTTTGTGTTCTTTTTTCTGTTTTGTTTTGTTTTCTTCTTTGTACTGTTTTATTTTGGATTCAATGTTTGTAATTTTTGTTGTAATTTTGCATTGAAAATAGTTTTTTTTAAAAAAAACAAAAACATCTGGAGGGCCGAGTTTGCCTATGCCTGAATTATACTTAACAGACGTCCAGTTCTGTGGACCCGAAATGTCTCTGATCTTCTGATTTTTCCTTTTATGTTTCTTCCAGGTCTTAGTGCTTGATAATGAAGGCAACTCCATCAAGCTTCCCCCAAGCAAGCTGCCCTCTCTTCCTCCAGCTGGGGACCACACTTCCCAGTTGCTTCTCTCTGGTGACCTCATTTCCTCCTTGCTGCAGCTGGTAATGAAGAATGGGCAACTCAACGTAGACATCACTGACCAAGCGGTGAGTCGCCTGCCCCAGAAATGATAGTCCTTGAAGAGTCTGCAGAGGATAATAATAATAATAATAATAATAATAATAATAATAATAATAATAATAATTTATTATTTATACACCGCCTATCTGGCTGGGTTTCCCCAGCCACTCTGGGCGGCTTCCAACAAAGTATTAAAATACAGTGGTCTGTCAAACATTAAGAGCTTCCCTAAACAGGGCTGCCTTCAGATGTCTTGTAAAAGTCTGGTAGTTGTTCTTCTCTTTGACATCTGGTGGGAGGGCGTTTCACAGGGCGGGTGCCACTACCGAGAAGGCCCTGTTATGTACTGAGTTGCTCTGGGCTCCTTGGGAGGAGTGGAGGGATATAAATTTAACAAATAAACACACAATTTGACAAATAAGTAAATATACTGTATACTGTAAATATACATTCCTGTTATGTGCTGAGTTGAATAGGATCCAAAATGTAGCAGTCTGATTGGTCCTCGAACAATAGGACCCAGAATGCAGCAGTCTGATTGGTCCACAGGTGCCACCCAATCCAACTCCAGGTGGAAGTGAATCCACAACCTGATTGGCCTACAGGAGCACCCCGGAATTAGCCAATCACTTGGGGGCCATTGTGTAAAGAATGTATATAAAGCAGACATTCTGGGGGAACTTCCATTCCTCCTCACCACTATGAGCTGAATAAGAGCATGAAATCCACTCTCAACTCCGAGTAGATTTCAGCCCTCTGCCTGGTTCCCTGTAACTTGGCTTCTCACAGTGAGGGAACTGCCAGAAGGCCCTCAGCGCTGGACCTGAGTGTCCAGGCAGAACGATGGGGGTGGAGAGGCTCCTTCGGGTATACTGGGCTGAGGCCATTTATGGACCGAGGATGTGGCCCAGGCAGATGGAAAGGAAGAGCCTGGAAGCTAAATGGCCAAACACTCAAACAGCATGGGGTGGGGGAGACGGGCTTTCTTGACCCCCTTCTCCTCCAGAGCTTTCCCCACTAAAATAATATGTACATGATTTCTGCTGGATGAGGCAGAGCAGTTGTCTGTGAGAAGCCAGCGATCAGGATTTGAACACAGGAGCAACTGTCCCCTCCTGTGGTTTCCAGGGAGAGGCATTCAGAAGCATTGCTGCCTCCCATTGTGGAGGCAGAGGTGAGCCATTCATCATCATCATCATCATCATCATCATCATCATCATCATTTATTATTTATACCCCACCCATCTGGCTGAGTTTCCCCAGCCACTCTGGGCGGCTCCCAATCAAATGTTAAAAACAATACAGCATTAAATATTCAAAACTTCCCTAAACAGGGCTGCCTTCAGGTGTCTTTTAAAAATAGGATAGAATAATAATAATTGGATTCCCATGAGTTTTAGTGCTAAGGGGATGGGGAAAGAAAAACATTTTCTCTATCCACTTTTCCGTTCCGTCCATCATGGTATAAGCTTCGATCCTATCTCCTCTTACTTGTCTTTTCTCTGAACTAAAAAATCCCCAAATGCCGCAACCTTTGGGGTTGCCCTTTTCTGAACCTTTTCCAACTCTACAATATCCTTCTTTTGTTAAAAAAAACTTCTTTTATTCAAAATTAAAACAAAACATATTATCCACAAACATATCATCCTTATTCCCTCCCCCTCGCTCCCCCCACAGAACCCCCCACCCCCCTGACTTCCCTCAGTTCCAGTCTTAGATTTCTCTAAAAATGCTGTTTTCTGCATGTTACACAGCTGCATAGATCCTCAAACTATTTAGCTGATTATTATCAATAAAAAGTTTGTGAATGTTTATTCAAAGCCAGCCAAGGAGTCCAATTCGCTTTGTTGCATCTTCAGGTACTTTGTAAAGGGTTCCCATTCATCTTTAAAGTCACAGTTATCCTTGTCCCGTAGCTTGTATGTCAGTTTTGCCAGTTCTGCATAGTCCATCAATTTTTCTTGCCATGATTCTTTAGTCGGGGTTTCTTCAGTCTTCCATCCTTGTGCTAATAGTACAATATCCTTTTTGAGGTGGGGTGACCGGAATTGTAGACAGTATTCTACATGTGGTCAAGCCCAGAGCTTTTTTCAGCCAGAACTCACCTGAACTCAGTGCCGGCACATCTCAGGTGAGCACCATTGCCATTGATTTGTATAATGGACCAGCTGTGGAGCCTCAGTCCCACCTAAGCCACTATGCTGCTTGCCTTCTATCAGTGTGCCATTGAGAGCGTGCTCACTTATGGCTTATGTGTGTGGTACGGAAGCTGTGCTACCCAGGACAGGATGGGGTTGTGCAGAGTTGTTAAGGCAGCAGAGAGCATTGTTGGCTGCCCACTCTCCACCTTAGAGCAGATTTATGCCACAAGGTGCCATAGGAAGGCACTGGACATAGTAAAAGATCCATCGCATCCTGGTCACTGTCTCTTCGAGCTCTTGCCGTCGGGACGGAGATACAGGACAATGAAGACAAGAACGAGCCGTCTTAAGAACAGCTTCTTCCCCAGAGCGATCTCGGCCCTGAATGGGAAGTCCGGACTTTGAAAGTCATCTAATCTCCCTTGCTGTATTATATTGTATTGTTTAATTAGTGTTTTTATGGAGCAGTCAAGTAATTTCGTTGTCCCCGAAGGGGGCAATGACAATAAAGATATTATTATTATTATTATTATTATTATTATTATTATTATTATTATTATTAGAGTAATATATAATCAATAAAGCATTTGCCATCCATAAAACAGTACTAAATAAATAGCAATTAAAAATAAGCTAAACCGCTATTATGTTCGTACACGCACATTGTTGTTGTTTAGTCATTTAGTTGTGTCCGCCTCTTTGTGAGCCCCTGGACAATAGCATGCCAGGCCCTCCTGTCTTCCATTGCCTCCTGCAGTTTGGTCAAACCCATGCTGGTCGCTTCGAGAACACTGTCCCACCATCTCGTCCTCCGTCATCCCCTTCTCCTTGTGCCCTCCATCTTTCCCAGCATCAGGGTCTTTTCCAGGGAGTCTTCTCTTCTCATGAGGTGGCCAAAGTCTTGGAGCCTCAGCTTCAGGATCTGTCCTTCCAGTGAGCACTCAGGGCTGATTTCCTTCAGAATGGATAGGTTTGATCTTCTTGCAGTCCATGGGACTCTCAAGAGTCTCCTCCAGCACCATAATTCAAAAGCATCCATTCTTTGGCGATCAGCCTTCTTTATGGTCCAGCTCTCACTTCCATACATCACTACTGGGAAAACCATAGCTTTAATGAGACGGACCTTTGTTGGCAAGGTGATGTCTCTGCTTTTTAAGATGCTGTCTAGGTTTGTCATTGCTTTTCTCCCAAGAAGCAGGCGTCTTTTAATTTCGTGACACAAACATATATAGCCATTAATTCTCAGCCTCAGTTTTGCACCTGTAAATTGGGAACTACCCCTCTCCCCGTCTTTCTTTGTTTTGAGAGGATGAACATGAAGGAAATCACCACGTCAGGCTGAATGGGGAAAGATTAGGGTGGCACTTAGAAGACATTCCCCTTTTAAAATTCTTTGCATCCATCTTGCTTTCCCCCAGCTCCGTGGAGCCATCCCACTGACAACGTCTGCACTTCAATCTGTGCTACCTCAGGTAAGGATGCCCTATTGGGCATATCGCTTTTGGTGTGTGTATGTGAAGTGATTTGCCCCTGCGCCCTGAGTGCGAATCATTCTCCCTGTCCCATTTTTTACAGCTGTCCCGGCTTCTGCCAACAAGCCTGCCCCTGGTGGTCAAGATCCGGATCAGCGACCTCCCGGGAGTGTCTTTGCAAAACGGGAAGCTCACGGTGACCCTCGCTGCTGCCGTTGATGTTTTCGCCCTCGCAGACTCCGGTCCTGAGCTTCTCTTTGGGTTGAATGCTGTAAGTAATGGGCTGGGGTGAATGGCGCATAGCTTGAAACTCCAACGCCTGGCCTGCCCTGGGTATCTAGCCGATGCAGTTGAAAATTCGTAAGAACATCAGAACAGCTTTGCCGGATCAGGCCGGTGACCCGTCTAGTCCAGGATCCTGTTCTCACAGTGGCTGACCAGATGCCTGTGGGAAATTCGCAAGCAGGATTCGAACGCAAGACCCCTCTCCCTTCCTGTGGTTTCCAGCAACTGATATTCAGAAGCATTGTGGAGGCAAAGGTGGTAGTCATTGCTAGCACTCTTGGCTCAATATTTCTTTTCAAAGAACCTTTGCTTGGATGTCAGTAATCCCATCCCACCCCTAATTGTCTCTGTGTTGGGTTTATTTATTTTTTTAAATGACACTTAGGTGTCCTTGAAAGCCACCAGGATTCCTCTTTCTAGGTGTGGCAGTTCCTTTTAGCCGAAAGGAAGGAGGGCATACAACAAAGAACCCTCCCTGACCTCAGTGGGGAACAGAACAGAGCAGAATCGTAGAATCATAGAAGGACCCCGACTCTAGTCATCTAGGCCAACCCCCTGCAACGCAGGAATCTCAACCCAAAGCTGGTTTTGCAAAAGCGAAAGGAAAGGGGCCAGTCTCTTACCCAGTCATCTTGCATTTACAGCAAATCGACTTGAGTGGATCTGTCCGCATTTCAGGAGCAAAATTGGCCGTCTCCTTATCTCTTGACAAGTAAGTGGATCTTGATGCTCTAGCCCAGAGGTCAGCAAACTTTTTCAGCAGGGGGCCGGTCCACTGTCCCTCAGACCTTGTGGGGGGGCGGACTATATATCTCTATCTATCTATCTATCTATCTATCATCTCTAATAGAGATATAGAGATATAGAGATCTCTCCATCTCTATCTCTATCTCTATCTCTATCTCTATCTATCTCTATCTCTATCTCTATCTCTATCTCTATCTCTATCTCTATCTCTATCTCTATCTCTATCTCTATCTCTATCTCTATCTCTATCTCTATCTCTCTATCTCTCTATTTCTCTCTCTCTATCTCTATTTCTATCTATATCATCTCTCTCTATCATCTATCTATATCTCTATCTATCTATCATCTATCTATCTATCTATCTATCTATCTATCTATCTATCTATCATCTATCATCTATCTATCTATCTATCTATCTATCTATATCTATCTATCTATCTATCTATCTATCTATCTATCTATCTATCTATCATCTATCTATCTATCTATCTATCTATCATCATCATCATCTCTATCTATCTATCTATCTATCTATCTATCATCTATCTATCTATCTATCTATCTATCTATCATCTATCTATCTATCTATCATCTATCTATCTATCATCTATCTATCTATCTATCTATCTATCTATCTATCTATCATCTATCTATCTATCTATCTATCTATCTATCTATCTATCATCTATCTATCTCTCTATCTCTCTATCTCTCTATCTCTCTATCTCTATCTATCATTCATCTATCTATCTATCTATCTATCTATCTATCTATCTATCTATCTATCTATCTATCATCTATCTATCTATCTATCTATCTATCATCTATCTATCTATCTATCTATCATCTATCTATATCACTATCATCTCTAATAGAGATATAGAGATCTCTATATCTCTATCTCTATCTCTATCTCTATCTCTATCATCTATATCTATATATCTCTATCTCTCTATCTCTCTATCTCTCTATCTCTATCTCTATTTCTATCTATATCATCTCTCTCTCTATCATCTATCTATCTATCTATCTATCTATCTATCTATCTATCATCTATCTATCTATCTATCTATCTATCTCTATCTCTATTTCTATTTCTATTTCTATCTATATCATCTCTCTCTCTCTCTCTCTCATCTCTCTCTCTCTCTCTCTCTCTCTCTCTCTCTCTCTCTCTCTCTCTCTCTCTCTCTCTCTCTCTCTACGAATTCCTATGCCCCACAAATAACCCAGAGATGCATTTTAAATAAAAGCACACATTCTACTCATGTTAAAAAGCGCTGATTCCTGGACCATCCACCGGCCGGATTTAGGTGTTTGGGCCGGATCCAGCCCCCGGGCCTTAGTTTGCCTACCCATGCTCTGGATCCCTAGGTTATGGTGCAGAATAACAAACGGCATTTGGACAGGACTGGAGTTAAGGTGGTGTCGGTGGTTCTTCCACACAGGGACACTGAGCCGAGGGTGGGGTGGGGGGGCGCCAAAATAGTAGCAGTAGCAGTAGTAGCAAAACCTATATTTATATGGGTACCTACTGAGAAGATCCATTAAAAAGCAACTGTACCAAAAGGAATTGTTGTGAAAATAAGAAATGTTTAGGGGTCTCATCAAATTTTGTCCTTGCTTGGGGCCACATTACCAAAATCTGTCCCTGATTTGGAGAAAGTCTCCCTTTAGACCAGTGGTTCCCAAAGTGGGTGATGCTGCCCCCTGGAGGGCAGTGGGATTACCTAGGGGTTGCTAAGAGGTAAGGGGGGGCAGGGGGGGACCAGAGGTGTAGTCCATGATTCTCGATTCTGCACTGTGTTTATAGTCCCCTTTCTTCCTGATCTTTTCTCGGCCGTGCTCTGGAAGCTCTGCAGACCAGCCTTCCCCAACATGATGTCCTCTACATGTCTTGGACTACAGTTCCCATCAGTCGCAACCAGTTGTAGTCCAAGATGACTAGGGGTCATCAGATGGTGGAGGACTTTCTGTGCCAGATGTGCAGCCTAGCACCCAATGCTTTCCTTTCCTTTCCCTTCACAGCGTCAGCCTCAACGTCTCGTCTTCCCAGATCGGCTCCTTTGATGTAAGACTCCCTTCCACCAAATACTGCAGTGGACCCCTTGGAGAAGATTTTGAGGGAGCAGGGTGGGGTGGAGTGGGGAGAAGAAGTCCTGTCCCATGAGCAGAACTCCCAAGGTCTCTGCATCTCACCTGGAACTTGAAAGAGAAAGAGATGGCTGAACTTGTCCAGGATTGGGGGTTTCTGCTGGAGCAGAGGTGGAGATGGCATCTGGGGCAGCCACACAAACCCTTGGGTGCTTGAGCTACAAAGGGTGAAGTCCCATCATAGAATTGTGAAGTTGGAAGGGTCCTCCAGGGTCATCCAGTCCAACCCCCTGCAATTCAGGAATCTCAGCCAGAGAATCCCTGGCAGATGGATGGCCACCCAACCTCTGCTTAGGAACCTCATCACCTCCTGAAGAAGTCATACAGTCATACCTCAGGTTACAGACGCTTTGGGTTGTGTGATTTCAGGTTGTGCACCGTGCCGAAACCGAATTGGTTACTTCCGGGTTTCGGCGCTTTCGCGTGTGCAGAAGCACTAAATCTCTCTTTGCACATGTGCAGAAGCGCCAAATCGCAACCCTCGTATGGGCAGATGTGGCGCTGCGGGTTGCGAACGTGCTTCCCACACGGATCACGTTCGCAACCCGAGCGCCCACTGTACTGTCAGAAAGTTCTTCCTAATGTTTAGCTGGGAAATATTTGAAGTAAGCAATCCAGCAGGTCACATCTCCATAGCTGTCAGCTTTTCCCTTTTCTTGCGAGGAATCCTATTCGGAATAAGGGAATTTCCCTTAAAAAAAGGGAAACGTTGACAGCTATGCACATCTCTTTCTCTCACCAACTGATGATGCAGAAGTTTCTCTTTCTTTTGCAGGTTGCCGTGCTCAAAACCTGGATCACAAACCTTCTCAGAATTGGATACCTGCCTGTGATCAACGGTAAAAGAACCGTATTTGTAGCAGTAGGCGTTCGGTTTCAGCATTGCCTTTGGGATGCAAAACCCATTCTGCATGTCTAGCGTTGTTTCTTGGTTTTCTTCCAGGTGCCCTGGAGATAGGAATCCCACTCCCTAACCTCTTCAACCTGAACTTCGCCGCTGGGGATGTCAGCATTGTTGATGTAAGATCTCAGCTGCTCATTTCTTGAAAACCGGGCTTTAACGTGGGCTGAGCACCACCTTGAACAAATCTGTAACATGTTCCACACTGCACCTGAGAACCCACAACTTAGTGGGTTGTATTCAGTGCTAAAGGACCCCTGACCATTAGGTCCAGTCGTGGCCGACTCTGGGGTTGTGGCGCTCATCTCGCTTTACTGGCTGAGGGAGCCAGCGTACAGCTTCCGGGTCATGTGGCAAGCATGACTAAGCCGCTTCTGGCAAACCAGAGCAGCGCACGGAAACTCCGTTTACCTTCCCACTGGAGTGGTACCTATTTATCTACTTGCACTTTGAGGTGCTTTCGAACTGCTAGGTTGGCAGGAGCAGGGACCGAGCAACGGGAGCTCACCCCATTGCAGGGATTCGAACCACCGACCTTCTGATTGGCAAACCCTAGGCTCTGTGGTTTAACTCAAAGTAAACTCCGTTGAGGCTAATGGATGTGAAGTTCATTAATTTCAATGGGGTTTACTCTAAATAGGGCTCAGTTTAAAACGGTCCAGTGATTGACACATGACCTGCATGTCAGGGGAGGAAGAGGGGCAGAGGAAAGCATGCTTTCTACTGCTGGAGAGAGGAGAGCGGGTGGCTTATGATGTAAGGAGCTTCATATGTCTTTATTTGATGAGATTGACTGATGTGATAGTAGGAGAAATGTAACAGACAAGAGGCCAAGAAAATCAAAGGGATTTCAGATTCAGGAGCAAAGCATGCTTTTAATTCAGTCAGGACAGATCTATCCCTTCCAGTGTTTCTGTTTCTATTTTCTCCAGTCTTAAATCCAGTTCTCCATGTTGGGATACTGCCAGGGAGACAAATGCCATCATGCCTCCACGCCGGTCTCCCGTAGAACAGTATCAGTCAATTAGCGACACCTGTCCACATTCCAGGGCTCATGCACGCCCTTTTTGCAGAGTTCGCACAATGAAAGATTCACCCAGGAGAGCAGCATATTTACAGCTTTATTCAGCGTTGGTCAGAACAAAGGAAAAAACATGACTGCCTGCCTGCGTGTCAGGCAACAGAGAGAAACAAAAGCTATATACAAAACAGAAACTTCTTGTGAGCAGGAAATACGCAGGCTGTGACTCACAACAGCCTGTCCCCTTTTTAAGGTGGAATGGAAATATCCTAACATCCTCCCCCTTTCCGTGTAACCTCTAGTACCTGTGGTTCAACCCAACTGCAACCTCTGTACATAAACCTTAAGTTGTTCTCTGTTAACAACCTTAGACAACAGATCAGCAGGAATTTCATTTCCTGGCATGTAGGACACCTGAATGAGTCCTTTCTGAATACACTCTCTTGCACGATGTAGCTTAATCTGCAAGTACTTGGTTCTTTGCTTGCAACTCTCTGAGTTCAGCAAAGCCAAACAGGATCTATTGTCTTGATACACTTGCATAGGACATTTCACAGAAACTCTGATGTCCTGAGCCGTTGAGCCTCCCTGACAGTATCCCAACACTCCATAGTTCCACAGCAGGTTTTCTTAAAACTGATAACTTAATTAATGAATTGTATGCCTTTCACTGCTACTTTCTCTTAATACTGCCATTTGTAATGGAGTTCTGACTAATACACACATATTAGTATGCTATGTTCAAGAACATATGCCTTTTTCGCACACTTTCCTCCAATATATGCAGTTTCTGTTATTTTGCTGGAGAACTGCACCACGAAAATGGGGTATGTGCAAATTTAGCAGGGTAGCCATGTGTTGGGCTCACATAGTGATTGGAGATGTTCCAGTTTCTCATTGAAATGCAGCCAGGTTTCTTCTGTAACTGTGATGCTTTTCTTCTCGGCAGAATGCATTGCTGGCGAGCGTGACTCCTAAACTCCTCTAGAGCAGACGTATCTGCACAGCTGCAGAAATGAGCTCCGAGGCAGAAGTCTCCTCCTCGCTCCTTGCTGTTCCCGGTGACATCTTGGCCCAGGAATCTGACTGCAGAAGAGTCTTCTCTCATCCTTCTTCATCATCTCATTGAGCTGCAGAGCTGCCTTTAGAATGACCTCAGCTATGTTTCCTCTAGTTCTGCCTTGGCAAGAACTCTGGGCTGCTTGTGTACTGTCTGGGGTGCTTCTTGACTTCCTCACTCAGTAAAAATATGTCACTTTCTCAGCATTTATAGCCTGTCTGTGTTTTTCTTCCACTTTCAATACACTTTGAAGACCTTTTCATCTCTCCTCCCAGCTACAGTTTTAGCCAAACCATCCCTCCTCACCTGTAGCCCCCTAAAATATTAGTAAAGGGAGACATGGGACCACTGCTACTTCTCCATATTAATTTTATTCCATAAAACTTATATACCACTTGATTATAGAAAAACAACAACACCCTAACAACACTCAAAGTGGTTTACAAAGCAGAGATGCTTCAAAGAGCACTTTTGCAAAGGGCTTCAAACCCCACTCATCAGCAGAAGAGCAAGGATTGAATCCTGCTGGGCGCAGTGGGCACAGCTAATTCAGGATCAAACCCTGTCCTCCTGCCCATCAGCTGGCATCACCAGCGATGTGGTGTGGTGTAGTGGTTAGAGTATTGGACTATTAGGACCTGGGAAACCATCACTGGTAGTTGTTGTTCTCTTTGACAGGGCATTCCACAGGGTGGGTGCCACTGCCAAGAAGGCCCTCTGCCTGGTTCCCTGTAGCTTTGCTTCTCACAATGAGGGAACCGCCAGAAGGCCCTCGGTGCTGGACCTCAGCATCCAGGCAGAGAGATGGGGGTGGAGACGCTCCTTCAGGTCTACTGGACTGAGGCTGTTTAGGGCTTTAAAGGTCAGCACCAACACTTTGAATTGTGCTCAGAAACGTACTGGGAGCCAATGTAGGTCTTTCAAGACCGGTGTTATGTGGTCTTGGCGGCTGCTCCCAGTCACCAGTCTAGCTGCCACATTCTGGATTAGTTAATGGTGATGTGATTATAGCCTGTCTTGTCTGTTGTCCACTGGCCCATTTCAATGTGCTTTCTCTTGGAATTAAAGTCAGTATTCACCAGCCTCTCCCACAGATTTTCTTACGTGGAGAAAAGGAGCTGATGAGCTTTGAAATTGCTTTTTGTTTGGGAAGGTAATTCCGCTCTCCCCTCACAACCCCTGTTGTGTAACCCTCATTTGATCAGGGAACTAATTGCTGGGTTTTATCTCGCCAGGGTATTAACTGTTCATTTCACCAGGACAAGGATATCATTATGGTCTGGTGGCAGTTTGCAGCTGATGCTAATCTCAGCATGTCTCTGAGAACGGTTTTTGCAGGGACTGGAACCCAAAGCTGTCAAAACAGGGCGTCAGCTTTATCAGCGCTGGGGTACAGACTTGAGATCCTCTCAGGCTAATCTTCAGGAAACGGACACTCGGGTTCAAGGACAGGAAATCCCTGAAATGGAACACTTCGCTGGTGCCCATGATGGACATCACAGTTGGGGGGCGGGGAGGAGATTTTCAGCTCTGAGTCTAGTTCTTTATATTAGGATCATAGCTGTCAGCTTACAGATTTGAAAATAAGGGACCAGCAGCCTCGAAAATAAGGGATCAGCAGCCAAAATAAGGGATCGACAATTACTTTGATAAAATACATATTTTGTTGCGTGCAAATGGCTTTAGGTACCTATTAGGTCCATAAATTACCATATAGCATATATTCAACACAAAAAAGCAGCAACAATTTGTTGTTGACAAAGGACAGCTGGACATAGAAAGGGCCCCATTTCCTTCAGTAGCTTATTTAAGAGACATCATCAATAAGGGACAGCAGCGGGACATGGCGCTGGGATAAGGGACTGTCCCGCCAAATAAGGGACGTTTGACAGCTATGATTAGGATTCATCCATATTATTTAATATTTTTCAACAATTGCTCTCTGCTGAGCCTATATATCATTTCTCACTCCCCTTATTTCTGAGCAGAAGAGACAGCCATTCAAAGAGTCCATTGCCTCGTGAGGAGAGCACATTTGAGGCTTAGAAGTCATAAGAACATAAGGAGAACTGGCTGGTGGATCAGGCCCATGACCCATCTAGGCCAGCATCTTGCTCTCACAGGGGCCAAGCAGATGCCTGCAGGAAACCCGCAAGTAGGATTCGAACACGAGAGCAGCCCTCTCCCCTCCTGGGGCTTCCAGCACCTGGGATTCAGAAGTATTTCTGCCTCCAGCGGTGGAGACCGAGTAGAAACATCCTGGCTAGGAGCCAGGGATCACATTCACCTGGTGCTTTACCAACTGCACTGGCTCCCGGTGGAGTACAGGGTCAGGTTTAAGGTGCTGGTCTTGACCTTTAAAGCCCTATGCGGCCTAGGACCCTCCTACCTACGGGACCCCCTCTCCTGGTAAGCCCCATGGAGGACCTTAAGGTCCACAAATGACAACACTTTGGAGGTCCTGAGTCGCATGGTGGTTAGATTGGTCTCAACTAGGGCCAGGGCCTTTTCAGTACTGGCCCCGACTTGGTGGAACGCTCTGTCACAAGAGACCAGAGCCCTGCAGGACTTGACATCTTTCCACAGGGCCTGCAAGACAGAGCTGTTCCGCCTGGCCTTTGGTTTCGACTCGGCCTGACCCTTATGTCTTCTCTCCGCTTATGGTTTTGATCTATGGCCTACTTTTAAAATGAGGCTGCATTTTAAATTGCATTTTAACCTGTATTTTAAATTGGTTTTTTTCTTTCTTTCCCCTATTATGTTTTTACTGTAATTTTACTAGTGTTAGCCACCCTGAGCCCAGCTCTGGCCAGGGAGGGCGGGGTATAAATAAAATTTATCATCATCATCATCAATAGCCCTCTCCTCCTCTGTGAATTTGTCTCATCCCTGTTTAAAGGTTTTTAAAGACTGGTGGCCACCAGTCCTGTGGCAGTGAGTTCCCTAGTTCAAAAGCACTTTCTTTTATCAGTCCTGAATTTTCCATCTTTTTTTTGTAATAACATGCAATGATATCCAGTAAGCAGCTCTCTGGTGAAAGCAAAAACCTTTAACCAGAAAACTATGCAAACAGTGGGTCCTTCCATCACTATGTGGTTTGTTAAGGAGAGCCAATACAGTTGTACCTTGGTTTTCAAACAGCTTAGTTCTCAAACGTTTCGGCTCCCGAATATTGCAAACCTGGAAGTGACTGTTCCAGTTTGGGAAATATTTTTGGAAGCCGAACATCCGACGGGGCTTCCTGCAGCCAATCAGAAGCTGTGCTTTGGTTTCTGACCATTTTGGAAGTCGAACGGACTTCCGGAATGGATTCTGTTTGACTTCCAAGGTACGACTGTACTCTGAATATAAAGCAGTGTGAGGGTTGGACTAGATGACTCTTGGGTCCCTTCCAACTCTACTCCAATGATTCTATGAGACTTGGAGCACCGGCACTGTTTTCCTAATCTCCATAATCAGCAGTGCCATCAGGGCATTAATTGAGCGCAGAAGTCCTGGTCCCCACCTGGAGAATGCGTAGGAGGCCTCCAAGCACAGCAGAGTTGACTTACCATATTCCAAAGTAAGTGAAATAAAACTCCTGACCTTACAAAGACCATAAAGTCCAAAGTCTTAAATTACCGAAATGTGCCGCTGTCCACAATGAGATCTATCTAGATAAGCCCTGAAAGGCGAGAACTATTTGCCTGCCCTGTTCGAAGCAGAAAGAGATTGCAGAAACGAGGATCCCTGTGGGCTGAGAGACAGTTCCTCCTCCATCGTTCCTGCCAAACGCAGAGAAAGACATCCTGGAACCTGGAGTGAGGGCACTTGATCCCTCTTGCTCAACTCCCGTTCCAGATTTGCAAATAATTATTTTTACTGGAATATGGCAAACCGCATACTGAGCCCGTTATCTCCACGTCCCTGGCGCTGGTTTCATGCCCGCCCCGCCGCTCGCCACTGATATAAATGGCCGTTGCCACCTCTGCTTTTTCAGAGCCAGGAGAAGGCAAGCCCAAGGAGGCAATGGACAGCACCAAACACTCTCCGTGATCGAGAATTGGCGGAAGCAGGGCTGATTTCTCTCCTTTAGCCCTTAGTTTCAGAGAGGTGCACTCAGGTAACTCAGATCTGGTCTGCAAGAACACCCTCTGCAGAGTTTAACCAATTTACCTTTTAATGAGTTTATTTTGTAAAATAAATAAATAAATAAATAATGCTCCGCTTGCTTGTAAACAACAACAACAACCCTCAAAGTGGGTTGCAAGAAAGGTAAAACAATGAATAAGAATAAAATTATCTCAGCAGGTGTGGCGGCTTCAGCCAAGATGTTAGCCGTCTGGTGTGTTGCCATCTTCAGCTGCCTGCTGATGGGATCAGAGAGCCAGCTGCTTCCAACAGATGCTGTCATCCGGGTCAATAAGGGCGTATTGCATAACGGTAAGTCTATCCATGCTAGGATTGGAATGGACCTCACAGACCAAGGTCCACCAGTTTATCTCCTATCCTAAGAAATTCTGGGTGTGCAAATATCCTAAGGAAAGTGTTGACCTTACTAACATTTCCAAAATTCCTTGGCTGCATTAGCTGAGCCAGAATTCCCAGTATTTCGTGTAAGATTTCACTTTGGGTGAGCTTTGCAGTCACTCTAAGGAGTGGGTCGAGTTCCAGAGCATTCGGGAGCCTGCAAAGCAACGAACCTCAAAGGGTTCAGACAAGAGTGAGGCAGCGTTGGCTGAATGTGGGCCAAAAAATGAATGCAGACAAGACATTCATGTGTTATGTGTTTTTGTTTGTTTACAAAAATATTTATATGCTGCTATACAGTCATACCTCGGGTTGAATGTGCTTCAGGTAGAGCACTTTCGGGTTGCTCTCCGCGGCAACCTGGAAGTAACAGAGTGTGTTACTTCTGGGTTTCACCACTCACGCATGCGCAGACACTCAAAATGACGTCACGTGCATGCGCGGAAGCAGCAAAACGCGACCCGCGCACGGGCAGACACGCTGTCACATCTTACGTTCTATTCAGGATGCGAACGGGGCTCTGGAACGGATCCTGTTCACATCCTGAGGTACCACTGTATTGCAGAAACATATAGAAGAGGTTTTTAACAGTAAAAAGAGGACAAAACCATACAAGCACAATAAGTTAAAAACAGCAAAGTTAAGAAAACAAAAAACCTGTAATCCACTCTTAATTACCTGCCTGGGCCTGGATGAACAGAAAAGTTGTCAGCAGGCAGTTAAAAGGTGGCGCAGAAGGCGCCTGGCGAATCTCTAGTGGCAGAGAGTTCCACAGCCCTGGGCTGATGACGCTAAAGGCTCGGTTTCTCATTGTTGTCAAACGAGCCTCACTAGGGATGTTCCTGCCGGTGATCTCAGTGGTTGAGCTGGGATATAAGTTGCTAGTTCTCAAGCATGGGCTCCAAAACTGCATATACAGAAGCTCTGTTGGGATGCTTCCAAGGAAACGGGGGCAACTGGCAGGCCCCCAGCTGGCTCCAGCCCACCGGCCGGTAGCCGGAAGATCTCCGGTCCTTGGATCAGCATGTAACTGCGATTTGAGCTTCAGAATCCTTCAGAAGCTGAGCACGCAAGCCAGCAGAGTAAAAAAACTCTTCGCAACAGAAGGGCAGATAGAGGCTGCGTAAAGCATATTTACAAGCAGTTTATTTCAGGACAAAGAAAACATGTCTTCTCCCCTTTGTGTCCAAGCAAAAGGGCATAAGCAAAAGCTATACACGAAACGGAAGTTCCCAGCAAGCTGTGCTGGAGTGTAAACAGGCATGTGACATACAACAATTCCACACATCTGTTAAGGTGGAACAGAATATCGTAACCAGCTCTCCCCCCCCCCCCACTCAAGAGAAGCAAAGCCCACCCCATCTCTGCTGAATTATAATGTGCTTCTCTCTTCCTTAGCAGGTCACGCAAGCCACTATTTTGAATAATGCTGTTTTTGTAGGGCAGGGGGCCCTGGAGCCGAGTTTATGGAACCGGGGTGGGGGGGGAGTTTGGGAGCCCCTAATCTAACCCATTGAGCTCTGCCCTTTGCAACCCAGCCAGCATGTGCCATTCGTGGAAGAGCTTCCCTCGAGACCCAGCAGGGAAACCCTCCGGCTCCACCGTCCTGTCTGCCCTGACCTCTTTTTCCGACTTGCTTCCACAGCCGTCTCCAGCTCAATGGCGCAGAGCAATGCCCTCCAAGGAGCCATGAGAGAACTTCCAGTCGGAGGCGGCGGGGACGGTGGCTTGCTGGGTGGCGTCCTTGGTGGCGGTGGTGGTGGTGGTCTCCTGGGAGGTGTCACTGGGGGCTTACTCGGAGGAGGTGGTGGTGGTGGCCTTCTGGGAGGCGTCCTTGGTGGTGGTGGTGCCGGCGGGGGTCTCCTGGGTGGGGTCACCGGAGGCTTGCTTGGTGGCGGAGGAGGTGGCGGTGACCCTGTGGGGATGCAAGCTGCCTATGCTGCCCCTCCGGTTCCTGGGGGCAATGGCGGGGCTGGTAGTGGTCCGGGTGCTAGTGGGCTGCTAGCTCCGGGAGGCCTGCTGGGCAGTGGAGGTCTGCTTGGCACTGCAGGGATTCTGGGCGGCGGTGGCGGGCTCCTGGGCAATGGGGGCCTCCTGGGCAACGGAGGGCTTCTTGGAGGCGGAGGCGTGCTTGGCATCCTGGGAGAAGGAGGCTTACTCAGCACTGTCCAGGGACTCACAGGGTAAGCAGGAGAGTCGTAATCCTTGCAACAATTAATCGGTGGCTTGTACAGGGTGGCCACACGGGAACAGGGCCTTTTCTGCAGTGGCTCCCTGTTTGTAGAATGCTCTTCCCAGGCAGAAACCTCCCTTAACTATCTGTGGCCTTTTAGAAGTGGGTAGGATGTTTGCAATGTGTTGTCCCCCCTGGTTTTAGTGTAGTTTTAGTGGCTGGATCTACACTCATGGTTTTTAATGCTAAGAAAGAGTTAAGGAATGGTTCCAATAACCATATAGCCACATGACGTTCTGCTCTTCAACGTTATCAAAATGTGACACCAGAGGGCACTGCAGAGCAACCAGAAACCAGGGAGGCAGCGGGGAGAAAGCAAAAGAGAATGTTTCCTGTTTTGACGTTTTTAGAACGATATTCCTAATACCGTTCTCATAACGTTTAAAAGGTGAGTGTAGATCCAGCCTGTGTGGCGGGTTTGTTTGTTTGTAAGTAGCTTTGCGTTGCCTTGGGCCTTTGCGTTGCCTTGCTTCTGAATACCAGTTGCTGCAAATTGCAGGAGGCCAGAGGGCTCCTGTGCCTGGATCCTGCTTGTGGGTTTCCCATAAGAAGCATCTTATGGGATGCTTCTTATGAGAGCAGGATGCTGGACGAGGTGGGACCCCTTGGGCCTGATCCAGCAGGCAGCTCTTTTTCCCTTCTCATCTTCCAGTAAAATATTATCTACACCAGTAGTTCCCAAACCTTTCTTCCCACGGACCACTTTCAAATTATTGAGGGTCTTGGAGGAGCACCTAATCGAAGCTGACTGGCTATCAATGGCTCCTGCATAGCCATGTTGACTGCAAACTGCCTCCAGTGTGAGAGGAGAGCTGCATGACCCTTGAGGCCAGTTTCTGGATACCACTAGCAGGAGTTGACTGCTGCTCCAAGCCCTACCTGTAATAATATAATAATAATAATAAATTTTATTTATACCCCGCCCTCCCCAGCCAGAGCCGGGCTCAGGGCTGCTAACATAAATAAAATCACAGTAAAAACATTACAGGGGGGGAAAGAGAAGGGGGAAAAGAAACCAATTTAAAATACAGGTTAAAATGCAATTTAAAATGCAGCCTCGTTTTAAAGTAGCCGATAAATCAAGACCATAAGGGGAGGGAAACATAAGGGTCAGGCCAAGTCCAAACCAAAGGCCAGGCGGAACAGCTCTGTCTTGCAGGCCCTGCGGAAAGATGTCAAGTCCTGCAGGGCCTTGGTCTCTTGGGACAGAGCGTTCCACCAAGTCGGGGCCAGTACTGAAAGGGCCCTGGCCCTAGTTGAGACCAATCTAACCTCCTTGAGGCTTGGGACCTCCAAAGTGTTGTCATTTGTGGAACTTAAGGTCCTCCGCTGGGCATACCAGGAGAGGGGGTCCCGTAGGTACGTGGGTCCTAGGCCGCATAGGGCTTTAAAGGTCAAAACCAACACCTTAAACCTGACCCTGTATTCCACCGGGAGCCAGTGCAGCTGGTAAAACACTGGATGTGAGCTTCCTGGAGGCACCTAGGGAAACAGGATGCTCATCTACAGGAGTATTTGGTCTGATCCAGTAGGGTCTTCTTCTTGCATGCTTACATTTAGTAGGTAAAAACGATTTTCTGATCTCCAGTCCAAATGTGTCCACATCCATTTTTTAGAGGGTGGTTCTCGTGGGTCATAAGAGAGAGCTTTGTCTGGACGGCCTCACTGCCTGCTTCTTCCTTGTAGGCTACGAATTGTGGAGCTGACCCTTCCCAGGATCAACCTTAGACTCTTGCCTGGAATTGGAGTCCACTTGGATTTATATACCAGGGTAGCGCTCAACGGTAAGAGGTAAGCAAAGCACCTTGACCCCTGCAATTTAATGCACATGTTGCCGGCAGCTTCCTGGCTCTGGTTGAGGTTCTTCTTCTTAATAATAATAAAAAAATAATTTATTATTTTTACCCTGTCCATCTGGCTGGGTCTCCCCAGCCACTCTGGGTGGCTTCCAACAAAGATTAAAAATACATTAAAATGTCACACATTAAAAACTTCCCTGAACAGGGCTGCCTTCAGATGTCTTCTAAAAGTCAGGTAGTTGTTTTTGTCTTTGACATCTGATGGGAGGGCGTTCCACAGGGTGGGCGCCACTACCGAGAAGGCCCTCTGCCTGGTTCCCTGTAGCTTTGCTTCTCTCAGTGAGGGAACCGCCAGAAGGCCCTTGGCGCTGGACCTCAGTGTCCAGGCAGAACGATGGGGGTGGAGACACTCCTTCTTCTAACCATTACTGCAGAGGATCTTGTTTGCCCAAAGGATCCCTAGTTTCTTAACCATATGGTACAGGAAGGAGGAGTTGCACCATACCAGCTGCTCTTTAGACTGGCCAGAGGTTTACACTGGGCTACTTGCACTCCTCCAGCCTCCAGCTCTTGAGTGGTGATGGTCTTCATTCTGGACTCGCTTTCAGGAGCTAGGAGGAAGAATGACTCTGAATATAGCAGTTTGGAGGGAGCAACCATGGGAGTGGGTACTTTCAGGAAGACCTGGCAGTGGGCTTCCTGAATGCATCTGTTATTGGCCAGCGAGGGAGACAGGATTCTGCTCTAGATATACTTATGGCCTGATCCAGCATCTGGGCTCTTCTTCTGTTCTTCTGTTAGCTGCAGTGCAGAAAAGGGTCAATTTACACTCCACACAATGACCAGTAGCCTTGTACCCAGTGTTGCTTGGAAATTATAAGAAAAAAACAAACAAACCTCAGTGGTTAAAATCAGTGCAATTTTGAAAGGTTTGATCTTCCATCTTGATTCAAGCTGGCACTCATTTGTATTCAAGCACAGAAGAAAACCTGTCCCTTGATCTGAGGAACTACCATGATAAATTCGGTTATGATATCTTACGAAGTGTCCGAATGCACAACAAACAGCTTTCCGCAATATATAGTAGGTTAGTTTAGAAACCCCCAGAGCAATTCACAAATCAAATTGTCAAACACATGACAGAATGTAACATAAAAATCATCTTCAACCTTGAAACAGCAAGTTGGAACCATTCCATATAGACTGTTTTCCAGTTTTCCTCAGCCTAATTGGCAATAACCTCAACGGCTGAGTGAAAAATATGTGCTCAATAGCCACAATATGAGTGATGGATCTCCAGAGGCAGAGAGTTTCACTACGAGGGGAATGCAACAGAAAAGGCCTTTGACAGGCTCGCTGGTCCTTGGGCTTCACCTAGTGGTGGCATCCCAAACAGACCCCCCTCCAATGAAAAAGCTTCAACTGGCTCATTCATCTTACAGATGTGGGAAGTGCAACCTCCTCCCAACAACTTAAAAGCAGCCTTCACCAACCTAGTGCCCTCCAGATGTTTGGAACCACAGCTGCTTCAGTCAGCATGGCTGTATGATGATGGGGATGGTGGGAGATGTCATCCAAAACCTTTGGAGGACCCCAGGATGGGGAAGGCTATTAAAAGCATTATGCAAAGAAGCTTCACCAGACTATCTCTTTTCGTTCCAATGCAGCCTCCTTGGGTTCCTTGACATCGCAGTGGAGGTGAACCTCACGGCCATTGTCCGCCTGACCATGGATGGCACCGGCTACCCCAAGCTGGTGATCGACCATTGTGACACCCTTCTTGGAGGCATTAAAGTCAGGCTCCTTAGAGGGTGAGCTGCACCTGACATCTTATGGCATTGGGATGGAGCGACTCCCCTTATTTATTCCAGGGATGAGGTTGGTGGGCCAGATCCTGATTTCCCCTGATATCCCCTGGGTGGGTGTTATGCACTGTTGAAGAGGACCTAAAATGCAGCAGTCTGATTGGTCCTAGAACAATAGGATTCAGAATACAGCAGTCTGATTGGTCCTAGAACAATAGGATTCAGAATGCAACAGTCTGATTGGTCCTAGAACAATAGGATCCAGAATGCAGCAGTCTGATTGGTCCTAGAACAATAGGATCAAGAATGCAACAGTCTGATTGGCCCTAGAACAATAGGATCCAGAATGCAGCAGTCTGATTGGTCCACAGGAGCCACCCAATCCAGCTCCAGGTGGAAGTGAATCCGCAACCTGATTGGCCTACAGGAGAATCCCGGAATTAGCCAATCACGTGGGGCCCATTGTGTAAATAATGTATATAAAGCAGACATTCTGGGGGAACTTCCATTCCTCCTCACCACTATGAACTGAATAAAGAGCATGAAATCCGCTCTTGACTCTGAGTATATTTCGGTCACTTTGACACAGCAGCAGATGAAGCACTCCCCTTTGCAGACCAGCTTTAAACCCAAGCTGGTTTGCAAAGGAGAAAGTTCCCTTTGCTCATGCTTAGGGGTATTTGAGAATTTCGGTAACACTCTTGCAGTTTTCATGTCCATCTATGTTCAGGACTGAAAATCAGTCAAGCAAATTCATTGGTTTTCATTCACATCTTGCTTGTTTTTAAGACTGCAGACAATACTTAATTACTTCTTTTTTACACTGTTTGGGTGGTTTTTGGGGGGATAATTTTTTCCTTTCTCTCTCTCTCTCCCCCCCCCCCGCTCCAGCCTACTCCCTATTGTGGATAATTTATTGGCACGTGTCCTTAACAAGCTCCTTCCAGAACTGGTAAGTGATCAGCCAGGGCAGGTATCATCCAATGTGCAATGGGATCTGGCTCAGGAAATGCATTAGGATAGAAATGTAGAAATTCAGTGTAGTTCCTGGCTTGGGGACCAAACTCTGCCCTTGTGAGATAAGTCTTTGATGTCTGGAGAAATGAGATGAATAAAGAGAATTGTAAGATGCACGTATTAAATTTTGGAAAATGCATAAATAAAAATAAATAAAAAAGAGATAGTCTTTGATGAAACTTAAAATAGGAAGAAAAAATAAATAACTGCAAGCACAATTGCTTTGCATGTATTACCATTTGATTCCAGACATTTTGCCAGAAATATCTCATTAGAACATTGATTTTTTCAGCTGTGTCCAGTCCTAGACATCACCCTGGGTCTAGTGAACGATCAGCTGGGACTTGTGAACTGTAAGTGTCTCTTGCGGTTCCTTCTGTCTTCCCATTCTTTCATATGGATGATCTCACTGCTCCTGCAACCTGGGGCGGGGTCCGACAGCCTTTTATCTCTGTCAGGGTAACAGCGGTCCTGATCCCCTGGCGACTCACCTCCCTGTCTCACCCAAAGGTGAGCACTCCTCCTGCGAGTACTCAGGTCTCCCCTTCTCTCAGACCTGTGTCTCTGCAGCTGGGGAGATGTCGGCAGGTTACTAGACCCAGGGGCCACCTCAGCCTCCCCTGACCCAACCGGTAGTGGAGCAGCTGTAAGCGATGGCCCAGCTGGAGGCAACGAGGTCATCCTTGCATCTGGAGCCAGGGCAGGATCAGGCCCCTGACTCAGCCCAGCTGGTGCTTGTTGCAGGGGAACCTGTGCAGACTGAGACTCTTCAGGATCAGGCCCCAGACTTGGTTCAGGTGATGCCTGAGGCAAAGGATCCGGCACGGACTGAGACTCCTCTGGTTCCGAGTCTGAGCCCAAGTCCCAGGCCATCACATCCAGTGAAGGGGAGTCCATGTCAGGGACCAGGCAGAGGAGGAATGGTGAAGACCTCCTCCCCAGCCTGACGCTTCCAGAGAAGAAGAAGATAGTTCAGAATTACAGCAGGGGTTTGAGGGAGGTCACATCTCAGAGGAAGATGAGGAGGAAAGCTGGGAAATAATGGGAGAGGTGGAGGAAGAAGAAGAACCACCAGGAGGGCGACAGCTGACAGACACAGTGTCTTTGGAAAGCATTCCAGACCACCACCATCTCCGCTCCCAGAACCCGGCGAGCCTTGAAAGTAGGAGAGCAAGGGCTCAGAAGCAAAGGACCCTCAGCACTACCCGTAGAGGAGATGGTGATGAATAAGGAAGTGGGAGGAAAATGGGGTGGAGAGTCACTCAGGACAACACCATTATTCCAAGAGGCTGTGTTCCAAGCCTCTCTCCGTAAATATTGAATAAAAAGCAGATGGTCAGAACTTTTCCTCGTCTTATCCGTTCCTGGCAACCTGCTGTGGGGTTGTGTTCTTGGCCACCTGACAGCCCACCACCTTCCCAGGGGTGTCTATCCCACTGTCAAACGACTCTTGCCATCAGAAAGTTCTTCCTAATGTTAAGTCAGAATCCCCTGATTATGAGAAGCCTGGGGAGCTATTGACAATCCAAAGCATGAGAAATCCTAAATTCTTCCTCCTTCCCTTTCTCTTTCCTCCCAGCTCTGGTCCCTCTGGGTATATTGGGAAGTGTCCAGTACACTGTCTCCAGCCTTCCACTCGTGACGGGACATTTCCTGGAAATTGATTTGAATGTAAGTCCAAGTTTGCTGAGATGGATCTTGATGGTGGGGTGGCCCCTGCGTGGATTGGCTCGGACTCCGCAAAGTCACCTGTTTTGCTTGACTGTGGGTCTTGGCCAACTTCCGCCATGGGAGTGGGCTTTGAGTCTGGCTCTCCTTGCTCTGCTTTTATTGAATTCACTAGAGAGGAAGACAATGGGAGAGGGATGAATCCTTTGTCCTATTAGTTTCCTCTGTCACTGTTTGCAAAGCACAGTCATACCTCATGTTACGTTTGCTTCAGGTTGAGGATTTTCAGGTTGCGTCCCACAGTGGCCTGGAAGTAACAGAATGGGTTACTTCCTGGTTTCGCCGCTTGCGCATGCGTGCAAAATGACGTCACATGCAAGCGCAGAAGCAGCGAATCGCAACCTGCGCATGTGCAGATGCGCAGATGCACAGATGCAGGTTTTGTTCTGTTCAGGTTGCGAACGGGTCTCCAGAGCGGATCCCGTTCGCAACCAGAGGTACCACTGTATCAGGCAATGGATAGGAAAGCCAGGGAACATGGATGCATTGGGTGTCATGAGCCAAAGACTAAGGCAGAGAGTCTCAAACTTTCAGTCTTGCTAAATGAAAGCCACAACCCTGTCGCAGCTCTCAGGAATCCCAGGGTATGTTTCAGAGCCTTGATCCTGGAGAAGCACAGAACATGGATGGTGGCTTAAGGGCAAGGTGCAGGCACCAGGTCCTTCTTCCTCAGAGTCTCAGATAAAATTTTGCAGTTGTTTCAAGTGTCAGAAAAGATTTGCAGATGATGCCCAGCTATACCGGATTATGAAAACTCAGACTGTGAAGAACTCCAAAAGGTTATCTCCAAACAGGGCAAAAAAAGCAGAGGCATGAAAATTGGGTCTTATTTGGGGAAGGGGAATCACAGCTCCTTGCTGAGGTATGGGAGGGACTCGTGGACCAAGGGCCAGTTTGTCCAGGGGTCCGTCTGCACCTCCACTTAATTCATTTTGTGCCCTACGTCTTCCCTCATTATTTTGCAAGAACAAAAGACATTCCTACTGCCAGGATGGCATTTTGATTTCCCATCTTTTCGCTAACTGGTAGTAAAGCGAAAAGCGATCTTAAGAATCTGCTGGTGAGGTCACACTGGTGGACACTTCCTCCGCTATCTCTGCTTGGTTGAGTTCCACCTCCCTTCTGCCTCCACCTCCTTTGTAGGACTCTAGTCCTCATTGTCGCTTCTGGGAGTGACCCTGTTCATTTCTGGTCGGTAGGCGGTTGTGGCGGTGGCTGCCTAGAGCCAAAAAGAGTTGTGTTTTGTCCACCTTCCCCAAAGACATGCTATTAGCTCTTTCAGAAAAATCAGATGTGTACAATATCAATGGCATGCACAAGTTTTCCAGCTGGGCAAATAATAATAATAATAATAATAATAATAATAATAATAATAATAATAATAATATTTCATTTATATCCCGCCCTCCCCAGCAGAAGCGGGGCTCAGAGCGGCTAACATAAAAATCACAATCAATTAATTAAAATACATTCTAAAATCAATTCAGAATAAAATCAATTCAGAATAAAATCAATTCAGAATAAAATTAATGGCAACCATTGGGCTAGAGTTCTGTGAAGATTACCAAAGGAGGGGGTCAGGCTGTGCCTTGGCCAAAGTCCTGGTGGAACAGCTCTGTCTTGCAGGCCCTGCAGAAAGATGTCAAGTCCTGCAGGGCCCTGGTCTCTAGTGGCAGAGCGTTCCACCAAGTCGGGGCCACAGCTGAAAAGGCCCTGGTCTGGTTGAGGCCAGCCTAACCTCCCTGTGGCCCAGGATCTCCAAGATTTTTTTGTTTGAAGACTGTAAGGTCCTCCGTGGGACATACCAGGAGAGGGGGTCCTGTAGGTACGAGGGTCCTAGGCTGTATAGGGCTTTAAACAAGGAGGTGGGGAGTGTTGGGGAGGCCATTCCTTCTTTCGCTTCCAGGTGTGTGTGTGAGAGAGAAGCTTTGTGTCTCTTTTTCCTTCCTTCCCTTCCTCCAAGGGGAGGGCAAAGCTTTCTTTCTCTCCCCTGGGGATGGAGAGAGGGAAATCTAAGCACAAAGGTGGAAGGGATGGAAGGAAGTCAATGGGGTTCACAATGCACAAAGTTCCTCAGGGTTTGGGAACCCCATGCCTTAAACCCGCCTGTCTATTTCCGGGTGGAAATCTTCTCTATTCCTGTTTTGCAGCATGCTTTTTTTTGGGGGGGGGGGAGTGATAACAAATGGTGCATGTGCTTTGTTGTGTGTGTGTGTGTGTGTGTGTGTGTGTGTGTGTGTGTGTACAAGCACCGATGAAGAAAGGAGGGGCAGGTCCACAAGCAGACAGACGGGTGGAGGGAATTAAAACCAAGATAAATCCATTGAAGCCCTAACTCCAGGTTTCAAAACTTTTGTTCTCTGTGCACAAAGCGGTCAGGTATGGACCTGTGGAGGTCAGCAGAGGACAAAAGGAAAGCAGAAAACATGGATGTTCAGGTGCGGTGAGGATGAGCCCTAGGAAAGGGGTGTGATAAGCAGTTCTTTGCCTTGACGGGGTCAGCCTGAAGTATTAATAATAATAATAATAATAATAATAATAATAATAATAATTTATTATTTGTACCCCGCCCATCTGGCTGGGTTTCCCCAGCCACTCTGGGCGGCTTCCATAGAAACCAAAATACAGTAAAATATCACAGATTAAAAACTTCCCTGAACAGGGCTGCCTTCAGTTGTCTTTTAAAAGTAAAATAGTTGTTTATTGCTTTGACATCTGCTGGGAGGGCGTTCCACAGGGCAGGTGCCACTACCGAGAAGGCCCTCTGCCTGGTTCCCTGTAACCTTACTTCTCACAATGAGGGAACCACCAGAAGGCCCTCGGCGCTGGACCTCAGCGTCCGGGCAGAACGATGGTGGTGGAGACGCTCCTTCAGGTATACTGGGCTGAGGCTGTTTAGGGCTTTAAAGGTCAACACCAGCACTTTGAATTGTGCTCGGAAACGTACTGGGAACCAATGTAGGTCTTTCAAGACTGGTGTTATGTGGTCTCGGCAGCCGCTCCCAGTCACCAGTCTAGCTATGCATTCTGGATTAGTTGTAGTTTCCGAGTCACCTTCAAAGGTAGCCCCACGTAGAGCGCATTGCAGTAGCGCTTCAAGTCACAGATCTCCTTCCAGGCTGGCTCTGGACAAATTTGTGACACCTGGGCCAGTTGCATTGCCTGAGGACATGTCCCAGCCTTGGATGCAGAAGGGGCAGCTGTTTATGCCATGCCGTTGCATGGCATCTTTTGCCCTTTGGCAAAGGATAATGGGATAATGTCCCTCTTAAATAAGAACATAAGGATAGCCTGTTGGATCAGGCCCATGCCCCATCTAGTCCAGTGTCCTGTTCTCACAGCAGCCAACCAGATGCCCATTTTGGGAAACTCACGAGGAGGACCCAAGGGCAAGAGCAAATTTCTCCTCTCCTGTGGTGTTCAGAAGCATCGCTGCCTTCAACTGTGGAGGGCAGAACAGAGCCATTGTGGTTAGTAGCCAAAGACAGTGCAAGACTTCACTGGCACCCCAATAAATTTAGCAGCTCTGGGCAAAAAGCCTGGGTTGACTGTGGGGATGAGCCAGGCTGGGAAATTTCACACCCAGGCCTTCAAGCTGCCAGGATTATTAGACTAGTGTTTCCTGCCACCTTCCTTAAAAAGGTAAAGGGACCGCTGACCGTTAGGTCCAGTCGTGGACGACTCTGGGGTTGCGGCGCTCATCTCGCTTTATTGTCCGAGGGAGCCGGCGCACAGCTTCCGGGCCATGTGGCCAGCATAATGAAGCCGCTTCTGGCGAACCAGAGCAGTGCACGGAAACGCTGTTTACCTTCCCGCCAGAGTAGTACCTATTTATCTACTTGCACTTTGAGGTGCTTTCGAACTGCTAGGTTGGCAGGAGCAGGGACCGAGCAATGGGAGCTCACCCCGTTGCGGGGATTTGAACTGCCGACCTTCTGATCGGCAAGCCCTAGGCTCTGTGGTTTAACCCACAGTGCCACCTGCCACCTTTCGTAGATGACCTTGAAAACCGCCTCAAAGCTAGGATTCCATCCCATCATGCACGCAGCAAAATGGGACCGCCTGCTTCACATCCTTGTTCCTTCCCTCTAGACTGTGGTTGGGCAGGTGGCCGGACCCCTCCTCAACTACCCGCTTGGGAAGCCAGAAGCTCCCCCAATGCCGCCAAGGGTGCCCATGCCCCCCATGCCCCCCATGGCCGACAAAACCAACTCCCAGCTGGGGCTCTCGGTGAACTTCCTCAGCTCCGTCGTGGCTGTTCTGCAGAAGCAAGAGGCCCTCAACATCGACATCTCGGATGGGATGGTGAGTTGGGAAGCGGATGCTGGGGGGGGGGGATCTCTGGGCACCTCCCAGCCAGGGCGGGAAGCTGAAGGCACAGGGGGTGAAATCTACTCGGAGTCGAGAGTGGATTTCCTGCTCTTCATTCAGCTCATAATGGTGAGGAGGAATGGAAGTTCCCCTGAAATGTCTGCTTTATATACATTATTTACACAGTGGGCCCCACGTGATTGGCTAATTCTGGCATTCTCCTGTAGGCCAATCAGGTTGCGGATTCATTTCTACCTGGATTGGGTGGCTTCTGTGGACCAATCAGACTGCTGCATTCTGGATCCTATTGTTCTAGGACCAATCAGACTGCTGCATTCTGGACCCTATTGTTCTAGGACCAATCAGACTGCTGCATTCTGGATCCTATTGTTCTAGGACCAATCAGACTGCTGCATTCTGGACCCTATTGTTCTAGGACCAATCAGACTGCTGCATTTTGTATCCTATTCAACTCAGTACATAACAGGGGGGAATTCAGAAAACTAGACCCTTGTTTTCCAAATTCGCCTGCCTCGTCCCAAGTGCCAAATCTTTGCTTTTGGTTATGTAGTTGCAAGGCAAGGCACTCTGCAGTGCAGAAATCCACTTCTCATTTTAATGTGAAGCTACTGAGTACTCCCCAAAACAGTATGTGAATGGAGCACACCATTCCTTTGAAATTCACCTTTGCTCTGATTTTGGGAAGCACTTCTCCACCCAAAAAATTCAGCAAGAGTGTATCTTGTGTACTGATTAGAGTGTCACACTAGTAACTGGGAGACCAGAGTTGAAATCCTCGTTTGGCTGTGAAGCCCAGTTGGTGTAACCTTGAGCCAGTCACTGCCTCTCAGCCTAATGTCCGTCACTGGGAAGTTGTGGGGTTTACAGGAGGTGGAGGAGAATGTGATCCTGTGGCAAGGACCCTGTAAAGAGCCTCACCGCGGCATTCTGCACCCGCTGGAGTTTCTGGGTCAGCTTCAAGGGCAGCCCTGCGTAGAGTGAGTTACAATAATCAAGCCTGGAGGTGACCGTCACATGGATCACTGTCCAATCCTCTTTGGAAGCCTTCCACCTTAGTCACCACCACTGCCTCCTGTGGCAGGGAGTTCCATAGGTTAACGGTGCACTGCATGAAGAAGTAAAATAACTAGCAAAGAGCTGGGGAGTCTGCGTTATCTTTTGCCCATTTTCTTTCCCCCTTCCTTCTCCCCAGTTCCCTGAGCTTCCTCCTCTGACGACATCGACTCTCGGGGCCTTGATTCCTTCGGTGAGTCCACTCACTTGACGCTGTGCTGCCCGGATCTGAGCTCTGCCCGGGGCAGCCTGGTGTGCTTCAGCTTAGTTTTACCTGCACAGGTGAACTTTGGAATCCAAGCAGCCTCCGGTGGTGGGGAAAGCTGCGCAAAGGGCGCTGCAATAATTCCATTGGCACCCAGTTAAAAACAACAAGAAGATTCTCCATTGCCTGGTTCCTGCATAAAACATAACTAACAACTGCAAGAACAAAAGGACTGTTTGCCACTAAGATGTCATTGCAAAAATACCTGTACAGGTATCATAAATTCGAAGAAAACCACCCATTAGACCTTTAGCCCTGCATAAATTCTTTCACTTCAGTCTCAAGAGATTTTAAGGGAGATCTACAGCAGGCTTCCCCAACCCGGTGCCCTCCAGACACAGGTGGGCTATAAACGCAACAAGCAAGTAACAAAGCGAACGTGGTTTGCAGGTGTTCCAGATGTTCCCAGAGCCGCGCTCCCTCCTTCTGAAGGTGTCGGTCCCTGATGTTCCAACAGTGAAGCTGCAGAAAGACAAGGGCCTGATCCACCTCATGGCCAGCGCTGAAATACTGGCGTCGAAGCCAAATGACGCTCATCAATCTCTCTGCACCCTGGAAATTGTGAGTATCGAGAAATGACGGCATCACACCTTCCCACTTTCACTCCCTCCCTCTGGGTTATATTGGGATGCACATTCTGTGTTTCAGGCTCCGGCTGAGGAACTTAGTAGTGTTAGAAACACTATAATTATGGCCATTTGGCAAGTATTTATCTGACTCTGGCAGCGTGATATGGACAGATTGAAGATGCGATGGAGCCACCACCGGTGTGGCCCTGCAATGGGAAAGTCAAGACAGGGGGTGACTCTCGAGTCACTGAGTCATGGTTAGGGGACCCAGACTTTTCTAGGGCTTACGGGGAATCAGGAAGGGCTTGGTTAAGAAACGAACCATTTCCCCATTTTTCACCGCAGGACACAACTTTGCTGGCCTCGTTTTCCGTTGAGGACAACAAATTGAAAATCAGCGTTGCTCTTGAGAAGTAAGTGTGGCATTTCTTAACTTATGGGCACTTATATTTTAAGTGTTATAATGGGATTGTTTTGTTACACATTTTAATTATGGAAGTTTATATTTCAACATTTGTGCAATTGGTTTTTAAACTTGTAAACTGCTTAGAAGCCTATTTTGTTTTAAAATGGTTTTTATTAATAAAAAGAACACTTGAAGATCTCACTCCTCATTCCTTCCCTGAGTTGTGCTTCCTCCCTTTAGAGGGGATGTGGGAAAGGCCTTTTGCATCTGATCTCTATTTCCCTCCCTGGAGTCAACTAAGGTTGGCTGAATCCTCAATGACAGCTCTCACTTTTTCTTCTTTTTCTGCAGGTCACATCTCTCAGTGGCTTCCTCGTCCATTGGGAAATTTGATGTAAGAATATGTTATATCTATCTATTTATTCAGAACATTTGTACCCCACTCTTCAGCCAAAAAAGGCTCCCAGAGTGGCTTACGTACAATCAAAGCAAGATGGTCCCTACTCAGAGGCTTAAAATCTAAAAAGCATGAGAAATGAACACGACACACAAGGAAAAAGGGACAAGGAGGGAAGAGGAGAAATAAAAGCTCAGGCACCAATTTCTAAGCTGTAGTTCCTGATGGGGCTGACCTGTGACAGCAGAGCTGATGGAGAGAACTCTGCTTCCCAGCTCTCCACTTATTATTTTAAAATTCCTAACCGGTGTGCAAAATATACAACATGAATAAATAAAATAGTATCATAAAAATGGAAACACTACATAAAAACAGTATAACCAGTACAGTGGACAGGTTGTGAATGTGATCTGTGCGGGAGGCACGTTCACAACCCACAGCGTTCGCAACCCGTCTGCGCACATGCGGGCTGCAATTCGGTGCTTCTGCGCATGTGCAAAGTGCGAGTTAGTACCGTATTTTTCGGACTATTGGACGCACCGGTCCATAGGACGCACCTAGATTTGGGGGGGGGGGAAATAAAGGGGAAAAAAATTTATCCCCCCCCGCCAGGCGCGGGGCTGGGGCGGGGAAGCCTGAGCTTCCCCCTCCCCCAGAACGGGACTCAGAGCCATGCCGAAGCTGCGCGCAGCTTTGGCATCGCTCTGGGAGCTTGCGGGGCTGGGGGAGGAGGAAGCCTTCCGCCAGCCTCCAAACCAAGTCGGGGGACAGCGGGAATGGCGCGCTATTCCGCGACCTGATCTGGAGGCTGGGGGTGGGAGAAGCAAGCCTGCTTCTCCCCCCCACCATCCCCACAACCTCCAGATCAGGTCGGGGAATCGCGGGATGGCAGCGCTCCGCCATCCCGCTATTCCACGACCTGATCTGGAGGCTGGGGGTGGGAGAAGCAAGCCTGCTTCTCCCCCCCACCATCCCCACAACCTCCAGATCAGGTCGGGGAATCGCGGGATGGCAGCGCTCTGCCATCCCGCTATTCCACGACCTGATCTGGAGGCTGGGGGTGGGAGAAGCAAGCCTGCTTCTCCCCCCCACCATCCCCACAACCTCCAGATCAGGTCGGGGAATCGCGGGATGGCAGGCTTGCTTCTCCCACCCCCAGCCTCCAGATCAGGTCGGGGAATAGCGGGATGGCGGCGCTTCGCCATCCCCCTATCCCCCGAGCTTGTGGGGCTGGGGGGGGAGAAGCAGGCTTGCTTCTCCCCCGCCAGCCTCCAGATCAGGTCGGGGAATAGCGGGGTGGCGGCTCTGCACCTCCCCGCTGTCCCCAGCTTTTGGGTGCAGGCTGCTGCCCGCAAGCCTTGCGAGCCCGCGGGACATCCCGCCGGGCTTGCAAGACTTGGGATAGCTTCCTGAAGCCTGGAGAGTGAGAGGGGTCGGTGCGCACGGACCCCTCTCGCTCTCCAGGCTTCAGCAAAAGCCTGCATTCGCACCATAGGACGCACACACATTTCCCCTTCATTTTTGGAGGGGAAAAAGTGCGTCCTATAGTGCGAAAAATACGGTACTTCTGCTCATGCGCAACCACCAAAACCAGGAAGTAACCTGCTCTGGTACTTCCAGGTTCTGGTGGGTCCGTAACCCGAAAAAATGCAACCTGAAGCGTCTGTAACCTGAGGTATGGCTGTATATATATAATTTTATTGATGCTATCGCTACAGGTTTCTCATGCTCTTTGATGAGAACAATAAACTTATCAACTGAACTGAAAATCACTTCTTTTGTTGACGCAGGTCTCCCTCATGGAGGGGCTGGTCAGCAAGATCTTTGATGTTGCGTTCCTTCCCGCTATGAATGGTAAGGACGTTCTACAAAACCGTGATTTGACATTCCAACAACTTTCTTTTGTGCTGCATGAAAATTCAGAGCGGAACTAATTGCGTGCCAAGCCATGGGCAGTTCAGTCTGTTGTCCCGGAGACATCTTTTGCTCAGAGAGCTGATTTTGGATCCCTGAATAAAAATTGCTTTGCTGCAGGGATGGAGAAGAGCCACAGCTCAGGGAAATGAAATAATTAGAGAGGTGATTGGTTGCAAAATAAAAAATAAAAATGATGGGAAAATGTAGGTTGTTTCATAGAAGAAGATCGGACGTGAAGGGGTCCAGCTTAGCAGCAGGTGTAATAGCAATCTGGACAGTATTTTGACAGAAAACAGCAAGGATCATTCATAAATGTGCAAAGGTCTTCCACTCCCAAGTGGAACACTTATTCCAAGAAACGTTGACAGTCTTATCATTTTTTATAAATAGGATAAGGTTACCAGATGTCCCTGTTTCCTGGGGACAGTCCCCAGATTAACAAATCAGTCCCCATACAAAATCCTAACATTCCTGCTGAAGCTGAAAAGTGTCCCCGGATTCATTGAAAAAAATCTGGTAACCTTAAAATAGGGGCAGGTGTGAACCAGAAAGAATGCAAAATAGAGAAATTTGTTCTTGGAAGGCCCAGCTCATATTTGCTACAGCTCAGTACATTTTGGAGGCTCTGGTTTCCTGGTTTCAGGAGAAATCTGAAACTCCCAATTTCTGTAGAAGCCGCTTGCACAAATCTTGCTGCTCATCTGACACCAGGGACAGGTAGCCAGATTCCTACAACCTGCTTTAGGGATCCCACAGAATTTGAAAGCTTTAGATCACTCCTGGAAAAGAAGGCTCTCCCATCCCGAAAGGTGCTGACCTATTGGTCTTCCCATATCTTGTTACGTTTCCCTTTTGTGGGATGTGAAACACAAGAGCAGTCAAGTACAACATTCCTAGAGTGAAAATGTTTACACAAGGGGAGGAATGTTTGTCCAGCCAGCAGGTAAACTTCCTGTTTCCTTCTGGGCTGGGACAGACTTCCTCTGCATGTGACTAGAGGTGGGCGTGGCCTCACCTGTGCAGGTAACAACAAAAGCACAGGGCAGGGCAGCCATCTCTCTCTCTCTGACTACAAGCATCAAAGCAACATCTGCTTAACCAAAGATGCTTCCAGCCGAGAGAGAACAAAGAGACTGTCTCCTTATTAGATAGTTTCTAGGTATATGTTACTTTTCTAAGCTAAGTCTGCCTTCTGGGATCCGATTGTGAATAGAATGATGTGTGAGTAAACCTTTTTATACTTTTATAGAAGACTGTGTCGTGTCTTATCTTTTATGAGGGAAAAAGGGGGAAATACCAGAACAGTTATTATAGAGGCTTTAGTGAGCCTGAGCAAATGCATCCGCTGCAAGTTTAAAAAGGGGAATGTTACTCTGCTAAATTGTGAACTTGTTAACACAAGTTGGAAAGGCTATAATCAGTATATCCTCTCCTGCATCCCTGAACATTCCCACACCTTTGGGATCCCTCGTTCCTTCCCTCCCGGAGGGAATAATCAAATCTGCCTCTTTCTGCAGGTGATATTTTGTGGCAGATATCAGAACAAAACAATATTTATCAAAAAAGATCTATACTGCCAGCATTGTGGGGAAATACCATGGATGCAAACAGCAGAAAATCAGCAGTAAAATTGCATTTGTGAAGCATGTACAAAATAAATAAGATGAGACAACCTCATCACATACAGTTTCCCCTTCGTACTAGAAAACTAATATTTTTCTCCTTTCTGGCTGCAGGTGTGTTAGGTAATGGAGTTCCTCTCCCCAAGTTGCTGAATATAGACTTTGACAACGCTGACATTGATGTCATTGAAGTAAGTGCACCAACTCTGATCATTCCTGGCGGTATTCTGTCACAAGGCTTAATTGTCACGACAGGCTTAAGCTCATTCCCAAAGAAGCATTTGCCGCCTGAAGACTTTTAAATTGACTTACTAGCAGAAAGTGCCTGGAGTTCTTTGAGAATTCTTAGAAACCAAAAAGTACAGTTTGGAAATCAGTGGTTAAAATCGTATCAAGACATGGAGAAAATCCAACTCTTTGATCTCAGGAACTGTCATGCAAATTTCAGTTATGGTTTCTTAAATTTGGTTAAATTTGGCGTTTTGAAAGTTTCAGCCCACCATCTTGATTCAAAATGGCATCCAGTTATAGCCAAACACAGACAAAAATTTGTCCCTTGATGTCAGGAACCGTCATGCAGAATTTGGTCTTGAAATATTGCTTTATCCTGGATTAGATCGGCCTTTGGTCTGGTCCAGAGTCTGGGCTCTTTTTCTGTTCTTATGGGAAGAAGTTTTTGATGTGTGACACTTTAATGTATTTTTAATCTTTGTTGGGAGTCGCCCAGAGTGACTGGGGAAACCCAGCCAGATGGGCGGGGTACAAATAATAAATTATTATTATATTATTATTATTATTATGAGTCCACTAACAAGGACGTTGGACCAGAGCTGAGGGGGTCCCAGAAATGAGAACTGAAGCTCTTTGTTTCACCCTTTTTTGCAGGATCTGCTTGTGTTGTCTGCGTGAGTCGAAGAGGAGACCAGAAGGTACTCAGTGGAGCGCAAGGGCAGTCGCAGAAAAGGCCAGCTAGTTCCAGACCAATTTGCCCCACAACATCATCTTTCAAACTGTGCAATGCATTTGAATCAGGCCGGGCTCCTTCCAGGAAAACACAGACTGGGTTTTGAGTGCAGGAGGATTCCAGCAAGACCCTGTCACTCACAAGATCGTGGCATTTCCTCCGTCCCCTTCAGCTTTGCCATTTCCCAGAGGGTGCACACACATAAACACACAAACTGCGTTTCCTGCATTGTTTCAATAAAGCATTTCTCCTTTCCACTGCATTTGGAGTGACCTTGAGTCTCTTTGTTTTGTTTTTTAAAAATATTTATTAAGATTTTCAAAATATTAAAAAAGAAAAAAGAAAAAAGAAGAAAATACAAAAAAAAAATTGGTTAAAAAACAACTCAATCTTTCCATTACTTATTTTTCATTAGCTTGTTTACCGGACCTCCTCACGCCTCCCTTTTTTGTATTCCAGTTCAGTTTGTTGGTTCAGCAAATCCTTACCCTCTTTGTTTATCCTAGTCTTGAATCTTAAAATATTGTAACATTAAATTTTTACCTATTAATAATCCATTTTTCATATTCCCTTATAGTATTGCAGCTGAACACCACTTAATTTCTATCCAACATCATTCTAACATTCATTAATCTTACAATATTTCTGTAAATAGTCTTTAAATTTCTTCCAATCTTCTTCCACCGACTCTTCTCCCTGGTCTCGGATTCTGCCAGTCATTTCCGCCAGTTCCATATAGTCCATCACCTTCATCTGCCATTCTTCCAGAGTGGGTAGATCTTGTGTCTTCCAATACTTTGCAATGAGTATTCTTGCTGCTGTTGTGGCATACATAAAAAAAGTTCTGTCCTTCTTTGGCACCAATTGGCCGACTATGCCTAGGAGAAAGGCCTCTGGTTTCTTCAGAAAGGTATATTTAAATACCTTTTTCAATTCATTATATATCATCTCCCAGAAAGCCTTAATCCTTGGGCACGTCCACCAAAGGTGAAAGAATGTACCTTCAGTTTCTTTACATTTCCAACATTTATTATCGGGCAAATGATAGATTTTTGCAAGCTTGACTGGGGTCATGTACCACCTGTATACCATTTTCATAATATTCTCTCTTAAGGCATTGCATGCCGTAAACTTCATACCTGTGGTCCATAACTGTTCCCAGTCAGCCATCATTATGTTATGTCCAACATCTTGTGCCCATTTAATCATAGCAGATTTCACCGTTTCATCCTGAGTATTCCATTTCAACAGCAAGTTATACATCTTTGACAAAATCTTAGTTCTGTTTCTAATTTTGATTTTTCCACCTGGAAACCAATTTTCTTGTCCGAATTATATGCCTCCATTATCTGATGACCTTGAGTCTCTTTGGAGTCATTGCAACAACAACAACAAATTTTATTTATACCCCGCCCTCCCCATCCAAGACCGGGCTCAAGGCGGCTGATACCAAGTATAAAACAAATTGATTGAAATACAACTTAAAAACAAGATTAAAATACAACATTAAAGGTAAAGGTAAAGGTACCCCTGCCCGTATGGGCCAGTCGTGTCCAACTCTAGGGTTGTGCACCCATCTCACTTAAGAGGCCGGGGGCCAGCGCTGTCCGGAGACACTTCTGGGTCACGTGGCCAGCGTGACGAAGCTGCTCTGGTGAGCCAGCACCAGTGCAGCACACGGAAACGCCCTTTACCTTCCCGCCGGAGCGGTACCTATTTATCTATTTGCAGTTTGACATGCTTTTGAACTGCTAGATTGGCAGGAGCTGTACGCCGGCTCCCTCGGCCAATAAAGTGAAATGAGCACCGCAACCCCAGAGTCGGCCACGACTGGACCTAATGGTCAGGGGTCCCTTTATCTTTACCTTTTTACATCAAAAAGTAACATTCAACAATCATTAGAATAGTATTAAATAATAATAACATATAAAAGTTAAACAGAAGTCCATTCAACAGTTACAATAAATAATTTCTAAACTATAATCAGTAAGGCTGATCGCCAAAGAATGGATGCTTTTGAATTCTGGTGCTGGAGGAGACTCTTGTGAGTCCCATGGACTGCAAGAAGATCAAACCTCTCCATTCTTAAGGAAATCAGCCCTGAGTGCTCACTGGAAGGACAGATCCTGAAACTGAGGCTCCAAGACTTTGGCCACCTCATGAGAAGAGAAGACTCCCTGGAAAAGACCCTGATGTTGGGAAAGATGGAGGGCACAAGGAGAAGGGGACAACAGAGGACAAGATGGTTGGACAGTGTTCTCGAAGCTGCTAACATGAGTCTGACCAAACTGCGGGAGGCAGTGGAAGACAGGAGGGCCTGGCGTGGTCTGGTCCAGGGGGTCACGAAGAGTCGGACACGACTAAATGACTAAACAACAACAACATCCCAGACTCCTTCGCTCTGCCTTTGCTGTTTTTCACTTGTGGTGGGGAAAACTTTGGATGGGGGGCATACTGTCCCCCTTATCTTTCCACATAGGAGTGTGAGAGAGACAGCGGAAGACAGTGGGAGACAGGAGTGCTTGGCGTGCTCTGGTCCAGGGGGTCACGAAGAGTCAGACACGACTAAACGACTAAACAACAACAACAATAATCAGTAAAACAACTGCAAGCCACAGTACATAAAATAATATAATACAAATTGAGAAGCAGAGACTAGAGGGTGGAGCAAGGCAGGTGGAAGGAGGCCTTGTCTGATGGAGTCTCTCCCCTTCATGCCGCCTTTGTCTTCCTTGCGATGGGCTGCAACTCCCACCTGCCCCAACACGAGCACGTCGGGATCGAGTTCGGCTTGGCAGGCTCTGGCACAGGAGGTGGGGAACCTGGGGGCAGGAATGGTGGGAACTTGAGTCCTAGCTCCTGCCCAAAACCACAAAATCAGAGGCTCTCACGTGTGAGTAAGAAATATTTTTATTCAGGCAAGTGCCGTATTTTTCGCTCTATAACACGCACTCGACCATAACACGCATGTAGTTTTTAGAGGAGGAAAATCCGTAGGCATGCCACCCGTAGGCATTCCCTCCATAACACGCACAGACATTTCCCCTTACTTTTTAGGAGGAAAAAAGTGAGTGTTATGGTGCAAAAAATACAGTAATTTTACAGGCTCAGGGACAGCTAGAGAGCACCAGGTTGCAAAGACTGGCTGAGATTGAGTCTGGATTTTTTTTCTTTTATTTTGAAGAGGTGGGTATATTTCAGAAACGGGCACCCTGACCCGTAGATAATGTTTCAGCTTTTCTCTGTAGCCTTGGGTTTACTTGTACAGTGGTGCCTCGCAAGACGAAATTAATTCGTTCCGCAAGTCTCTTCGTCTTGCGGTTTTTTCGTCTTGCGATGCACGGTTTCCCATAGGAATGCATTGAAAATCAATTAATGCGTTCCTAGGGAAACCGACTTCAGACCAGGTCCGGGGACAGTCTGTCCCCCGACCTCTTCTGAAGGCTGGGGGGGGGGGACAAGGGCTTTTCTTCCCACCCCCAGCATTTTAAAAAACCCTGGGACAGCGGAGGACTTCTCCGCTGTCCGGGGCGATCTTAAAATGCTGGCGGGCGGCATTTTAAAATCGCCCCGGACAGCGGAGGACTTCTCTGCTGTCCGGGGCGATTTAAAAGCCCCTGGGAAGGCAGGCAGGGGGGACAAAGACTTTCGCCCCCTGCCCGCCTTCAGAAGGTGTTCCCGCCCCCCGCCCCGCTTCGGAACAGCTTTCCGAAGTGGGGCGGCTGGGGCAGGTGTCCCCGCCCCCCCTCCCCGCTTCGGAACAGCTTTCCGAAGTGGGGCGGCTGGGGCAGGTGTCCCCGCCCCCCCTCCCCGCTTCGGAACAGCTTTCCGAAGTGGGGCGGCTGGGGCAGGTGTCCCCGCCCCCCCTTCGGAACAGCGTTTTAAAATGCTGGGGGTCGGGAGCGAAGCGCTGCCGACCCCCAGCATTTTAAAATCTCCCCGTGTCCCGGGAAGATTTTAAAATGCTGGGGGTCGGGCTGCCTACCCCCAGCATTTTAAAACCTTCCCGGGACACGGGGAGATTTTAAAATGCTGGGGGTCGGCAGCGCTTCGCTCCTGACCCCCAGCATTTTAAAACCTCCCCGGGACACGGGGAGATTTTAAAAAGCTGGGGGTCGGCAGCGCTTCGCTCCCGACCCCCAGCATTTTAAAACCTTCCCGGGACACGGGGAGATTTTAAAAAGCTGGGGGTCGGCAGCGAACGCTTCGCTCCCGCCCGCCAGCATTTTAAGATCGCCCGGGGCAGGCGGGGGGGGGGAAGGCAGGCGGGGGGGAGCAAAGACTTTTGCCCCCCGCCGGCCTTCAGAAGAGGTCCTCTTCTGAAGGCTGGCTGTGGGCGAAAGTCTTTGCTCCCGACCGCCAGCATTTCCCTATGGGCTTTCGTCTTGTGATGCAAGCCCATAGGGAAATTCGTCTTGCGAAGCGCCTCCAAAACAGAAAACCCTTTCGTCTTGCGGGTTTTCCGTCTTGCGAGGCGTTCGTCTTGCGGGGCACCACTGTATGTTGGCCAGCCATGAGGACCATTTCCTTGAGCATCTCACTCCTTGACCAATAGGAGAAAAACAGGCTGAAGAGACGTATCATACAAAACTGGCATTCCCTCTACCAGCCACAAGAGGGCAGTCCCACCCTCTAATAATTCCCTCTGCCATGCAGAGCGGACTAGTAGTTTAAAAATAAAATAAAAATCTGTGCGTTAAATTTGAGGTTTTTAAAGGCAAATATTTGAAATGATGCTTGTGCCTTCTGGGAACTGTGATAAGAGCACCATATTTAATAGGTTAAATTAATTTAATTGTCTGCTGGTGCAAAGTTGGGTTATGACTCTATTAAGCTGGCTAGTTTGCTTAAGGTTACAATTAATTCAGGCAAAAGCTTTGACTCTGTTTAAAGGTCTGGCATGTGGAGGGGGAAGCAAACAGAGGGAAAGTCCAGTGGATCTTATTACAGGAAGCGGTGGACGCGAAAAAGGCAAATTCCATGCTATAGGGATCGTCAGGAAATAGACTGAAAATAAAAGTGCCAATAGCATAATGCGGTTCTACAAATTGATGGTGCAACCACATTTGGAGAACTGTGTTCAGTTCTGGTAGCCTCACCTCAAAAAGGGTATTGCAGAGTTGGAAAAGGTTTGGCTAAGGGCCACCGAAATGGTCAAAGGGTAGAGTGAAACCCCCTATGGAGAAAGGGGGCATCGTTTCGGATTTTTTTAGTTTGGAGAAAATGCGAGTCCAAGGTGACAGGATAGAAGTTTATAAAACTGTACATTTCATGGAGAAAGTAGAGAAAGTTTTCCTTTCTCTCTCTCTCTCATACCACTAAAACGTGTGGACACCCAGCAAAGTCGAATGTCAGAAAGTTAAGACAGATAAAGGAAAGTAGTTCTTTGCACAATGCTTCAAACTATGGAACTCACGGCTGCAGGAGCCAGAAATGATTAGGGAAGCTTTTGATGTTTAATAGGTTATGGTATTTTAGTGTTCTGTTGGAAGCCGCCCAGAGTGGCTGGGGAAACCCAGCCAGATGGGCGGGGTATAAATAATAATAATAAGAAGAATAATAAGAAGAATAAGAATAATTTGTTGTTGTTTAGTCTTTTAGTCGTGTCTGACTCTTTGTGGCCCCCTGGACCAGAGTGCCAGGCCCTCCTGTCTTCCACTGCCTCCCGCAGTCTGGTCAAACTCATGTTAGTAGCTTCTAGAACACTGTCCCACCATCTCGTCCTCTGTCGTCCCCTTCTCCTTGGGCCCTCCATCTTTCCCAGCATCAGGGTCTCAGCATCAACATCATCATCATCATTATTAAATGGCTACCAACCTGGATGGAAGTACTTTTTCACGCAGTGCAAAGTTGAACTATGGAACTCACTGCCACAGGAGGGATTATTGGTTGCCACAAACCTTTAAAACCTTTAAATGGGGATGAGACAGACTCATGGCAGAGGAGAGGGCTATTGATGGCTGCTAGTCAGGATGATTCTCCTGTCTCCACAGCTGGAGGCAGAAATGCTTCTGAATCCCAGTTTTGTGCTCAGATCCTGCGTCCAGGTTTCCCAATGAGGCATCTGGCTGCCCACATGATGGATCAGAGAAGCCAACTTCTGTTTTGAATTCCAGATGCCCCTTTCTTGGTCTGGCGCAAATCCTCATGTCAGAGTGCTGGACCAAAAGACTCTCACTCTGCAGGTAGCACACTCCCAAGGTAGAGAATTTCATAGCGAATACTATCTGCTAAGCAAATCAGTCTCTTAAGCTTAAGCCAAGAAATAGTATTCTCTATGAAATTGAATATCAATATACATATCAAGGCTTTGAGATTAGACCACTGAAGAAGCCCGGAAAACTACCGTATTTTTCTTTTTTTTATTTTTTTTTATTGATTTTACAGCATTTTTTAAACAATACAAACAGATAAAAAGACAAACAAACATGTATAATTTCATAACCTTTTTTTCATAACCCTCATTTCTCGTACTCCCCCATACCTCCCCTTTCTGCATCACAATTTCCAAAGTTATTTCAGCAGCTTCTAAATAATTTTTTTAATAATAATAATAATAATTTATTATTTATACCCCGCCCATCTGGCTGGGCCTCCCCAGCCACTCTGGGCGGCTTCCATAAAAACCAAAAATACAATAAAATATCACACGTTAAAAACTTCCCTGAACAGGGCTGCCTTAAGATGTCTCCTGAATGTCAGGTAGTTGTTTATCGCTTTGACATCTGCTGGAAGGGCGTTCGACAGGGCGGGCGCCACTACCGAGAAGGCCCTCTGCCTGGTTCCCTGTAGCTTTGCTTCTCGCAATGAGGGAACCGCCAGAAGGCCCTCGGCGCTGGACCTCAGCGTCCGGGCAGAATGATGGGGGTGGAGACGCTCCTTCATGTATACTGGACCGAGGCCGTTTAGGGCTTTAAAGGTCAGCACCAACACTTTGAATTGTGCTTGGAAACGTACTGGGAGCCAATGCAGGTCTTTCAAGACCGGTGTTATGTGGTCTCGGCGGCCGCCCCCAGTCACCAGTCTAGCTGCCGCATTCTGGATTAGTTGTAGTTTCCGAGTCACCTTCAAAGGTAGCCCCACGTAGAGCGCATTGCAGTAGTCCAAGCGGGAGATAACTAGAGCATGCACCACTCTGGCGAGACAGTCCGCAGGCAGATAGGGTCTCAGCCTACGTACCAGATGGAGCTGGTAAACAGCTGCCCTGGACACAGGGCACACATATTTTATCAAATATGTGTCCTCTTAGTCTTTTCTTCAACTTAATCTTATGTCACTGTAATCCCTTTTTCTTTCTCAACACCTCGACATTTTAGCATTCATCAATTTTATAATAGTTCTTAAGATAAATTTTAAACTTCTTCCAATCTTCTTCCGCCGTCTCTTTCCTCTGATCACAGATTCTGCCAGTCATCTCAGCCAGTGTCATGTAGTCCATCACTACCGTATTTTTCGCTCCATAAGACACACTTTTCCCCTCCTAAAAAGTAAGGGGGAATGTGTGTGCGTCTTATGGAGGGAGGCTCTGCTCAGCGCTCCCTTTAAAGAGCTGCGTGGAGCGTGTGTGCGGCTCCTGGGGGCTTTTCCCCGAGGAGGCAGACTCCGCGCACTCCGCGCACTCTTTAAAGGGAGCGTGGCTCTTGGGGGAGCCTTCATCCCACTGCCTGGGAGAGGCTGCGTGTTGCTATCCCAGAAGCCAGAACAGCAAGAAGCTATCCCAGAAGCCAGATCCCTCTTGCTGTTCTGGCTTCTGGGATTCAGAGGATTTTTTCCCCTTGTTTTCCTCCTCCAGAACTAGGTGCATCTTATGGTCTAGTGCGTCTTATAGAGCAAAAAATACAGTGCCTTGGGAGTGTGCTACCTGCAAGCCCCAGTAAAAGGGCCCCATTGGGGGCGAACAGCAGCCTTACTGGGACTGCCAGGGCGAAACTGGTGCAAAACGCCAGCGCCCTGTCTACAACTTCATCAGCATCCATCTACAACTTCACTAGCATCTCTCGGTATTGTGAACAACACCGAATTTACCTTTTGTTGGTATCTTCAAGACCTTACCTAAAAAGCTAAAGAAAACAAAAGACTGAGTTAAGCACTTGAAAAATCCATTGAAATCAGACATAGTTCATCATAGGTGGGTAGTTCGCAAGCCTCTGTGGCTTTGCATAAGTTTGTGTATTTTTCTCAGAAGATTGATAAAGAATGAGTAATCATTTTGGTAATTATTGTGTCTATCTTTAAGGAGTTGGCAGCCAATAGCACCATTATTACTTATTTCAGGTTCCGATGAATTACACTTCAGATTCAGCATGAAAGCCTTTTTGGCAATCTCAGAGTCGCTCTTCTCTCTCAAGTTGCATTGCTGAGATTAATGGGAAGAAGTAAGATTGTTCGTGCCGGGCAAATATTGTTCGTAGTGTTCCAAGAAAGCAGAAAGGGCAAATGATCAGGAAATGGCCCTAAATTCAGACTCTCTTCAGTTTTGTCCCTCCAGAAGAAGAAAAAAGACTTTCTAGTCCCTCTGGTACTTGAGAGACCACTTGAGGAAGGTGAAGTTGTGCTTTTAGGTGAGCACAGGATCATGTCTGTTTTATTTGGCTGTACATCATGTTCCCTTTCTCTCTGTCATAGTATCCGAGTGTCTTCCCAGGACTCAGGAAATTCCTGCTTCGGGCTTTTGTTTTTGACTCCACGATCTTCCTCTAGACTACAGCATGGGTAGGCAAACTAAGGTCTGGGGGCCAGATCCGGCCCAATCACCTTCTAAATCCAGCTCATGGATGGTCCAGGAATCAGTGTGTTTTTACATGAGTAGAATGTGTGCTTTTATTTAAAATGCATCTCTGGGTTATTTGTGGGGGATAGGAATTCGTTCATTTTGTTTTTCCCCAAAATATAGTCCGGCCCCCCACAAGGTCTGCGGGACCCTTGCTGAAAAAGTTTGCTGACCCCTGATTTAGAGGTTGCAGCCGATTCCCATCATTCTTTTGTGTTCTGGCATGGTCCAGAAGCAGAGAGAGGAAGACCCCCTGGGATCACGGGAAACAGGGAGGGGGTTCTTTGCATTGACAAAAACACACTGGGAACAATTTTGCCCCTGCTCTAGATCCCAGAAAAAATCACTCACCATCCAATAAGCAGATGCTACTTGCCTTTAAAAATAAAACGACACACTGAATGCAAAGATGTGGTTCCTGCATTGAGCTGCGATTCCTACATTTCAGAGGGCTGGACCAGAGTCTTTTCCAGGGAGTCTTCTCTTCTCATGAAGTGGTGAAAGTCTTGGAGCCTCAGCTTCAGGACCTGTCCTTCCAGGGAGCCCTCAGGGCTGATTTCCTTCAAAATGGAGAGGTTTGATCTTCTTGCAGTCCATGGGACTCTCAAGAGTCTCCTCCAGCACCAAAATTCAAAAGCATCCATTCTCCGGCAATCAGCCTTCTTTATGGTCCAGCTCTCACTTCCATACATCACTACTGGGAAAACCAGAGCTTTAACTATACAGACCTTTGTCGGCAAGGTGATGTCTCTGCTTTTTAAGATGCTGTCTAGGTTTGCCATCACCTTTCTCCCAAGGAGCAGGCGTCTTTTAATTTCGTGATTGCTGTCACCATCTGCAGTGATCATGGAGTCCAAGAAAGTAACATCTCTCACTGCCTCCATTTCTTCCCCTTCTATTTGCCAGAAGGTGATGGGCCCAGTGGCCATGATCTCCACTTTTTTGATGTTGAGCTTCAGACCATATTTTGCGCTCTCCTCTTTCACCCTCATTATTTAATTCTTCCTCACTTTCTGCCATCAAGGTTGTGTCATCTGCATATCTGAGGTTGTGACTAAATGACTAAACAACAACAACAACAAAGTTATGTAAGATCTCCAGGAAGCAGAAGTCCAGGTGCTGAAGGAGGCATCCCAGAGCGGTTTCAAGTGCCTCCTGTTTGCTTCTGAGTGTCGAAATCCATCCTTTGTGCAGGGCCTTGATACCATCTCTGAGTGCTGCCAATCCAGAACCCTCTTTTCCCCCTTATACCAGCCCTGGGCTTGGCTATATAAGGGCTCTTGTGCCAGAGCGGCAGCAGCGGCAGCAGATAAGGCAGCCCCGGAGACCTGTTTGCAAATGTCAAGGCGTCCCAGGTAAGAGACACAAAACTCCTAACACTTTTGCTGCAGCGTTTTCCGCTTCTCCCCCAAGCAAGGCACAGCAGGGTTGGCTTGGCTTGTTCTGTTTCCAAAGAGCGGCTGGGGGGGGCAGTTTGCGTAGGAATGCCTAAAGGGGGTCAGTTTTGCCTGTGAAATCGCCTCACCCCAAATGTGTCCACTCAGCCACTTCGATCGGCAGAATTGGCACTGCTGTATAACCCCCATTCTGCACTGGTAAGAACTCAGTTGTGGTGTGTCTACACTTTGGAACTCCCTGCCACATGAGGTCAAGAAAAAGCCTTCACGGTACTCTTTGTAGCACCTGCTAAAAACAGTCTTGTTTAGACAAGCCTGCCCAGCTTTTAGTATTCTAACTTTTTGTAGGTTTTAATCATAAAAATAATATTTTTTTATTTTTTAAAGTACTGTTGTATTTTTTTTATTGTTTTAAATTTTTGTAAACTGCTTTGAGGTTGTTGTTTTTACAGTCAAATGGTTTACAGAGGTTTGGAAATGTACTTCCAATCTGTTCCTGGAGATTGAATTGGCAAAAACAGCAATTGTCCCGAGCAATTGGAGTAATGGCAGATATGAAATAAAATCAATAGTAGTAAAAAAAAGAGAGAGATAGTTAGGGGTGATTCCAAGCAGAGGGGAGATGAAAAGATGATTCTTGACATGATGGTGGGTTTTTTCAAAAAGGAAGGTCAATTTTCAGTGCTTAGACCTGGGAGACCTGGGTTCAAATTCTCTGCTCAGCCATGAAGATCACAGGGTGATGGGGGGGGGGGAGTCCCTGCCTCTCTCAGCCTAATGTACCTCAAAGGGCTGTTGTTGTTGGGGTTAAGTAAGGAAGGGGGAAAACCAGGGGTGTCACCTCGATCCCCTGGGCGGGGGGAAGGTGGGATTCTGCAATGTGGCGTCTCTACGGAAACCAACAAAGGTTCCTTTCATCCCACATAACAAGGAAGTGCCCTTTGGAATGTCTAATATTTTGGAAAGCTCAGTTTGCGTGTGAATGAACACTCCACACCCAAAGGACTCTCTCTCTCTTTTTTCCCCCGCTGGTAAGATTTTTTTTATTGAAATTTCCTCACGGTACAATAAAATTGCAACTGCGAAAGATGCAAAACAAAGAAAAGAAACAGGAAAAGAAAAGAAAGGGACAACAGGGATAAAAAGAGGAACGAGAAAAATAAAGAAAACAAAAGAAGAGAAACATGAGCAAAACCTTCAAGAGAGGAACTTCCAATTTCCCACCTGCCATTTATATAAAAAAAGGAGATAAGATAATTGAGCACCTTTGGTCAATGTGAGCATCCAGCGACTCCACTTTCTGCTAAACCATATTTCCTCCAAGTTAAGGTGTCTCAGATTGATTTCCTTTTCACATGGAAAGTCCAAGATGGGTTCCCTAATTGTTAATATTATTAATAAACCTTAACCGTGACCTTTCTTTTAATTTTACTTCTGTTAATTCCCACCACCATGACTCCAAATGGAATAATACTAGATTTTCCCCCCATCCATGTTTGTATCAAAGTCTCTCCGCTGTGATCGCTATCCATTCACTTCTCCAGGAAACTAAGGGGCTGAAGCAGCCAGTTCCCACATTGCAGGGGGTTGGAATGGATGACCTTTAGGGTCCCTCCCCATTCTGCAGTTCTGTGAACCTGTGAATTCATGAGTTCTTTTCCCATTTTCCTTTTCCTTCTGATATTGCATCACTCCCGGAGGCCACTGATCATGAGGGGTCATTGTGGAGATCTCCCCTTTCCCCTTCAGCTCCTTTGGAAAAAAGGAAAATGTCCCCCCCCCCTTTGCATACCTTGGGGTTCACTCTTTTGTGCCAGCCCTTCGTTCTTCCTTCTTCTTACTTTGTGGCTCAGGCTTGGCTCCATCCCTTTCGGCACTCAACCACTTGACTTCACTGTTAGCCAGAATGATAAAGTCACACCTGTTTGCCCCAAAGACCCATCCCACTGGTGGAAACTGAGCAGAAAGATGATAATCAGCCAGTCTGAATGAGCATCTTAAAAAGCAGAGACATCACCTTGCCAACAAAGGTCCATATAGTGAAAGCCATGGTTTTCCCAGTAGTGATGTACGGAAGTGAGAGCTGGACCATCAAGAAGGCTGATCACCGAAGAATTGATGCTTTTGAATTATGGTGCTGGAGGAGACTCTTGAGAGTCCCATGGACTGCAAGAAGATCAAACTGATCCATTCTGAAGGAAACCAGCCCTGAGTGCTCACTGGAAGGACAGATCCTGAAGCTGAGGCTCCAAGACTTCATGAGAAGAGAAGATTCCATGGAAAAGACCCTGCTGGACGAGATGGTGGGACAGTGTTCTTGAAGCTACCAGCATGAGTTTGACCAAACTGGGGGAGGCAGTGGAAGACTGGCGTGCCTGGCGTGCTCTGGTCCAGGGGGTCACAAAGAGACGGACACGGCTAAATGACTAAACAACAAAAATGAGCACAGTAACCTTTCTGTGTCATCTCAGAAGCCTGGCTCTGCCAGGAGACCATGCAGTCACTTGTCCATAGCTATTATGGAGGTAGGTTTTGGGTTTTTTTCCTTTTAAGCCCTGCATGTTACAAGCGGCATATTTAATTGAGCAGGAAATAGCAGTGCTTATTTTTATACCGAATAACTTCACGTTTTCTCCCCCAAAAGCAGGCTTCAAAGATTTCAAAGGAGCCAATTTTGTCCCATGGCATGTCTGCAAAAGAGATGCCAACAAACCCCTTTGATTATATCCTGCACTGAAGGCTGCTGCCCGAATCCTGGCCTTCCTCTCTCTTTCAGTAGTCATGGCAATGAGTCCACATGTGTGCGCTGATCAAAGGCAGGATGCGAGAGACATTCTAGCAAGTCAGAATCTCAGTTAATGATGCCAGGAACTCCTGGGAAGGAGGGTCATCTTCAACAATAATGAAGTTATGTGGTACAGACCAAACTCTGCTGTTCGGCAGGGTGGAAATCATCAGGCTTGCCTCGCGTTGTTCTTCGGCTCGTAATTCAGAGAATGAAAGTACAGTGGCACCTCGGGTTAAGAACTTAATTCGTTCTGGAGGTCTGTTCTTGACCTGAAACTGTTCTTAATCTGAAGCACCACTTCAGCTAATGGGGCCTCCTGCTGCTGCGGCACTGCCAGAGCACGATTTCTGTTCTCATCCTGAAGCAAAGTTCTTGACTTTGCTCCATCTGGTACACAGGCTGAAACCCTCCCTGCCCACAGACTGTCTCGCCAGAGTGGTGTATGCTCTAGTTATCTCTCGCTTGGACTCCTGCAATGCGCTCTATGTGGGGCTACCTTTGAAGGTGACCCAAAAACTGCAACTAATCCAGAATGTGGCAGCTAGACTGGTGACTGGGAGCGGCCGCCGAGACCACATAACACCGGTTCTGAGAGATCTGCATTGGCACCCAGTACGTTTCTGAGCACAATTCAAAGTGTTAGTGTCGACCTTTAAAGCCCTAAACGGCCTCGGCCCAGTATATCTGAAGGAGCGTCTCCACCCCCATTGTTCAGCCTGGACACTGAGGTCCAGCGCCGAGGGCCTTCTGGCGGTTCCCTCATTGCGAGAAGTGAAGCTACAGGGAACCAGGCAGAGGGCCTTCTCGGTGGTGGCACCCGCCCTGTGGAACGCGCTCCCACCAGATGTCAAAGAGAAGAATAACTACCAGACTTTTAGAAGACATCTGAAGGCAGCCCTGTTTAGGGAAGCTTTTAATGTTTAACAGACCACTGTATTTTAATACTTTGTTGAAAGCCGCCCAGAGTGGCTGGGGAAACCCAGCTAGATGGGCGGGGTATAAATAAATTATTATTATTATTATTATTATTATTATTATTATTATTATTATTATTATTATTATTATTATTAACCCGAGGTACTATTTCTGGGTTAGAGGAGTCTGTAACCTGAAGCCTCTGTAACCCGAGGTACCACTGTATATCATTGCAGAGAGTCTAGTAAATACGCCACCACTTTAACCTCTCATCCAAAGAAATCTTAGAATCATAGAAATATAAAGTTGGAAGGGACCTCTGAGTTCCATCTAGTCCAACCCCCTCCAATGCAAGAATCATAGGTGTCCCGGGGGGGGGGGGCTCGAACCACCAACCTTCCAGAGTAGCGTCCATACAATCAAAACACAACACTCTGTACTGCAGGCTTAAAACAGAAAAAAGACACACAAGAAAACCCAGAAGCCACACAACTTGAGCAGAAAATGTGGCTGTTCATATCACATCTGGCTTGTTCCCTTCCCACCTGAGCACCCCTCCACCTGCTCCAACTGCCTTGTCCCTCTCTCTTTCGCAGATGAAAGGAGGATGAAGACCTTGACAGTGGTGAAGATGTGGTGCCTGGTCGCCATCTTCTGCGGGTCCTTGGTTCCCTCGCAAAGTCTTGGGCTGGGCGGTCTTCTTGGTTCAAGCTCAGCAAAGACTGAGAAAGGTGAGTTGGACCTCAAACGGGTGACACGAGGGGCAGCTGAAGGGGCAGCACAAGTCCAGCTCCCACACTTTCCATGGGTTATATGAAAGCAAAGATGAAATTCCTTGGGAAACACATTTCTAAGAAACTTCTGCCCTTAAGGTCTTCAACGCCAAAATTATAGCTCAATTCTACTATGGTATTCCAGTTTGGCTGCCAGGGTTTACCCAGTTGGTAGAATGAGTCCAAGCAGTTTTCCTCTTCAAGATCTTTACTGTCTCACGCTGTGTACCCTATGCAGCCTTGTGTCTAGAGGGAGGTCAACAAAAGGTGGACTGTCGCCTGGGCGATATTTCCTCTATGCTGGTAAAGATGCTCTCCTCAGCGAAGTTTTGTTAGACCCCTTTCTTCCCCCAGGCCTACAACAGTTTAGCAAGAAGGTACAGCAACTCAGGCTGTCAGTGGAACTTTTGTGATCGATGTCCCTACCATCCGCCAAGGCTATAATGAAAACTAGGTTGTGAGATATTGAGCACCAGGAACTAACAGTAGCAGCAGAGAAAACATGCTCCCCTCTTAACTTTCAACTTTCTTGGGCACATGAAATTAACCACAATTACCTTGAATGTCTGCTTAACCCTCAAGAAAGAAGGGCATTTTCGCTGGCCAGGTTTAATTCAAATCCATCCAACCCCCTTTGGGGAAGGTTCTCAGGCAGGGTGGAAGGAGAAAGAACTTGCCCAGGTGAAGACCACCTGGTGGAAACCCTTACGCATATGGCTCTATATGCTGATCTCCGTCAGCAATTTCTAGATCAACTCTGCATCCCCAAATGGAAACCAGAGTTGGAGGCCATATATTTTCTATTACTGGGGAATGATCAGGAGCTCACCAAGTTAGTGGCTAAATATCTCTATTTGGTTTTTTGTCGTCGAAATACACTGCAGACATCTGATCTCCCTGGAGACCAAGAGATTGATGGTAGACTGCTCTGCCTTCTTTCTTCTAGGAAAGATTTTGTCCCACTGGTACAGGGATGTGGGTGGTGCTGTGGGTTAAACCACAGAGCCTAGGACTTGCCGATCAGAAGGTCAGCAGTTCGAATCCCCGTGACAGGGTGAGCTCCCGTTGCTTGGTCCCTGCTCCTGCCAACCTAGCAGTTCGAAAGCACTTCAAAGTGCAAGTAGATAAATAGGTACCGCTCTGGCGGGAAGGTAAACGGCGTTTCCGTGCGCTGCTCCGGTTCGCCAGAAGCGGCTTAGTCCTGCTGGCCACATGACCCAGAAGCTGTACTCCGGCTCCCTCGGCCAGTAAAGCGAGATGAGCACTGCAACCCCAGAGTCGGCTACGACTGGACCCAATGGTCAGAAGGTCGCAGTTTGAAACTCCGTGACGGGGTGAGCTCCCTGGACCTAATGGTCAGGGGTCCCTTTATGTAGCTAAACTATGGAACTCACTCCTGCAGGAAGCAGCAACAGTCACCAACCTGGAAGGCTTTCAAAGAGGTTTGGCAAATTCACGGAGGAGAAAAGGGATATTAATGGCTGCTCGCCACAGTGGCTCTACTCTGCCACCAAAGTTGGAGGCAGTGATGTTTCTGAATCCCAGCTTCTGAAAACCAGAGCAGGAGAGAGGGATCTTGTGCCTTGGATCCTGCTTGCAGGATTCCCATTGGAGCATCTGGCTGGTCACTGCGAGAACAGGACCTTGAGCCATTGGCCTGATCCAGGAGGTTCTTCTTGTAAGCCACTTGGATATATATTTTTAATGAAACTGTAGTCTATAAATATTTTTACGTCTGACTACTTAAATAGCATCCGTATTGGCAATATACTTGGCACAGGAGGTCTGTTATACACAGACATTGCTGGGGGAAAGGGGCTCATGGGGACATGTCTGAACATGAAATTTATTACGGTCAGAGGCCAGCTTGTGAAACACAAGTGGAACTACAATCCCAATAGCAAAACAGACATTTAAAACAATATACAACAATGCATTTTAAGTTTAAAAGTGCGATAGGCATATAAACACATTAAAACTTTAAAATAGACTACCTTAGAGAAATGACCCAACGTCGCCCGTGGATCCGGGTTGGGAATTTTCTTAACTAGAATGGATCGGGGGATGGTCTGCGCCTACAGATCTGTGCGCAGAATCTGGCAACAATCCGGGTCGTCTTGTGGTCTTTGCCTAATAGGAGATTGAATTTTTGCTTTACCGGGAGGTCAGCAAGCCTCACCAGCAGGGGGGTCAATGGTTTCTCTACGTGCCTGATTGTAAAAGGGACATCTAAAAAATATGTGTTCAGGGCTTCCTATATCCCCCAATGGACAGGCACAAATTCTCTGGTCATATGGGACTTTTTAAAAGGATCCTTCCAAGACTGGCGCAGGCAAAGCTGAGCTTCTGGCAAGTGTAAAAGTGGATACACTAAAAAAGAGATAGGCTGCTGGAGCACCTATATATCTCTCAGTTTCTACAATTTTGTAGTCGGGGCACCTTGAGCAGTCCTGTTGTCTCTCGGTGTCCATGATTCTTTGTCTAACCATTAGTTTTTGCTTGGCCCAAGCCCAGACTTAGAAGGGCTTGGGGGCAAAACCCATTTTCTAAAGAGTGTTCAGGACTACCAACCTGACTGGAGCTGGTTGCAAAGGATCAGTGGAGCTATACCCCACAGGGGAGCAGTTTCAGTGACAGCCATTTATAGATTGATGTTAGGCTGATGTGCGCCTCCACTCTCATCGCTGGGGACATGTCTCCTGGGATGGTTCTCACTATCTCAGAAAGAGCTGTGGTAGGGTGGAGTTTAGGACCAGGGAGACCAGGGTTCAAATCCCCACACAGCCATGAATTGCTGGGTGGCCTGACTCCACTCCTTGCCTCTCAGCCCAACCTACCCCACCGGGTTGTTCTGGGGATTAAAGGATAAGCAGGAGAACCATGCAGGCCACCTTGAGCTCCTCGGGGAGAGAAGCTGGGCTGTAAATGTAATATATAAATAACGGGGATCTTCTTGGTGCAGGCAGTGATTCTGGCAAAGGTGGTCTCCTCGGTGGTCTTGGAGGCGGCCTGCTCGGTGCTGTCGGAGGAGGAGCAGTAGATGGAGTACTTGGAGCTGTTGGTGGTGGAGGTGACAGCAAAGGCGGTGGCGGCTTGCTTGGAGCTCTTGGTGGTGGTGGAGGAGAAGGTGGAGGTGGTCTCCTTGGTGCTGTTGGAGGTGGTGGAGGAGAAGGTGGAGGTGGTCTCCTTGGTGCTGTTGGAGGTGGCGATGGAGGTGGCCTGCTCGGCGCTGTTGCTGGAGGAGATGGCCTGCTCGGTGGTGGAGGAGGCCTTCTTGGCAACACCACCGGAGGTCTACTTGGTGGTGGTGGTGAATCTGGAGGTGGCGGCCTGCTTGGTGGTGCTCTGGGTGGCGATCTCCTCGGCAAAAATGGCCTCCTGGGTGGTGATCTTCTTGGTGGAGAGAACGGCCTTCTTGGTGGAAACCTACTTGGTCTGGGAGGTCTCCTCGGCGGTGGAGGATCCAAGGAGCCGTTCCAATGGTGAGTTGGTGTGGGCAAGGGAGCAGCCGTTGCAGTTGACAGACCACGTCCCCAACCAGAATGAGAGCCTGTAGGTCCATCACCACCCCTAATTCTGTACCTGGTTGCACTACAGGCCAATTCTGCTCTGCTTCTCTTCCCTTCTACCACTAGGAAGGGTATTGATAAGCTGGAAGGGGTGCGGAGGAGTGTGACCAAGGGTCTGGAAACCAAGTCTGGTGAGGAACGGTTGAGGGAGTTGGGCATCTTTAGCCTGAAAAAGAGGAGACTGAGAAGAGATATGACAGCCAACTTTAAATACCTAAAGGGCTGTCACATGGAAGTGGGAACAAGCTTGTTTTCTCCTGCTCTGGAGGATAGGACATGAACCAGTAGATTTGAGTTACAAGAAGGGAGATTCTGACTAAACATTAGGAGGACCATCCTGAGGGTAACAGCCATTTGTCAGTGGGATGGACTCCCTCAGAAGGTGGTGGGTTCTCCTTCATTTGAAGTTTTTAAGCAGAGATTGAATGGCCATCTGTCATGGATGCTTTAGTTGAGAGACCTGCATTGCGGTGGGTTGGAATAGACGATCATTGGGATCTCTTCCAACTCTACAATTCTATGATTCTAAGAGCATCTTATTAGGCAAGATCTATCATCTTGTTGGGGTTGAACCACATCAGTGCCATTAGGAGGAGAGAGTGGGATGGATACATGACTTTGCAATGTGTGCCGACCATTCTGGGGTCTCCATGCATCTTCTCCCTTCTGTTATGTTGCTCACAGGTTTAATGCTGTGAACCTTGAGGTTGTTGGAGGGTCCTGGAAGGTCATCCGTGGAAATGAGCTACAGCTCAACCTACATGCAACTATTACTACTAATTTGCCAGGGTGAGTCCTGAGAGCGAGAGCTGCTTCCTTCACATTCAGCTTGTTCTGAAATTAACATGAGCAGGAAAGGGCAAAAGTCCAGTAGCAGAAGACATATTTTGCACCTCTATGCATCCTTCCCCAACCTTCTCTTTTCCTAGATGTTGCCAGACTACATCTCCCATCAGCCCTGGCATCATATATCTGCGCTGATGGGGGATATAGTGCAAAAGACAGGGAGAGCACCAGGTCAGCGAAGGCTAGTCCCTAACATCTCCAGCTGAAGGGATTCCAATAAGCAGGAGGGCTAGGAAGGAACTCTGCCTGAGATTTTGCAGAGATGCTTCCATACCAAGTCGAGGTGGCCAAAAAGGATGGGCCGGTTGCCTGGTTTCTTCCAAGGTAGCTCCTTCCCACCACAAACACCTTAATGAGGATTTGTTGACTGTGGTCAATGCCTCTCCTTATCCAAATGCTTCTGAGTTCCCCCAGGTTCTTCTTCACTGTCCCACTCATCTGCCCCAACCAGCTCTTGTTGTTGTTTAGTCCTTTAGTCGTGTCCGACTCTTCATGACCCCCTGGACCAGAGCACGCCAGGAACTCCTGTCTTCCACTGCCTCCCGCAGTTTGGTCAAACTCATGCTGGTAGCTTCGAGAACACTGTCCCACCATCTCGTCCTCTGTCGCCCCCTTCTCCTTGTGCCCTCCATCTTTCCCAACATCAGGGTCTTTTCCAGGGAGTCTTCTCTTCTCATGAGGTGGCCAAAGTCTGGGAGCCTCAGCTTCAGGATCTGTCTTTTCAGTGAGCACTCAGGGCTGATTTCCTTCCAAATGGAGAGGTTTGATCTTCTTGCAGTCCAAGGGACTCTCAAGAGTCTCCTCCAGCACCATAACCAGCTCTAGGCAGCCTCAAAGCTCTGCAGTTAAACCAATGTCAACCAGAAGGGCTGAGATGCCCTTGTGGGACTTCCCCATTGCTCCTGACAACCTTCAGGAGGGAGATGCAGAGGCGCGTCTAAGCATGCATTGTCTGGTCCTGCCTGTATGCGCTCTGGGTGGCCTGCACTGAGTTGCAACACTATATTCTCATCCAGGTGTTTCCCAAAAGCTGGTTGACAAGAGAGGCAGCTTGCCTCTCTGCGGTTTTACTTTTGCAACCCACAGCTGCCAGAGAGCACTGAGCATGTTCTGGGTCAAGCTTCCACTTTAGTTTGTGCTGAGCTCCTCTGCAAGGCCCTACAGCCTCTGGCCATTCCCCACATGAGCTGACGACACATCCCAGAACACTCTCTGGCCCCTGCAGGTCCCTTCCTAACACTCAAAGCCCAGCACCCCTGTCTGACTTTGTCTCCCAGGGTGCTCAGTTTTCTCAGCGGAACTTCTGTGGTGATGGACATCAGCCCTCACCTGGCCTTAACCCAAGACAAACCGGGAGATCTCAAGCTGGTCCTTAAGAACTGCCAGGATATGGTCGCTGGCTTCAGCATCAAGCTGCCAAGCAGGTGGGCATTAAAGGTTTTGGGGGCTTATCTGGGTGGTTTCCTTATCATTTTGGGAAGTGTAAATAAATCAGACTAAAATTAAATCTTCTCCCAATTTCTCCTCCATCCTTACCTGTTCTGGCTTCACCTCATCCACTCTGCCTCTCTGAGAATCACTGCGGTGTTTGAAATGGAAGGTGGCATCTCTCATTCCATTAGCCAAGCATTTCTGCTTCCACGATGGAACTCCCCATTGTGTGCAACCTGCGTCCTCCCCAAATCTTCTCCAAAGGATTGGATGAACCCCCAGATCAGATTTAGGGGGAGTGTGGGGACAGAGGAGCAAGGAGGAACGTTCATTTGTGGAAGCAGAAATCCTTGTGATAATGGAATCAGTGACTGGATATAAACTCTCAGGGCTTATCCACACTTTGCTTTCCTCCACTCTTTCAAGGTAAAGTTTTTCACTTAACGCTCCGTGCCCAAGGAACTTTTCTTTTTCTTTTGCCGCAAAAATCTACTCTTTAAAGCTCAACTGGAACAAACATCAATACATGGAAAACCCGAACTGACCTTCATTCTGTTTCAGCTTTTCGTGGGGAAAGCTCAGGGCAGAAACAAAACAAAACAAAACAAAACAAAACAAAACAAAACAAAACAAAACAAAACAATGCTCATCCATGGGCCAGATCTCTACCTGGAATGAGTTGAGCAAAGTGTGGATAAGCCCCCCGAGTTCAGTGGGGCTAGCTTCATTCTGTTTCCATTTTGAATCCTTGCCATTTCTCCCCTTTATTCCTTGTCTTGTCTTGTTCTGAATTATAGGGCTTGTTCCAATATTCTAACAGATGGCAGAGAAATCCTCTCACTGTTAGGAGAAGGGGAAACTGCAGATTTATTGCTGCACCACTAGGAGGTGCTCGTACATTTGCAGAGCTAGGCAGGGTCCAGTATGGGTTGCAATTGGATGGGGGACCATGTGTTGAGATTCCTGCATTGCAGGGGGTTGGACTAGATGTCCCTCAGGGTCCCTTCCAACTCTACAATTCTAGGATTCTTATTGGCTACCAGACACCTGCGTCTATATAATGTCCACTCCTGGATCAAGGCCAAAGTAGCCCTAAGCAACCATCATAATCAAAAGTCAAATCCCTATAAGGTCACCTTCCTTTGTGATAAGAGCAGGAGACACAGCACAGCATTGGGGAATCCAGCCCTGAAATATGACTGGGGTTGTTTTGTCTCTTTCTCTTGTCTCTTACGGCCTAGGACCCTCGTACCTCCGGGACCACCTCTCCTGGTATGTCCCACGGAGGACCTTACGGTCTTCAAACAAAAACATCTTGGAGGTCCAGGCCACAGGGAGGTTAGGCTGGCCTCAACCAGAGCCAGGGCTTTTTTGGCTGTGGCCCCGATCTGTCACAAGGGACTAGGGCCCTGTGGGACTTGACATCTTTCTGCAGGGCCTGCAAGACAGAGCTGTTCCACCAGGCCTTTGGCCAGGGCACAGCCTGACCCCCTCCTTTGGCAATCCTCACAGAACTCTAGCCCAATGGTTGCCATGGATTTGACTCTGAATTGATTTTAGAATGAATTGATTTTAGAATGTTGTATTACTTTTATTGTTGTTAGCCGCTCTGAGCCCGGCTTCGGCTGGGGAGGGCGGGATATAAATAAAATATTATTATTATTATTATTATTATTTCCTCCTTAGCTTGCTTGCAAACCTGTTGAGTGGCGTCATCAATTCTGGCCTCCGTACCCTCCTGCCTTCAGTGGTGAGTAGCCAATTGTCTACACGTATTGGGGCAAAAGGCTGGCAAATGGCTTGGAAGAATAGGAACTGGAGAGCAAGTAATTGGGGGAGGGCCATGGCTCAGTGGCAGAGCATCTGACTTATTATTTCCATGTTAATGATGATGATTATGATAGGGACCCCAAGGGTCATCTAGTCCAGTGTTCTTCAAACCTGGGTCCCCAGCTGTTCTTGGACTACGTCCCATCATCCCTATTGGCAAAGATGACTGGGAACCCAAGGTTGAAGAACTCTGATCTTGTGATATCTCAGAAGTTGGCATTGTTCTTCTTTGCAGATGTGCCCAGTGTTCCAACTCTGGTTCAATGTTGTCAACATGCAACTCCAAGCTCTCAACAGTAAGTTTCCTTTCTAAACCTTCCTCTCATTTGCAAGCTTGTGGGGAGCTGCTGATGGCGTAATCCTGCCCCATCCCAGCTTCCAATGGACTTTCTTGTGGTCCCCTGCCCTCATTCATGCCTCTCTCCCCTCCCTGTTCAGAATACGCCTCCTTCGGGCTCCTTGGGAAACTCCAGGCAGCTCTCTCCAGCGTGCCGATTTCAACAGGACAGTTTTCTGAAATGGACCTGAAGGTGTGTTCTCCACATGCATTGGCTTTCTTGCTCCTCCTGGGGTGCTTCCATGTTCTAAGGACTTCTTCTGCCCAAGCTTCTCTTGGACAAAGCTCCCCTCCCCAGGGACCTCAAGCTTTTACGATTAATCTTAAATGGAGAGAAATATGGATCACAGCTTCCACTTCCGTAGACACCCAGGGGTGCATTTCCCACAATCTTGGGGTCTTTGCCTGTCTCCCCATCTCTGCCTCCTCTTTTATAAAAGTGACCTCATGTGGGGTGTGGAGATGCATGAGATTCAGCCCAAGGACAGAGTGAGTCACACAATTGGCCCAGCTAGCTCAGTTATATTGTCGACACCAGTGGTTTCCAACCTTTTTGAGTCAATGGCTGCCTTGATCACTTACAGTAGGATTCCCCACTTCCGCCAAGCCCCTTTCGGTGCCACTTTTTGCATGCATGTAAGTGGGAGCATGGGACGCGGGTGGCACTGTGGGTTAAACCACAGAGCCTAGGATTTGCTGATCAGAAGGTTGGCGGTTCGAATCCCTGCGACGGGGTGAGCTCCCGTTGCTCAGTCCCAGCTCCTGCCAACCTAGCAGTTCGAAAGCACGTCAAAGTGCAAGTAGATAAATAGGTACCACTCCGGCGGGAAGGTAAACGGCGTTTCCGTGCACTGCTCTGGTTCGCCAGAAGCCGCTTCGTCCTGCTGGCCACATGACCCGGAAGCTGTACACCAGCTCCCTCAGCCAATAAAGCGAGATGAGCGCCGCAACCCCAGAGTCGGCCACAACTGGACCTAATGGTCAGGGGTCCCTTTACCTTTTACCTTTAAGTGGGAGCACATGTCTTGAAGGGAACCCAAACAATGCCACCACTTTGCAGGGCCGAGCTGATGCCCCCCCTCCCGAAATTAGTGTGCCCAAGGGGGCTGGAGAGAACAAATAAGATTAAGACCAGAAGCAGAAAGAGAGAAGCGCGCAGCAGAGGGCACACATGCAAACATGGTCCTTCCGTGATCCAGCAGGCTATTTTTGCATCCTTATGAAGAAAGCAGAACTTTCTTCATGGAGTGATCTCTCCCAGTCCCTGGAGGAGTGTGCCATGTTTTATCTGACTCTCTTTCTTCCCCTTTTGTAGGACAAGCCTTTTCCGGGAGCCTTCCTCAAGTGGCTACTCGACTGTAAGTTTCCCCTCCTTCCCACCATCCCTACAGGTTGCGATTCTTAAGAATCATGAAGTTTCCTTTCGTTGGGTTCTGGCGCCTGTCTGGGCCAAGGGCCAAACCAGACGGGATGGGGGCAACCCCATTTATTCACGGACACGTCTGCCTTATTCACATGCGAGGTATGAGGTCCAGGCTTATTTTTGCAGCAAAAGGTGTACACACAGGTGTGGTGGGCTGAACCCACTGCTTGGGACCACATTACCTGGCCCTGCCCAATACCTGCTTCAGGCACTTCCTGTTTCAGATCTGAGCTGGGAGAAAAGGGTTTGCATTAGGGAAGAGAGGAGGGTAATTCTCCACTCACCCATTAAGACTTTTGCATCTGATTGTGGGTTAAAAAAAAGGAAAAAAGGATGGCTTCCCTGCTTTGGACGTCAACAGGGGAAGGAAACATGGCTGCTCCACATTGCAACTAGAATGACTGCATTTATTTAGTTATTTCATAAAAATGTGTTCACCCTTTGATTATAAAATAAAACCTCCAAGCGTTTTACAAAAGAGATAAACCACAAAATCATCAGTGGGATGAATAAACAAGAATAACAAATTAAAATAGCAACAGACTGAAAACAGATTAAAACTTGCATTGGCTTTCTAAAGATCCGGGTAGTTCGTCCAAACAAAAAATGTTTTTAGCATGCCCCAAAAGCGAAGGCGCCTGATGACAACAGGCAGGGAGTTCCAAAGTGTAGGTGCTGCCCTTAATTTTATAATGGGAGCGCCCAATGTTAAGGATGCAGTTGAGGCTGCAAGGGTGATCCCCTATGGACACAACGCACCCTTTGATGTCCCAGGAATCAGGCCAACCCCAGCCATGCCAGATCAAATGGGTGGGAGTGGGAGGCGATGGTTGGGCTGCCCGGTTGGGAATCAATAACCAGCTTGCTTCTCTGCAGTTGCCCGTTCTTTTGGTGGACACAAGACTCGCTGACAGGCTTCTGCAAGCATCTGGTGAGTAAAGATCCCCAAGACCTTCTGCTCTCCTGAAACTCTCACGGCCTCCATTCCCTGCTGTGGCTTCATGGCGGCGTGGTGGTTTCACAAGGAACCATAGATGGTCACTTCCATCCATGCACCCGCGCACGGATTTTCTGCGCAACCTCAGTGAAGGACTTCCCTTTGCTGCAGGGGCTGCCAGCAACCCACTCCCAGCCTTTAAGCCCCCCACGAATGGTGGCAGTGTGGGTGATCAGCCCCTGAAAACAGCCGGTGTGACAGAACAGGGTCCCGTCAGCCTGTCCCATGATGCGATTGGCAGTTCACTCGCTGAACCTGTGACAGGAGGCCCCGCCCCTAACCTGGATCTCCATTCTGCAGAAAAAGCTGTTCATTCAGTGCTGGCCAGTGGGTGTGAGAGGGTCGGACTAATAATAATAATAATAATAATTTATTATTTGTACCCAACCCATCTGGCTGGGTTTCCCCAGCCACTCTGGGTGGCTTCCAACAAAGATTAAAAATACATCAGATGTCTTCTAAAAGTCTGGTAGTTGTTCTTCTGTTTGACATCTGGTAGGAGGGTGTTCCACAGGGCGGGTGCCACCACCAAGAAGGCCCTCTGCCTGGTTCCCAGTAACTTGGCTTCTCGCAGTGAGGGAACTGCCAGAAGGCCCTTGGCACTGGACCTCAGTGTCCAGGCTGAATGATGGGGGTGGAGACGCTCCTTCAGGGATACTGGACCGAGGCCGTTTAGGGCTTTAAAGGTCAGGACCAACACTTTGAATTGTGCTCAGAAACGTACTAGGAGCCAATGTAGGTCTTTCAAGACAGGTGTTATGTGGTCTCGGCGACTGCTCCCAGCCACCAGTCTAGCTGCCGCATTCTGGATTAGTTGTAGTTTCCGGGTCCTCTTCAAAGGTAGCCCCACATAAAGCACATTGCAGTAGTCCAAGCGGGAGATAACTAGAGCATGCACCACTCTGGCAAGACAGTCCGCAGGCAGGTAGGGTCTCATCCTGGGTACCAGATGGAGCTGGTAAACAGCTGCCCTGGACACAGAATGGACCTGCGCCTCCATGGACAGCTGTGAGTCCAAAATGACTCCCAGGCTGCGCACCTGGTCCTTCAGGGGCACAGTTACCCCATTCAGGACCAGGGAGTCCCCCACACCTGCCCACCTCCTGTCCCCCCAAAACAATACTAGGGCCTGACAGAGACCAGGGTTCAAATCCCCAATCATCATGAAGTGCATTGGCTGACCTTGGAAATCAGTCGCTGCCTCTCAGCCTAACCTGTCTCACCGGGTTGTTGTGGGCATTAAATGTGGAGGGGGAGGAGAACCACATAGGCCCCCTTGGAGAGAAAAAAGGTGGGATCTAAGTGCCACAAATAAGCAATAAATAAACCCTGGTCTTTGTGGAGGAGTCTCTTGTTAGTTCCTAAAGCTGGACGCATTCCTGATGAATTAACGTTCCTCAGGTTTCAGTCCCCTCCCTGTAATTCGAACCCGCCACTTCACCTGGTGTGCCACTTCACTGAAAGGTGTGCCAATGTTCCCTCTTCTAATTACCTTTTGAAGCATGAAGACGCGGCTAAGATGCTCGGCCGCACCTTTGATCTCGTGTTTTCTTTAGGATGAAGCTTGCCAGCAGCTCCTTTGGCTTCTCGGCTCATGACCTGCCTCACAGACCTTTCATTGTCTTCGCAAGGTGCCTCTGGACAAAATCCAGTTTGTGAACAGCACCCTCCTTGCAGATGGAACTGAACTGAGGGGTGAATCCTTAACTCATCTCTCCTCATCTTCTCCATGCTGCTGATGGATGATGTTCCTCAACTTCTCTATAGCAGCCCCCAAAATGCCAGGAGACCATATTGTCCCTTGAACTTGAATATACCTTGGCCAGCCTTCCTCAACCTGGTGCTCTCAAGATATTTAGGATATTTACAACTTTCAGTCCCAGCCAGTGCAGGTGTGCTGGGAATTGTAGTCAGGGAGGTCCTTAGCTCAGCACCTGCCTTGCAAGCAGAAGGTTCCAGGGTCTACCCCAGACATCATCTCTAGGCAGGCTTGGAAGAGACTTCTTCCTGAAATCCTGGAAAGCTACTGAGCTACATGGGTGGTGGTCTGAGTCTGCTTAAGGCAGTTTCCTATGTTCCTATGTAGTCCAAAACATACTGAGGGCACCAGGTGGAGAGAGACTTGGATAGACCAGAGCGATTTGGTCAAACACCCAGAGTGAGTGGTACAGGTCCAATTCAAACCCCTAAGATTTGGCTACAGGTCCCAATTTGTCCATGAACCTGCTGTGTGGTCCTTGCTCTCGCCCTCAGTTATTCAGTCTGCAGCATGGGGAGAATTGAAGCCTACAGGGCTGGTGTGAGGATGAAGGAGACCAGCTGGTGTTGGTGGCTGCCCTGAATGGCAACTGGACACAAAGGCAAAAGAAATGTGAACCAGTAGCTCGTGCCCTTAGATATGGGGTCACAAACATCCAGCAAGGCGTCGTTGCTTATTCTGGAGAGTTGCAGAAGACCCTGGCTGCTGAATCAGACCCAACGGGGATCCAGTGGGTTTCTTAAATAAACATACAGTACCATGGTGATCTTTACTTGTTCAGAACAACAGTTGCTGATGGGGAACCCACAAAAATGGAGTCTGTGGCCCTATCAATTACACAGCCTTGCATTAGCTCCACAAATGCATCAAAATTAAGTCACATTCTCTGAGACAAAGCATGCCTACCTTCTCAGAGCTTGATGCCCAATTCAGCGACATGAGGCTAGCTCAAGGCCAAGTTTTCCCTGCACAAACTTCCACAATACAGTCTCAGCAAGCAGATTCTCCTAACAGCATCCTCCCACAAACTCTTTGTTCTACATCTCTTCACATGTAGGCCCTATCAAAGCATGTACTAGAATTCCCGCTGCAGGGAATTCTAGACCATCCCTCGTGTATCTCGGTGGGCTGCCAGGATGCCTTCCCTGGGAGGTGGACAAGATGGCCATGATCCCAAGGCCACTCTCTCTTCAGATGTGGGTTTCAACTTTCTCATGGGACAGCTTCCTAGATGTGGACCAGGGAAGCTTTACTTCTGCCCCACTTATCAGGTGGGTGTCTTAGTTGCTGGGGGCAAACAGACTTTAAAGAATATCTACTGCAGCTAATTATTCTTATTAATAGAATTTCTATACTGCCCTGAGAATCACGGGGCAGTTTACAATATAAAAACATAGGCTTGCTTTCATTTCCTTGAGGTCTATCAGCACAAACAGATCAGATAAGAGCAAGGATGCGAATAAGGTATCTTTTCAATTATAACATTAATTCAGTTCTGCAAGGGACACAAATTACTCGCATAAAAATTGCCGGTGTGAGGAGACAACATCTCCTACTTAGATGAAAACCAGAACTCCCTAGAGAGAAAGAAAACAGTTGCTTTAGGGACCCGGAACAATTAATTGATTGGAAGGGTTGACAGGTAATCAATTTGTAACCTGAATGAGGAACAGAAAAACCTAGACCTGTAGAAATGCTTGCTCAGTTGTCCGTTTGATCATGCAAGTATTCAGGCATTTTCTAATTTAAGAATTAAAAATGTGCAATCATTAAAATTCAGCAGTGCATAAAAATCTAATTTCGCACTGAACTCATCAATATCTAACTTTCAAAATCCAATTTAAGAATTCCTCCAGTTAGCTGAATATTGGGTTTTTGGGATGAATACTAAGAAGACAGAATCCTATAGGCTTATACCCCCTTCTGCATTGCCTGCATATCTCTCCTTCTCTCTGGGGAGCTCAAGTCTCTGTCCATGGGGTTCCAAGGAGCCCTGACACTGGTCTGCTTAGCTTCAACATGGTCACCCCATCACGTGCCTTTGGACTATGGGTGCTATTCAGTGTTCCTCATGCTCAGAGTAGAACCACTGAAATCAGTCATACTCATTGATTTCCATGGACCTACATGACTGTGGCTTACACCCACATACATGCCTACTTGGAAGTTTGAACAACTTAAATGTTCAATAGACTTGGGGCTGATCCGGACTTCCTTTTGTGCCGCACTTCCCAGGCACAGATCTGTGTTTTCCAGGTCTGTATCTTCCACCACCACTTTCCCCAGGAAAATTGGCTGCTTATTGCTGAAACAGAACAAACATCAATCGGGTTTTCTGTGGGTTGCTGTTTGTTCTGATTCAGCAAGTTTTCCTGGAGGACAAAAAAATATGCTTGGATACAGACCTGGAAATGTGGGATGTGGGTGGTGCTGTGGGTTAAACCACAGAGCCTAGGGATTGCCGATCAGAAGGTCGGTGGTTCAAATCCCCATGATGGGGTGAGCTTCCGTTGCTCGGTCCCTGCTCCTGCCAACCTAGCAGTTCGAAAGCATTTCAAAGTGCAAGTAGATAAATAGGTACTGCTCCGGCGGGAAGGTAAACAGCGTTTCCGTGCACTGCTCTGGTTCGCCAGAAGCGGCTTAGTCATGCTGGCCACATGACCCGGAAGCTGTACTCCGGCTCCCTCGGCCAATAAAGCGAGATGAACGCCACAACCCCAGAGTCGGCCACAACTAGACCTAATGGTCAGGGGTCCCTTTACCTTACAGACCTGGAAAGCATAGACCTGTGTCTGGAAAGTGTGGCACAAAAGGAATCTGGATGAGCCCTTGCCCTTGGGGAAATGTGTAGAGGATTGCAGCCTTAACCGACATTAAGGAATGAGCAGCGGAAGACTTGCTTTGGACAAAGAACTTCCCAGATCTGATCTTTGGCATAACTAGTTAGGGAGACGAAAGAACCCTTTCTGGTGCCCTGGAGAGCTACTGCCTACTTTTGCCAAGGTGGTTCCCTCCAGATGTTTTGCATCACAACTCCCGTCAGCCCCTGAGAACACGCCTTCATCGTCCTTTTCTTGCAAAGCTAAGGCGTTTTCTTTTTTATGTTCCCAAGTTTTTCGATTTGCAATTGGATCTTGCTGCTTGTTTTATGCTGCCTTTTGTCATTTTGCGGCTTTTTGCTTCTGCCGTTTTATTTTGTCCTTATATTCTTTATTATTTTCATCTTCCATGAACTGCCTCGAGGATATGATTGATCAGGCTAGAACCTAGAGCAAAACACTTTCCTCGCTTCATGTTTAAAGTTTTAGTGCTCTTATTGCTTTCTTTTTTTTTTTTAAAAAAAGATATTTATTAAGGATTTTAAAACATTCAATTCACCAGACACATATAAAACCATCACCCAAATACAACAAACAAAGAAAAACAGAAAAAAGCAAAAAGAATAACATATAATAAAAAACATACAACAAGATCAAATATCCAACCACCGTATTTTCTTAACTTTTTGGACTTCCTCACATCTCCCTTTCCTGCGTTCCCAATTATAAAATTATAAACAGCAATTTATCACCTTGTTTCGACTCCTATTTTGTGATTTTCAAATATTATGTCTCCGACTTTAAATATTTTTATCAAATACTTAAATACTTAATTTCGACATAATGTTATTCCAAAATTTATCTTTTTCTCAGATCTCACTTATTCTCATATTTCTTTCAACTAAATTACTGGTGCCATGTTGTTTTCAGTCCTGCATCCTTCTTAACACTCATACAATTTACAATGTTTTTGTAGATAGTCCTTAAACTTTTTCCAGTCCTCTTCCACTGCCTCTTCTCCCAGGTCTCGGATTCTGCCAGTCATTTCTGCCAGTTCCATGTAGTCTATCAGTTGCGTCTGCCATTCTTCCACGGTGGGCAAATCTTGGGTCTTCCAATATTTTGCAATAAGTATAGTGCTCTTAACGCTTTCAAAGCTATTTCCTTTGGTCATGTTTCTACTTACGATTCTGTGTTGTCATGAGTCACAAGAGAGCCAATTATTCGTAATAGGTCTTGATTTTCCTTTAAATTAGTTGCAGTACAACTGTAACAGGTGTAGGTTTGTTTTGTAAGGAGCTGCATATAAATACTTTATGCTATTAATTTCCTACTATGTGTTCATAAGAATGTATAAAAAATATTTTTCACTAGATCAAGTCCATCATTTTTGTTGCATTAATTAAATTGTTTGAAATGGAATTTTGAATGAATGCACAATTAATTCCTACTGTTTTGAATGTCATCATGCGATTATCCCCCTTAGTGGGTCATGCAAACCACTGTTCTGAATAATGCCTTTCGTAGGGTAGAGGGCACAAGGGGTCAGAGTTGTCAAAAAAGTGTGGGAAATACAGTCTTAAATGTATATAATAAATACATAAGATGGACCTGAGTTGGCATAAGCAGTTTCTTATGTTCTGAATTGTCTCCCCAATTCAAGAAGGCAGTTTCTTGTTCCTTCTGCAATCTGAATGAAGTTATGCAATTGCATGTGTCCCACCTTTGTGGCGTCCTTTGTGAGTCTTCTCTCTCAGCAGCTTGACGTGCCACGACTGTATCCTCATCACAGTGTAAACCGAGACGCGAGCCAAGGGGCCGATTGAGTTACCAGGTTTTGTGGCTAGACAATAACTGCTGGCGATAATCTGCAAAGGGCGTGAGAAGGACCTGGCACCTCCAAAGGGCAAAAGCATTAGCGTCTTGGGAGCCTGACGGTTGTCTTTGGGGCCACGCTGTGTTTGCGTAGCTTGAAGGAGAAAAGCCAAGGTCATGGTTTAGTGCCTTTAAATATTTGTTGTTCTGAGAAAACCCTTCTATTATGGGGAAAGATGAGTATCTCTAGGGCGGCCGCAGGATAAAGAAAAACCAAAATCAAACAGATTTCATTTCAGAGGAGAAGAAAGGAAGAAAGGTTCTGAGTTGAAGAGAGGACAGCTTCAGATGTTCATGATGGAGACCTCAGTGCTCTTGACACTGATACATATCACAACATGGAATCATAACATTATTGAGCTGGAAGGGACACGGAAACATTTAGTGGGGAGGGGCTGTGGCTCAATGATGGAGTGGTGTTTTTGAGGCTGGAAGTCATAGCTGTCAACTTTTCCCTTTTCATGCGAGGAATCCTATTCGGAATAAGGGAATTTCCCTTTAAAAAAGGGAAATGTTGACAGCTATGCTGGATGAAATATACTCGGAGTCAAGTGTGGATTTCATGCTCTTTATTCAGCTCCTAGTAGTGAGAAGGAATGTAAGTTCCCCCAAAATGTCTGCTTTATATACATTATTTACACAATGGGCCCCGCGTGATTGGCTAATTCCGGGATTCTCCTGTAGGCCAATCAGGCTGCAGATTCACTTCCACCTGGAGTTGGATTGGGTGGCTCCTGTGGACCAATCAGACTGCTGCATTCTGGATCCTATTGTTCTAGGACCAATCAGACTGCTGCATTCTGGACCCTATTGTTCTAGGACCAATCAGACTGCTGCATTTTGGATCCTATTCAACTCAGTACGTAACACTGGAAGTTCAATCAGTCCCCAACTTCTGCAGTTGAATCTCAGCATTGTAGAGTTGGCCCTGGGCTTTAGGGGGCTCCATAGGATGTCATAATGATGACATAGTGAATTGAGCAGAATGGAAAGCGAGGGGCATCAGATTTTGGCCTCGCACAGGGTGCTGCTGAAATGTGGAAGACCAAAGACTGCCCCTGTCTGTCTCCAGGGTCAGAGGCAGCAATGCTTCTCAAGAACCATTGCAGAAAACTATAGGATTGGAGAGTGCTGTCCTGCTAACAGGAGAGTTTTCCACGAGCATCTGGGTGGCCACTGGGGGAAGAGGTTACTGCCTTGGGTAGCCTGTGGGCCTGATGCAGCAGGCACTTCTTATGTTCTTAGCATGATCCAAGCATGAAGGAGCGTCTCCATCCCCATCGTCCAGTCCAGACGCTGAGGTCCAGATCCGAGGGCCTTCTGGCAGTTCCCTCATTGCGAGAAGTGAGGTTACAGGGAACCAGGCAGAGGGCCTTCTCGGTAGTGGCACCCACCCTGTGGAACGCCCTCCCAACAGATGTGAAGGAAATAAGCAGCTATCTTATCTTGAAAAGACATCTGAAGGCAGCCCTGTTGAGGGAAGTTTTTAATATTTAATGCCGTATCGTTTTTAACACTCGATTAGAAGCCGCCCAGAGTGGCTGGGGAAACTCAGCCTGATGGGCGGGTTATAAATAAATCATCATCATCATCACGTTTTGGACACATGATCCAAGATCATGTCCCACAACTCTGACAGCTCAGGGGTCCTTTTGGGCCACATGCCAAGAGAGACTCTTAGAGTTTGCATCAGCCTTTGCCCTGCTGGCATATCAGATTCTTCCTGGTCTCTGCGATTAGTTTCAGTCAACGATTGAGGACAAAAGGCTATGCAGTGGGAAGAGCGTTCAAGGGAGGTCACGGCCAGCATGCGCAACCATCACGCCACTTTAAAAATGTTCTTCTGCTTGCCAGATATTAACAAAAGAGGGGAAAGGGGAAAAGAAAACCACAAACCAAAGAAGTTTATTTGATGAACCGAGAGATACTGAGCCAATTGCGTCCTCGGAGGAAGTGTCAGTGATGTGTTTGACAGCAGGAGATAATTTCTGCTGGGGTGCCAGAAAGGTCTTTTTAACGCTAACATTTATATCAGGATCAGTTAATGGAACAGTCCGTTGCGGAAATAAGGGCTCCTTGGTTAATACAAGAATGGTTCTACTGGACCACACATCAAGCTTAGTCTAGCCCAACACTCTCGCCCCAGATGCATCTAGGGAGGCTGCAAACAGTTCCCAGGGTCTGCAGGGGGTAAATTCACAGATTTTCTGCCCCTGAACACGGAGGTCTCTGAAGTCTAGGTGGCTTCTCACAAGGCAAGACACAGCGAACACAGCAAGAACCTTTACTGAACTACATAATAATAATAAAAATAAATTTTTATTTATATCCCACCCTCCCCAGCCGAAGCCGGGCTCAGGGCAGCTAACAACAATAAACTAATACAACATTCTAAAATCATTTCATTATAAAATTAATTCAAATCAAATTAATGGCAATCATTGGGCTAGAGTTCTGTGAAGATTAGCAAAGGAGGGGGTCAGACTGTGCCTTGGCCAAAGGCCTGGTGGAACAGCTCTGTCTTGCAGGCCCTGCGGAAAGATGTCAAATCCTGCAGGGCCCTAGTCCCTTGTGACAGAGCGCTCCACCAGATCGGGGCCATGGCCAAAAAAGCCCTGACTCTGGTTGAGGCCAGCCTAACCTCCCTGTGGCCTGGGACCTCCAAGATGTTTTTGTTTGAAGACCGTAGGGTCCTCTGTGGGACATACCAGGAGAGGTGGTCCCGTGGGTACAAGGGTCCTAGGCTGTATAGGGCTTTAAAGGTCAAAACCAGCACCTTAAACCTGATCCTGTACAGCCCTTGCAGCTGGTATAGCACTGGGAGAATGTGACGAAGACCCCGTGGCGAAGACCCCGTAAGGAATCTCGCCGTGGCATTCTGCACCCGCTAGATTTTCTGGGTCAGTCTCAAGGGCAGCCCCACGAAGAGCGAGTTACAATAATCCAGTCTGGAGGTGACCGTCAAGTGGATCACAGTGGATCATAACTGGGAAACAGGGGCAAAGCAACTGCTTATATACATTCCTGAAAGTCTGGGCCACTCCCACTGCCAACGTGATTGGCTGTCTAAACTTCCAAACTGCGAATCATGACTCAGAGTTTAAGGGCCAATGGCAGAGGCCCAAATCCTGAAATGTTCTGTGACTGCACATTCATGTCTCGAATCAGAACACAGGAGCCCAGAATCCTTAGTTCAGACTCAAGCTCAGGCAAACACAGACCAATGAATACATAACAGCCCCATTCACGATTCACCACCACATCAACCATCTAAGCCTCTAAGCTTCTGGCCGTGGAAGGACCTTGCGGTAATAATAATAATAATAATAATAATAATAATAATAATAATAATAATAATAATAATTTATTATTTATACCCCGCCCATCCGGCTGGGTTTCCCCAGCCACTCTGGGCGCCTTCCAACAGAACATTAAAATACAATAACCTATTAAACATTAAAAGCTTCCCTAAAGAGGGCTGCCTTCAGGTGTCTTCTAAAAGTCTGGTAGTTGTTTTTCTCTTTGACATCAGGTGGGAGGGTGTTCCACAGGGCGGGTGCCACTACCGAGAAGGCCCTCTGCCTGATTCCCTGGAACTTGGCTTCTCGCAGGGAGGGAACCACCAGAAGGCCCTCGGCGCTGGACCTCAGTGTCCAGGCAGAACAATGGGGGTGGAGATGCTCCTTCAGGTATACTGGACCGAGGCCATTTAGGGCTTTAAAGGTCAGGACCAACACTTTGAATTGTGCTCGGAAATGTACTTTTTTAGGGAGCTCCTCCCCTAAATTTGTTGGCCCAGAGATAGAAAGAAGATAAAGTCCCTACCAAAGAAGAATGGCAGATCAAGTTGATGGATTATGCCGAAATGGCTATAAAATGACTGGAAGAATCAGAAATACTACTACTACTACTACTACTACTACTACTACTACTACTAATAATACCCTTATTGTCAATGTACAACCAGTGTACAATGAAATTGTAAGACCAAGAATCAGGAAGACCAAAATTTTAATAAGGAATAGGAGAAATTTATAACTTGTCTTAAATACCATTGTAAACGGTTAAAATCATTAGCGGGATTGGAATATCACTTGTAGTTTCATAGTGAATTTTGCACACAGTGGAGAGGTAAAAGATTTGGGTTGTCATAAAAGATGAAATGGGGAAATGATTGACAACAGGACCCACAAAGGGCAGGAGGGAAGTCCAAGAGAAAGAGTTTGGGAACCACTGATCTAAACAAAAGGAAGTCCATCCACATTTAAAAAAAACTCAGACCCTTCTCCCTAAGTGTCCAGGGGTGTTTGAATAAGATGGTTTTCCCAGTAGTGATGTATGGAAGTGAGAGCTGGACCATAAAGAAGGCTGATCGCCGAAGAATGGATGCTTTTGAATTCTGGTGCTGGAGGAGACTCTTGAGAGTCCCATGGACTGCAAGAAGATCCAACTCTCCATTCTGAAAGAAATCAGCTCTGAGTGCTCTCTGGAAGGACAGATCCTGAAGCTGAGGCTCCAATACTTTGGCCACCTCATGTGAAGGGAAGACTCCCTGATGTTGGGAAAGATGGAGGGCACAAGGAGAAGGGGACGACAGAGGATGAGGTGGTTGGACAGTGTTCTCGAAGCTACCGGCATGAGTTTGACCAAACTGCGGAGGCAGTGGAAGACAGGAGGGCCTGGTGTGCTCTGGTCCAGGGGGTCACAAAGAGTCGGACACGACTAAATGACTAAACAACAACAAATGGACAGACACATTTTTCTAAATTCCAGGTACATACATCGTTGGCTAATGTAGAAAGAGATTTGAATGGCTGCTTACCTCTGGGTATGCATGAAGCATAATGGACCCAGAGATCAGCTTACTGAATTCAGTTCCATTTTAAGTTGAGGATATATTAACACCCCAACACCCCTTTTCTTCATCAGGAAACTGTTGTCAGAATATCAACAGACCCAACACAGCCTGTGAGTACCAGAAAGCGAAAGAGGCACAACTCAGGGGCAGAAAAAATGAAGGCGCCATCCAGACTCACAACTCATTTGAGCCCTTTTGGGCAAACTAGTCCAGCTGGGACTCCCAATTCCCAAAGGTACACAAATTTGGGCCAGTGGGTACCCAGTTTCTTATTCATGATGTTTTAAAGCAGAGATTTGATGGCCATCTGTTATGGAGACTTTAGCTGAGATTCCTCCATTGCAGCAAATGGGGCTGGAGGGTCTTTTCCAACTTTACGATCTATGATTCTATGAGATTTCAGCTAAGCCATAACCAGAAGCTTCATCTTGCCAGAAATCCCCAAGCATAGTCCTGGTTCGGGACTTGCTTTTGAACTTGACACCTGCTCGCCGGGATGATCAATATTTGTTTATTTGGGAGGATTCTACCTATAGACAAATATTTGGTGATTGGTAACAGTGGAAGCCATTCCACGGGCCCTTGCTTTTCCTCCTTGGTGGGGTATATAAATGCCACCCGCTTTTCGTGAGACAGACGGAGGAGAAGGTGACGGAGACGAGACTTTCTACGCAATCTAGGTAAGAAAGGTCCGCGTGCACTCACCGCAAGAGAGGCAGATTGTCACTCAGGGCTGGAAAAAATATTCCTCAGCCGTGCTAAGTGGAAGAATTCCACTTGCTTAATTGTGATAATTTGGTATGGCATTGGAGGGGGGGACATTCCAGACTTGCATAATACAAAGATACGGTACCCCCAGGGGTCATCTAGTCTGACCCGCTCTGGAACAGCAGAAAGGAAGCCTGCCTCTCCTCCTCCTCCTCCTTCCTCTCTCTTCTGTTTCTTAACACACCGACGCCATCCTTCTCAACAGGTCCAAGGACAGAAGATGTTTCCAGTTTTGGCCCTCGCCATCTTCTGCGGCCTCCTGGCCCAGAACACCCAAGGATATGCCAGCCCTCAGGCCATTGTCAATCTTGGACCAGAAATGCTTCAGCGCCGTAAGTCAAGGGTTTGCTCAAAGGGCTCTGGGGCTCTTCCCTGACCCTGCCTGGCGCTGCTTCCCTTTGCTTCACTGAGCCAGACGGCACGTGGATGCTCTGAACATTTCAATCCAACACCCGTTTTCTCTCCTCATGTACAAGCCTCAGCCGATACAAGTCTGCGCCCCTTAACCCTCAGCTTCCAAGCAGGAACTAAGAAGTGCCTGAGCCACTGCCTCCATTCATATTCAGGAATTGGCTGCATTTATTAGGAAAAGGAGGGACGCGGGTGGCACTGTGGGTTAAACCACAGAGCCTAGGACTTGCTAATCAGAAGGTCGGCGGTTCGAATCCCTGCGACGGGGTGAGCTCTCATTGCTCGGTCCCTGCTCCTGCTAACCTAGCAGTTCGAAAGCACGAAGTGAAAGTAGATCAATAGGTACCGCTCCGGCGGGAAGGTAAACGGCGTTTCCATGCACTGCTCTGGTTTGCCAGAAGTGGCTTAGTCATGCTGGCCACATGACCCGGAAGCTGTACCCCGGCTCCCTCGGCCAGTAAAGCGAGATGAGTGCCCCAACCCCAGAGTCAGCCACGACTGGACCTAATGGTCAGGGGTCCCTTTACCTTTTTACCTTTATTAGGAAAAGAACTTCCTTCTTTTGCATTGTATACCTGACTGTTGGCTGTAGACATAATTTTCATATAAGCAACGATGGTTAAATTGTCCCTTCCTTCTCCTTTTTAAACTGCTTGGTCTGCACAAGAGGGTGGCGTTCCCCTCTCTAAAAAGTTTGGCAACTGCCGCTCTAGGTTCTCAAGCCCACGAGCAGAATAGTCCCTCTGACCCCATCAATCTCTAACCTGCCCTTTTCACATTGGGTTTCAGTGATTTCCCATCGGTTGGACAGTCAGGCTTTGGTCGGCCGTCTCCAGAATTTGCCCCTCCAGAGCATCTTGCAAGGCGGTTCCGGCGGATTGCTGGGCCTGGGAAACCTCCCCGTCCTCGGAGGCTTGGTGGACGGGCTTCTGGGCAACATCTTGGGGTGAGCTGTGGGATGTGACAGCCGGAATCTGGAGTGCGCTACTGAAAAAAGACAGCTTAAAAGGTTGCACCTTCTCTGCAAGGTCCAGAGTTGGGCAACAGGAGAACAGGCCTTTTCTGTGGTGGCTCCCCATGTGTGGGATGCTCTGCCCAGAGAAACTTGTCTGGCACTGTCCTTGAGGCACCAGGCAAAAGCATAATTCTTTACCCAGGACTTCAACCATTAAATACTGTATTTTTTGCTCTATAAGACTCATTTTTTCCCTCCTAAAAAGTAAGGGGAAATGTGTGTGCGTCTTATGGGGCGAATGCAGGCTGCGCAGCTATCCCAGAAGCCAGAATAGCAAGAGGGATTTCTGCTATCACTGCGCAGCGATCCCTCTTGCTGTTCCGGCTTCTGAGATTCAGGATATTTTTTTTCTTGTTTTCCTCCTCCAAAAACTAGGTGTGTCTTGTGGTCTGGTGTGTCTTATAGAGCGAAAAATATGGTAATCTATGCTCTGTTAAAGCTGGGGACATGGGGGACAGGTGTTATGATTTTAGTATTATGCCGTCTGTTATTACGCTGTTTATTATGCTTTATTTCTGTGCTCCGTAAAATGCGTTCTAAATGTTGTGCCCTTGCCATTCTGAACAGGGTGAAGATTAGAAACATAGAGCTTCTCCGACTCGACATCCGTTTGGATGAGGTAGCAAAGCACATTATTGTGACCGTCCCAGCTGATGTGGAGATTGAAATAAATCTGTGAGTGCTTCCCCGCAGTTCTTAAAGGGTGGCTGGGTGGAACAGGACACAGGCGGGCTAATAGGGGAGCCTGGATTTCAAAAAACGCTGTAAGATCAGTGCATTCCAACACAGAAAGGTTTGTGGATTCCGTCCTTTGTTGTTGTTGTTTAGTCGTTTAGTAGTGTCCGACTCTTCATGACCCCCTGGACCACAGCACGCCAGGCACTCCTGTCTTCCACTGTCTTCCGCTGTCTCTCTCACCCCCCTATGTGGAATGATAAGAGGGACAGTACGCCCCCCATCCAATGTTTTCCCCACCACAAGTGAAAAATAGTAGAGGCAGAGCGAAGGAGTCTGGGATGTTGTTGTTGTTTAGTCCTTTAGTCATGTCCGACTCTTCGTGACCCCCTGGACCAGAGCACACCAGGCACTCCTGTCTTCCACTGCCTCCCGCAGTTTGGTCAAAATCATGTTGGTCGCTTCTGTAACACTGTCCCACCATCTCGTCCTCTGTCGTCCCCTTCTCCTTGCGCCCTCCATCTTTCCCAACAATGGGTCTTTTCCAGGGAGTCTTCCCTTCTCATCAGGTGGCCAAAGTCTTGGAGCCTCAGCTTCAGGATCTGTCCTTCCAGGGAGCACTCAGGGCTGATGTCCTTCAGAATGGAGAGGTTGGATCTTCTTGCAGTCCATGGGACTCTCAAGAGTTTCCTCCAGCACCAGAATTCAAAAGCATCCATTCTTCAGCGATCAGCCTTCTTTATGGTCCAGCTCTCACTTCTTACTTCCGTACATCACTAATTCCGTCCCTAAGACCTTGCAAAGCCCCCATCACCAAGGATGAAGAGTAACCTACGTAGCTGCCGTGTACCATTGACCCACCTAGCTTAGTATTGTCTACACTGACTGGCAGCAGCAATGGCTCTCCAGGTTGCAGACAGCGGCTGCCTCCCAGGCCTACCTGGATTGAGACTTCTGCATGCAGATCAGGTGTTCCACCATGGAGCTACCCTTTGGGTCACAAGCCAAAAGAAGCAAGCCAAGTTTGCTCTGGAGGACACAGTTGTACCAGGAGAAGGTCTCCCAGTTGTGCTGCAAGGGAAACGGTGTGCTTTGTCAAATGTCTAGATTTTAGGGAATCTTAGTAGAGTTGGGAGGGACTCCAAGGGTCATCTAGACCAACCCCCACAAAGCAGTAATTGCAACAAGAGCATTCCTGACAGATGGCCATCGGAGGTGGTGTCTTACCTAAAGTATGTATTAACGCCTATTTCCTTCCCCGTTTTTAGGCCACTCAATCTAGGCAGGCTCCTTCACGTCAAGCTGTACCTGGACATCCAGGTTGCCGTTCGAATCCTGACAGACCCAGTGAGCGGCCATGTGAAACTGGTTGTTGGAAATTGCCACAATAACCCTGGCCACCTTAGAATCACCCTCCTCAACAAGTAAGTATGGAGTCATAGAACTGGATAGATGCCAATCCTTTTGGATCAAGAAGGAGACTGGGAGGAAAGCCGGTGGCCTTCAAGATCACAAAAATGTTGAGCTGGAAGGGTCCTCTCGTTCGGCCCACTGCAATGCAGGAATCAAGGACTCCACTGTTCCTTTCTGCATCAGTTGCCTTAGATCATGGGTAGGCAAACTAAGGCCCGGTGACCGGATCTGGCCCGCATACGGTCCAGGAATCAGCGTGTTTTTACATGAGTAGAATGTGTCCTTTTATTTAAAATGCATCTCTGGGTTATTTGTGAGGCATAGGAATCGTTCTTCTTTTTTCCAAAATATAGTCTGGCCCCCCACAAGGTCTGCGGGACAGTGGACCGGCCCCCTGCTAAAAAAGTTTGCTGACCCCTGCCTTAGATAGCCACTCCTCTCTGCTGCCTAACAATAGAGCCGGGGCTGTTCTGTCCCCGCCGCCGCCGCCCCCCACCTATCACAGGGCAAATATGACCATGGGGGGGATACCTGCTGAACTCACACAGAGGCTCCTTGGGCAGTGCAGAATCCTGACCACACAGACTCCCTGCTGCAGATGTTTGCAGAGGGCTGTGGGGACTGAGCCCCTGCTGTGACAGAGGGGTGAGAGCAGCGCACATGTCCCTGCCCTGACACGTTCTCCCTTTGTTCCAGGAAAGGACCTCTTCTCCAGACCGTCAATAACCTCCTGCGAGCAGTGACCGACATTCTGGAAAAGACAGTTCCCCATCTGCTGCAGAAAGAGGTGAGTCGTGCGCGGCTTCCTTCTGGTCCGCTTGCGGGGCACAAAGGCCAGTGGTCCTCCTGGGGTCTGGCTTGCTGAGATGCTCCTGAACTGCGCATGAGAGCAACACGCATGCAGACACGCTCCATTGTGAGCCCCTGAGAATGGCTGTTCTCCCTTGTCAATCACCTGAGTGGTTTTCTCCCCCCCCCTTTCTTTTTTTGGCAGCTCTGCCCACTTGTCAACATGCTTCTAGAAGATGTGCTGAATTTGCTGCAAGGTGAGAATCTTCCCCAGGGTTCCTCTGCATTTGTCTCCTCTGTCTCCCTTTCTGTCTTTCCTTATCCCCAAGCACTTCTGCTCGAAAGTGTTGTGGAAGACAGGGGCCACAGCCACATACCGTATTTTTCATCCCATAGGACGCTCTGTCCCATAGGACGCACCTAGGGTTTTTTTTTGGGGGGGGGGAAATAAAGGGAAAAAAAATTTTCCTTTATTTCCCCCCCAAAAGCAGGTCAGGGAAACCGAACCAGGTCGAGGAACAGCGGGATGGCGGCGCTGCACCTCCCTGCTGTCCCCCGAGCTTGTGGGGCTGGCCGATGTCTGCCCGGCGTGAGGGGCGCTCTGCATCAGGGCACCCCGCCCACCGGGCGGCAGGCTGCTATCCGCAGCGTGGGGAGCCTTGCGGGGAACTCCTGCAAGGCTCCCCATGCTGCGGATGTGTTCCCGAAGCCTGGAGAGTGAGAGGAGTCGGTGCGCACCGACCCCTCTCGCTCTCCAAGCTTCAGCAAAAGCCTGCATTCGCCCCATAGGACGCACCCAGATTTCCCCTTCATTTTTGGAGGGGGAAAAGTGCGTCCTATAGGGCGAAAAATACGGTAATAATAATAATTTATTTATACCCCGCCCATCTGGCTGGGCCCCCCCTGCCACTCTGGGCGGCTTCCAATAAAATATTAAAATACAAAACCTATTAAACATTAAAAGCTTCCCTAAACAGGACTGCCTTCAGATGTCTTCTAAAAGTCTGGTAGTTGTTCTTCTCTTTGACATCTGGTGGGAGGGCGTTCCACAGGGCGGGTGCCACCACCGAGAAGGCCCCCTGCCTGGTTCCCTGTAACTTGGCTTCGGTCCAGTGTCCCTGAAGGAGCGTTTCCACCTCCATCGTTCTGCCTGGACACTGAGGTCCAGCTCTGAGGGCCTTCTGGTGGTTCTCTCGCTGAAAGAAGCAAAGCTACGGGGAACCAGGCAGAGGGCCTTCTTGGTAGTGGCACTGTTTAGGGAAGTTCTGTAGCAGTAGCTCTGTTTAGGGAAGTTTTTAATACAGTGGTACCTCGGATTAAGTACTTAATTTGTTCTGGAGGTCCGTTCTTAACCTGAAACTGTTCTTAACCTGAAGCACCACTTTAGCTAATGGGGCCTCCTGCTGCCGCCGCGCGATTTCTGTTCTCATCCTGAAGCAAAGTTCTTAACCCGAGGTAATATTTCTGGGTTAACAGAGTCTGTAACCTGAAGCATCTGTAACCCGAGGTACCACTGTATTTAATGCTGTATTGTGTTTTACACTTGATTGGGAGTCGCCCAGAGTGGCTGGGGAAACTCAGCCAGATGGGCAGGGTATAAATAATAAATTGTTGTTGTTGTTGAACAACAGAGCAGGCAGCAACAAGAAACTCTGGACTCCATCCACACACTGCGAAATTGGTTCGCTTCCACCAGCCTTGCATGCATTGTATTTTCCCCCCCCCCCAGCCCTCCCCTGTGTTGACGATTTCTCCCTCTGCCCTTCTCCCCCAGGCTCCTCGTCCTCCTATGTGCACGGAGACATGATCCAGCTGCGACCCTCATCCACCTCTCTCCGCAACGGAGTCATGCAAATTGGCTATGAAGTAAATCAGGGCTGGTTACTGCCGGGGGCGGGGAGGCCAGGAGCGTCTCGCCAGGAGGGGTCCAGGAGGTGGCCCTCAATGCAGTTCTCCCCCTGGGACCTTTGCTTTTTCCTCCATGTTGCTTTGTTAATCTATATCTTTTGAATCATAAAATGCCCTGTGGGGATTTGAGCCCTGATCTCCTTGGCCCATGTTCAACGCAGGATGTGGGTTATGCTGGCCTCAATCTAACTACAGTGGTGCCCCGCAAGACGAAAGCCTCACGAGACGAAAAACTCGCAAAATGAAAGGTTTTTTCGTTTTTGAGTTGCCTCGCAAGACGAATTTCCCTATGGGCTTGCTTCGCAAAACGAAGCTTGCCCCGCAAGCTCCGGGGACAGCAGGAAGCACAACGCGTCTTCCCCGCTGTCCCCGGACCTCTTTTGAAGCAAGGGGCGGCGGGGAGAAGCGATCTTCTCCCCGCAGCCCCTTGCTTCAAAAGAGGGGACAGAGCGGCGCTTCCCCTCTGTCCCCGGACGGTCTCCATAGGAACGCATTGATTGATTTTCAATGCATTCCTATGGGAAACCGTGCTTCGCAAGACGAAAAACTCGCAAGAAGAGAAAACTTGCGGAACGAATTAATTTCGTCTTGCGAGGCACCACTGTAGTTGTAGCTGTCACTCAACCACTTTGATTGGCATAACTGGCGCTGTTAGAGGTGCTGTGTAAGACCCTTTCCACATGGGTAAGAACTCAATCTTTCAGCGTAGCCGCACCTACACTTTGGAACTCCCTGCCTATTGATGCCAGACAGGCACTTTCACTGTACATTTTTGGGTGCCTGCTAAAAACATTCTTGGGGACGCGGGTGGCGCTGTGGGTTAAACCACAGAGCCTAGGGCTTGCCGATCAGAAGGTCAGCGGTTCGAATCCCCACAACGGGCTGAGCTCCTGTTGCTCGGTCCCTGCTCCTGCCCAGCTGGCAGTTCGAAAGCACATCAAAGTGCAAGTAGATAAATAGGTACCACTCCAGCGGGAAGGCAAATGGCGTTTCCATGTGCTGCTCTGGTTCGCCAGAAGCGGCTTAGTCCTGCTGGCCACATGACCCGGAAGCTGTACACCAGCTCCCTCGGCCAGTAAAGTGAGATGAGCACCGCAACCCCAGAGTCGGCCATGACTGGACCTAATGGTCAGGGGTCCCTTTACCTTTACCTAGAAACATACTTGTTTAGACAAGCCTGCCCAGAAAGGAAACTTAAGTCTACTGTTGTTTTAACTTTCCAAAAACCTTAAATTATCATTGTTCGTTTTCTTATTGTTTTACTTTTTCTGCAGTCAAACAGTGCGTAATTTTTTTAATGAAATGTATCCATAAAATAAACCTCTCTGCCCTGCCTTCTCTGTTGGAGACAGTGTGCCTCTCAATGCCCATTGTGGGAATCACAAGTGGGGAGAGTCTGGCTGTTGCATTAAGAACCTAAGAAGGGCTGGTTGCTGGATCAGGCCAATGGCCCATCTAGCCCAGAATCCTGTTCTCACAGGGGCCAACCGGATGCCTCAAAAGGAAAACCGCAAGCAGGATCTGTGCGTAAGAGTAACACTCTCCCTTACCTTCTGAATGCTATTCAGAAGCATTCCTGGAAAGCTTGCATTGCTGCAAAAGTTGGGGTCCCCTCTACACCTGCTGGCAATTTATAACCATGTATAGAATGCCCAAATTTGGAGAATGAACTTGCAATTCATGTGTCGGGGTTTGGCCCGCTTGGACTGGGCTCAGATAGATCCTGTTTTCTCTTCTGTCTTGTCTTTCCTTTCTAGGGCACGGTCCGCCTGCCTGGAGGGCAGAACTACATCGTCCCCTCTGGCACCGCCCCCCTTCCCCATGCGCCCCTGGGCGACGCTCCCATGAACATGCTCCTCAGCGACCACCTGCTGAGCGCGATGCTCAGAGCTTTCTTGACTCCAAGGGCTATAAACATCCACAGTCCACAGGAGGTATGAGTTCATTTCAGCATTTCAACATTTTAAATGCATTGCAGTCGCACCTTGGAAATCAATGGAATCCGTTCCGGAAGTCCGTTCGACTTCCAAAATGTTTGCTTGGCTTTTTCAGCCACACATGTTATAGCAAGCAATTGTGAAATATACTCGGAGTCAAGAGTGGATTTCATGCTCTTTATTCAGGTCATAGTGGTGAGGAGGAATGGGAGTTCCCCCAGAATGTCTGCTTTATATACATTATTTACACAATGGGCCCCACGTGATTGGCTAATTCCTGGATTAACCTGTAGGCCAATCAGGTTGCGGATTCACTTCCACCTGGAGCTGGATTGGGTGGCTCCTGTGGACCAATCAGACTGCTGCATTCTGGACTGTATTGTTCTAGGACCAATCAGACTGCTGCATTCTGAATCCTATTGTTCTAGGACCAATCGACTGCTGCATTTTGGATCCTATTCAACTCAGTACATAACTGAAGAGTTATGAAAAATGCAGAAGAGCTAGGGGTGAACCAATGGAGGAAAAAACTGAATAATATTATAATTTTAGAATACCTAACTATGAAGAAACATAGAATGAAAGGTTTTAAGGTCAGTGAGAAAGAGAAGGGTTGGTTTGAGAAGATATTGAATTATTTGGGTAGGTTTGAACAATTTGGGGCAATTAAAATGTTAAAAGTTCAGTAAACCTTGTGGAGGGAGAAGTGTTAAGATATATAGAAGTGTACATATGGTTGATTTGAATATTTTATTATTGAATATGTATATTATTAAATATGTATATTATTGTATATGTATACCCAATGTATCAGCCGCCTGACACTATTTGTGTTTTGGTGGTTGGTAAAAAATAAAATATTAAGAAAAAAAAGTTTGAAAACCACATTGCGGCTTCTGATTGGCTGCAGGAGGCCCCTGCAGCCAATTGGAAGCCATGGAAGCCCCGTCAGTCGTTTGGGTTCCAAAAGAGCATTCGCAAACCAGAACTATCACTTCCAGGTTTGCCAAAACGTCCGAGTTTCAGGGCGTTCGGGATCCAAGATACAACTGTATTGGGAAACAGGTGTTGATGGATAGCTTGAAGACACCTCAAATCTTAAGTCCTTTCGAGGCAGAGATTTGGGTGCAACTTTGCCAAATTCACTACTGAATCTCAACGTAATCCAATCTTTGTGTGTCGCATGGCAAGTCGAAATTGATCAGTATTTCCCAGAAAAAGGTGTAACTCACCTACTTCTCCTTGTCCCATGGCGAGGAAGCGCAAGTCTGAGCAGCTTTCCAGGCATGGATCCGAGTGGTTTTGCTTTCCCCCACTTCTTTCCCCCAAACAACCCAAACTTTAGCACTAAATTGGAGCAAACGACAATCTGGAGAAAACCTAATTGATGTTTGCTCTAATTCAGTGCTAAAAATTAGGTTTTCCCAGGGGAAAGCAGTGGGGGAAATGGAAGCATGGATGAAGCCCCAGAATGCAGCTACCATTTATCTCAAGCCTATACATGCTGAAAATTGTGTATTTTAAGAGAGAATGCCTTCAAACTACAAATTTAGCTTATTAGTCACCCTTGTTTTTGTCAATGCAACCCAAAGGGACTTACAACAATAAATATATAACATACATTAAAACTATTGCTATGGGGGCAAGTTCAAGGTGATACGTATAGAGCCCTTACAACAACTTGGGACCAGTTTACCTACGAGATCGCTTTGCCCCATATGCTCCCATTTGATCACTTCAATCCGGGGAGAATAAGCCCTATTATGGGTGCCACATAAATTCTTGTTATGTGTTATCTTAAAATATTCGTCCCATCCCCCAAAATAAAAACGAGTTCCCTCGCCTGGGTTAATCTTTGCTTTGAAGGAGAAAAACTGAGAATATAAACTCTTTCTTCTTCTTTCCGTTTCTTCAAAGATTACTGCATTCAGTCAACAGATGGCAGCTCTGTCTGGTTTTAAGGTCAGTATTTTTTAAGATCCATCATTTCTAGCCTCCCTCTGCCAATAAATGATGTATGTATGCATGCATGTATATGTATATTATTACTTCTACTGTGGCAGGACCTTTGGAACTCCCTGCCAATTGACACCAATCAGGTGCTTTTTTTGTTTTTTTTGGCAATGCCTATCCAGATGCAAAGCAGCAAAGATTGTAATCTGTATGTAGTTTATTTGCTGATCTTAATTACTATTTGCATGTTTTAAATAGCTGCTTTTAACCGTTTTGCAGATCCTTTTACTGCTTTGTTTCCCCCCGCAAACTGCTTTGAGGACATTCTTTGCAACCAAGTGGTATAAAAATGTTATGAAATCAATCAATCAATCAATCAAATACTCTGCAGGGCCTGATGCATAGTCATAATATTTATGGAGCGAAGTGCTAAGTGGGAGTCTCTTCAAAGCCTAAGTGTGCTTCATGTCCTGGATCCTTGTAGGGCGCAATACGGGCCTTGCAGGTCTCCTACGGGGCTCCTGTCCTCGCCCTGACCGTGGGAAGGATCGAGGTGAAGCAGAATATTGACGTCAAGGTGTACAGCGGCCGGCATCTCTTCACTGTCCGTGCTGTAAGTAGCTGGGACACCAAAATATAATAATAATAATAATAATAATAATAATAATAATATAATAATAATAATAATAATAATAATAATAATAATAATAATAATAATAATATAATAATAATAATAATAATAATAATAATAATAATAATAATAATAATAATAATAATTTATACCCTGCCCTCCCTGGCCAGAGCCGGGCTCAGGGCAGCTAACACCAATAAAATCACAGTAAAAACATAATAGGGGAAGGGGGGGACGCCTGCGACCCCACCTCCTCCATAGGGTGGAAGTGGTTTTGCGAAAAGCCCACCTGGATCAGACCAAAGGGATCAGCATCCTGTTTCTCCCAGAGGCCACAGAGATGCTCCCATGAAATCCCAAAGCAGAGCATCCCAAGAATTCCCCTTTCCCCCAAGGTTCAGTTCAGAATGCAGCAGCATTTCAAGTTAACAGCAATCTTCTTTTCAATCACAGACGGTGACTTCGCTTGGTGCTGTTTCTGTGGCCGGAGGGAGCCTGAGACTCACTCTTCACCTTGAAGGGTAAAGAACCCCCCCCCCCAATTTATTTTGCAACACAGGAACATAAAAAGAGCCTGCGCTGGGGAAGGAAGCTCAGATCAGTCGCATTACCGTGCAATATTGGGGGTGCCTTGAAATCAGCCGCCCTGCTCTCCCTCACGCAAAGAGCGATATATTGCTGCGTATTGCCGGGTCAAAAGCGTTACAGTGGTACCGCTGGTTGCGAATGGGTTCCGTTCCGGAGCCCCGTTCACAACAGGAGCAGAACGCAACCCGCGTCTGCACTTCTGCGCATGCGCGGGTCGCGATTCACCACTTCTGCACATTTGCGTGACATCATTTTGAGCGCATGCACGAGCTGCGAAACCCAGAAGTAACCCATTCCGGTACTTCAGGGTCTCTGCGGGACGCAACCTGAAAACACTCAACCTGAAGCAAACGCAACACGAGGTATGACTGTATTGCGTTATGTGATTTCAAAAGTGATTTTGGCCAATATATTGAAAAACCGCACAGCACTAAAACAGACCATACAATTTGTGATATTACCATGCCAAAATGGGGGGGGGGAATAGTTGGGGGGAAGGCAAGGGATGGGGCCGCAGACCCCCCTGCGGACCCCTAATTGGGAACCACTGCTCCAAAGGCTAGAAGGGGAATGGGACTTGGGGGGCAGAAATCCACTCTGACTCCAGCAGGAGCCTCTCACTGGAGGCCAGCTCCCTCTGCAGCCAGAAGGAATTTTGGGGATGCGTCCAAGGGAACGGGGGCAATTGACAGGCCCCCAGCTGGCTCAAGCCCACCGGCCGGCAGCCGGGCGATCTCTGGTCCTTGGATCAGCAATTAAACTGCGAGTCGAGCCTCAGAAACCTTCAGAGGTTGAGCATGCAAGCCAGCAGAGAAAATAACTGTTTGCAACAGAAGCGCAGAGAGAGGCTGTGTAAAGCGTATTTACAGGCATTTGATTCAGCATCAGGACAAAAGGGAAAACATGTCTGCTCCCCTTTGTGTCCAAGCAAAAGGGCATAAGCAAAAGCTATGCACAAGACAGAAGTTCCCAGCAAGCTGTGCTAGAGAGTAAACAGACATGTGACATACAACAATCCACACATCTGTTTTAAGGTGGAACGGAACATCAATATCCTAACTGGAATATCATCATAGAATTGTAGATTTGGACTAGTTGGTTTAAATACAACATTTCAGGTTGTTGCTCAGATGCAACAGAGCTGTTCCTTAGCAAAGAGAAACTTTTGGCCAAAACACGTGGTTTTTGTGTGTGTGTTTTTTTTAAAAAATCTCCTGTTTTATTGTTTCTTTTCAGGATTGACAATCTCTCCTTGATCAACTCTTCAGTTGGAAACTTTGATGTAAGTAGCATATCCCAAGAAAGCAGTGGCTAAGCCTGTAAACTAGGAAAGTCCCCGTTCAAATCTTACCTCAGCCCCAAGCTTAGTAAACCTCCAGCTTCCCATTCCAATTTTGCCTCCTACAAATAGGCTGGGGGATGTTGGGGGTTCACTTTTGCTCAGCTCTAGAGGAGAGCTGTCCTGTTCTGTGCAAGGGAAAAGGAAATTCCCTTTGGGGGTTCAAGGGCAGAGGCTCAGACGAGATTCCTGGTTAGCCAGACTTTATTCAGTAGCGCATTACAGGGTGGAATAGACTCATATAAAAAATGCCGTGAAAATGCTTTTTTAAAAAAAACGTTTTGAAAAATATATTGAATTTGCCATAGCTCACCATCGCCATCTAGTGTCACATTTGTATAATGCACATTAAAAAGGTAAAGGGGCCCCTGACCATTAGGTCCAGTCGTGGACGACTCTGGGGTTGCGGTGCTCATCTCACTAAATTGGCCGAGGGAGCCGGCGTACAGCTTCCAGGTCATGTGGCCAGCATGACTAAGCCGCTTCTGGCGAACCAGAGCAGCGCACGGAAATGCTGTTTCCCTTCCCACCGGAGCGGTACCTATTTATCTACTTGCACTTTGATGTGCTTTCGAACAGATAGGTGGGCAAGAGCAGGGACCGAGCAACGGGAGCTCACCCTGTTGCGGGGATTCGAACTGCCAACCTTCTGATCGGCAAGTCCCAGGCTCTGTGGTTTAACCCACAGCGCCACCCAGGTCCCATAATGCACATTACAACACACTTTAAACATTTTATTTGCAGCTGTATAGCTGAGTCCCAGGACAGAAACAGTCTGCAAGAGCTTTCCATTGTGACACATTATATTGGAGGGAGTGTCACCTAGGTTTTTCCATCTTTTCCCCAACCATCTCTCATCCAACCACAGTCCTTTTTATTTTTACTGTACATGGAGAGCCCTCCTTGCTCCTGAACTGGAGCAGTTTTTCACTCCCAGCTTTGGGCACCTCCTAAACTGGGTCTTGCTGTGGTCCAGTCGCTCCCTTGTGTACATGAAGCTGGCCTCAATGATCATTCTTTTTTGCAGAAATTCTACCTCACGGGAAACCCCTTTGCAGAGGGTGTGTGTGTGTGTGCCCTTTGCAGGTTGGAGGGGTTGTGTTTAAAATAACGTGGTTTGTTTGTTTTGCACAGCTTAAGAATTGCTATTCACCCAGCAGTGAATAATAACAAACATACATTAAAACCGTTCTATCCATTCATGCAAATGTTTGGAAATGCTTTTCGACATTTAAATTGAGTGTCTCTAGAAACACCAGCGTGATTCAGCAACGCAGCAGCAAAGTTGTGATGGAGAGGAAAACTTGCTTCCCAATTAACTGAGGGACCTTTTCCCCCCTGTTGTTGTCATCATCTGACCTCCCCTGTTTTGCTTTCTGAAATATACTCAGAGTCAAGAGTGGATTTCATGCTCTTTATTCAGCTCATAGCGGTGAGGAGGAATGGAAGTTCCCCCAGAATGTCTGCTTTATATACATTATTTACACAATGCCCCCCCCCCGTGATTGGCTAATTCCGGGATTCTCCTGTAGGCCAATCAGGTTGTGGATTCACTTCCATCTGGAGCTGGATTGGGTGTCTCCTGTGGACCAATCAGACTGCTGCGTTTTGGATCCTATTGTTCTAGGACCAATCAGACTGCTGCAATTTGGATCCTATTCAACTCAGTACATAACACTTTCTTTCCTTCATTTGTGTTTCAGGTGCAGCACCTGACGGGCGCAATTTCACACCTGGTGTCTGACTTCCTTTTACCACATCAGAACCGTAAGGACGAGCGGTGGCAGGTTGGGAGGGATGGGAGGCAATCTATACTGCACAGGGTCCAGCGATGATCTTCCCTGTCTTGCTGCTGGGGCCTGGCCACCCGGGGGGGGGGCATTCACTGGACTGCTGCATGATGTCCACAGCCATGGAAAACGTAAAGTCACTTTGATTCCTATGCGCAAAGACAGCTGTGCACATCAGTCCAACGCTGCCAGGTGAAAAGTCTCCAGAACAGGGCAGGGAAATGCAGCTGTTTTCTAGACGGGCTTCAGGAATTGTATTGTATGAACTTGCCTGAACCAACACTTCTGGACTCAAGTGCAGGTTGAAATTTAAGGAATGTCCCACCACTTTCTCCCAGGAAAACCTGCTCTTTACTGCCAAATTAGAGCAAACATCAGTCAGTTTTTCTGTGAATTGAGGTTTGTTCCGATTCAGTGCTAAAGAGTGGGTTTTGCCAGGAAAGTGGACGGGCAAAGGCAACACCGCTCAGAAAAGTGCTTGGCCCCATGTGAGGAGGAGCCCTTAGTTAGTCTCCAGATTCGGCACCAACTGAATGTTGCGCTGCAATTCCTGGCTCAAAATGTGCTTGAAATGCGTCCAGAAATATATACATTGCCAGAAAATTATTTTTGCAGACTTAAATTTATTAATTTTTTTGCAGATTAATGCACAGACAGAATAGTCTTATGAATGAACACACATGAATATGAATATATAATTAATTAATTAATATAAATATAAAAATGGCACAGAGGAGTAATAGATTGATTTGCCCCTTCCCCCAATCTTCCTCCTCCTCTCTCTTTCCTTGGGGTATTGACTTTTTGATCAGGTTGCCTGTTAAATCATTCTGATTAAAAATAATAATGATCACAGTGCCCCTGGCAGTTCAGTCACATTATTTGGCAGATCTGTGGCCCTGCTAGCAAAGGCTTATTTATTTCATGAAATCTGCACATTGCTTGATGGTACCAAAACAAACAGACAGACAGACAGACATCTCACCCTGCGTCCAATGCAATGTGTGAAAAGGGCGACTGCATCTGTTCTCTTTCATGTCCCCAGCACTCATGAGATTTTTCTCTTTCAGATTTGCTGGCAGAAGGCTTCCCGTTGCCTCTGGTGCAACAGCTTGGCGTCGACCATCTCAACGCTGCCCCTGGCCAGGTAAGGGTGCTCTAGTCCAGTGGTCCCCAAACTTTCCCACCCCCTTGCTTCCATAAGGACCCCTGCCCTGTAAAAAGCATTATCCAGAACAGCGGTTTGCACAACCCACTAAGGAAGATAATAACAGAAGAAAATTCGAAACGGCAACAATTATCCATTGACACACACTATATTCAAAATCCAATGGTTCTACTAATTCCAAAAAAAAAATGATGAATCGAGTGATGCCAGCTTCTCAAAGTCTGCTAGTCATTTAAACATTTCTCTTTTTTAAAGGGAAATTCCCTTATTCCTAATAGGATTCCTCGCAAGGAAAGGGAAAGTTGACAGCTATGCATTTAAATCTCCAGCGCCTTGTGGAGCAAAATGGCTGTGAGCTGCTCTTGGGAACCCACATGCCATAGCCAAGAAGAAAACAGGCTTGAAATTGTGGCCAGTAATATCCAAGGCAACACGATAACCAAATGCAATGATACAATATCAATAGACACTCTTTATATAATATGAAATATATGAAATCACATAAACAGAAAACTTGTGAATCTCTGAAAGTCACCAAATATGCATTCTTAATGCAATGTACCAGATTCTTATCTGGTGAAAACAGGTCTAGAGCTTTGTTTATGATGTCCAACACCGCCGAAGTAGTTCCTAAGAGACGTTGTGAACAGTGATTCTGGATATACTCACTGATACATTGCTTCTTTCAGAGACTTGCATAGTCTTCATAGTCTTTCAGAGACTTATAAGACTTAGGATTATTTAGTTTTATGTTTTCAAGAGAATCCATTAAGAGTGCATATTTTGTGACTTTCAGAGATTCATAAGTTTTCTGTTTATGTGATTTCATATATTTCATATTAAATGAAGAGTGTACGTATATTGATATCTTATCATTGTATTTCGTGATTGTGTTGCCTTGGATATTACTGGCTATTGTTTGCAACTCAGGGGTTAAATTGTTTGGTTACAGTGGTACCTTGGGATGCAAATGGGATTCGTTCCGGAGCCCCGTTCACATCCTGAATGGAATGTAAGACGCGGCAGCGCATCTGCACGTGCGAGGGGCGCGTTTTGCCGCTTCCGTGCATGCGTGTGACGTCATTTTGAGTGTCTGCGCATGCACGAGTGGCGAAACCCGGAAGTAACGCGCTCTGTTACTTCCGGGTTGCCGCAGAGTGCAACCTGAAAGCGCTCAGCCTGAAGCACATTCAACCCGAGGTATGACTGTACTTGAAATTATGGCCAGCATTAAAGCAACTGTTTTCCTTCTCACAGAACGCTCTTCTGCTCTTCGCTCCCCCCTTGGCTTCCTGAATGCGGGGATCAAGATCCTGACCTGAATCAGAGGGAGGGATCCTGGAACAAGATGGATAATGCTGCTGCTGCTGCTGCTTCCCTTCCCTTCCCCCTTTACACCTCTGCTTTGTAGAATGGGAAGAGACCCCGAGGGTCATCTAGTCCACCCCTGCAATGCACGGGTCACAACTGAAGCACCCCTGACGGGCAGAGCTTTGGACCTCTGGAGCCTGTGACATCCCTTGGCTCTCTGCTTCAGAGGCTCGAAAGCAGCAATGGATCCTTTGCAACGCGGTTTCCGGAGCTAGATTTGCCTCCTTCCATTTGGGAATGGCACAAATGTCAAAGCTAAAAGTGTTGGCACCTGAGTCTTGAGACCACGGGAAATCCCGTAAGGCTGGCATCAAATCCCGCTCTTGGAAAACCTTGCCTTGAATGTTTGTTGTTTGAAAGCAGTGGAGTGTTTGGCCCAGAGTCTTTTTGCAGGGTTCCCTCTGTGAATTGCTAAGATGTTCTGCTTGCTTAGCTTGCCTTGATAATAAAACATTTCTCTTCACAACACCACGAAGGTCTCAGAGTCTGCTCTTTTCACACATCTAGGGCAAAAACCTTCTCCCCTCTTGCGCCAAAGGCAAGACTCCCGAGCTCAGATTTTGAAGCAGCGGGGTCTTCTCTAATAATGGCTTAGCCCCAGAACCTGATTTCCATGTCAGGAACTCACAAAACATGTGGGGCAATGCAGAAGAGGGGATTTGGATATGGTGCCTTTGCTTTAACCGTGAGTGGGCTTAGCTGGGTGGAAGGACAGGTGCTTTGAATGTAGAAGGTCCCAACAGGTTGGGTCTCCAGCACTTCCAGCTAAACGGCTCTCAGGCGAAAGGGCTTGGGGAGACCTCTCTGACTGAGGTCTTGGAGAGTCGCTGCCACACAGAGGGGATGGTGTTGCTTGAGATCAGCCTTCCACAAGTGCTTCTTTCCAAATAAGTGTGTTTTGCACCAGGGCAGCAGGAGAAAACCACATTTTCTTCAGGGTATTGGGACGATGCTGTGATAAGATAAGATAAAACTTTATTTGCATTAGCCAATGGCCATAGCAACAGTAAAACATTACAGTATACGCAGAAAGGGAAATTTGATATAAGAGCACAATTTAAAGTCCTGAATCAGCAGTCAGTTAGTGGCCCTTATTCTGATGGCCCCTGCTATGAACCTAGCAACCTTTGCTGTTATCTGCTCATTTTGATCAGATAGAAGAAAGGACATTGTGGCAGTGGCTGAGCGCCCTGGGATGGTTAGTGCGAGTGGGGTGATGATCTCGTTCCTCAGGTCTTTGTAGTGAATACAAGACAGGAGCACATGTGACGCTGTTTCGGTGCTACCATCTCCACAGGGGCAAAGACGTTTCTCAGGCGGGATCTTTTGGAATCGACCCTCAAGTACCGCAGATGGCAAAAACATCCAGTCTTGCAAGTGTAGAAGCACGTCTGCATTTTGGGATAATAAGTTTGTGCAGATATGGGGCCAGAGAATCAAAATGGAGAGGTGGAAAATGAACATACCAAGGGCAGACTATGCTGTGACTTAAGTGAGTTTAAAATGCAAAACTTCAAATAGGCTCCTTTGGGAGGAAGTGGGGATATAAATGGAAATCACAACCATTTGCTGGGTTTTGGAAATCAGGGCTGGCAAACTTGCTTCTTCATCACAAATGGATGTGATTCCACCCCCCCCCCACCCCCAAGGACCTGATTCTTTTACACTATGAAGAATTATAATTGATCATTTGCATATTATATGAGTGTGATGTTCACATTCACCAGGACCGATTGATTTCACAAAGGAACTTGTCTGACTATTTTAGCAGCCTCCTTTGTGAGTGTTCCGTGCAATATGCATACATGACCAAACTTTAGCAGTCACAAAAGCAACGCAAGCCCTTCCACCTTCTCCATGGAAATTTGTGAGTGCATTGTGGAATATCATGCGTACAACATGCAACTTTGTGTGTGTGTATATATATATATATCTATGCGCTGTTTATGTGTTTCCCGTCCCCCACATAATTCAACATAAAACAGAACAGGCAAATCTAACACAGAGAGATGTGCTTTGATAATAAAGCAGGGAGATTGGGCAAGGGAGGCCAAGAACACTTCTCCCTTTGTCTCCCTGATCTGTCTTTGATTTCAGCAATCGGTCTTAATCAGCTTCTTATCAAAGACACTTTCCAGCTCCATCTGTAAAAATAAAAATAAATAAATCTCAGAATAGAATCACAGTGTAGCTGCCACTTAAATGCTTCCAGTTCCTAACACAAACACGACTGACCTTGCTGTTATCTGCATAGACATAGCCCTTCCCAAAAGAAATCAAAGAGTGACCCCTTTCTGTTGAATTTAAGAACATTATTTCTGAGCACAATTCAAAGTGTTGGTGTTGACCTTTAAAGCCCAAATGGCCTCGGCCCAGTAGACTTGAAGGGGCGTCTCCACTGTAATAAACAGAAATCTGCCCTTATTCCCTTCTGGGGGACACAAGAGCCCTTGTAGAGTCCTTTGCAGGTTCTCCATTGGTCAGAGAAAATAACGGAGGCCAACCAGAGAATATTGAGAAGCAAAGCAGTTAGTAAGCCTGATCTTTATTGAACTGTTGCAACAGGGTGTTCCCCTCACACGCAGGAAAGGAGGAGGACCCAGAACCAAGGTGTGCCCGCCCTTATATAGACATGTTAAATTGCCCACCTTGGAGTCCAAGACCACCCCCAGAAACATCATACCTACATCACAGAAAGGGCGGTCTACAGCAGAAATCTGAGTGCCTTGTTTATCTCCTGTCCTTGTTTATCTCCTGTCTGGCAGGTTACCTGTTAATGCTCACTTGATTGGATACCCTGGGGAGCCTGGCCAGTCTTTTGTAATGATAAATACTTAGTTCCTGAGCCAGGTCACAGGCTCACACCCTATTCATATCTTAAATGTGCCCTTAAGACAGGATTTGTGAAGGAAAGGGCAATGGGGAGGTTTCCCACTTTGACCTTGCAGAGAAATATTTGAGGCCAATTTGGTTCAGGACTTTTTTCTGTGGGGTTTCAGACATGTGAGAGAGCCAGTGTGGTGTAGTGGTTAAGAGCGGTAGTCTCGTAATCTGGGGAACCGGGTTCGCGTCTCCGCTCCTCCACATGCAGCTGCTGGGTGACCTTGGGCCAGTCACACTTCTTTGAAGTCTCTCAGCCCCACTCACCTCACAGGGTGTTTGTTGTGGGGGAGGAAGGGAAAGGAGATTGTTAGCCGCTTTGAGACTCCTGAAGGGGAGTGAAAGGCGGGATATCAAATCCAAACTCTTCTTCTTCTCTTCTTCTTCTATGTGGTTTATATATTTATGTATGTGTTTGCTTCGTACATTTATGAACATTTATTACATATCTAAGACCTTAAAATTCTTATAACACCACCCTCATCGTTCAGCCCAGACACAGAGGTCCAGCTCCGTGGGCCTTCTGGCAGTTCCCTCCCTGCGAGAAGTGAGGTTACAGGGACAGAGGGCCTTCTCAGTGGAACACCATCCCTTCAGGTGTCAAGGAGATAAAGAACTACACAACTTTTAGAAGACCTCTGAAGGCAGTCCTGTATAGGGAAGTCTTTTAACGAGTAACGCTTTACTATGTTTTTATATATGTTGGAAGCTTTTTTGCCCTAATCCCTTCCAGCAGCAAAACCCAGCAATAGCTGAGGTCGGGGCTCAGGTGTGAGAGCAGATTGCTTGCAAGTACACAGCTGCATCCCTGGGGAGTGAGGTTACCTGAACATTTGTGTCCAGGGACTTCTGGTGCCAGCAGCAGCAGCAGCAGAGCAGGATCAGTCCTCTCTCTCAGCCTGGTCTGGTGGAGACTCCCAAAAGCAAAAGGGCTTCATCTTTGCAGAACTGCAGCTGACTCCAAGAGGTGAGCAGCAAACGACTAACTTAGCTGCGTGCCCAGCTCTGGTCTCTTGCCTGTGGTGGCAAAGTCCTGGGGGGGGGGAGTGGGGGGGGGAGACTTGCGCATGGGGAGGGATTTCTGGAGTACCCAGGATCAGGGGTCAGGAAGCAACCCAAAACCTGTAGTTGAAGGTATACCTTGTAGTCCATGACTCGGTGGGGATAGATTAATATACAATTTCAGTTTCTCACTTTTAAGTGTTATGGTCAGTTCTCTACATTTCCATACCCTTTGGGGATTTTTTAAAGTCAACATTAAAATGTCCTTACAGAGCCACTTTTTAAAATGTGATTTTGCCTAATGCACGCATTGTTGCAAAGCAATTTTCCTTGATAAGATGCATGTTTATGGGTTATATCTCCAAAAATGTACATTTGTATGGAGACTTGACCCCAGTGCATTTTGGTGCACATTAATTGACTGGAGAACTGCATTGCAAAATTCAGAGAATTGTGAATTTCAAAGGATAGCAGTGTTTCACTTCGTGTTTTGTTTTGGAACATGTGAATTAAATGCAAACAGAATCAAATTCATCCCCCCCCCATCCAACACTGATAATCATCCAGAGTTGCCAACTTTTTCCTGGAAAGCATTCCTCTACTAGTCCTCTCTCTCTCCGAATTAGATTAGCAAGTCCCTATATTTGACGCTGGACTGAACCCTCCTGAATATTTCCCTATCATCTCTAACAGGCACCTCTAGGTTTCTGGCATCCTTCTTGTGAACTTCATGCTAGAAATTTCTGCAATAAGAGGAGAAGATGGTCCGAGCATGGAGACTTCTCTTCTTCTGCGGTTTCCTGAGCCTGACTCTGGGACATGAGGGCCGGGGGGTCTTTCTGAGGATCAAGAAGAAATACCTGGAAGAAAGTAAGCGTCACACTGACACCTCCCTGACTTAGGGAAGCCACACAATCACAGCTGCCTCTGGGAGGATCGTGAGAAATGAAAACATTCCCATCTTCTGTATCAGATAGTGTAGGCAGATCCACCTTGCCAAGCAGCTGGCACAAGAGGTGGATGGGCAGAGGATTTTGGAAAATGTAGGCACTGCCAGCCTGGTGAGGGAGTCTCCTTTCCCCAGGCAGAGGACATTGAGTTCCTTTAACAGGAGATGCTAGGAAATGAGCCCAGAGTCTTCTGCAGGCAAGACATGGGCTTGACCACCACCACCACACGTCTCTTCCTCCTCTGGGGAGGGGCAGGAATTGTTCTATCCTCTACACCTTTCACAGCTACCTTGGCGTATTCTGAAGTCTGCAACTGTTGTCCTTGCTCCTCTGGCCCAGAATCTGAACCTGAGGCAAAGGCATGGTGTTGTCAGGGACTGAGCAGGGGAGGAATGGTGGAGACTGCTTCCCCATCCTGACCCTTCCAGGGAGGAGGAAGAGGAAGACAGTACAGTGGTACCTCAGGTTAAGTACTTAATTCGTTCCGGAGGTCTGTTCTTAACCTGAAACTGTTCTTAATCTTAATTGAAGCTTCAAGATGAGAACAGAAATTGTGCTCCGGTGGTGCAGCAGCAGCAGGAGGCCCCATTAGCTAAAGTGGTGCTTCTGATTAAGAACAGTTAACCTGAGGTAATATTTCTGGGTTAGTGGGGTCTGTAACCTGAAGTGTATGTAACCCAAGGTACCACTGTATGGATTTACAACAGGGGTTTGAGGGAAGTCACAGCTCAGAGGTGGGACGTGGGTGGCACTGTGGGTTAAACCACAGATCCTAGGGCTTGTCAATCAGAAGGTCGGCGGTTTGAATCCCCGTGATGGGGTGAGCTCCCGTTGCTCGGTCCCTGCTCCTGCCAACCTAGCAGTTCGAAAGCACGTCAAAGTGCAAGTAGATAAATAGGTACCACTCTGGCGGGAAGGTAAACGGCGTTTCCGTGCGCTGCTCTGGTTTCTCCAAAAGCAGCTTAGTCATGCTGGCCACATGACCTGGAAGCTGTACGCCAGCTCCCTTGGCCAATAAAGTGAGATGAGTGCCACGACCCCAGAGTCGGTCACGACTGGACCTAATGGTCAGGGGTCCCTTTGGCTTTACCTTACAGCTCAGAGGCAGATGAGGGGGAAAGCTGGGAAATCATGGGAGAGCCGGAGCAACAACACCCGGCTGACACGTTGCCATTAGAAAGCATTCCAGACCCTCCATCTCCCAGAACCCGGCGAGCCTTAAAAGTAGGAGAGCAAAGAGCCCAGAGACAGAAGGCACATGGCAGCACCCCTAGAGCAGATGATGGGAATGACAAACAAGGAAGTGTGGAAGATGACGGGTGGAGATTCATTTGGGACAACGCCATTATCTAAGAGGCTGGGTTCTATAGCCTCTCTCTGTAATGATTGAAATAAAAAAGGATGCTAGGAAACTTCCCCTTGTCTTTTCCTGGGCAACCAGCTGGGAGCCACTGACAGCATCCTGACAGGTGTCAATTTTGCAGTTGCAGTGACACAGCATGGTTCCTGACAGCCCTGCTTCTTGGCGTCATGGTCCTCCAGGTGTTCAGCTCTTGCAGTGAACGATATTCCTCCTTCTTAAGGTCACCCCATCTGTGTCATGGCTCCAAAACAGTCCACTCTGCTTTGTTGAGAAATTCCTCCTCTTGCCCAGTAGCTCCCAGTGCCCCAAGCTGATGTTCCTTCTCTTCCAGCAAGGCAACCAGCTTGCACTTGCTGCTGGTGCAGTTTTGCACATTCTCAGGCAGGAAGATAAACATGGCGCAGGTGTTGCAAGTCACCGCAGCAGCTCCCTCGCCATCCATGTCTCTTGGTCCTACATACACTGTGAGAAAGCATTCTGGGCCACCACTCTAAATGCCCTTGCAACCCTCCCACCTCCACTATTTCCAAGCCACAAGCTCCCAGAAGCTGCAGTCAGCTAAGCAGAGCTGCTGCTGGCTGCTAACTCCTCCCTTAGCTCCCTTTCTTGTTCATCCTGGCTTTCTCCCTGCAGGAGCTCACCCTCCTCAGACCATGCTCTCTAGCAGAGCTCACGGCTATGCGCACAGTCAAACTCACAGTTATAATGGACTTGCATTTCTTTCAGAGCTTGCAAAGTGCCTGGTCGAGTCCAACCTGGGAGAAGAACTAACCCATTTGATTTCGGCCCGCAACCCAGAGCCACGGCACGGCGCTGGAAGGTTCTTCTTCGGATACTTAGAAAATCTATCACCCAGGTAGGGCCTGTACTGGTGTGGAGAATGGTTGGCACAGCTGAGGGCAGAGATTTTCATGGGAGCACCAGATATGGGCAGCTAAACCCTGGTTGGATTGACAGGGATCTAAAAAAAAATAAGAAAAAAATGTTACATAGCTCTTGATGTACTGCTGTAAAGCGCCCTCAGTGTCACATTTTTTAACGCATTTTTAATGTTATAATTGACCCGTGTAGCTGAGTTCCCACTTTGGAATGGGAACTCTGTAAGAGAACAACAATATTCCTCAATCCTGTATACAGTACCCGAAGGAGCGTCTCCGCTCCCATTGTTCAGCCTGGACACTGAGATCCAGCGCCAAGGGCCTTTTGGTGGTTCCCTCATTGCAAGAAGTGAGGTTACAGGGAACCAGACAGAGGGCCTTCTCGGTAGTGGCACCCGCCCTATGGAACACCCTTCCACCAGATGTCAAGGAAATAAGCAGCTATCCTATTTTTAAAAGACATCTGAAGGCAGCCCTGTTTAGGGAAGTTTTTAATATTTAATGCTGTATTGTTTTTAGCACTCAATTGGGAGCCGCCCAGAGTGGCTGGGGAAACTCAGCCAGATGAGCGGGGTATAAATAATAATAGTTGTTGTTGTTGTTGTTTTGCTACCCGCCATCCCAATCTCCAAGCAGTGAGAGACCCTGGGGCTTGCAGGCTCTTACCCAGGTCCTGTTTCCTTGGGACGAAGGTCAGCAGACTGCGGTGTCTTTAGGATGATTTGGTCTTATTTACACATATATACAACCTGAGCATAGGAGGGAGGGGTTCACAGCACGGACAACCCAACAAATCTTACTTTTCCATTAGTCATAGCTTTGGATCCAGCACAGAGCAAGCTGGTCTCCAGCTTCCAGCCTGCTTCCTGCTCAGCTCAGACCCCAAAATCCTTCTCCTACCTAGCAGCCAGGTGAGGTGTGGGGAATGCCCACCCATTAGCCTGGAGAGCCCCATCACTTAGCAGCAGCTCTTGCAGCTTGGCTCATTCTTTTGGGATGCTCATGAGGCCCAGGCAAGGCCATTGTCTTACACAGAAAATCGCCTGACCAGTTCAGCAACAGAGTCCTCTATTAGATTCTAAGTCTCAATGGGTCCCAGACCCCAAGAATTGGAAGAAGCAGTGGGGAGGAGGGGAGGGTTAGGTTGAATTTGGGAAATAAAATAATATATGGGACAGCAAAGGATATAATAGATTCTTATAGAATAGTAATATATTGTAACCAGAATAGAAGTTCAAAAGCGGAAGTAAATGTATTTTTAGTATTTTCATTATTATTATTTCTTATTGGTAGAAGGCAATGTTAACTTAGACTTCTTTGTTTTGCTGTCTGTATGGTAATTTTCTTAAGTCAATAATAAAAAAAAAGAATTGGAAGGACTCCGGGCACCATCCAGACAGAGCCCCAAACCTACAACAATATTATATGTGGCTCCCATTCAGTTTAATAGGCCTCCTCCAAGAAAATGTCCCAGTGGATTGCGCTTTTATCCTTGGGGCATAAGGCAGGTAAAACCCGAAGTTTCAGGCACATTCCCACGTGTCGCTCCTCACATAGACTGGGCCCCTATCTGAGCTTGTTCCCTTTGCAGGCTGAAGGTGGAGACCCCGTATCTCCCAGCTGTCGAAATAGCCATGCGATCCAATGATTCCTTCAACATCCATCTCAGTGTGCAATTCGGGATCTACTTTGAATAGTGAGTTCCTTGTAAGCATCTTCATTTTAGGAAACAGCCTTGAGGAACAAGAGTATGGGAACTCTCTAAGTCTGTGGAATTTGGGAGAAGGAGGAACCCAGCAATCTGTTCCTTAAGGATGCAGGATTCCATCCTCTCAGCTCAAAGGGGCTCCACACAGTCTGAGCAACTTTGAATGCCTTCCCATTGATCTCTGCAAACTAATCTAGGAACCTTTGTTTGCTGAAGACTGAGGCAGAAATATTCCAAATTAATGTGTAAGTGTAGGGACATTCACTTCTAGCTCCCACCCCCTCACGCCCAGTATGTTTGTAATTTAGGCTGATATTACCTACACTGTGCTACTTCACCAGTGATAAGCCCCAACTGGTGTCTTATGCAAAATGATTAATGCGAGGTTGTCTTTTGGTTTATAGTAATGTTCTACTGGAATTTGATTTGAACATACAAAAAAGTTTTTAAAATCACTAAATTAGAAAAATAATAATCAAGCATTCTCCCCTTTTGTAAGATTTTTGTCTTGAATATATATATACACCGTGTATGCAGGTTTTGGTGTTTTCGGGTATCTTACACGGGAAGATACCCGAAAACACCAAAACCTGCATTCCTGTACCCGTGAAAATCTACGAAAGCACATACACCGTATATATATATATATATATATATATATATATATATATATATATATCTCACCTATGCTTTACTGGGTTGCTTATCTTGCCCAGACCTTAGAGACAGTGGCTTCTCCATCTTATATTATTTGTCCTAATGAACTAAGTGCAATAAATGAGAAATCTAATATATAAATGCAAGTGAGATCTTGTGCCATTTGGATGGAAATCTCCAAAGCTGCAGACTAAAATCAATGGAAAACCAAGACAAGCATGATGTTGCGCTTTTAATTCTGTTGGGAGCCACCCAGAGTGGCTGGGGAAACCCAGCCAGATGGGTGGGGTATAAATTATTATTATTATTAATCAAGTAATGAGTGGAACATTATTGCCAGCTTCAAGGAAAGGCTGTCTTTTGGCCCAGATTCTTGGGAGTGCTGGGCTTGGGTTGGGAAAGTTCAAATCCCTAATTGGCCCTGAAGTTCAAGATGATGGACAGCCATCCGTCAGGGATTCCTTAGCTGTCCTTCCTGCATTGCAGCGCTGGACGCTTGGGTTTTCTTCTATGATTCCTACATTTTGTCTCCCAGGCTATGCTCACCAGGCTTCTGCAAGGCTAAAACTATTATCACTCTGAGTCTCCAAGTTGCAATAAATTATCTCTTTCCTTTTCCCCGGATGCCTTCAGCAAAGACGTTGAGATTCAAGTGACAAAGAATTTCTCCGCTGTTGCTAATGGAAGCAGCGGTGGATTCCGCCTCCAGAGCTGCCACTCCTGTGCTGGGATATCGCACATCAAAACCTGGTACAAGTAAATATCCATCTGAGAGCATGGACCAGATTCTGGGGCAGGGAAAGGAGGGACACAGACATATTGGTCATTTGGGGCTCAGCATGGCAGGTAAAGGCACGAAACGGGAGTCCTCTCCAGGCATTTTGCTGGAGGGTTAGTCTGCAAACATTATGTCTCAAGGGAGCTTGAATCTGCACCCTGCTGAGGTTTTCCTGGGTATGGAATAGCCCTGCTAGTAAATCCTACCCAATTTCCCATGGGAAATGGAGGGCCATTGCAACCAGTTCAACCAGTGCCGGATTTATGTATAAGCTAAACAAGCTATAGCTTAGGGCCCCACTCTCTCGGGGGCTCCCCAAAAATTAAAGGGGGAAAAACCTGGATGTACATTTCCAAAATCTAAGATAGAAAACAAATAAAATAAAACCTACCTACAGCAACAGTGTTTTGTGCTGTGTCGGTTCCTATAATGTAATGGGCCCCGCCTGCCAGCCTACTCCCTAAAAACAGTGACAATTTGTGGTTGGCAAAGGACAGCTGGACATAAAAAGAGTCCCATTACCTTCAGTGGCTTAGGGTCTCATCAAACCTAAATCCTGTGGGAATGTTCAGGGATAATAGCCTTTCCAACTTGTGTTAACAAGTTCCACAATTTAGCAGAGTAACATTCCCCTTTTTAAACTCACAGCGGATGCGTTGCTAAGGCTTGCTAAAGCCTCTATAATAACTGTTCTGGTATTTCCCCCTTATTCCCCATAAAAGATAAGACACAGTCTTCTATAAAAGTATAATAAGGTTTGCTCACACATCATTCTGTTCACAATAGGCTCCCAGAAGGCAAACTTAGCATACACCTGGAAACTATCTCATAAGGAGCCAGTCCCTCTGTCCTCTCTTGGCTGGAGGCCAAGAGAGCATCTTTGGCTAAGCAGATGTTACTTCTTCGAAGCATGTAGTCAAAGAGAGAGAGAGATGGCTGCCCTGCCCTGTGATTTTGTGGTTACCTGCACAGGTGAGGCCACACCCACCTCTAGTCACATGCAGATGAGTCTGTCCCAGCCCAGAAGGAAACAGGAAGTTTTCCTGCTGGCTGGACAAACATTCCTCCCCATGTGTAAACATGTTCCCTCTAGGAATATTGTACTTGACTGCTCTTGTGTTTCACATCCCACAAATCCGGCCCGGAGTTCAACCGTAATGACTGGATGCAGAATGACTCCAACAGCTAAAACCCCTAAATACTTGCTAATACAGTGGTGCCTCGGGTTACATACGCTTCAAGTTACAGACGCTTCAGGTTACAGACTCCACTAACCCAGAAATAGTACTTCGGGTTAAGAACTTTGCTTTAGGATGAGAACAGAAATCGTGCTTCGGCGGTGCGGCAGCAGCAGGAGGCCCCATTAGCTAAAGCGGTGCTTCAGGTTAAGAACAGTTTCAGGTTAAGAACGGACCTCCGGAATGAATTAAGTACTTAACGCGAGGTACCACTGTACTTGGTGCCACTGGGAATAATATCTGGAATAACAGAATTATATAACTGCAGAGTCCATAACCACCTTATGCTTTTAAGCTGTAGTCCCAGGCCCGTCCTGTTGTTGTTGTTGTTTAGTCGTTTAGTCGTGTCCGACTCTTCGTGACCCCATGGACCAGAACACGCCAGGCACCCCTGTCCTCCACTACCTCCCGCAGTTTGGTCAAACCCATGCTGGTAACCTCGAAAACACTATCCAACCATCTTGTCCTCTGTCGCCCCCTTCTCCTTGTGCCCTCCATCTTTCCCAGCATCAGTGTCTTCTCCAGGGAGTCTTCTCTTCTCATGAGGTGGCCAAAGTACTGGAGCCTCAGCTTCACGATCTGTCCTTCCAGTGAGCACTCAGGGCTGATTTCCTTAAGAATGGATGCGTTTGATCTTCTTGCAGTCCATGGGACTCTCAAGAGTCTTCTCCAGCACCATAATTCAAAAGCATCAATTCTTCGGCGATCAGCCTTCTTTATGGTCCAGCTCTCACTTCCATACATCACTACTGGGAAAACCATGGCTTTAACTATACGGACCTTTGTTGGCAAGGTGACATCTCTACTTCTCAAGATGCTGTCTAGGCCTGTCATTGCCCTTCTCCCAAGAAGCAGGCGTCTTTTAATTTCGTGGCTGCTGTCACCATCTGCAGTGATCATGGAGCCCAAGAAAGTAAAATCTCTCACTACCTCCATTTCTTCCCCTTCTATTTGCCAGGAGGTGATGGGACCAGTGGCCATGATCTTTGTTTTTTTGATGTTGAGCTTCAGACCATATTTTGCGCTCTCCTCTTTCACCCTCATTAAAAGGTTCTTTAATTCCTCCTCACTTTCTGCCATCAAGGTTGTGTCATCTGCATATCTGAGGTTGTTGATATTTCTTCCAGCAATCTTAATTCCAGCTTGGGATGCATCCAGCCCAGCCTTTCGCATTATGTATTCTGCATATAAATTAAATAAGCAGGGAGACAAAATACAGCCTTGTCGTACTCCTTTCCCAATTTTGAACCAATCAGTTGTTCCATATCCAGTTCTAACTGTAGCTTCTTGTCCCACATAGAGATTTCTCAGGAGACAGATGAGGTGATCAGGCACTCCCATTTCAGGCCCGTCCTAAGAACTCACAAAAGGCAATTTGTCCCCTACCCTTTCGTTCATTGCATTTCACCCTCGGACTATGGTGCTTCTCCTTCATCTGTGGTACTTGGCCCTTCATTTGATTTGCAGACAACTGCTCTATTACCATTTATTTTTATTTATGTACTGCTCTATCACCGCAGGTCTCAGGGCAGTTCACAAGATAAAATCACAATATAAAAGCACAGAATACACATTCAAAATAAAAACAAAAGCAATAACCCAATAACCCAATAACCCCCTCCCAACACATTTAAAAAAGGCATTGGATGTTAATCAGTCAAAGACCTGGTTAAAGAGGAACTCTTATCTTCTCCCAGCTTTTCTCATTTTTGCTACTGCCTTTATTTCCCTTCAGAACTGTCAAAGCATTGAAGGAAGGCGTCACACCGATGGTGAAAAAGTCCCTGGATAAAAATCTAGTTCCTGTTTTGGACGCAAACGTAGGTCTTACCTAGAGTATTCTTGGGTGGGGTTGTATTTGAAGTATGGGATGCGGGTGGTGGCGCTGTGGTCTAAACCACTGAGCCCCTTGGGCTTGCCGATCAGAAGGTTGGTGGTTCAAATCCACAGAACGGGGAGAGCTCCTGTTGCTCTGCCCCAGTTTCTGCCAACCTAGCAGTTCGAAATCATGCCAGTGCAAGTAGATAAATAGATACCACTGTGGCGGGAATGTAAACGGCGTTTCTGCACACTCTGGTTTCCGTCACGGTGTCCTGTAGCACCAGAAGCAGTTTAGTCTTGCTGGTCACATGACTCAGAAAGCTGTCTGTGGACAAACGCTGGCTCCCTTGGCCTGAAAGTGAGATGAGCGCCGCAATCCCACAGTCGCCTTTGACTGGATTTAACCATCCAGGGGTCCTTTACCTGTATTTGAAGTATTGGCTCAGAATATCTTCTGTTGGCGCAACTCCTTGTGGCACAAGGACTGGCACACATGCGGCACAAACAGAGATGAGGAAATCTGGCAGCTCTGGTGTGAAGGAGTCCCATTGTTGTAAGCCAGAAAATAGCGTATCTCCTGAGTTTACGCCAATAAAACTCAGAAACATGAGGAGTTAGGAGTCCAGTGTTGTTTACTGCAAAGCAATAGGTTGCAGTTGGATCGTGCCGCAAAACTGCAACCCTGCCCAGTGGTCCATAGTATTTCTAAAATTTCAAACAAAGCATTTCAATTTCCACCAATCATATACATCATTACGTCATTTCATGTTTAATACACATGTGCAATAAGCACTGGCAATTTCTGCCAGTGATTCCCACCATGTTCTGTTACATTGTGTTAGTGTGCATGTTGGAGACCTGTGTTACGTGTAGCCATTTGCACCATTTAGCAACTTATGTGTATCTTTGTTATTCACGTACTACTTTTATTTCTGCCCCAGTGGGTGGGCGGCGACTTGCAAAATCATCCGTTTCATAAAGTAGCAGGCTACCATAACTTCTCTACTAAAAGCACCCTCAAGGATTTACAGGGGTACACATTATCACATTTATTGTGGCCCTTTGGACCACTGCCACATTATGACTCATTAGCAGGCACTAATTGCCCTGCTAATTGCAAAGGCCACCCAAGACACCCCAATGCCTGCAGCTCCTATGACAGCAGCCTCCCCTTGCTCTGTGGCTTTTGTCTTGCAGGCCTGTGACCTCTTGCTATCGTCCCTTTCTGACTCCGGTGGTTTCTTGCTGAGCCTCCAGGACCTGGGTGAGTCCCTTCCTTTCTCCCTCAAGACTTTTTCTTCCAAAACAGAGAAGGGTTGAGTAGCTGTTCCTCGCCTCCACCTCCCAGGCCCCATGCTAGAAGATGCAGCGTTAGAAGGCTAATAAAATGAACCAGGAAGGAAGGGAAGTTGGTGGCAAATGGATAGTTTGCATTTGGTTAAATGTCCAATCTGTAAAACTGAAAGTGATAAATAATTTGAAACAAAACAAAATAAACATGGGGATTCATGCTGGGGTGTTTTTCACAATGGGCATCTGCAAAAAAAATCAGGGAAATCTGCCTCATGGTTGTTTGGTTGAAGAAAAACAAATGAAACATTATTTTTTTACCCTAATTTATCCACATTCCATTCCACTATTGTAGATTTCGGGAAAGCCAGCACTGTATCAAAAGGGTGTGTGCTTTTATTTTTATTGTTTTAGTTTCTTATTCGTTGCATTTATATTCCTCCTTTGAATCCAAGCAGCACAAGCTGGCTTGCGTAGTTCTCCACCTCCTCATTTAATCCCCGCAACAACCTGCAAGGTTGGACAGGTTCAGAGATGGTGACGGGCCCAAGGTCACCCAGTGAGCTTACGGCCAATGGGGATTTGAACCCAGGCCTCCCAGGTCTCCTCAAGGCCAGGAGAGCTGTGTGCTCAAGGGAGACATCCTCCAGGAGTCCTGCACCCACAACAATGAAGCCCTTTCTCCTTATCTCATTTTTGCCTTTTGTGCAGTTGACTTGTCACCTGCCGGGATCCAGTATTCTCTCCAGAGCTTCCAAATACAAGACGATGTTCTCATCCTCGACCTGGGCGTAAGTACCAAGCATTGCCTACAGGGGATGGGATCCTGCTTGTTCAGAAAGAGTTCAACGAGGGGACCTAGTAGCGCAAAGCACTGGCAACCGTTCATGGGATTTGTTAGATTTGTGTTAGCTATTACAGCCTTTCTCAACCTGTGGGTCCCAGATGTTGTTGAACTACAACTCCCATCACCCCTAGCTAGCAAGGCCAGAGCTCAGGGATGATGGGAGTTGTAGTCCAACAACATCTGGGGACCCACAAGTTGAGAACCACTGTATTACGTAATTAGAAGGAGGACTGTATCAGTTCAGCACCAGATAGTAATCTTCTTTACGAGACCATAGATGTAAAGATTTGAGGCAATGTCCTAGGAGTCATTTGGTATCAGAACAAGTTGCTCAAGGAAGTTAATAGAATCGTAGAGTTGGAAGGGACCCAACTGGACCTTTGCAATGTAGCTATGTGGAACCTCAAAATCATCAGGCTTCATCCCCCTCTGGTGGGGTGGCCTAACCTGCAAATTACAGTGGTACCTCGAGTTATGAACGCCTCAGGTTACAAACGCTTCAGGTTACAAACTCCGCTAACCTGGAAGAGTTACCTCGAGTTGAGAACTTTGCCCAAGGATGAGAACGGGAATCATGTGCCGGTGGCACAGCGGCAGCAAGAGGTCCCATTAGTGAAAGCACGCCTCTAGTTCAGAACAGTTTCAGGTTAAGAACGGACCTCCAGAATGAATTAAGTTCGTAACTAGAGGTACCACTGTACATCCAATTCTGGCAGGAAAGGAAAGTTTCTCTTGAAGGAAATCAAAATTTAAAGAAGCCCTGTTCTAACCCCCCTGGAAGAACCTGTCTACAATTTGGCATGCTTAATCAACCCTGGACTGCCTCCTATGCTGGTGGATTTCATCCACTTTTGTGGAAATGGGGGGAATTATAGGCATTTTTTGGTGCAAATCCTGAGAGCGTACCCTTATGCTATGCCTGCCCTGGAGACCACCATCTCTCATAGACACCTCCTCTTCATAGCTTTGTGAAGGTCTGTCATAATGCCAACATTCAAGGTCACATGCATAGTGTCACAAATAAACATAGTATATCAACCACCTCTGAATATCAGTTTCTGGGGATTACAAGTGTGGTTGGCTCATCTCTTGATTTGGGGCTTAAAACAGGCATCTCATTGGCCAATGTGAGAAGAAGAGGTTAGGGGGCTAGGTGGGCCGTTGGCCTGATCCAGCAAGCTCTTCTGGTTTTCTTATGTAAGCACGTTGGCTCTAGCCGGGGCATCAACAGTGCTATAAGTAACAGGGAAAAGGCCGTTTGAAGACATTACTGGTGTTCAAGAGATGCATGAGAAACACACAAGTCCTGCGGCTGCTGCTTTCAGCTCTCTGCAGGAGAAGGAGAAGCAGAGGGCAGAGCAGAAGGCAGGATTGCTGACCTCTTGAAGTCTCTTCCTGCAATGCAAGATGGAGCTCTTGCGGACGTTGCCATGACGAAAAACCAGCTGGAGCAGAACTTTAACCAGCTCTTATACCCCTTTGAGCCCTTCATTGTGGACAAAGATCACAGAATGGTGAGTAGCGTTGTCTGTTGTAGCTGCATCTGGTTCTTTCCACTGCCCTTGGCCCTGTAGGGCAGGCATATCCAACTTCCAAAAGACAGCGATCTAAAGGGACCCCTGACCATTAGGTCCAGTCGTGACCGACTCTGGAGTTGCGGTGCTCATCTCGCTTTATTGGCCGAGGGAGCCGGCGTACAGCTTCCGGGTCATGTGGCCAACATGACTAAGCCACTTCTGGCAAACCAGAGCAGTGCACGGAAACGCTGTTTACCTTCCCGCCAGAGCGGTACCTATTTATCTAATTGCACTTTGACGTGCTCTCGAACTGCTAGGTTGGCAGGAGCAGGGACCGAGCAACGGGAGCTCACCCCGTCGTGGGGATTCAAACCGCCAACCTTCTGATCTCACACTGAGAGCCAGTGTGGTGTAGTGGTTAAGAGCGGTAGTCTCGTAATCTGGTGAACCGGGTTTGCGTCTCCGCTCCTCCACATGCAGCTCTGGGTGACCTTGGACCAGTCACACTTCTCTGAAGTCTCTCAGCCCCACTCACCTCACAGAGTGTTTGTTGTGGGGGAGGAAGGGAAAGGAGATTGTGAGCAGCTTTGAGACTCCTTTGGGTAGTGATAAAGCAGGGTATCAAATCCAAACTCCTCTTCTTCTTCTGATCGGCAAGCCCTAGGCTCGGTGGTTTAACCCACAGCGCCACCCGCATCCCTTAGACAGCGATCTACTTCCACTATAAATAAACTGGCAGTGATCTACCCATTGGATTGACCAGAGTTGTTGAAGTTTTTTTTTGGGGGGGATGAGCAAAAATTGTTGACTGCAGACACCCCTGCTGTGGGGCAAACTCTGGGCCCATGCAAGACTTAAATACACATTGCATCTCCTCCTCACTCAGAACTGCTTGAAATGGCTTTGAATTTCTTCTAACACTAATCCAACACATGGATGTTCTTGTTTTCAGAGGGGGTTTTAAATAGCAAGTTAGCTCACGAGATAGTAAGGCCAAAGTGTGGCTCAGCCAAATGGAGATTAGTTTAGCTGAGGGGAAGGACAGTCAACAGAATGGTGAAGAATGAAAGTCCACTTCTCTGCTCTGACCTTCTCCATTGATTTCTCATTCCATGTACATCTCCCAGGGCTACTGCCTGTTGGAAAGTGTTTTGCCTGCGCTTCCAGGGCACGTTTCTTATGAAGTGAGTACATTGCATTAGTACAGCTCAGCTTTTAAACATGGTTTTCCCTTCTGAAATTTCTTTGTCTTTTTTTAAAATGATTTTTAATGAAGCTTTCTCATATAAATGAGAAATGCATAATAAGAAACAAAAACAGGCATAAGAAATCTTGTGAACTTAGTCTTGGGACTCCCTCTTGATGCTCCCACAAACAAATCAAAGCAACCAGGCAACACGAAGACAGGTAAGATGGAGAAACAGCAACCGGGAAGACCAAAGGAGGTAATTTATAAATTTTTGAGTTCAAGATCAAAAGTGTTTAGGTATAATACCAGTCTGTAATGGATGATGAGGATCTTGGGGTGTGTGGGGACAACTGCTCACTGTTGTCACAAAACAGATTCAACAAATGGAAGTTGTCATCTCTGCATTAGGAAATGCGATTAAATTTTCCCCATTCCTTATTAAACTTTTGGTCTTCCTGATTTCTGAATCTTCCAGTCATTTTAGCCATTTCAGCATAATCCATCAATTTATAACTTATCTTAAAAACCACTGTAAACAGCTAAAAGCTTTAGTAGGATTAGAATATCACTTGTAGTTTAATGGTGAATTTTGGGTACAATGGAGAGATAAAAAGATCAGGATTATTATAAAAGATGCAGGAGGAAATGATTAACAGTCGGATCCACAAAAGGGAGGAGGGAAGTCCAAGAGATTCCTTGGAATCTAGTTTTTAATGTTGTATGTTGGATATGTGGCTGTAAAAATTCAATCTGAAAAACCAAATAAATAAATTTCTAAAAAATAAATAAAGACTGATTTATATTTCCATTTAAACTGCGTCTCTGCAGGAGCTGAACGACTACCTGGCGAACATAACGGCTCGTGGACAACCTAAATTCCATGGGGCCTATGGTAATTTTTATGTGATCCATCCATTAAAGATGGAGGTGTTCAATACCAAGGAAATGGAGGTCGCCATATGGACTCTGACTGATGTGAGTTCCAGTCTGGGGAGTCTTCTGGAGGAGAACATTTTTGGTCCATCAGCACCGTCTCCCTCCACTGAATGGACCTTCTCTTGTTTTCTCTCTCCCTCTAATGGCAGGCTTACTGTTTACCAGCTGATATTTTTATTACAGACAACAAGCTGAAGCTCTCGTTAACTCTAGACAGGTAACAAACACCCTGACGCCCTATTCAGCGTCATTGCCTCTTGACGTACTTGATAGAACTTATTGCTTGCATGTGCGGGATGATAGAAGCAAAAGGTTGCATGCCGGTAGATACTGCTGCTGCTGCTGCTGCTGTTGTTTAATTTATATACCAATTAATTACCAGGATGGTTTCTATGTGATTTACAAGTATAAGAGCAATCAGAAAACACACATAACTGAAGTACGCACTACAACAATTCCATCAAAACAATAAAGCATGCTAGTCAAAACAGTACAATATACTGCTTAACACCGTCATTTCTAAGCAGTGTGCCGTAAGATTTCCTCTTCTGAAATCTCAAATAAAATCAGTTAAGATTGAACATAAAGACAGAAGCCCCAATTAAAATGGGGCGCTTTGCTCACGTGAGTCGAGTGGCAGGAGCCAAAGGCTGCGAGTAGTTGGAGATGACGGTTTTCATCCATAGATGAGAATAATAATGAAGTAATACCAATGAGACGGAAACATGGAAGGTGCCTAAAGAAGCCAGGGTGGCTATCTAAAGAACTTTTAACTGAATTAAGATTAAAAAAGGATGTGTACAAAAAATGGAAAAGGGGGGAAACCACCAAAGAGGAATTCAAACAAATAGCCAGCACGTGTAGACACAAAGTCAGAAAAGCTAAAGCACAGAATGAACTCAGGCTTGCTAGAGAGGTTAAAAGCAACAAAAAAGGCTTTTATGGGTATGTTCGTAGCAAAAGGAAGAACAAAGAAACAGTGGGGTCACTCAGAGGAGAAGATGGTGAAATGCAAACAGGGGACACAGAAAGGGATGAACTCCTCAATGCCTTCTTTGCCTCAGTCTTCTCTGATAAAGAAAACAATGCCCGACCTGAAGAATTTGGAGCAAATGATTCAGCAAAGGAAACACAGCCCAGAATAACTAAGGAGACAGTACAAGAATATTTGGCTAGTTTAGATGTATTCAAGTCTCCAGGGCCAGATGAACTGCATCCAAGAGTATTAAAAGAACTGGCAGATGTGATCTCAGAACCACTGGCAGTCATCTTCGAGAAATCCTGGAGAACAGGCGAAGTCCCGGCAGACTGGAGGAGGGCAAATGTTGTCCCTATTTTCAAAAAGGGGAAAAGAGAGGACCCAAATAATTACCGCCCAGTCAGTCTGACATCAATAGCAGGGAAGATTCTGGAGCAGATCATTAAGCAAACAGTCTGTGAGCACCTAGAAAGGAATGCTGTGATCACCAATAGTCAGCATGGATTTCTGAAAAATAAGTCATGTCAGACTAACCTGATCTCATTTTTTGACAGAATTACAAGCCTGGTAGATGAAGGGAACTCAGTGGATATAGCCTACCTTGATTTCAGTAAGGCATTTGACAAGGTGCCCCATGATATTCTTGTAAAGAAGCTGGTAAAATGCGGTCTTGACTCTGCTACCACTCAGTGGATTTGTAACTGGCTGACTGACCGAACCCAAAGGGTGCTCATCAATGGTTCCTCTTCATCCTGGAGAAGAGTGACTAGTGGGGTGCCACAGGGTTCTGTCTTGGGCCCGGTCTTATTCAACATCTTTATCAACGACTTGGATGATGGACTCAAGGGCATCCTGATCAAATTTGCAGATGACACCAAACTGGGAGGGGTGGCTAACACCCCAGAGGACAGGATCACACTTCAAAACGACCTTGACAGATTAGAGAACTGGGCAAAAACAAACAAAATGAATTTTAACAGGGAGAAATGTAAAGTATTGCACTTGGGCAAAAAAAATGAGAGGCACAAATACAAGATGGGTGACACCTGGCTTGAGAGCAGTACATGTGAAAAGGATCTAGGAGTCTTGGTTGACCACAAACTTGACATGAGCCAACAGTGTGACGCGGCAGCTAAAAAAGCCAATGCAATTCTGGGCTGCATCAATAGGAGTATAGCATCTAGATCAAGGGAAGTAATAGTGCCACTGTATTCTGCTCTGGTCAGACCACACCTGGAGTATTGTGTCCAGTTCTGGGCACCACAATTCAAGAAGGACACTGACAAACTGGAACGTGTCCAGAGGAGGGCAACCAAAATGGTCAAAGGCCTGGAAACGATGCCTTATGAGGAACGGCTAAGGGAGCTGGGCATGTTTAGCCTGGAGAAGAGGAGGTTAAGGGGTGATATGATAGCCATGTTCAAATATATAAAAGGATGTCACATAGAGGAGGGAGAAAGGTTGTTTTCTGCTGCTCCAGAGAAGCGGACACGGAGCAATGGATCCAAACTACAAGAAAGAAGATTCCACCTAAACATTAGGAAGAACTTCCTGACAGTAAGAGCTGTTCGACAGTGGAATTTGCTGCCAAGGAGTGTGGTGGAGTCTCCTACTTTGGAGGTCTTTAAGCAGAGGCTTGACAACCATATGTCAGGAGTGCTCTGATGGTGTTTCCTGCTTGGCAGGGGGTTGGACTCGATGGCCCTTGTGGTCTCTTCCAACTCTATGATTCTATGATTCTATGATTCTATGATTCTAATTCAAGGCCTTGAAGGGTTGTTAGAAAAGTGGAGCGCAAGGGGCACAGCACACAACTCTCTTCTGAAACAGAAGACTCTGGTCAGGGGCCTCAGGAGGAAGAGCCGAGGGGCCCCGCCGCCTCCCAGGATGGGCCACCCAAGGCACTCGCCTCACCATGCCTAGTGGTAGGAGCAGCTCTGCCCCATGTCCTGCTCTCCTATATCAGGGGCAACCAGGATACAGGTCACGTTTTGCAGGGCACAGTGCAGACTGGTGGGCTCAGATGGGCACTGGAAGATAGTTGTTGCTAAGAGTCCAAGCTCAGATTTTTTTCCCCTGTTGCGAAGCAGCCTGGGATCTTCGGATGAAGGGTGGTATATATATTTAATTAATAGATATGGATTTTTGACCCTTGATGGGAAGCTTCAGATTCGGGGGCGGGGGGAATCACGCGCAATGCAGTTGACGGGGATCTTGTGCTAAGCCACTTCTAACAAGCATTTCCTTTTTCCTTGCAGTGGATTTCTGGACATGGAAGGCAAGAACGTAAGCTCCACCTATTCCACCTATTCTAATACATTCTGTCGTATAGCAAGATCAGTTTCTTCAGCCCTGTTTTGCTTGACCTTCCTCACAGTCCCTCTTCAGAGAATCACGGCAAAGGCCATGATTGGGCTTAAAAGCTTCTAAGTGTCTTGCCCAAGACACTCAGCCAGTTCATGGCCAAGCAGGGATTTGAACTCAGGACTTCATTTTTTTAAAAAATAAAATATTTATTAAATTTTTTTGAAATATAACAGTAAAAATGAAAAAGAAAAAAGAAAAATACAAAATAAAAACAGTTAAAAACATACATTTTTTTTTTTACTTATTTTCTTTTAGCTTATTTCCCGGACCTCCTCATACCTCCCTTTTTTGTATTCCACTTCAATTTATTGGTTCAGCAAATCCTTACCATTAGATTTTAACCCATTTATAACCCTTTTTTCATATTCTCTTAAATCATTACAGCTGGAAACCCCTTAGTTGCTATCCAACATCATTCTATCATTCATTAATTTTACAATATTTCTGTAGATAGTCTTTTAATTTCTTCCAGTCAGGACTTCAGAGGCTGACTTGTCTGCTCTTTCCACCCGCTGGTGCTGCTTCTGTTCAGTCTAAGGTTTTGTTCATGGGTGATGTCAGGATTTGCAGTGGCCGACAGTTATGTTCTGGGCCCAGTGCCTTGGCTGCTCCTGGCCTAGCTCAAAGGAATTGAAATATACTCGGAGTTGAGTGTAGATTTCATGCTCTTCATTCAGCTCATAGTAATGAGGAATGGAAGTTCCCCTGAAATATACATTATACATTATATTTACACAATGGGCCCCACATGATTGGCTAATTCTGGGATTCTCCTGTAGGCCAATCAGGTTGCGGATTCATTTCTACCTGGAGCTGGATTGGGTGGCTCCTGTGGACCAATCAGACTGCTGCATTCTGGATCCTATTGTTCTAGGACCAATCAGACTGCTGCATTCTGAATCCTATTGTTCTAGGACCAATTAGACTGCTGCATTTTGGATCCTATTCAACTCAGTACATAACAGGAATGTTCTCCCTAACTACAGTATATTTACTTATTTGTTAAATTGTGTATTTGTTAAATTTATATCCCTCCACTCCTCCCAAAGAGCTCAGGGTGGCAAACACATCTGGGATAAAAACAGGTATGGCTTTGCAGGAGGGGTTTGCAGGAGGAGAAGGTGACGCTCTTCCCAAGGCACCACAACTGATTAATGGGAAGGAGGGAGGTGTCAAAAGGATTGTCCATCTCTGGAGCAAAGTGCCTTGAGATGGCTCTTCATGCTGACTCTCCATTGAAGTCACATGGATTATGGTACTGTTGGACCTGGTGAGACGCCTCCCTTTCCATGCTGCTTCCTTGCATTGCTGATCACATCTCTTCTTCTAGAGGGCCCGGCTCCACGGAAGTGCATACGACGCTGTGGAAACGCTGGAGCAGGTGCTGTACCAAGAGAGTCCGTTGGGTAAGAGTTGTGGGGTACCGAGGTGACGTTGACTCAGGTACAGTCACAGCCTTGATCACTTTTGAGGTTTCCTTCCAAGCCATCGCTTCAGCCCCAAACCACAAAGCTTGCTTGTTGGGTAGCACCGATGGTTGAACTGAAGCCTTCATCTGATCCTCAGTTCAGCCAAGCTCTCTGGAGGAACATCCCTTTGTGGCTGTGTAGAAGCCCTAAGGGATGTGGGTGGTGCTGTGGTCTAAACCAGTGAGCCTAGGGCTTACTGATCAGAAGGTCGGCGGTTCGAATCCCCGCAATGACGGGGTGAGCTCCCATTGCTCGGTCCCTGCTCCTGCCAACCTAGCAGTTCGAAAGCACGTCAAAGTGCAAGTAGATAAATAGGTACCGCTCCTGCGGGAAGGGAAATGGCGTTTCCATGCGCTGCTGTGGTTCGCCAGAAGCGGCTTAGTCATGCTGGCCACATGACCCGGAAGCTGTCTGTGGACAAAGGCCGGCTCGTTCTGCCTATAGAGTGAGATGAGCGCTGCAACCCTAAAGTCATCTGCGACTGGACCTCACGGTCAGGGGTACCTTTACTTTTACCTAGAAGCCCTAATGTCAAGGAGAGAGGAACGTGGTACTACCCACCCCTCCTCAATCTGGCCTAGTGACATGAACCAGGATGCCTTCTGTTGACCCAAATTGGTGCATGTTGTGTTTCTTCTCTCCAGATTACCTGCAGCAGGAGCTCCCCTTGCCACTGGTTCCAGACATTGGCGAAGTGATGAAGATGGAAGATACGTCCTATGATGTGAGCCTTTGGCATTTAATCCAGGTTCAGGATGCAGGCTTTGACCGATGCAGCCCTGGAGGGTCTTAAGGGGCAGGAATAACCATACTTTAGAGGTCCCAGGCCCTAAGGAAGTCAGACTATCCTCCACCAGGGCCAGGGCCTTTTCAGTGATGGCTCCGACCTGGTGGAATGCTCTCTCCCATGAGACCAGGGCCCTTCAGGATTTAACCTCCTTCTGTCGAGCCTGTAAGACAGAGCTATTCCACCTGGCCTTTAATTTGAATTCAGCCTGATCTTTTATTTCCCTTCTCTTCCTTCCCCCTCCCCTTTTATGAACATCACCCGCTCTGAGACCCCACAGCCAGCGGCGTAGCATGAGTCGTCAGCACCCGGGGCAACGCAAGTAATTTGCGCCCCCTAACCCGGGGCAAGGCACGTAATTTGCGCCCCACCCCCACCCCCTAACCTGCGAGTTGCCGCTGGCGCTGCTGCCCAAACGACGCCGCTTGCCCGGAGGAGGAGGGGGGCAGAGAGGCGAGGAAAATGCAACGGCCCAGCAGCTGCAGCAGCAGCGGTGGAGGCGGGGCTGTGAGGAGGGGCTGCCTGGCGCGTCCTCCGCGGCGAGTGCTGAGAGCCGCTGCCTGCCGGGCGCCTTCAGCCAGGCGCTGCGAGACATGCGGCTCTGCTACAGGCTGCGCCCAAGGCTCTTCGGCGACTCCGGAGGCAGCGAGCGCACCCCCCCAGATGTTGCGCCCGGTGCGGCTTGCACCCCTTGCACCCCCCACGCTACGCCACTGCCCACAGCTAATTCTCTCCTAGTCTCCTCGCTGGCCCAAGTAGGACCAATTCAGCCAGCTAGCCCTGGGGATTATCTCATGCTTATTTCCCCTAAATTGATTTTTGAATTTTATTGTTATTCATGTTTTTATACTGTATTTTATGCTGCTTTTACAATTAAGTGTTATAAATCTGTTGTTAGCTGCCCTGAGCCCGGTTTTTCAACCAGGAAGGGCGGAGTATAAATAAAAATTTATATAACTTATATTTATAGGAAAAGCCCTGGAGTGCCGCAGGGGACTTTCCGCAAAGTCTCAGAGTGCAGCTCCCTGCCGCAGTTCAGCAGAGCAGGCGCTCTATATAGGAAGCCCTGATGGCAAGGCAAACAGGCGGCAAGAGATGAGTTGTTGCGCAAGTGTGCAAGGGGGAACCCACAGCCAGACCAACAGGCAGCAGGAAAGGGTCTGCTGAAAAGAGGGAGAGGGGGAGATTTGGGGTGCAGGGGTGGTATTCTCCTGAAGCAATGGCCTTTGCAGGGGCAAGGCAAAGGCACCTTGGACATCTGAGGCTGGAGACCTCCGTAGGAGAAGGGGCAAGGTCCTATTTTAGCAGCAACCAGGAGTTGCAATTCTATCAGGCTTGCTAGCTAAACCTTCCCCAGGGTCTGCCCGCCCTGCTTCGCCATCTGAGGTGAAACAGAAAAGTCACCACCACCACCACTGATGCCCTCCCCCAAAGCCTTGCTAACAGAGTTGTATGGCTGTGGTGGCAGCTTTCAGTGAGATCTTGTTAATAATAATAATAATAATAATAATAATAATAATAATAATAATAATAATAATAATTTATTATTTATACCCTGCCCATCTGGCTGGGTTTTCCCAGCCATTCTGGGCGGCTTCCAACAAAGTATTAAAATACAGTAGTCTGTTAAACATTAAAAGCTTCCCTAAACAGGGCTGCCTTCAGATGTCTTCTAAAATTCTGGTAGTTGTTCTTCTCTTTGACATCTGGTGGGAGGGTGTTCCACAGGGCAGGTGCCACTACCGAGAAGGCCCTCTGCCTGCTTCCCTGTAACTTGGCTTCTCGCAATGAGGGAACCGCCAGAAGGCCCTCGGCGTTGGACCTCAGTGTCCAGGTAGAACGATGTGGGTGCAGATGCTCCTTCAGGTATACTGGACCGAGATCTTGCTGGAAGTCGTCTCCATGCGACCCTGCTGGCAGCAACCCTGCCCCGTGGAACTCTGCTGCCTGAGGCAGCTGCTTCCATCTTCCTCATGGGCAGCCCGGCCCTGAGCTTCACTCAGCTGAGTTGATTCATTTAAAGGAGTCCACTTTGCTTTAAAAGGCATAAACTCCGGTGGAGTCACGAAGACTGTGGTTCCCCTAGGACAGGGGACTCTTCTCAGCCAGCAAGCCACAAACCCTTGTGTCTAACTTTCTGGGGAGGGGGGTTGCACATACCACTGGTTATGGGTGAGGCCAGAACCAGGAGAAGGTCTAGGCATGGTTGTGACGCTTAACTTTACACGGTCAGCTAGTTTGCAGCCATGCAGAAGGCCAGAGGTTTGGACACGCCTTTCCCCTCTACCCAGGACAGTGTGAGGCATGGCCAGGATTCAAGAGCACCCACTAGCCCACAGAAAAGGCCTCAGGAGGGCATGGAAGAGGGCAAGAGAAGGCTGCGGGGGCACCAGGGGAAAGGAGGGGATCTCAGCAGGGTCCTGTGGCTCCAGGGGGCAGAGGGTGGAAGGCCGCTGGGAAGGGCTCAAAAAGCAGAGTTGGAGGAGAGAAGTCTTTGGCATTGGGAGAAAACATCACACTCCGGGAGTCGGATGGGCACATTTTGAACTCTTCCTTTTCCTTCGCTATAGGAATTCCTCTTGGTTTCTATAATCGCAAAGTAAAGATGTCCTCTGGGGTCCTGCTTGAAAACCAAGAAGCCAGAATCGTCTCTCACCACTTCCCTTCCCTTTGGGGCCATTTCCTTCAGCAGCACCAACCAGCAGCAGAAAATGGTGCTGCCTCCAAATTTGGAAAGCCTAGGATTTCTATAGCAAAGGCCTGCCTTAGGATTTAAATTGCTTAAAAGGTCTGTGTTGAGGCAAGAGGCAATGGGCAGTGCAAGGTGGGAGCCACACACGGGGTCCTGAATGCTCTTCTTGGTGAAACAGCACCCATCGATTTGACTGGAGCTTCCTTGAAAGTGCTTTCAAGTGGTTAGTGTCCAGTGCGAAGAAAGTCGTATTTCCCATTGTATCAATCCCTCTTAATGGATGAAATGAGCATGGAGGTCTCCAGATCTCCTTCGATACTCCAACCACCACTTAGCAGGTGCTTGCCCAGTTTTATAAGAATTTAAGGTCTCAGATATATAAATTAAATGTTCATAAATTTACAAGGCAAACACATACATAAGTATGTAAACCACGTGTCTGAAATAGTACAGGAGAACAACCCTGAAACCATTTTGACTCTCCCAAGTTGACCTCAAATGTTTCTCTGCAAGGAGGAAGGAAATGGGAAAGCCTCTCCATTGTCTTTTGCTTACCTGTCTTAAGAGCACATTTGTGTATGAATAGGGTGAGCCTGTGACCTGGATTCAGGAATTAAAGTATTTACCATCACAAAAGAATGGCCAGGCTGCCCAGGTAAAACAACCAGTGACCATTGTCAGGTATCCTAGCAGGCAGGAATTCTGTTGTAGACCGCCTCCTTCTGTGATCAAAAATAAAAAAATTCCTTCCAGTAGCACCTTAAAGACCAAGTTAGTTCTTGGTATGAGCTTTCGTGTGCATGCACACTTCTTCAGATACACAGTGTGCATGCACACGAAAGCTCATACCTAAAACTAACTTAGTTGGTCTTTAAGGTGCTACTGGAAGGATTTTTTTTATTTTTGACTATGGCAGACCAACACGGCTACCTATCTCCTTCTGTGATGCATGTATGATGTTTTGGGGGTGGTCTTGAGCTACAGGGTGGGCAATTTCAAAAGTCTCTAGTCTGCACACCATTGTTCTGGGTTCCTCCTCCTCCTTTCCTGCGTGTGAGGGGAGCACCCTGTTGCAACAGATCAATAAAGATCAGGCTTACGAGCTGCTTTGCTTCTCAGTATTCTCTGGTTGGCCTCTGTTATTTTCTCCTACCGATAGGGAACCTACTCTATATGGGCTCTTGGGTACCCCAATAAGCAAAAAGGAGCAGGTTTTGTTTACAACACCAGCAAAATATATTGTCTACTGCTATTGTCTCACTCCTCCTCCTCCTCCTCCTCCTCCTCCTCCTCCTCCTCCTCCTCCTTCTTCTTCTTCTGTGATTATGAAGGGCACAGCAACAATTAACAATAATCTGTCACCCCTAACATCAGCTTTGCTACTACATGAAGGTTTACATCAAGGAAGCCCTCTGCATTAATAAACACTTTGCTTCTCTTGCATTTAGAATCATAGAATCCTAGAGTTGGAAGAGACCACAAGGGCCATCGAGTCCAACCCCCTGCCAAGCAGGAAACACCATCAGAGCACTCCTGACATATGGTTGTCAAGCCTCTGCTTAAAGACCTCCAAAGTAGGAGACTCCACCACACTCCTTGGCAGCAAATTCCACTGTCAAACAGCTCTTACGGTCAGGAAGTTCTTCCTAATGTTTAGGTGGAATCTTCTTTCTTGTAGTTTGGCTCCATTGCTCCGTGTCCGCTTCTCTGGAGCAGCAGAAAACAACCTTTCTCCCTCCTCTATGTGACATCTTTTTATATATTTGAACATGGCAATCATATCACCCCTTAACCTCCTCTTCTCCAGGCTAAACATGCCCAGCTCCCTTAGCTGTTCCTCATAAGGCATCGTTTCCAGGCCTTTGACCATTTTTGGCCTTTGACCATTTTGGTTGCCCTCCTCTGCACACGTTCCAGTTTGTCAGTGTCCTTCTTGAACTGTGGTGCCCAGAACTTGTATTTGTATGGTTGTATCTTCCCATTTTTGTATCTTTCCCAGTAGTCATGTATGGAAGTGAGAGCTGGACCATAAAGAAGGCTGATTGTCAAAGAATGGATGCTTTTGAATTCTGGTGCTGGAGGAGACTCTTGAGGGTCCCATGGACTGCAAGAAGATCCAACCTCTCCATTCTGAAGGAAATCAGCCCTGAGTGCTCACTGGAAGGACAGATCCTGAAGCTGAGGCTCCAAGACTTTGGCCACCTCATGAGAAGAGAAGACTCCCTGGAAAAGACCCTGATGTTGGGAAAGATGGAGGGCACAAGGAGAAGGGGACGACAGAGGACGAGATGGTGGGACAGTGTTCTCGAAGCTACAAACATGAGTTTGACCAAACTGCGGGAGGCAGTGGAAGACAGGAGGGCCTGGTGTGCTCTGGTCCCGGGGGGAACAAAGAGGCGGACACGACTGAACAACTAAACAACAACAACAACATCTTCCCATTACTTCCCAAATTAGTATTCTGGTAGAGAGGGAGACCCAAATGCCTGCCAGATAAATACTAAACTCCCAAGCACCTAAATCTGCTGCTTTATACTTCTCTGCACTCGTTCATGCATGCACTCTGGTGCCCTGGCATTTTAGATCTTGATGTCAAAAGTCAGTGCGCACAATGTGGGGCAAGTTACACTGGCGTAAGCTTACAGAGGGGAACTCAGGCCCTGCAAAGTTGTTCATTCCCTGGGGTTCCTCACACTGAACTGAATGGGAAACAACAGAGAAAGGAGAGGGTTGCTGGGAAGGGAGAGAAGCAAGTATTGAGCCCTGAAATTTGAGGGGAATGAATTCTTCATGGTTAAGCTACTGGGGTGCTGGGATGGGGAGTAGAAATTATGCAGAGCAATGATCAGTGTAAAGAGATCTTCTGGGTACTGCCAGGGACTCCAGCTTTCTCACTGGGGAACTTGCAAATGAAATTAAATCCAGTGTGCAATCGTCTCAAAACTCAAGTCATGTTGCAGAATTAAAAGTGTTTACTGGTTTTCCTCTGTGAGTCAGCCAAAATAAGGAGGTGCCTAAATTAGGATAGAGCAGCACTTTCCAAATTTTGCTAGTGTGTCGGCTGCAGTGTGGAGGTGTGTTGGGTCTTGCTGGACCAACCAGCCATTTTACCTTAGTAGAATTACACTGGTGCAACCCAGACCTTGGCAGCAGCAGGAAGGGAAAAGGCTGTTTCATTTGCTATGTTGCTCCTTCCTTTGCCAAATGCATCTGCAAATGCCGCTTTTTTGAGGAAAGTTGCTTGCTTGCTGTTCCTTGAAAAGCCACCCAGCAGTCAGTCTGGCCCAATATCTCCACCTTGGCTCTGGGCCCTCCCACCTGCTGGCTGTGGGGAGACCAAAATGGGGGGCATCTCTCAGGAACTCCCTACAAATGGTGGGATGAAGGGGCTGCCCATGAAATGGGGGGGTCTCTGCCTGTGCCAAAGGGACCCCCTTGGCCAAGGGCTCCTTCTCACCTGGAGGTATCTTGCAACCCCCATGAGTCACCTAGTCAACAGGTGTGGAGAAAGTCCTCTTTTCAAGGAAGGGAGGACTAGAATTAAGGGGGGGCTGAATATGCAGACATTAATACACAGCCGTCCTTTGAAATTTACACACTCCCCAGTTTTTGCAGTGCAGTCCTCTGGCCAAGAAATTTGTACAAGTAGATAGATATTAAGATAAAGTGAAAATAACCCAGGAAAGCATGTTATGGGAGGAGAAATTGCTTTGCAAAACTGTCCATGTTAGGAAGAATTGCACGCAACCATGTGTGTATCCGGAGAAATGTACACTGAACTGTTGATGGATTTCCCTGGGGACTTCTCCCCCCCGGATCCCGAAAGCAGGGAAATGAGAAACAGAGAAATGGGCATCAGGTTCTCTCCTTCCTCCTTCCGGCTCCGAGTCCTGCGATTCTGAGCAGCCATCACTGGGGTTGGGGCTCAGGTGCGAGATGAGGGCAAATGCACCTCCTTCTCCTCAGGGAGGAGCTGCCAAGGGACTCCTTTTCCCGGCAGCGCCTGATCCTGGCCTCTCCCCTCCTCTCTCTGGCCTCTCTGATAGGATTCCTGCCTTGGGATCCCTTCTAACTCTCCTCTGGCCAGAGAAGGAAGCCTCTGAGCTTAGTCTGAGGGGAAACAGATCCCCCCCTGTTGTGTATTGAGTCAAAGGATTTTATATCTGTATTATGATTGTCTGTATTTGCATTAGGGTAAAGTAACTGCCTTTTGGTACCAGAGGGTACAGCTACTATTGGTTCATTTAAGCTGCTGTATTTGGATCCTCTGTCTTATTGGTTCCCTCCAAAAGGCAGAACTGTGATTGCCTGATATTGTTCCCTCCAAAATGTATCCTTTCTTGCTAGTTCCCTGTCCCCATAAATGTAGCTTTCCTCTCCCCAGTCTTTAGTCTTGTTGCTTTAATAAAGAAGTGTTACTAGAGAACTGTCTCCAGCATGTTATATCAAGAGAGCTGAAATCACAAACCCCACGTCACAACACCCCCCCTTCTGTTCTGTAGGGGAGGGACCCGCCTCGCAGGGCTGGTTTTGGCTGCCTCCGGCTTCTCTGAGCAGCCCCAAACTTGGCTTTTCCGGAAGGCGGGTGGGACCCACAAACCTCCCCAACCTCCTTCCATCTCCTCCAGGGAACTGGCGGCTTCCCCCACCATTTTCAGATTTTATCCCCCAGAAACCAACCCAGATGTGAGGAGACATGTTTCAAGAGCTGTTCCCAAACCATCAGTTGCTTCGGCTCCTCCAGCGCCTGACCCTTCCCTCAGCCAGGCTCCGGAGGCCAGAACATAAGTGGGCAGAAGTTCCCCCAGGTTTCCTCTTAATTTCTCCAAAATGTTTTCCTGCTCTGCTCAGTCAAACTCTCCCTCATTCTTTAAAGAGTCCACAATCGGCGGTTTCCTCATCCCTCATTTCTGAGTAAATCTCCCTCAGGAGATCCTTCTTTCTGGCCTCATCCAGAAGCTCTGAATTTGGTTCTCTCAAAACTGAACAAAAATGCTTCTATATCATCTCCTTTTTGAAATTTTGCTTGTTCCACTGAGGTAACTTCCCCACTTCTCTGTGGAACCAGTCCTTCTGCTCTAAGCTCTATTTTTTGCAATTTAAGATTATACATTTCTTTTTCATGTTCTGCCCCTTTCTCTCCCTTTCTCTGTCAGCAGCCTGTATTTTCGCTAACTGAATCGGCTTGTTCTTGTTCTGCTTGTATTTTGACCTTTCTCTCTCTTTCTTTCTTTCTTTCTTTCTTTCTTTCTTTCTTTCTTTCTTTCTTTCTTTCTTTATCTTCTGCCTGTATTTCAGCTAACAGAATCTGTTTTTCTGCTTCTATTCTGCTTTCCATTTCAAGTTCTATCTCCTGACCAGAATTTCCCTCAGAAATCGCTCCTTCAGACTGAGCTTCTCCCTGACTGCCTCCTCTTGCCCTGGAGCTTTATGAGGAGGTGCCATTTCCTGACAGGAATTTCCCCTCACCAAAGTATAACACACTTTCTTCTACTTTGGGAATTTTATTTCCTATCAAAATGCTCCACCAATTGCAGCGAGCCCAGTCTTAACCGCTGCTTAATTTTAGGAAGAAAAACTCTCCGATATTGGAAGCTTAGGGAGATGTTTAACAGATGAAAGAATTTATTTTACAGAACAAAGTTGGTAAATCAAACGGTGTGGCAGGAGATAGAAATCTTTCAAGGAACAGTTATCTTATTTATATATCTATATTAAACCCAGTGGATGTTACAGGCTTCCTAACAAGGTGCTTCTCCATCCTCTGTTTTTTGATATCCTGGAATATTCCTTTGTTCCTTGAGGTAACTTCCCCACTTCTCTGTGGAACCAGCAATTCTGCTCTAAACTCTATTTCTTGCATTTTAAGATTATACATTTCTTGTTCTTGGTCTGCCTCTCTCTCCCTTTCTCTGTCACCTGCTTGTATTTTGAATAACTGAATCTGCTGTTCTACTCAAAGCCTGGCTTGTTCTTCTTCTGCTTGATTTTGGCCTCTTTTTCTTTATCTTCTGCCTGTATTTCGGCTAACAGAATCTGTTTTTCTGCTTCTGTTCTGCTTTCCATTTCAAGTTTGATCTTTCTAAGTTCAAACTCCTGACCAGAATTTCCCTCAGAAGTCTCTGCTTCTGACTGAGCTTCTCCTCTTGCCTCTGGCTGCCATTTCCTGACAGGAATTTTCCCTCACAGAAATCTAAAACACTTTCTTCTGCTGGTGGGATTTTCTTTCCTATTGTGACGCTCCACCAGTTGTGGAGAGCTCCATCTTCATTTTTTTCTGAATAAAATTCTCTGATACTTGGAGACTTAGGGAGATAGTTTAACAGCTGAAAGAATTTATTTTACAGAACAAAGCTGGTAAATTGAAAGGTGTGTCAGGAGACAGAAATCTTTCAAGGAACAGTTATTTTATATATATATATATATATATATATATATATATATATGTGTGTGTGTGTGTGTGTGTGTGTGTGTGTGTGTGTGTGTATGTATACACATATATATATGCGCGTTGTTCCCAGCCTTGGAATTACTAGTCAAGTAGCATGCAAGAAATGAAATAGCTTTAAACGTCTGAGTTGTGGCAAAAGGCAATGTGCGCAATCCGTGTGTGGGACTTGTGTTTGCAAACCCCTTTGGAACAGATGGGAGCCACACCAGGATTCCTGAAGAGGCATTGCACAGCTCCCATTCATTTCAAGGCAGCTTGCGTGAGAGAGCTTTCAAGTGGTTTGTGTCTTTCCAGGGCTCTGCATGGCTTCTCGCCAGGATGCCTATGCTCTGCCTTCACAGCAGGAGGGAAGAGGGGGGCTTGTGCTCCCTGGTTTCCCACAGGCAACTGCTTGGCCACTGGGGGAGCAGGATGCTGGACTAAACGGGCCATTGGCCTCATCCAGCTTTCTCTTTGACATTCTTCTGATGTCTTTCTTTTGATGGACGAATAGAGCACGGGGCTCCTTTGATGGGTTTATGTCTCCCATTCCTCCTGTATTCCAAGCATCATCCTGTGGATCGTGTCCAGCAAAATATACTGCTTGTCTGACTATCTTGTCTCCCCCTCACTTTCTTCCTTTCTGATGCATCAAGGACTTCCCACCCAAAATGTCAGCATTGCTATTTCCCCTTCATGAAGGTTTGCTGCAATAAAGTCCTCTTTCGGCGTTAATACGCCTTTTGCTTCCTCGGCATATTTACTTGTTTATATTCAGCGGATTTATAAGCCACTTCACAATGTAGTTATTGAAGCTGTGCACAATAAAAGAGAAAATGAAGTAGAAACAAAACAGAGGAGAAAATGTAGACTCTAAAAGCCAATTTGATCATACCTACAATTGTGCAGTTAAGATTATACAAAAGGATTAGGGAAGCCTCCTTAAACAAAAAAGTATTTAATAAGTGCTCAAACATCAAGATGGCAGAAGCCTGTGCAGTCGCTCCTTATAATGGTTCCAGAGGGCAGGGGCTGCAACACTAAAAGCCCAGTTTCAAGTGCAAGCAAAGCATGCCTCTGGGGCACGTGGGACTCTCAGCGGTGCCCTATCTGAGGAGGGCAGTTTCTGGACACGGATTTCTGGGGTGATGCAATGTTACTTCTCAGGCTACCAGTTTATCAAAATTTATCTCTGCCTATGCTATCATTCTGATGCTCCTACTGGCTCTAGGATCTACACTGGTGTAAAACAACCTCCATTGTCCACCATGACCGTTTCTGAATCCATTGCTGAACCCGGATTTAATCTCAATTGCATCTATAGTCCCATCTCAGTGGAAATCAACATAAATACCTATTGAACTGCTGTTTATCTGAACAGTCATTAGGGTTTACCAATGTGAAAATTATTCCAAAAACAGGGGGGCCCTTTTCCAGGGAAGAACCCCCACCCCACCCTGCTGCCTGGAAGACCAAGCAGAAGAAGCAGAAGAGAGGGCGACATTCTGCATTGCGTCTGGGCTCTCCTCTCTCTCTTTCTGCATCGCCATTAACCGTAGCGAACGTCTGCTCCAAAGAGCAAGAAATCCTGGGGAGAGATCAGAAGGCAGAATTAGGAACAGAGGAAGCTGCCCTATACAGTCAGGCCATCGGTCCCTCTAGCCAGTGCCGCCACATTGCCCCCAAGATCGGGGGCGGCAGCATGTGTGATGTCATGTGCACATCATGTGACGTCACACTCGTTTTCCTGACACCAAGCAGGCTGGTGAAGCCTCCTGCGACGTTGCTCTGGGCTGCCTCAATTTTGGGAGGGCTGGAACCCTTTCAAAGAAATATTGAGGAGTCGGAAGACTGCTCTGCCGCCTAGAATTGGCATGCCTGCCTCTAGCTTAGCAGTGTCTCTCCAGCAATGGCTCTCCATGATTTCAGGCAGGAGTCTCTCCCAGAACCGCCTGGAGACGCCAGCGAGGATTGAACCTGCAACCTTCCACTTGCGAGACAGGCACCCTACCCTTGAGCTATGGCCCTTGCAGCTGAGTCTTCCTCTGGCCAACAGCAGGACAACAAAATCCTGGCATCCAAACACAAAGGGTCCAGGATGCCTACCTCCTGGGACGTGTGCTCTGCAAGCAGGGCTGTTTGTTTTACTTAATATTTCCTAAAAAATTATACACTGCTTGAGTGCAAAACAACAACAACAACCTTCAAAGCAGTTTGCAAAATAAGATAAAGCAATAAAATTATCACAACCACGATTCAAGAGTTTTGAAAAGTTAAAAGAACAATAGACTAAAAACAGATCTGAACTCACCTCAGATTTCTTAAACATCTGGAGAGCCTTGTCTAAGCAAGAATGTTTTAATCAGGCGCAAGAAAGAGTAAAGTAACGGAGCATGCCTGGTGTCAAGAGGCAGGGAATTCCAAAGTGAAATAACTGACTTCTTGCAAATGTGGAAGGGGTTTTATGGGATGCCTGTTGGGCCAAGTGAGGGCCACCTCCATGTGGGCTTCACCTGCTCCTCCAGGGAGCTTTTTCCACAATTCGTTTTTAGCCTCAAAATGCAGGAAGCTTCCCTGAGTACCCAGAGCTTCTTTTGCAACAGGGCTAATGCATCACCCACCTGGCGAAGCTGCAGAAAGGCACTGGAGAGCTCCACGTGGTCCGGGAGAGGGAGGGGGAAACCCTCAGCCAGTCGCGCTGGAAGGCAAAATTTATCTTGCACTTACAAAAATATTGTAAAGAAGTAGACTCACTGGCAGGGTTTGATTAAACATTTATAATTTAAGGAAACCAGTATAAAAGTTAAGATGTAATAATGGGGAATGAATAAAAGGAAAGATGTGATTTGGGGAGAAATGGTACAAAAAGAATACAACAATATTTAATTAAAATATTGTGAAATTAAGGTAGAATAAGATGGGCAGGAGAAGCAAATATTTAAAGAACCAGAAGAGGGAGTTGGGGGAAGTCATGGGAGGGGGTGGGGTGGGGATTGGGATTTATAGTTTTTCTTTGTGATAATAATGATTGTGTTGAATATAAAATTGTAAAATTCAATAAAAACTTTTTTTTTTAAAAAGGGAGGTAAAATTAACTGAGGTCATAGAATCACAGAATTGTAGAGTTGGAAAGGACCCAAGGGTCATCTAGTCCAACCCCCTGCAATGCAACTAAAGCATCCATGGCAGATGGGCACCCAACCTCTGCTTAAACACCTCCAACGAATGACAGTCCCGCACCTTCCAAGGGAGACTGTTCGACCGCCAAACAGATGGCAGCAGAGTGGCGCATTGAGTGAACACAGTCTCCATTTCGGATTTGTATTATGTGCTTTCCCACACCAGAGCTATATGAATCCCTCCCAATTATGAAAAGAGTCTAAAGATGTTCTGCAAATTGCAAAACTATATATAAGAGATTCCCCCCCGCCTCTACCAGACCTGAGGAGCCACCGGCAGCTACTCAGCTCTTTGAGAGTCCTGCTCTGCCATCTGAACTTATTCAGGTGTGCAGCCATAAAAACTAGAAACTTGCTTTAAACTATGGAAAAGAAACCTGGCCTCCACTCAGTAGTGGATGTGCACCATTTGCACAGCCTCTTATTTATTCATTTATTGCATTTCTGTGCATCTTTCTCTCCATGGACCTCAAGATTATTCTGCTCTTAATTTCACCTCCTCAACAACCCTGCAGGGTAGGTTAAGCCAAAAGGGACTGACTGGCCCAAGGTCACCATCCAGTGAGTTTCAGGGCCCAGTGGGGATCTGAACCCTGGTCTCTCCCAGGTGCTCTAACCACTACACCACCACTGCCCCTCATACTGGCCTCTTGCCTGCAACAGGAGAAGTGTGCATTTGCCCTGCAGTTTCCCCTGCTGCTCCCGGTTGTCCCCTCACTCTGAAGTGCTCTGGGAGCTCCCCAATGTTGTACACGAGATGCTAGACATTCCTCCCCTAGTAACTGAAAGTAGCTCTTTCCATGGGGTTGCAGGGCTAGAGTTTTCTCAAAACGGCACAGCCAGATGCCCTCCCGGGAACCACCTGCCAGTCTCCTCTCCTCCTTGGAGATGCAACCGGAGGGGTCTTTGCTCTGTCCTGGGAGTCCATCAGAGGCCTGGTTTTGTTGGGATGGTGAATTGGAAACAAGGCTGATGGAAACCAGCTGTCATCAAATGGTGCACAGCATAGAAAAACACACAGAGAGACAGCAGTATTTACAGGGTGGAGGGCAGCTCATTCGAACTTCTCTCCTCTCCGGTATATTTTATTATCCTTTGTCTCCCAGCCTGCCTGGCTGTCTGCCAATGTCTCACGTTACATCGCCCGATCATGGCTTTAACAACACCCATCACCATATAAGGTAATTACTGCCCAGAGGAACACAACTCCATATAAGGTCAATACATTCAATCAGTGGCGTAGCGTGGGGGGTGCAGGGGGGGCCGGCCGCACCGGGCGCAACATCTGGGGGTTAGGGTTAGGGGGCGCAAATCCACGGGTTAGGGGGCGCAAATTACTTGCCTTGCCCCGGGTGCTGACAACCCACGCTACACCACTGCATTCAATACACTGCAAGGCACAGACATGCCGGTCAGCGAGGCACCAGGCAACACTACAAGCCGCTGCCATGGCTTTATGACTCCCACACAAGGCTATAATGAAGCATGTGGTGCAACAAGTAGACTGATATTTACCGTTCATTGCAGGCAGGAGTGTGCTTGAAGCAAGGTAGTTCATGATGGCTTGCATTAATACTACCTGGAAAGAGAGAGAGAGAGACCATAAAAGGGAAATCAAGATGAAAGGGCTCATGGAATCACAAAATTGTAAAGTTGGAAAGGAGTCAAGGGTCCAAGGGTCATCTAGTCCAACCCCCTGCAATGCAGAAATCTCAACTCAGTCATTCATCCAATTTGAAATCATACTGGACCATGCCTAGCTTTACAAAGGCACTAGCAGTTTTGTTGCTGCACGGGGCAGTGGGGAGGAGGATCAAGATGTCCTCTAATATCCCTCCCTGACTTTTGGCTTCATCCTGGATGTCCTACATCTGCCTTGACCGGTACATAAATGGGCGGTGAATCAAACGACTCCCAGTCAATTGGAAAGAACATTAAGCCCGTGGTCCATCCTTTCCAGTTGTCTCCATGGCCAACCAGAGGTCCTCAAGCAGGACCTGAGCACGAGCTCTCTCCCTTTCTTTGGTTTCCAGCAACTTGTATTCGGAAGCATTAAGGCCTCCAGCTGTGGAAGCAGAGCAGAGCCATCATCCCTAGTGGCCATTAATAGCCCTCTCCTCCTCAGCCCAGCAGACCTGAAGGAGCATCTCCACCCCCATCGTTCTGCCCGGATACGGAGGTCCAGCGCTGAGGGCCTTCTGGTGGTTCCCTCACTGTGAGAAGTGAGGTTACAAGGAACCAGGCAGAGGGCCTTCTCGGTGGTGGCACCTGCCCTGTGGAACACCCTCCCTTCAGATGTCAAGGAACTAAACAACTATTTGACTTTTAGAAGACATCTGAAGGCAACTCTGTTTGGGGAAGTTTTTAATGTTTGATGTTTTATTGCGTCTTTAATACTCTGTTGGGAGCAGCCCAGAGTGGCTGGTGAAACCCAGCCAGATGGGCAGGTTGTTGTTGTTGTTTCCATGAATCTCAGGGTTGTGGGTTTGAGATTTGCACGTTGGGCAAAAGATTCTTGCATTTCAGGGGGTTGGGCTAGATGAAACTCAGGGTCTCTTCCAACTCTACAATTCTATGATTCCATGATCTGTCTTGAACCTTCAAACAACCAGCTTCATTGAATATCAATGAGTTCTAGTTTCATGAGAAAGAGGTAGAACCTTTTCTCTGTTCACTTTCTCCATGCAAGGCATAATTTTATAAACGTCTATCGTGTCAGCTCTTTCTTGTCTTTTCTCTAAACTAGGAAGACCTCGGCGCTTGCATGCTTCCCTCACAGGGGATTCCCCTTGATCTTTCTGATGACACTTTTCTGAATCTTTCCCATTTATTCGGTTTGCTAGTACAGTGGTACCTCGGGTTACAGACACTACAGGGTACAGACTCCGCTAACCCAGAAATAGTACCTCGGGTTAAGAACTTTGCTTCAGGATGAGAACAGAAATCGTGCTCCGGTGGCGTGGCGGCAGCGGGAGGCCCCATTAGCTAAAGTGGTGCTTCACGTTAAGAACAGTTTCAGGTAAGAACGGACCTCCAGAACGAATTAAGTACTTAACCCGAGGTACCACTGTAGTTTTATCTTGCCAGGGCAACCCAAAGCAACTTTGTGAGGTGAGGCGACCAAAAGTGTACGCAGGACTCCAAATATGGTTGCACCATAGATTTGCAAAACGGCATTATGCTATTGGCAGTCTTCAATCTCTTTCCTAACGATCTCTAGCATGGAATCTGACTTTTCCACAGTGGCTGCACACTTGGCAGAACCACCAAGAGGAAGGACAAAGCAGGTGTGTGTCTGTGACACCACAGGATGGGCGCGAAATTTGGGTCGGTTCACATTTTAGTGCGAACCTTATTCACCCCTCCTGAAATAATAAACAAACCGAAGCTCAGCTGGCCTTCAACATTCGGACTATTCCAAATTTTGCAGCGGTGTTCTCCAGGCAAGTAATGTCTACAAAGAAACCACATGCTTAGAGGTTTGCATGTACTTGAGTAAAAATAAAATGGAAAAAATGCATTATGTTTGAGAAAATTGAATGCCAATAATATGTATATTAGGAGTTACATGCAATGAGAAGTTGATAAATCTTCACGAGGACAAATAAAATAAATGCCAAAAACTGATGTGTAAAAGGGAGGAACTGAACTTAAGACTGCAGGAGTGAGAAGCTGAGATTGATAGGTTTGCCCACTGAGAGCGGCACCAAATCTTTCAGGGAGGGTATTGGCAAGAATGGGCTCTGAGAAAAAGGCAAGAGGGCCTCTGGCCACTGAGTGCGCAGGTTGAGAGCTTGAACCTCTAGCTGTGACCATGGAATTCTTGGGGGTCACTTAAGGTAACGGGATCAAGCAATTTAGGGAACGAAAAAGAACTTACTGAGAAAGGCCCGACGTCTGAGTGCTTCAGAGACAGCTGCAGCCTAAATGAGGATACAGGGGGAAAGAGAGCAATGGGGGTTTTATGCCTTATAACGACAATATACCTTATTGACTTGCTGAGCTACGGGAAGCCAGTGGAACAAGCCACGGGGTCATGGCTGATAACTCTTCTCTGCACTCCTCTTTCTGCATGCCCTTTGGGGCTGCCTTGGTGCAGAGGAGCCACCTTTTCGGCCAAAAGGTCCAATAGAAATAAATTGGAAAATGTAGTTCAACCCAGATCTCGTCTCCCACAGTTCGTTGGGCAAGGTAAGCAAGCATTCGGTGTGGCAGCACTGACCCTTTGGAACTCCCTGCCACTTGAAATGCCTGCTAAAAACATTCTTGTGTAGACAAGCCTTCCAAGGGGCTTAGAAAGTTTTATGGGTTTAAATCTATACTGTGGTTTTAACTTTCTGTATGTTTTAATGTGCTGTTGGGTTTTTTAAAATATTTTTATTGTTTTAACTTCTCTGTAAACTGCTTTGAGGGGTTTTTCCCTACAATCAAGTGGTATACTATTTAAATTTTATGAAATAAATAAATATGCATTGCAGGGGATGACCCTCAGGGTCCCTTGCAACTCTGTAATTCTATGATTCTACGAAATAAAGTCAAGATGGTTTTTTTTCCTGGATAATAGCCAAACAATGAGATTTGAATTATAGAATCATAGAGTTGGAAGGGATCCCAGGGTCATCTAGTCCAACCCCCTTACTGAAACAAAGATATGCTACGTCCACAGCATTCCCCTGATCCGTCAAGCTTGTAACTCTATCAAAAAGGGAAATGAGATTCATCTGGCATGACTTGTGTTTGAGAATACCATGCTGGGTCTTAGTAATCACAGCATCCCTTTCTAAGTGCCCTCAGACTGACTGCTGAATTAGCTCTTCTAGGACCTTTTGTGGTAGCTTCTAATCAAGCAAAAAACTTTTTTTGGGGGGGGTATTAAAATGGTAAAGCACATTTGTTGTTTCTTACTTGCCAAGCTTCAGGGACCCAAAGATCTTGGTGGAGTTAACAGAAACTTTGGCTGAAATGGTGGTTGACTGAAATCAAAGAGAAGGCAGGTTGAGGGTGTTTTGCAAAGAGGTCAAAAAAAGTTTACATCATGTGAAGTCTATACATATGAAGATTTGGAATTCTTTTAATCATTGGGGAAATTTGCAACAAAAAAAAGAGAAGGGAAAAAGGGAAGGAAGGAAGGAGGAGGAGGAGAAGGAGAAGGAGAAGGAAGCAATGGATCCAAACTACAAGAAAGAAGATTCCACCTAAACATTAGGAAGAACTTCCTGACAGTAAGAGCTGTTTGACAGTGGAATTTGCTGCCAAGGAGTGTGGTGGAGTCTCCTGCTTTGGAGGTCTTTAAGCAGAGGCTTGACAACCATATGTCAGGAGTGCTCTGATGGTGTTTCCTGCTTGGCAGGGGGTTGGACTCGATGGCCCTTGTGGTCTCTTCCAACTCTAGGATTCTATGATTCTATGAAGATCTCTTTGGGAAAACACATCTGTTAGTAAAGCTGAGGGGAATGTATAACATTCAGAAAGAAAAATATCTGGGACTAAGGAAGGGAAGAGGCAGAAATGAGCACCCACAATTGACAGAAACTCTGATGAAGGTGGAAGAGGAGCCTTAGGGCAATGGGCAGACTGGAAGGGGCACAAAATACTTACCCTCCCGATCATGGGCAGCACCAAGACTCAAGCTGTGTCCTGAACTTACCGCTCCAATCACAAAGAGCGAGGCCAAGGAAGCGTTGGGGAGGATGGCAAATGCTCTGATGTCGACCACTGGAGACAGCGAAATGGCGTCAGGTGTGATGGTCAGAGACGGGGCAGAAGAAGGTGAGACTTGGAGCTTCATGAGCATGTTGGGGTACAGCTTTTCCAACTGGGTGTGGAGAGCAAAGGTGGCATGAGAATCTCAGTAGAGCCTGGCGGCTGGATCAGGTCCAAGTGGACCCATCTTCTCCCGTAACCAAACAGATGCCCCAGCTGCTCACCTGTGGAACAAAGGCCTTGAAGCATGTGGTGTTGAGCCGGACTTTAAACTCCTTCGGAATCTGCAGCAGGGGAGAAGAGGCGAGTTGGGGATGGAGAGATAGGACGATATACTATGACTTGGAAAAGCAGAGGTTAGAAAGAACAGTCCCTTTAAACCTTCCTCTTGTTCTCCTGCTGGGTTTTAGCTGGAAACTCAGCCCAGAACCTCCCATCAAAGCCAGGCTTCCATTGTGGGCCATCAACAGGCTCCTGTCGTCTTATGGGTAGAAAAACATGTCGGCTGCATTAAGGAGATGAGAAAAGCCTGCTGCATCAAGCCAATGGCCCGTCTCATTCTGCGTCCTGATCTCACTATCAAAGGGAGCTACTCAAGAGCCGCTGTAGAGGATTGCAGCGTAATCCACCCCCTGGGAAGGCCAGCTCTGCAGACTTGGGCTCCCCAGCCCTCCTTACCATGTCGTCTGTGATGAAGAAGTTCATCTCCCCTGCTCCGTAGTATACAAGGCCTGCGGTGTTGAAGAAGTAAGTGGAGACCCCAAAATAAAGCATGCGGCCGTGATCGACCGGGAAAGCGAGGGCTGGTGGTGTAAAAGGAGGAGGAGAGCGATGGGCGAGAGAGAAGAATTCACCCTGATGGGAGAGGAAATGCAAACAATGGGAAGTCATTCATAGGACAGAATGCTAATGAAGGGGACTCAGCCCATTTCTTTTCTCCTTCCTAGAATCACAGAACTGTAGGGTTGGATGGAGCCCTTCGCTTCATCTGGTCCAACCCCCTGCAACGCAGGAATCACAGGTAAGTGTTTTAGGAAGAGAGGAAGGGAAGCGACAGGCAAGCGTCTTCCCACCAGGAAGCTTCCCACAGCACAGGAGGCCTCCGGGAGGGAAAACTGGCCACGATCCATAAACCTCCCCCTCCCTCCCTCGCTCCTTTTCCCTACCTTCAGGTCCAAGTCTAGGGAATTCTGTGAAGCCACAGGAGGAGCAACCAGAGAGTAATCGATGCCAGACACCTTGTCAATTCTAGCCGTGACTAGGGGAAAAACAGGACAAATTGAGGAGCTGAGGCAAGATGGCAAAAAAGCAGCGTCGGACAAAGGTGTCCATTTCAGTCGCTCATTTTCCCAATCTTGAACCCAGTTCTCTGCATTTGCACATCAGATTATGGTTTTGGTTTTGTTTGTTGTACCCCCAGAAAGAAAGAAAAGCTCACCAGCATTTTAGTGCCACTTTCTATAATACAGTACAGTGGTACCTCGGGTTATGTACTTAATTCGTTCTGGAGGTCCGTTCTTAACCTGAAACTGTTCTTAACCTGAGGTACCACTTTAGCTAATAGGGCCTCCCGCTGCTGCCGCGCGATTTCTGTTCTCATCCTGAAGCAAAGTTCTTAACCTGAGGTACTCTTTCTGGGTTAGCAGAGTCTGTAACCTGAAGCGTCTGTAACCCGAGGTACCACTGTACTCATAATCAGAACCCTGCTGGATTGGTGTGTTGAAGCAAAGTGCAAGCTCCATCTTGGTAGCCAAGGTAACCCAAAAAAGAATTGGAAGTTGTTGCAAGAATGAGCTCAGATATGTTTCCTTGCTTTGATCTATGCTAATGGGTTTGCTTTGATACTGTGCTTATCTGAGGGCCTTGGGATGCTGGGCTCTGGGCCCAGAGAGGGCAGAATCAAACTGGGCTCTGCTGCTTTGTGCATAAAAGATTTCCTAAATGTTTGCTTGGGTGCGGACAAGCCATGGCAACCTCTCACTGCTGCGGGGTCTGTCCCATGTCCGTAATGGCAGCGAGGCCCAGCAGGCTGACTTACCGTAAACTTATTCTTTTTACATATGTAATAAATCACTAGAACTGATCACTCAGGTGTCTTTGAAATCCTTCATGGGTATACCTTCATCAAACCACTCCCACGAGCCCACCTTTGGGCCGGGACAATCAGGCCAATGGGCCCATCTAGTCCAGCACCCTGTTCTCAGAGGGATCCACTAGATTCCTCCACAGGAAACCAGCAAGCAGAAAGTGAGCATAACAGCAACTGCTTTTCAGAACCATGGCTGCCCTCTCCCCCTGCATGGATTTGTCTAAAGTATGCAGAACTCCCTGCCACCTGACATTCGGCCTCGACTCTTTTTGGCACCTGCTAAAAACACATTTATTTAGACAAGCCCACCTGGATGTTGAGAAAGTGGATGTGAGTTTTAAACTGGCTTGAGTCTATTGCTATTTTTAACTTTTATCCATTTTAAATTATTGCTGCTATTTTTCAAAAATTGCTGCTATTTTTTTGCAAACTGCTTTGAGGTTTGTTTGCTTTTTGACAAACAGTGTATAAATGAATAAGCCCACATTCTGCCAAGGTATGCAGGGGCCCAGAAGCACTTTAGGTTGGCAGGAGCAGGGACCGAGCAATGGGAGCTCACTCCATCACGGGGATTCGAACCGCTGACCTTCCAATCGGCAAGCCCTAGGCTCAGCGGTTTAACCCACAGCGCCACCTGTGTCCCTAGGCATTGCTTAGAAGGAGCTCTTTCCCCCTGATGGGGTCCAGCTTGTCACCGGCTTCCACCATCATTGCTCTTACCTGGCAGGGTTTGCAGGAAAGGCTGCAGTTTGGAGCCAATGGAACTGCTCACTTCTTCACAGACCTGGGGGGAAGAGAAGAAAGGCCATAAGGACGCGGCAGCTAAAAAAGCCAATGCAATTCTGGGCTGCATCAATAGGCGTATAGCATCTAGATCAAGGGAAGTAATAGTGCCACTGTATTCTGCTCTGGTCAGACCTCACCTGGAGTACTGTGTCCAGTTCTGGGCACCACAATTCAAGAAGGACACTGACAAACTGGAACGTGTCCAGAGGAGGGCAACCAAAATGGTCAAAGGCCTGGAAACGATGCCTTATGAGGAACGGCTAAGGGAGCTGGGCATGTTTAGCCTGGAGAAGAGGAGGTTAAGGGGTGAGATGATAGCCATGTTCAAATATATAAAAGGATGTCACATAGAGGAGGGAGAAAGGTTGTTTTCTGCTGCTCCAGAGAAGCGGACACGGAGCAATGGATCCAAACTACAAGAAAGAAGATTCCACCTAAACATTAGGAAGAACTTCCTGACAGTAAGAGCTGTTTGACAGTGGAATTTGCTGCCAAGGAGTGTGGTGGAGTCTCCTGCTTTGGAGGTCTTTAAGCAGAGGCTTGACAACCATATGTCAGGAGTGCTCTGATGGTGTTTCCTGCTTGGCAGGGGGTTGGACTCGATGGCCCTTGTGGTCTCTTCCAACTCTGTGATTCTATGATTCCTTGGCAGGAGCCCCATGTGTCCATGGGTTCGTTGCTTGGCTCTGAAACTAGCAGAACCTCCATTCCCAGGTGTGGTCTATCTTGGAGTACTGGTGCTAGATGTGGGGCACAAACAACTGCGAATGGTGATCTCCACGGAGCCTCACTTGCGGCCCCCAGTCTCCTCCTACCATTGTTTACCCACATCTGGCCCAGGGGTTTATCAATGCAGTTTTGGGCAATGCACACCAGAGGCATATTATGGGTATGATGGTCTTCTGCACTGCAGAGAGTTGGGCTTGAGGACTTTTGGGAGATCCCTTCCCACTCAACAATTCCATGGTTCTGTGAATTGCTGGGCCTTTTGGGATGGGTACAGAAGGCTCTGCTTATGTCCCCATGAGAAGAAGAAAACACTTTGCTACCAGCTCTACCATTCTATGATTCCACAAAGGCTCTGCTCCATAGGCCTTAGACACAGAATCATAGAATTGCAGAGCTGGGACCCCAAGAGTCATCTAGTCCAAACCTCTGCAATGCAGGACTCTAAACTAAAATCAGGTGTCTGCGATGGGGCTGGACTTTCCAGGGTCCTCCGTGCAGGGAGACTCAGTCATTCCTTTCTCCACCCTCGGACACCGCAGTTGGTGCCAGGCGGCCATGTAGCAATTACTGAAAGCGGCTTGTCGACAAGGCTTGGCGCATGGCTCCCCTGCTGTTGCCTTTTGTGGAGAACAGGAGAGCCCATTGTTCCCGAGGGCATGCTTGGCTAAATTAAGCTCGCAAAGGCCTGTGAAATCAAAGGAAGCTAATTCCTAACACCCAAAGCACGTCTTTTCAGCTAAAAGTGCATTTGAATGCTGAAGTCTTGGGTCTGTTTGTGGGGCTACTGAATTCAGAAGCAAACGAAACCTTCCTTAAGAGGAAAGCGGTTCCTTCAAGTCCAAGTGATGCCACAGGAGGTTTGCAATGCCATGTGTGAATTTTACAGTGAACACGGGGTGTGCTTTGGAGCTGCAGCAGCAGATTCCGAATACTCAGCCTTTCCTTCCAGGTATTTGGCCCCCCACTCCACCATCCCCAGTGCGCATGCAAGCCGCTGAGTCACAAACAGGAGCAGGGCTAGATAACCGGGCAAGGAACAAGCCAGAACATGGACTGAGGGCCCAGAGCAGGAGAGGCACCAAGTGTTTCCTAACAACAGCAATGTACTTCCAAAAGCTTGCTTTTGCTATTGCTGTTGGTCTCCTAGGACGCCAATCTGAGCACTGCCGGGTGAACTCCTGCTTCTGAGCATGTGCAGAGTGCCATTCCCTCTTGCAGAGCAGCTAGCTCCTGCAAAACCGGGCTTTTTAGAGGGAACAACTTCTGGGCCGGAAGGCAGTGTTTAAAGGAGCACCCATGCAGGGGTCCCACTTATTCGAGAAACTGTGGAAAGTGAGACAGGAACTGGGAAGGAGCCCTTGGAAATGCTGTGAAGGCTTTACCTTGCCTTCCATGGTATTTCTGAACGACGACTCGATGTTTTTGTGGAAGAGGTTGTATAGCCAGCTGCAATGGAGAGAGAAGAATGGGAGGATCAATGTCAATAAAGTAAAATGCTTTTATTTCCTAAAGTGCTTGCACTACTTTCCCCCTTGAAGATCCTAGAAACTAAGAGCAGCTTTAGGTGCTCTGAAGAAGCAAGAGGGGAGGAAGTGCTTCCTGCACTGCAGGGGGCTGGACTAGATGACTTTAGGGGGTCCCTTCCGGCTCTGCAATTCTATGCTTGACTGGAGGTTGCAAAGGTTGTGGATGCTGATTGCGCAGCGATTTTGCCAATGGGGTTCGCAGGGGTGCTAAACAGATATGAAAGACCACATGATGCAATGACAGATACTGTGCTGATGTTAAGTTAGGGGCTGGTTCCTTTTCGAGATGGATGAATGCAATGAGTTTTCAAAACAACAGATGGAAAAGGGGAGCCTGCCGTGAGCACAGGGACACTTGGTTTGGGCATCGTTTCCGAGTACATTTCTGAGCACAATTCAAAGTGTTGGTGCTGACCTTTAAAGCCCTAAACGGCCTTGGTCCAGTATACAGTACCTGAAGGAGCGTTTCCACCCCCATCGTTCTGCCCGGATACTGAGGTCCAGCGCCAAGGGTCTTCTGGCGGTTACCTCGCTGCGAGAAGCCAAGTTACAGGGAACCAGGCACAGGGCCTTCTCGGTGGTGGCACCCGTCCTGTGGAACACCCTCCCACCAGATGTCAAAGAGAAGAAAAACTAGCAGACTTTTAGATGACATCTGAAGGCAGCCCTGTTTAGGGAAGCTTTTAATGTTTGATGCATTACTGTATTTTAATACTTTGTTGGAAGCCACCCAGAGTGGCTGGGGAAGCCCAACCAGATGGGCGGGGTAATAAATAATAAATTATTATTATTATTATTATTATTATTATTATTATTATTATTATTATTATTATTATTACTAGAGGTAGCAAAGGGGAGCCTTGTGTCGACAGCAAGCATTCCAGGTCAAGCCGCAGGACAATGGACAACCACCTACCTCAACCCGCCTGAAAAGTGCACTTTGACGTCGGAGATTTGAGCGGCGCAATCTGCTGTGCCCACTGTTGGCCTCCCAGCAGGATCTGCCCCCAGCTTCAAACCTGCAGAGATGGAGATGCCCTCAACCTTCAAGTCAAAGGAGCCGTGGTCCTTGCTATTTGGAAAGACAACAGAACAAAGGGTTTGCAGCAGCAGGAGGAGGAGGAGCGACAACAAACCCTGCCCTTTCTATCTTACAAAAAAAGGTGCTTGGCTGTCCGTGGGTGGGGAGAAGGTATAACCAGTGTCATGGAGAACCAGGTTGGTGCAGTGGTTAGAGTATTTGAACCCAGGAGACCAGGGCTCAAATCCGCACTCAGTGACCTTAAGCTGCCTAGTCACTGTTTCTCTCAGTCTAGCCTACCTTATGGGGTTCTTGTGGGGATTAAATGAGGAGCAGGAGAACCAATTCAGGAAAGGGAGAATTTTGAGGGGCAGCTCTGTTTCGCTCTGCGTATTGTTTCAGAAAGCAAGATTTGGTGAATTTGTCTTCCAATGTGGACTGAATCGAATTCCTCCCCGCTGCCTCTAAGTGCCCCATGCAGTTCACAAAGGTAAGAGGCAACGATGGACTCACAACCAGCGCTTCTTCACCGACCAGTCACCTGTCACTTCGGCAAAGGCATTGGTGATGGAGACCTTGAGGCCCATGCCTGGGACCGGTGCTATAGCGGAGCTTGGCAACTGGAAACTGCGAACGTTCAAGCTGCAGGAGAGAAAGGAAGGAGAAGGTCATTGGTTTGGGGAAATCGTCAATACGATGGAGAGGGTGGATTCGCCTGATTCGAATAAGCGGCTTGCTCTTGACAGCAGTATGTGTGAAAAGGATCTAGGGGTCTTAGTAGACCACAATTTTCACATGAGTCAACAGTGTGATGCAGTAGCAAAAAACGTGAATGCAATTCTAGGTTGCATCAACTGAAGCCTAGTGTCCAGCTCAAGAGAAGTCATAGTCCCTCTCTATTCTGCCCTGCTCAGACCACACCTGGAATACTGGGTCCAGTTGTGGGCCCCAAAATGTTGACAAGCTGGAAGGTGTGCAGAGGAGGGCAACAAAGATGGGGGTGGCAGGTGGGGGAGTGTGGGGTTATTAGTTTGCCTTTATTCTTGTTTTTATTATATATTTTGTATTTTTATGTTGTGAACCACCCTGAGAGCTATGGATGAAGGTTGGTATACAAATTTAATAAATAATAATCATAAAATCAAGGGTCTGGAAACCATGCCTTATGAGGAATGGTTGAGGGAGTTGGATATATTTAGCCTGGAAAAGAGGATACTGAGTGGAGATATCTTTAAATATCTGAAGGGGTATCCCATGGAAGATGGAGCAAGCTGGTTTTCTCCTGCTCTGGAGGGTAGGACCTAGAATCATAGAATCATAGAATTGGAAGAGACCACAAGGGCCATTGAGTCCAACCCCCTGCCAAGCCAAGGGCTTCAAGTTACCAGAAGGGAGATTCCAACTAAACATTTGGAAAAGCTTTCTGGCAATAAGAGCAGTTGGACAGTGGAATGATCTCCCTCAGGAGGTTGTAGATGTTAGAATTCCTGCTCCGTGACTGCAGTCATGGGATTGTTGTCTATCACATGACGGTATATGTTTTGACTCCACAGAGTAGGAAGTGACAGAGACAGGATATTTGTGTTCCTGTGTTCCGTGAAGTGGGACTATTGTCCTTTGTTCTTTTTCTCTTTGCTGTCTGATGCTAGAGAGAGACGGAGCCATGTTGCAGTGCTCTGTGTATGTTTATTTGTAAATAAAGTAGATTAGCCAAAATGCTGAGTTGCTGAGGTCTGTTACGTAAACTGCGAAGACTTTGTGGATCCCTAAGTGTGCCAATGTCTCTTGGCATCATTCGCTGTGATGTTCGGGCTGAAGAAAGCTTTCAAAGCTCTTGAATGATTGACCAGGAGGGAGAGAACATGCCAGTTGGGCATGTGTCTCTACCAGGGTCCTACTCAAGTGTAGGATGAGCTCCTGACAGTAGACTCTCTTTCCTTGGAGGTTGGATGACCACCTGCCATGGATGCTTTAGTTGAGATCCCTGCCTTGCAGGGGGTTGGCCTAGATGACCTTTGGAGTTCCCTCCAACTCTACAGTACAGTGATTCAATGGCCTTTGCTTTGGAACTCTAGATCTTAATGTGAGCCCCAAAACAACCCTTTATCCAAAGCAAAGAGGCCTCCAGAATGTTCAGGCCTGCGAGTCACACAAGATGAGTTTGGCCCTGGCTGGGCAGGAGTGCCAGCTTGACCCTGCAACTGTGGGTGCCCGGCGCCATGGGTGCCATGCAACATGCATGACCCTAGTACCCAGGGCCCTAGGGAGTTGGCACCAACGTAGCTGGGTGATGTGCTGTTGAATGAGGCTGTGCAGGAGAAGCTGTGGTGGACCCTGAGCTTTTTGGAGTGGAAAGGACTAAGCCATCTTAGAAATGAGCCCCCCTGCTCATTCTCAAATGATTAATCTACTTATTCAAGTCTCTGCCTGCCCCCCAAAAAGAAATTTTATCCCTCCCAACTTCATTTGAGTTGTCTCCACAAGACACCCCAACTGCACCTTGCCCAGGGCAGAAACCATGTTCTCCAGAACCTATTATTGTAGTCTCTTCCATAATGTGGTGGCCTCACCTGAAGAGTTTGTAGTCCACTTTCCCAATAACTTTAACTCTGAAGGATCCAGAGAAGTCGGGCAGAGTCAGCTGTGCCAGTTTCTGCTGCAAGGCTGCCACCCCCTCCTGGCGAGCTGAAGCAAAGGAGAGAAAAGGTTGGCGTCAGACCATTTGCCCTTTTTGTGCCCTCTCTCCCTACCTAGAAAAAAAAAATCGAAGCCAAAAGCAATGGCTTTATTTAGTGTAAAAAGGCCAAACATCTCGGAGCGAGTGACAATAAAACAATACCGTTATCACTGAAAACTGCTCTTTCAAACATTTGAAAAGGGAAATCAGCACTAAACTAAAAACATATTAAAACATACATCAGAAATTCTACATCCTTGGACAGGCTTATCTAAACCAAAACATTTTTATCACACACCAAAAAGAGTGATAAAAGAGTACAGTACCAAAAGAATACAGTAAAAGAGTACCAAAAAGAGTACAGTGAAATCGCCTGCCTGGCATCAAGAAGCAGGGAGTTCCAAAGGTTAGATTGCCTAGAAAGATTGCCTATTACAAATAATAATAATAATAATAATAATAATAATAATAATAATAATAATAATAATAATAAATTATTTTTACCCCACCCTCCCCAGCCAAGGCCTCAGGGCGGCTAACAACCAATAATAAAAACAAGTTGATTGAAATACAACTTAAAAACAAAGTTAAATACAAATTAAATGTGGGATGGGGGTGATGTGGCCCGTTTAACTGCATGAGTTCCATGTATCGAAGCCGTCCGGTGGGCAGGGACCCAAGAAAGAAAGGGTGGCAGGTCTAAGGTAGACCCTGGACCACCACCCCCCCAGCTGTATCCACTCAGCCAGCAGTCAAACGGAGCCCCACAATGTCAGCAGAAAACTCTCATTCCTGCAGGCAAATATCTTGCAGGTGGACAGCCCACGCCCTCTTGCTCTCTGGGAGTGCAGAACTGGCAGGGATCAGGATGGTGCAAGAAGAGAAGAGGAGTTTGGATTTGATATCCCGCTTTCTCACTACCCGAAGGAGTCTCAAAGCGGCTCACATTCTCCTTTCCCTTCCTCCCCCACAACAAACACTCTGTGAGGTGAGTGGGGCTGAGAGACTTCAGAGAAGTGTGACCGGCGCAAGGTCACCCAGCAGCTGCATGGGGAGGAGCAGGGAATCGAACCCGGTTCCCCAGATTACGAGTCCACCGCTCTTAACCACTACACCACACTGGCTGTCAAAGCAGCCCCTTCCTAATCCTGTAGGTCTGCCCCCCAAAATAGAGAAAACAACAGATTTATTGTTTCAAACCCACCTAACTTGCCACCTTTCACCAACCTGCTGCGCTCTTGATGTTTTAGATCACAGCTCACAGCACGGAGTTAAACTACGGAACTCCCTCCTGCAGGAGCAGTAGTCCCTCTGAGCGTGGAAGCAGAGCAGAGGCACCGGGGCAGCAGCCCGTGATTACTCCCTGCTGCGTGAATTTTCCTAATCCTCTTTTAAAGCCGTCATGTGGGAGGGAGTTCCGTAGGTTAACTATGGAAGTGCTTTCATTTGACTGTCCTGAATCTTCCAACATTTCAGCTCCATGGGATGTCCACGGATTCTAGAGTAATGAGAGAGACACACAGAGAGAGAATCTTCTCCACTTTCTCTGCGTCAAGCATCGTATAAACTTCTATCAAGTCAACTCTTGCTTGCCTTCAGTTTAGAGAAAAGTCCCAAGCGACTGCAGCCTTTCCTACCTTCCCCTCGTCATATCGGTGGCCCTTTCCTGAAGCTTTCCCAAATCTACAATATCCATTTTGACACGAGGCGACCAGAATTGCACACACTATTTATTTTATTCATGACGTTTCGATCCCACTTTTCCTTCCAGGCACTCAGAGTGGGGCAGAAGGGTCTCTATCTCTCCCCATTTTATCCTGAACAACAACCCTGCGAGGCCGGTTAGGCTGAGAGACTCCAGACCTCCTGGCTCTTCAACCAGGACATGACCCTGCAGGCGGGGGGGGGGGTCAGAATGGGGAATAAAAGGCACCCACCATAGTCCAGGCCTTTGTCCGTGATTCTGCCCACAAAGCCCGGTCCTGTGGCCCCGGAGAGAGGACTGTAGTGAAGACAGAGCAGCAGAGAAGCCAGGAGGAGGTTTCTCGCCTTAGACATCCTTGCTGCAGCCCCGAACCCCCTCAGATCCTTCTGCCCAGGGACTCTGCAGCTACGAACCCCTTTGCATTTAGCTGAGAGGAAAACGGAAGTGAGAGTGAGCAGGCAGAAGCAGAGGGACCAGAAAGCTATATTTGTATTTCCTCAAGAAGGTTTTTCCCCTGTTGCACAATCTGCAGCCAAGGTTTGGGTGGGGTTTGTGGATTTTGTGGGCTGGGAGCGTGCATGGAGGCTTTCTCTGCCAGGGGCCGGACCAGACACGGGAGCTGAGACTCAGGGCTGCATGCTCTGTGACTCACGCGGCATGGGACGGATCCTGCATCATGTCGATGCACTTGCTGTTTGGCTTGTGACGGGCATGCCAGGCTCCAGGGCTTGGCTTCAAAAGCAGAGCTGCTCCTGGACCTCAAGAACATAAGAAGAGGGTCTGCTGGATCAGGCCCATTTAGTCCAGCATCCTCTTCTCACAGTGGGCAACTAGGTGCCCAGTATGGGAAACCTGCAAGCAGAAACTATGGTTTCCAGCAACTGGTGTTTGCAAGCACTTCTGCCTTTGTTCAGCTGTGGAGGGCAGAACAAAGCTCCAATTGGAGAACAGCCTTGACCAAAGGTGTCATGGGCTTTGAAGACGCTCGAACTCAGGATGCAAGGGAGAAACATGCTAAGAGGAAGGCACGTTCGGCAAACCCTCACCGTGATCAACTCCTGCCTGGAAACCAATGTCCCCACTGTGGAAGGACGTGTAGATCCAGAATTGGCCTCCACAGTCACTTATGGACTCAGCGTTAAAACCATGTTCATGGAAGACAATCTTACTCAGCTATGAGTAATCAAAGAAGAAGAAGAAGAAGAGGAAGAAGAAGAAGAAGAAGAAGAAGAAGAAGAAGAAGGGGAAGAAGATAGCCATTGTGGCTAATAGGCATCAATAGCTGTCTGCTCCTCCATGGATATTTTAAATCCATCCAAGTTGGAGGTGATCACTGCCCCCCCAAAAAAACCCTTGCAAGGGCTCCTCATTCAGATGATCCATTTACGTAGCATGTTTACAATTATCATTAATATCCAACCTTTCCCCCAGATCAGGACACAAGGCAGCTTACACAAATTAAAACAGCCTCAAATAAAATACTAAAAATGTGTAAAAGATCATCGTTAAAGGGGGATCAAACTCTAACAGAAATAAAACAATATAAAAACACACACAAATCTATTAAAATACAGATAATAAAAACAGCACGGCGTTGTTTAAAAGCCCCTTCCTTTTAAAAAAACGACACCCCAAGCAGTTCACAACATCTGCTGGGAGGAAGGACAACAAAGAAGGAGCCAGTCTAGTGTTCTGTTGGAAGCCGCCCAGAGTGGCTGGGGAAACCCAGCCAGATGGGTGGGGTATAAATAAATTATTATTATTATTATTATTATTATTATTATTATTATTATTATTATTCTCTGGGGAGGGCATCCCATGGTTGTGAGCAGCCGCCACCAGCCTCTCTGAGCCCTTAGGGTCACATAAGAAACTTGGAGCCTATTATACAATGTTCTGTAGCCCTGAACGCCCTTGCTACGTTTGGGCAAACATTTTATAAACACCAGCTTCATCCAGATATGTATTTGGATATTTGGATGGCGTCTATTGACCTTCAGTGGAAGCTCAGGTGGTTTTTCTTGTGTAGTTAAATGTGCTGTCAAATGTGGCTTTTCCCTGCTGTTTTTTCCTTAATACATTTGCATTGGAAATTAAAAATGTCCTAACAAATAAAGCCAAGCCACGAGCAGAAAATACTTCCCCAAAACAAATGGTTCGCACCCTCACAAAGACCCCAAAGCCGGGGTGAAAAGGTGGGTCTTTTAGCAACCTTCAGCACTGAAATTGATGCATTCCATAGTGAGGGGGCCACAACCGAGAAGGCCCTGGCATGGGTCGATTTCCCCCTGAGAACTGGAGGAACCCCCTTCCTCAGATTTCAGCTGCTGTTTCGAAGACACCAATTTCTGAACCCCTTTCACCTCGGTCACTGCTGCCTTCCGAAAGCCACTCCGCAGCTTCTGCTTTCCGTCATGTGGGAAGGGATTGCAAAACCTCCTTTCCTCTAAATAAAAAAAATAATATGGGAAGAACTTACAGCAGGCTTCCTCAACCTTGGGCCTCCAGATGTTTTGAGACTACAATTCCCATCATCCCTGACCACTGCTCCTGCTAGCTAAGGATCATGGGAGTTGTAGGCCAAAAACATCTGGAGGCCCAAGGTTGAGGAAGCCTGTTTTACAGTACTTTCAGTTCTTCTTGGGGGGGGGGGGAGGCCAGAACTTGGTGGGGAAGCGAAGCCTCTATTGCATTCCATGGAGAGGAAAGCAACAGTCTAGCTCAGGCATAGGCAAACTCCGGCCCTCCAGATGTTTTGAGACTACAATTCCCATCATCCCTGGCCACTGGCCCTGTTAGCTAAGGATGATGGGAATTGTAGTTCCAAAACATCTGGAGGGCCAGAGTTTGTCCATGCCTGGTCTAGCTGACACACCTTCCTGACATGCAAGCCCATCCAAGCGCAAGAATGTAGGGTTCTCCCACACCAGAGCAACACAAAGGCTGCAGATTTTACAATAGGTTTCTCTTTCAAACACTTGTGAGTCCACTCTCATGTTTGCAAACGAAGGTCTCTTTGCACAGATTTAGTACAAATAGCAGCAACATTGTGGAAAGTGCACCTTCCACATCCCCACACCACAAGGGATGGGGGGGGGGAATTCAATTTTGTTTGTAGTTTAATGAGAAACCACCCAGTTCACATTTTTAAAAATCAATATGTGAAATAGACTCGGAGTCACGTAGTGATTTCATGCTCTTTATTGCAGCTCGTAAAACAAGGAGAGAGTCAAATCCCCACCACCACCACCACCACATACCTCAGGCTATATGTACATTATTTACACAATGGGTTCTGTCTGATTGGCTGATTCTGCTTCCCTCCTGCCGGCCAATCAGGTTGTTGCATTCTAGGATCTACCTGCCTATTGTTCCAGGATCCAAGCTCAGTACTGTAATAAATGAAAATCTGCCCTTATTCCCTTATGGGGAACACAAGAGCCCATATAGAGTCCTTTGTAGGTTCTCCATCGGTCGGAGAAAAGAACAGAGGCCAACCAGAGAATATTGAGAAGCAAAGCAGCTCGTAAGCCTGATCTTTCTTGAACTGTTGCAACAGGGTGTTCCCCTCTCACGCAGGAAAGGAGGAGGACCCAGAACCCAGGTGTGCCTGCCCTTATATAGACATTTTAAATTGCCCACCTTGGAGCTCAAGACCACCCCTCCATACATCATACCTACATCACAGAAAAGGCGGTCTACAACAGAAATTTGAATGTTGTTTTTCCTGTTCTGCCAGGTTATCTGATAATGCCCCATCTGATTGTCCTTCCTGGCAGTCTGGCCATTCCTTTGAGATGGTGATTTCCCAATTCCTGAGACAATGGGAAGGTTCCCTCACCCCCTCCCTCCTTGCAGAGAAAACATTTGGTCAGTTTGGGAGTCAAAATGGTTTTAGGAAGGTCTTCCTGTGCTGCTCCAGACATGTGGTCCCCATATCTATGTACGTGCTTGGTTGGTACATTTATGAAGATTTATTATATATATAAGACCTCCCCCCCCCCAGTATATAACAACATGCAAAACAAGACAGCTATCCTCTGCAATGCAAACTTCACTGCCATCGCCCCAGAGCTGTTTCCCCACCACCACCACTTTCTCCTTCACAGGAGGAGGAGGAGGAGGCACCAACCACCGAAGCTGTGCCACGTTTTGCCTCCTCCACAACTGATTGTTCTCAACATTCAGGGGGCAGCCCCCCAAATATTTCATTGTGGGGCTGAAGGGACCTGGACCGCTTAGAGTTGGCGTCTATGCAGGGGGATGGAATCAATGACCCCCGTGGGCCATCCCAACTCCACAATTCTATTGCTCTAAGGTGGAATCTAGATACATATAAAAAAACACACTGTGAAAATGCTTTTTTAAAAGAACTTTGAAAAATATATTGAATTGCATGAGCTCACCATCGCCATCTGGTGTCACATTTGTGTAATGAACTTAAAACTCACTTAAAACATTATATCTGCAGCTGTATAGTCCTAAGAGAGAGCGTGAGTTTTCAAGGCAGCCTCCCTACTTTTGTCCTTTCCGCTCTTTCCCCCACAGTTTGCAGTTTCCCTTTTTGCACAGCTACAAGTGTACACAGGTCCTGGGCCCAGTCTGGATCCTGCAAGGTTTTGCAGAGCTGTAGCCCGCCCGCCTGGGCTCCTGCTTCTCAGCTTGAAGGACAAATCAAGTCTCCTGCACCCTTCCCTGCCTGGATCTCCTCTCTCACGAAGAGCCCTGCCTGTCTCCAGAAGTGGGAAGAAAATTTTGGCACCGAGAAAGTGCGGCTGAGGGATGCAGAGATCACTTGCAGCTGTTTGGAAAGTGAGGGTGTGGGAAGGCCCCATGCCTAGAAAAACTGCCCAGCTCTGCCTCATTGCAGACAGAAGGGATCAGATCCCCCAAAACAGATGATCTAATAGATCTGCTCCCCGTCCTTTTCTGCAAAAGCCACCCACCTCCCATCCCTCTTTGCCCTGTCAGCCCAGCTGGAGGCTGCAGTCTAAAGCTTTTGGGTATTTGCAGCTGGGATTTCTGACATCCTTGCTCTGGGTCTTTCCAGACTGTTCCTCTTTGGGACAGGGGGGTGGGGAGAGATCCAGTCACATTCCGGCAAATCCAGGTTGCACAATCAAAGTTAATCTGGTTGTTTTGCGCAAGCCCGTTTCTCCAAAAGCTTGCATTTTTTTTCTCCGATAAGAGAAGCGATGAGGAAACCCCTTGGGCAGTGTCCGATAGCGTTTTCTTGGCTCAATGTCATCTAGACTCTCCCTTCAAAAGAATCAGGAATGAATGCTGAATAAGCAGGCTCTGTGAAAGATCA